>NC_084504.1:9988163-10708163 GCF_024500385.1 Phyllopteryx taeniolatus | reverse complement strand
TTCTGATTCTTTGCTTTTTTGTTTCTGCCTCCAACTTGAACCAGACCCATCTCCACCTGCACCTGATGCCTGCTTCAAGATGTGCCACATGAATAGCATCCTCTTCTTTAAGCACTCTCATTCTGGAAAATAATGAACTAAAATCTGTTCTAAAGTCTGTTTCACTTCATTTTTCACTATTACCAACTTCAAAGTCTAATCCTAAATGCATCCTCCAGAAAAATATTAAGTACAATATTTTTCTGTTTTTATTGGCCATTTCTTAATTTGAAGTTAGGTCATTCTGTGTTGTAACATAATCCATAACATCGCTTAATACATTTAACATTAACATCCGTAAACTATTTAAATAATTATTGGCGCGTTTCCTAATTAATACAAGATGTACTAGCGAATCAGCTCGTGCTTCGTGGTTCCACTGGGACCACAACCAGAGCCACGACCCACAGCACCTCAATGCAAAAATACAAGACCAGTGTAACAAATACGACACTGGCTGATCTGATGAGCAAAAATCTTGCTGAAACGTAAGAATAGCAACAGAGGATGTCCTCTCCAGAGGGGGGTAGAGTAGCCAAACATTGTACTCAAGTTAAGAGTACTGTTACTTAACAATAATGTGGCTCACGTAAAAAGTAGTCTTCCAAAAAAATATTTGAGTAAGAGTAAAAAGTACACAGTGATATAATTACTCAAGTACTGAGTAAATAGCACAAACAATAAAATAAATAAACAACCAACAAAAAGTTATAAGTGAGCTGAAATAACATTTGGGCAGACAGTGCCAGACAAATACGACAATACATGAAAGCTGTTGTTTTTGTTCGTCTAAATGTAAACAAGAGGAGCGCACGGTTGTCTTCATGGTAACGACGACCTTCCCAAAATGGTGGCCATTCAGGCACGACTATCAGCCGGGCTGGCTTATTTAGTGTTAATAGCTATGCCCAGGAAGCCCAATAGAAGACTTTATGTGAGGTCATGGGACTTTCTTGTGTCGTTTGATTGGTGAACTAGACTTTAATGTCACTCTCACTTAAATTAGATTGGGGCAAACAGCGCCCAATGCGTAAATCGAAATCGTAGTCTCCCGCACGAAATAGTTAAGGAATATTGATAAATAAAAGTAGTGAGCAACATTTAGATCATTGTAACCGAGTAAAAGTACTGTTACTTCTTAGCAGCAGACATGGCCCCGCGACCCCTCGCCAATGAAAACTCATTGAATCTATAAGAATCACATAAATGGCCAATTTTGAGTTCAAAACAGTGAATTTGGCTGAAAGGCGACTGATTTGCATTTATGATCAATCATATATTTTACAACTACTCCAGTATCTTATATTCATCCATAATAAGCCGAATAAAAAAAACAACATTGAAGCTTTTGTCAATAACCTAAAGATCCCTCAATTAACTTCAGAACGTAAAGAGTTTTTAAACACCCCATTAACCCTCGCAGTTACATAAGGCCTACGTGCCAAAAGGTGGAGCTTAAGGCAATGATGGGTTTTCTAGAGCATTCTATAAACATTTCTGTTGCATACAAGAACCACTATTTTTCAGAATGGTGATAGAGATTAATTACCAACCGCTGTCACTAATTAATACGGACATAAAAATCATTTCTCAGGGTTGAGACAACAGACGAGAAAAAAATTCTTCCGTCGATAATACATTCTGACCAAATAGGTTTCATTAAACGTCGGGCGACTGATAAAGCTAATAAGTATGTCTTAGCATAATAATCTAAAGTAGTAGACTACTCTGTGTTTGTCGGAACTGCAACTCTGCCTTGACTTTCAACTTCGAAAGAGGGTGCGCTCAATTTTCTTACCCTCCTGTCCACTATGGACTTTGTGCACACCCTGTAACTATTTGGTGAGCACAAACAACTACTTCGTACGTATAGAATAACTATTCTGTGCGCACAAAGTGGTAGTTCGTTCGCACAAAATAGTTTATTGTAGTCGTTGGTGCACACAAAGTAGTTGTTCATACACACAAAATAGTTTTTTTCCCCCCTCATGTCATGTCTGGGGCTCCGTAGAAAAGCAATATCACCAAACAAAACATAACCATAAAAAAAATTAATGATGGTTGTTGTTCAGTCATTGGTCGTACAAAAAAAAAAATAATTTCACAAATTTAGGAGCACAACGGAATATATGCAGTCATACGTACCCCTGGCATATTGGAATGAAAGTGTAAGCTAATCATTTTTCATAGCCTCTGGGTGGCGCTGGCATATTACAATGAACGTGTACACCTTTCTCATAACCTCGAGGTGGCGGCATACATTTATAAAACGAGAAAGTTTTTTTTTTGTATAATGCGCACCATTGATTTTTGACATTTTTGGGGGGAAAAATGGCACATTATACAGGAGAAATTACGGAAACTTCATGATTTGCACACAAAAAAAAGAAGCAAAATCTCTGCCTTAAGGTTTGTTTGATTCCTATTATTCTCATTATGTGGCCTGCTTATAGCTCAAGTATAATTTTTCTACACGGACTGTTACAAACAAAAAAAAACGAGTTGACCAATTCCACAATGCATGGTGACATGTCACAAAGCTCATGGGAGATGGTCTGTTGGACAGTTGAGATTTGACTGGAGCATTCTGAAAAGGCACATCTACTCTTGTTGACAGATACAAAAATAAAGCATGCCGAGAGAAGAACACTGTCCCTATTGTCAAACATGGAGCCTCTGGCACAGGGTGTCTTCAATCTGTGCAGGGTATAAGGGTGCAAGACTACTGTTTCAATGAATTCTGGAGAGAAATGTGCAGCATAGACTGATGCAGCAGCCAGACAGTTACAGACATCGTTTGATTGTAGTGATGCCTAAAAAGATTGCGTAACAAAATAGTAAGGGCACCATAATTTTGTATCCGGGCCTGTTTTTTTAATAATTCTATTGAAACACAATTTAAAATCAATGGCTGGCAACCAGTTCAGGGTGTACCCCGCCTCCTGCCCGATGATAGCTGGGATAGGCTCTAGCACGCCCGCGACCCTAGTGAGAAGCGGCTCAGAAAAATGGATGGATGGATGGATGTCTGACTCATTGTGGTTTTCTTTAATTAACAAAGGGTTCACCAACATTTTTTCCACGTGTAAATACACAAAAACAAACAAAAAAAAGTGCCTCAACAGCATTAAACTTTCTTCTTACGAGCCATGATACGATTCTTAACATAAAATTTAATGGACAGCCAGGTTCTACTGCTCAGGGCCGTCTTCTCCAACATTAGGCACTTGTCGCAGTCGCGTTTTCCTGGAAGTTGGCTTGATGTGATGAACGACATCAAATGCCTTTCAACGGCATCTACTTCTTCTTTCTCCCATTTCTTTCTCTTGCAATGCTGTCGCGCTATACACATAGATAAAACAAAGTAGCTTTGATTAAATGACTTCATATTTTGATGTTGTTGAAATTAAATTTTTCATAACTTTACCTTTTATCCTTAGAGGTTTGTGATGATTCTTGGAATTTGGAAGTGACACAGAGCGCCTTGTTGTGACCGGATTCACTGTTTTAAAAATAAATTAAAAAAATTAAGAGACAATGGAATTACTGATATGGAAGTCAGAATGTAGGACTGAGTCATACAGCGTGTTGGTAAAGTCTCTTTACAGTTTGAATATTTAAGTGCAAAGGAAATGAAAAAGATATTACTTTGACTTGTTCCACTGTACACAGTGGTTATCCAAGTTTTTAATCGCTTTGCATTATTGTGTTTCAGGCATCCTGTTGATTGAAGTGGCGTCCTTTCGAATGAATCCCTAAGAAATGGCTATTCCTCAAGAGAAGGCACAATGTGTATCATGGTTCTTTGTAATGACATTTTAAAACTGTAATGAGAATTAATGAGCACCCTGTATGTTGGTGTTTACCTGGCTCCACTCATATCCATGAATGTATGTTTAGAGTGTAGACATTTTATTTTTCATCGAGACATAATAGGAATAGTTTGTATGTACTGTAGTTTGAGGCAGTGACTGACCAAACTGAACAGATTTCCAGCTGTTGCTTACTATTGCCAAGGTAACCAGGTAGGTAGTTACTTGTATTGAGACATTGCATGTAAACAAAAGTGATAGAGATAGTGTAAAATCGTTACTGGCAATGATTTGTATGAATTTTGTAGCTACTGCAATGAAACATGCTCATATCTTAAATCATCATTCACCACAGAAATTAATGGAAATGCCATTCATTTGATCCAGCATATATAAAAAATAATAATAATAAACTGCTTTTTTAATAAGAAATATAGCATTCTATAATATCATACTTAAAACAATTGAAAAATGACATGATTCAATAAAATGTAAAGAATGAAACAGTTTTTGCCACATTTTTTTCTTCAATTCAAGGGACATTGTGGTGCTCCTTCTGGTGTGCGCACCTTGGCCACCTGGGGGCAGTATAATACTGACATACGGATATACATGAGCGAGGTGTCAAGTAATGAAGTACAAGTATTTCATCACTGTACTTGGGTAGATTTTTCAGGTATCTGTACTGTCACGCGGCCATTTTTTCCTCACGAATGCCGCTGTAACAGACCGTCTATATTCAGTATTATGGTACTTCTTGTGATCACGTGACCATAATGAGCCAATCAAATCGTTTGTTTACCGAAAGAGACCTGTGGACTTAAAAGAAGCGGGGCGCTGTATTGCCTGTTCAAAAGGAATGGATGGACCAGTACTTTTCTATTCTTCCAGAAGCCAGCTAAAAACAGTTGCGTCTCATATGTTGTGAGACCATGGCTTTATTAACATTAAGCAGCACTTCAAAATCAAAGACATGCCCTAAGTTCAACCAAACATATCCAATGAACCAGGTGGTGAGAACTCTGAATAGCAAATGAATGTGCCTTCTGGATAGCCTGGCCGTTTGCAGCGCATTTGCCCCTGTCGGCCACTGTACAAGGCACCACTGTATTCTCCACCTATTAAGGAACACTTACCCAGTGAGTCTGACTCATAGGCTGGCTCAGCATCACCTGGTTCCTCAGGGTCACGATCCTGGTCGCTGTACATATGCACATCCTCTGTAGAGAATGAGAACATAGGGTTGAAAATGACTCAAGTGGAAAAACTGCATCACATTCTCAAATAATGCCAAAACTAATTAGTCCAAATATGCAGATTGTATTTATAAGTCAAAAAAATATTTGGTACCCGCAGGATCAATGTTGACGTCATCGAGAGACTTGCCCTTGAATTGAGCCAGACGTCCCTGTTCTCGAGCCATTAGGACTTTGCTAATTTTCGCTAGCTGGAGTATGCCCTCAGGAAGTCTGTAAAACTGTTGTTGCAAGGTTACATCATGTCCCAGAAAATTAGCTAGTTGATCCAGCTCGGGATTAGTGAGATTAAGGACCTGTGACAAGGTTCCCATTTGTTTGTGTAATTTTTTTGAGCTCAGACTTTCTGGCCTCTTTGCTCCACAGACTTTGGCGAAGTTACGAAGAGTGTCAGATCCACGGTAGCAAATCAAACTGGATGGTCTCGCAAATAGGTAAGTGTTTTCTGGTAAAATCCCACATTCATTCCTTTTTCGGACAAGGAGGTCCAATGTCTGGTGCATCACTGGGGTCAAAAGTACAGGAACCTTTCTGTCCGCTTTACCTCTTATTTCTATTCTCCAGAAATGCTGAAAGAGTCTCTTCTCCAGATCTGACAGTGCAAAGTTCACATCCTCCTGAGGGTCTGATTGCGTGGAAGACAAATAGGCAGAAAGTGGAATTTTTGAGACTTCTCCAGCTCTTGGTCTGTTGAACAAAATGATTTGGGTCAAAATGACCTTTGTCAGTTCTGCATATGTCATGGGGGAGGATTCTGAGGATAGTTTTCTGAAAAGATCTTGTTGCTGAGTATCTAAAAATGAATGAAGAGTCTGCACATCTTCAGTGAAAGGAAGTAACTGAGGAGCATTCCACTTGGACTCCTTCAATGTTTTGAGTGATGCAGATGATATAATTTCGTTCCACCTGGTTTTATACACTGTGCGGAACGCCTTCGCATATTTTAAAGTACTGTCGTTGCGTCGGACATTCGCATTACTTTCAACCAACTTTGAAATCCTTTCCAAGCTGTATCCAATTTTGAGCGCCAAACTTGGGCTTTTGTATGTACGCGTTTCACAATTGTAACCTGCCGTGTCCTTTGCAGCCTGGACAACATGCATGAAATTTGACGGTCGCATATGATCTTTTATTGTTTTCATAGGAGTGTTTTTTCTGGAACATACAAGCAGCCTTCCCAACGCTCGCATTTGTTGACGGATGTACTCGTGTTTGGTGGCATCATGCCCATGCCTGTTGTACAGATGTTGGCCATACTCCATGATCCAGGGATCAGATTTTACAGCTTCATAAACATCATCCATAATCATCCTGTTTATCAGTTTCCAAAGCTGTTCCTTAACTCCAGGTGGTGCAGGTGCCGTAAATCCACAAAGAGCCTGAATGCGCATTTTGCCAGAATTTGGCGGATTACTCGGTTTGAATTTGCAGAACTTCATGTGCTTCCAAAGAGCATGTTTTAAAAAAAAGCCTTGACAAAATGTACAGTGTAAAAAATTATGGACTTGAGATTTGTCTTTTGGTCGTTTGCGAGGCACGGGAGTTCCAATGCCAGAATTTAAAACTTCAACATTGTGGGTAAAGTTGCCCTGGTTTCTTAAACGTTCTAAACACATGCTTCTTCCCTTTGAGCGTTTTGCAAAGGAGAGAGCCCGTGCCACCTCTGGCTTGTCTCTATGTGCACGCTCTAGGTGTCTCGATATTTTTACAAACCCTGTCTTGCAGTACAAACAATACTGTTTTTTGTTGTAAATCCTTGATCCATCCTTTTTTTTACAAACAGCAGGTACGCAAGGTAAATCCACAGACACTTTATCCAGGGAAGGGGACCTGTCTGGTAGATATTCCTCCATGTCAGGTGCTGAATCTTCTGACAGAGATCCAGTGTCTCCCCCTTCTATCTCTTTTGTGGCGTTACCACTACTTGTGTCTGTTTTTGGGAAGGATACACTAAATCTCTCTCTCTTACCAAAGGGACTTTTGTTTCTGATAGGGGAGCACCCTCTCTTCAGAGTAGGCTTCAAAGCGGCGTCACGTTCTTGCAGTGATGGACACCCATCACTGTTCTCTACATTTGGAAATCTCTGCATCTTTCGTTTCTGGTCAATTGAGACATTAATGTTACTGGTGTTTCCATCACCAGAAGAAGGATTTTCACCACGCTTAGTAATGTATTCTTTACTACTGCCGTCCAAGCTGGGATCAAGGAGTTTATCGGAATCCAATTCCATCTGCTCTTTTGTCTTCTAGAGGGGAAAAAAACAAAACAAAAACAGATTCCAAAATTAGACTCCATATCTATGATGTCCAAAAGAAATTCCATTTACATTTTCCCCAATGTACAAAATCCAATGGGAGAATCCAAAAATATCTGTTCAATACTATATTTAAATTCAAAGTACCTGGCTGTTGCCATTTAGCTGGGAAGAACTGGTACATGGATTCTGAGATTCATTCGAATCTGACAACACTACAAGATGAGGGGGAGGGATGATTCCAACTTTGTCTGACGAAAGAACTTCTGACTCATCCAAGTCCTAGAAATAGTGAGGAAGTTATGTAATATACAACAAATTTAGGATGCAAACATAAACACGAGATAACCCAACGTTTGAATCAGGAAAACCTGTGCTTGTTACTTTAATAAGTCATACAAGACCACATAATATAGACATTTTATCTAACTTGCTAAATCTGATCAGAGGGAGAAACAGCAGTATTGAAACAAAGAAAAAAAAAATCATTCTCGTGCTTCACATTCCAACAGCTTCTTCCCTCTTGCCATCAACTTCTTAAACAGCTAACCTACAATTCCATTGCAACATGCTGGCAATTTTATTTTTTTGTCTTGAGTTTGTTGTCACATTTCTGTCTACTCGTGCACTCACTGTAGTAGTCCAGCCACGCTGCACTATTTGCATATCTGTTGTTGACCAATACTGGCCACTCATGCCAGAGTAGCATCTGCACCACTTGCACACTGACTGAGGAGTATCCGCAACATTTGCACAATCGATATTGTCCCAGATTATCACGCTACTAGTCACTTTAAATTGCATACACTCCTTGAAGTCTTGGCGCCCTTTGCACAATGGTCATTGCACTGGACTATTGCTATATTAGTCATTCAATGTGCTAGAGGACTTGCATCTTTTTGCACAATTTTCCCCCAAAAAATAAAATAATAATTGTACCAGTGACTGTTGTTCTCAATGTCTTTATGTCTCAAAAATGTTCTCTGCCAATTGACTGTCTGTTTTTGTACTAGAGCAGCTCAAACTAACGAAGACACATTCCTTTTGTGTTTTTTGGACATACTTGGCAAATAAAGATGATTCTGATTCTGAATTCTTACTAACAATCACGTCACAAACCTGTTTCGTCTGTGGTCCAGCCTTTTCTCCGAGGTCACATGTTATTTCTTCTCCTGGCTGAATGTCCCTCAAAGCAAATAAACAGAGGTGCGGTTTGTCCTTTGCTGTGACCCGCTTCATTTGGCAATTTGGATGCCTGTAGTCAGCGTTGATGAGTCGACCAAGGCTGCCATCATACACGGATGCATCAATACTGGCAAAAGAAGAGAAACGAACTACTAAGCTTTCATCAAAATAAATGACCCCTTCTAACTTGCTATTACTCCAATTAGTAATAACTCCAAAACATAAATACATAAAACTGTGCATAAATGTACTATTCAATCAAACCTTACCACCATAGATCTCCTTTCCAACAGAAGTCAAACATGAAGACAGCACTTGCTTTGTGATAGGTCATCCTTCTCCTTTTCGATTCTTCAGAATTAATTAACTCTCCTCTGTACTCCACCACAAAGTCTCCTTTTTGGAAACAGGCTTTTGCAAACACCCCTCGACCTAGACAAAAGTGTCACAAATGTCATTTATTCATGACTTACAATTTACCAGTTCAGCTAATTTTATGTAGAAATCATTATTATTATTATTATTTGAGTAACACATTGACTGGCATGGACATTTCTATTAGTCAACTGGAATCCAACCGTTTAATGCCACCGATGTATATATTCGTCAAGTACATTTTTCTACTGGTAGGCTATAAATAGGGTCTTGCCAGCTTTTGTGTGAAATTCAGGTTTGTAAACCACTGTAATGATGACCAGATCGCTGTAGATAGTGGCGCTGCATCGCTTTGTATCTGAGATCAGCACAGCTTTTCAGTGGAAGACAAGAATTAGGCGGTAAATCGCACCTTGTAAAATCGATGAGAGTGAGAAGTGCCAACACGTTAGGGAGTTGGACAAGTTTAGGTACCTGACACATGAACAGAGTATGTACATGTACGATATAAACAGAGTACGTGTCATGGTCGGTTGTAGAAAGTGTATGTCATGATTGCGAGAAAAGAGGACGCAGTTCATTAAGTGAATGGCGAAGACCAAAAGTCACGGACATTCAACTCGAGCTATGTGGTGAGTCAGCGTTTAGTCAGGCGTATTTCTTGTTTGTATCTCTCTAAATTATTATTTTGCCATCAAAAGCCCTTTCTCTGTCTCATTTTTGTCGTATTAGTTTGAGCTGTCACAAAAGTTTAAAAAATTGTCACTGTTCTGCTTGACATGTTTATCACAAAAAGCTTGTTTTCTCTCCTTCTTGGTCAGAAACTTGTGTTTTGGGTGAAACCAACCCATGTTCTACTACTAGTTACTGAAGAACAGAAAAAGCTATTAATCACAGCATACAATATTCTCAGGATTTTGAAAGATCAGTCGAAATGCCCAAAATGGCTGGTACTGTTGGGAACTTTGCTTTGAAAACAGCTCGCTGTGAAACCACTGTAGGCGTTGGGACGTTGTGTTAAACAAATAAAAACAGAATACAATGATTTGCAAATCATGTTCAACCTATATTTAATTGAATACACTACAAAGACAAGATATTTCATGTTCAAACTGATAAACCTTATTGTTTTTAGCAAATAATCATTAACCTTGAATTTTATGGCTGCAACACGTTCCAAAAAACCTGGGACAGGGTCATGTTTACCACTGTGTTACATCACCTTTTCTTTTAACAACATTCAATAAACGTTTGGGAACTGAGGACACTAATTGTTGAAGCTTTGTAGGTGGAATTCGTTCCTATTGTTGCTGAATGTACAGCTTCAGCTGTTCAACAGTCCGGGGTCTCCGTTGTCATATTTTACGCTTCATAATGCGCTTACGGATGTAGCGCCTAACTGTATTTACTGACATTGGTTTTCTGAAATGTTCCTGAGCCCATGTAGTGATATCCTTAACAAATTGATGTCGGTTTTTGATGCAGTGCTGCCCGAGGGAAGGTCACGGGCATTCAATGTTGGTTTTCGGCCTTGCCGCTTACATGCAGTGATTCTTCCAGATTCTCTGAACCTTTTGATGATTTCATGGAATGAAATCCCGAAATTCTTTGCAATTGTACTTTGAGGAACATTGTCCTTAAACAGTTTCACTTTTTTCTCACGCACTTGTTCACAAAGAAGTGAACCTCGCCCCAGCTTTGCTTGTGAATGACTGAGCAATTCAGGGAAGCTCCTTTTATACCCAATCATGGCACACACCTGCTCCCAATTAGCCTGTTCACCTGGGGGATGAACATTCCTCAACTTTCTCAGTCTTTTTTGCCACCTGTCCCATCTTTTTTGGAATGTGTTACAGCCATAAAATTCTAAGTTAATGATTATTTGCTAAAAACAAAGTTTATCAGTTTGAACATTAAGTATCTTGTCTTTGTAGTGTCCATCCATCGATTTTCTGAGCCGCTTCTCCTCACTAGGGTCGCGGGCGTGCTGGAGCCTATCCAGCTGTCATCGGGTAGGAGGCGGGGTACACCCTGAACTGGTTGCCAGCCAATCGCAGGGCACAGAGAAACAAACAACCATTCGCACTCACAGTCATGCCTACGGGCAATTTAGAGTCTCCAATTAATGCATGTTTTTGGGATGTGGGAGGAAACCGGAGTGCCCGGAGAAAACCCACGCAGGCACGGGGAGAACATGCAAACTCCACACAGGCGGGGCCGGGGATTGAACCCGGGTCCTCAGAACTGTGAGGCTGACGCTCTAACCAGTCGGCCAGCGTGCCGCCGTCTTTGTAGTGTATTCAATTAAATATAGGTTGAACATGATTTGCAAATAATTGTATTCTGTTTTTATTTATGTTTAACAACGTCCCAACTTCATTGGAATTGGGGTTGTAAAAGTAATTTGCTATTAAACAGTTTCATTCTTTTAATACCTAGATTTTTTTAATCAAAAGACTATAACAAAGGTGTCAATCACGGGCCGTCATATTTTATGTGACCTGCTAAAAGCAGATTATGCACTTCATGTTTCTTGGTTAAATTTGGACCGATATAAAATTGGCTTCGCTTTTAATAACATTGAGATACTGAGAGCATTTTTGTTACCTCACCCCTTTTTGAAATACATTCAATAACAGTTGAACAAACTATTTTCCTTGACTTTTTATTTCTAAACAAATTATCCATCAATTTTTCGCATTTAGTGTATAAGGGGTGCCAATATTTTTTAGCATGACTTTATTGTCTATTATACATAGTCGTCTAAAAAAAATCCTCTCACTATTCTGGCATTTAGCAAATATAGTAATTTTGGTAAGCCTAACTCACCTAAACTAGTGATCTCATCTGATTTCATGCCAGACAGTCAAGAAAAGAAAAAAAAAAACGTCTCCTGATATAGGCAGCTCTGGGGTGCCAATATTTTTGAGCACCATTGTAATATGAATCAATTACACATTTATACGGTTTCTCTGTTATAGCGGCCCTCTGAGAGAAAACATAACTTCAATATGGCCCCTGGACTATAAACACTGTCAATTTCTTCCCAAGTAACTGAGATGAAAAATATTTTATACTGGCAAATTTCTGTGACTACCGTAGTCATCCTGATGAAGGGCGATTGGCACAATTCATGGATTCAAACCTCAATGAGTATATTATATACTCTACACAAGCAAGGTCATGTTCTTGCATTTGTCTGGTTGTAATTTTGGACCCAAAATGTGTACTGTAAACAAACAGTACCTTTCAACGAGTTCATGAATTGTACTTCCAATTCTTCTGTCTTGTCCAGTGCCTTCACTGCATGCTCTTTCGCATCCTGTAATGGTGGTTTCCTCCTGCTACTCCTTGTAGCCATTATAAATCCTATCATGAAATACAAAACCATTATAGTATGACCAAACATCCCCAGACTCAAAGTATGAACAGAAGAAACTTGCACAGATTGAAGTGTTAATTAAACATTAAGCTGTTTGGCCAGGTCGCACATGCTGGCCAATTAATTTTTTGAGCGTAATTTTTAATGGCAAAATTTTCAATAAGTTATTATAATTTTCAGATTAGTGTGTTTTTTGCAGAGAAATGTCTGTGCATTTAAAAAAAGTGCCATTTTGAAATGCAAACTATGATAAGCAGAAAATATGTTTTGGAAGCTTGAGAAGTGTTTAGCTTTTTTGTGTGTCCATCCATCCATCCATTTACTTGCGCTTATCCGGGGTCAGGTCACGGGGGCAGCATTGTCAGCAGGGAAAGTCCAGACTTCCCTCTCGCCAACAAATTCGCCCAGCTCTTCCGGGGGGGGGGGAATCCCAAGGCGTTCCTAGGCCAGCCGAGAGAAGTCGTCTCTCTAGCGTGTCCTGGGTCATCCTCTGGGTCTCCTCCCGGTGGGATGTGCCCGCAAAACCTCACCAGTGAGGCATCTGGGAAGAATCCCAACGAGATGCCCGAGCTAACTCATCTGGCTCCTCTCGATGCGGAGGAGCAGCGGCTAGACTCTGAGCCCCTCCTGGATGACAGAGCTTCTCACCTTATTTCTAGGGGCGACCACGGACACCCCACTTGTATCCACGATCTTGTTCTTTCGGTCACTACTCAGAGCTCATGACCATAGATTAAGGTAGGAACGTAGATTGACCGGGTAAACAGAGTTTGGCCTTTTGGCTCAGCTCCTTCTTCACCACGACAAACTGATACAGAGTCCGCATCCCTGCAAACGCTGCACCGAGCCACCGGTCGATCTTCTGCTCCATCATTCCCTCACTTGTGAAGAAGACCCAGAGATACCAACTCCTCCACTTGTGGCAGGATCTCTTCGTCCACCCTTTTCCGACTGAGGACCATGGTCTCAGATTTGGAGGTGCAGATTTCCACGTCACACGCAGCTGCGAACCCCTCCAGTGGTAGCTTAAGATCCCTGCTTGATGCATCCATCAGATGCAAAAAGCAGAGACGTAATACTGACGTCGCCAAACCGGACACCCTCAACACCTCGGCTGCGCCGGGAAATTCTGTCCATGAAGGTAATGAACAAAATCGGTGACTTAGGGCATGGCGACGAGTTTGACTTACTGTCAGCAATGCGGACCAAACTACCGGTCATACGGGGGCCGAACAGCCCGTAGTGGGTACGGTATCCCATACTCCTGGAGTACCCGAGGGACATGGTTGAACGCCTTCTCCAAGTCCACAAAGACACATGCACCCTCGAGGACCCTGCTGAGGGTGTAGAGCTGGTCCACTGTTCCATAGACAGGACGAAAACCACGCTGCTCCTACCGAATCGGATATTCGACTTCCTCACGGATCCTACTCTCCAGAACCCTTGAATAGACCTATGATAATAGTGTGATGCCCTTATAGTTGGAACACACCCTCCGGTCCCACTTCTTAAAAAGGGGGACCGCAACCCTGGTTTGCCAATCTAGAGGAACTGACCCCGATGTTGCAGAGGTGTGTCAACCAGGACAGCATCCACCCCTGGGGCCCAGAGATAGGGGAACCCACCTCTGAGTTCCCAGCGTCTGCTTCCTCCTGGGAAGTCGTAGAATTGAATACTCTTCCAAGCATACGGCCCACCGAATCACAACGTCCCAAGTTGAGGTCAGCAGTGCCTCACACCCACTATACACAGTGTTGATGGTGCACTGCTTCCCCATCCTAAGAAGCTAGATGGTGGAGCAGAATTTCTTCGAAGCCGTCCGAAAGTTGTTTTCCAAGGACTTACCAAAATCCTCCCACGTGCTGGTTTTTGCCTCAGCAACCACCAAAGCTGCGTTCCACTTGGCGAGCCGGTACCCATCAGGTGCCTCCAGTGTCCCACAAGCCAAAAACTCCTTCTTAAGCTCGATGGCAACCCTTACTGCTGGCGTAGACCAGTGGGTTCAGGGATAGCTGCCACGAGGGGCACAGAACACCTTGAAGGCCACAGCTCCGGTCGGCCACCTCAACAATGGAGGCTCAAAACATGGTCCACTCTGACACAATGTCCCCCGCCAACCGCAGGAAAGGGGCAAAGTTCTGTCGGAGGTGGTAGTTCAAACTTCTGACAGGAGACTTTTCCAGACGTTCCCAGCAGACCCGCAAAAGGTCAGACCGGCATCTTCCCCCACCATTGGAGCCAACTCACCACCAGATGGCGATTGATTCACCCCCCCCCCTTCATCCGAATGTCAAAGACATGCGCCCGCAAGTCCGATGACACGCCCACAAAGTCGATCATCAAACTACGGCCTAGAGTGTCCTGGCGCCGAGTGCACCGTGTGGACACCCTTATGTCTGAACATGGTGTTCGTTATGGACAGTCCATGACAAGCAGAGAACTCCAATAACAGAACATCGCTCGGGTTCTGATGGGAAGGGGGGGGGGGGTTCTTTCCAATCACGCCCCTCCAGGTTTCACTGTCATTGCTCATGTGAGCGTATTAGTCCCCCTGCAGAACGAGGGAGTCCCCAGCAGAAGCGCTCTCCAGCACCCCCACCAAGGACTCCAAAAAGAGTCGGTACTCTGAGCTGCTGGTTCGTGCAAAGGCACAAACAACATTCAGGACCCATCCCCCCCCACCCGAAGGCAGAGGGAGGCTAGCCTCTCGTCTACTGGGGAAAACCCCAATATACAGGCACCGAGCTGGGGGACAAACAGTATGCCCACACCTGCACGGCAGCACTCACCGTGGGCAACTCCATAGTGGAAGAGAGTCAAACCCCTCCCGATCAGACTGACACCGGAGCTTAAGCTGTTTGTTGAGGTGAGCCCAACAATGTCCAGTCGGAATTTCTTGACCTCACACACAAGCTCAGGCTGTTTCCCTGCCAGAGAGGTGACACTCCACAGCCCTAAAGGACAGGTCATACCGGGTCGTTCAAAGACCTAGGTTCCACTGCACATGTGTTTTGAGTTACGAGTATGGTCATGGAACAAATTAAACTTGTAAGGCAATGCACCACTGTAAATTGTTTTTGTATCTTAGATTTTCATATGGCTTCAAACTATTAATATGGGCACTGCAAAGACTTTGGGGGACGTCTATCCGCTGTATGCAGGTCATGTGACCAAACCCGGAAAACAGGTTAGTGGACTTTCTGTGTATGGCGTGCGAACGTGCATAAATATGGGTTGATGACACGATTGTTTGAAGCCAAACTTGCAGAAATATTGTTTTCTTTAAAGTTAAATATGTGTCATTTATTTATATAAATATGGAATACGTAAACATGAACGAAGTCTAAACATCAGATATCATCTTTGGTGACTCTGTGGTGACATTTAATGTTAAACAGTGTAAGATTGTAGACATTTAAAGTTCCTACAGGTACTTTGTCCCAGTCTCCTGCTCTCCTGTGTGTGTTAATGTGTCTAACCAGAACCTTGCACCACAGGTTGAGCAACTAGAAGGCTTTTCAAAGTGTGTTACCACAAATGACTTTTAGCAAACAATGAGCAACGAAAGCATTTTTCATCTCTGTGTGTTTCATCTCAGTGTATTCCCATGTGCTATGTGCTTTTTTTTAGCTAAACGTTTGAAACAAATTGAGCAAGTCGTCTCCTTTTCTGAGTTTTTGAATTGTTTGTTGTCACCTTTACAATCTTTGTCCCTCGTCAAAGGTACTTTGTCACTGTCTGACAGTGGAGACATGAGGATGTCTGGTGGTGGTCCTCCACAGTGGTCTTCACTCGCACAAAGATGATGAAGCTCTGACCCCTCGGGTGGTTTCTCTTCTATACTCTTCACAGAGCCACCAGTCAGTGGCAATTTACTGACATCAAACTCCTCCTCTTTCTCTTTAATGTGGGGGGGTTGTGGATCCTCCTCTTCCTCTTGAATGTGGGCAGGCTGTGGATGCTTCTGTTCCTCTTTAATGTTGGGGAGCTGTGGATCGATCTCTTCCTCCTTACTGTGTGGGAGCTGTGGATATTCCTCTTCTACTTTAACGTGAGGCAACTGTGGATCCTCCTTTTCCTTTGTACTGTGGGACAACTGTGGATCCTCCTCTTCCTTTATAATATAGGGGAACTGTGGATCCTCCTCTTCCTTTTTAATGTGGGGCAACTGTGGATCCTCCGCTTCCTTTTTAATGTGGGGCAACTGTGGATCCTCTTCTTCCTTTTTAATGTGGGGCAACTGTGGATCCTCCTCTTCCTTTTTCATGTGGGGAAACTGTGGGTCCTCCTCATCTTTTACATGGGGAAGCTGTGGATGCTTCTGTTCCTCTTTAATGTGGGGGGGCAGTGGATCCTCAAGCTCCAAAGTGGAGCACCCTCCATGCGATTGAGGGGGAAGTTCTTCCTCATCACTAATCAACTGCTGGATGTCTGCAGGACACAAGCAAGTCAATGATGTTACGATAACTACTGCCAAAGAGTCAACAATTTTTCTCGTAAAAATAATGTTATTGGGTGGTGAAAATTTTCAGACATACATATTGGTAGACAGCCCCAGCACTGACAAGACAGTTTTAGCTTGGGCTGCAGCTCGGGGTGCACAGTATATGTGGTATAAATTTAGCCAACACTATAGATTTGGACTCTTCTGATTAATCGCAATAACACTTGTTGATGACGTCATTGTATCTGCCTCAGTATAAAATTACTTCAAGCACGCCTGACTATGGAGCTGGAGGATCTGCTAGTAATGTTTGATTTAACCAGCTGTGACCCAGTAAGAAAAAAGAATAGTGCATCCATGTTGAAGAGTCACCCATCCTCCTTGCTTTCCCCGCTGTTCTTTTAGATCGACCAGCCCTACCATGCCACTGACATATGCTACCCGTTGACCCTGTATGCAGCCCCCCGCCCCCTATCCAAACACATTCAGCCACACCTTCAGTCCCTCGCAGAAATCGGAAAATTCAATAGTCTTAACGGCAATTAATGTAATACAACTGTAGGGGCGCTATTTGCTACAGCAATATCTTTTTTAAGCCAACGCTCGTCCTCATTTCATCATCAAGGCAGACACGACTATATTCTCCACGTTTTCCCTGTTCTTGGCAGCCATTTGTAAAAGCTGAAAGTGGGGACTTAGGCTGTTCATCAGTTAACGTTAGCGGATGGCTTTTCCGAAGGTCCACCCGTGTATAGTGAAGGAGGAGGTGAATGACCACGACTATAATTGAACGAGCGGAACGATTACTACGAGGAAAGTAGAAAAATGCTAGAAGAGACAGAAGCTGTCAAAAATGTGGGAGCATTTCAGAGTGAACAGCAAGGGGAACCCCATGATGTAATCGTTCTTACACTGTTCCAGCATACTTACAACTCGGCTTTCCACGATCAGGAATTTTGGGGCCGATCACCGATTATTGAGTTTAAAAAAAACTATAACCGATCGAGACCAAGATGGAACAATGCGTCTATTTTAATCTTCTTTTCCTTTCGGCTTGTCCCTTTAGGGGTCGCTACAGTGCGTCATCCTTTTCCATGTAAGCCTATCTCCTGCATCCTCCTCTCGAACACCAACTGCCCTCATGTCTTCCCTCACGACATCCGTCAACCTTCTCTTTGGTCTTCCTCTAGCTCTCTTGGCTGGCAGCTCCATCCTCATCATCCTTCTACCAATATACTCACTACAGCCGTGGCCCAATGGTTAAGATCATCGCCTGCCACCATGGGGGACCTAGGTTCAAGACCCCGACTGGACCATCCGTCAACATCCCCCGGACTCACGGCTGTGGTGTCCTTGAGCAAGACACTGATACCCCGAAATGCTCCCCCGGCGCTTCAGCTGCCCCCTGCTCCAGTGTGTTCCACTAACGTGTGTGTGTATTCACTGTGATGGGTTAAATGCAGAGAACAAATTTCATGTGCATGCATGTTCATGAAAATAAAAGATGATGATTATTCTTCTTCTATTTCTCCTCTGGAGGTGTCCAAACCATCCAACCATCCTGCTCTCTCTAACTGTCTCAAAAACATTGAACCTTGGCTGTCCCTCTAATGCGCTCATTTCTCATTTTATCCAACCTGGTCACTCAGAGAGCAAACCTCAACACCTTCATTTCCGCCACCTCCAGCTTTGCTTCCTGTTTTCTCTTCAGTGCGACTGTCTCTAATCCGTACATCATGGCTGGCCTCACCACTGTTTTATAAACTTTGCCCTTCATCCTAGCAGAGACTCTTCTGTCACATAACACACCTGACACCTTCCTCCACCCGTTCCAACCTGCTTGGACCTGTTTCTTCACTTCATGACCACACTCAGCATTGCTCTGGACGGTTGACCCCAAGTATTTAAAGTCCTCTATTGTGTCTATTTAAATTACTTGTTAATTTACTGTTTATACTTGGGCACTGTATTCTGAGTATCTTCAAAAGTATTCTCTATTCAGGTCATGTATTCTAATCAGTCAGGTCAAACCAACATTACAACATGACAAATAATTGGTGCTAACTTACTGTAATTAAATTACTTCACTGTAATTAAATTACTTCACACACACTGAAACTTTAGAGCATGATTCGACAGAACGCCGGCATGTTTACGTACAATTGTTAGTGCTACCACTAGCTTGCGAGCCTACATAACGTTTTGTTGCCTGCTTGCGAGCGATATCGTATTAAAAGTATGTGAACATACCTCAAGCAATCCTTGAATTAAAGTCTTCTCCCGAGTACCGGTGACCACCAGCAAGTTTTTCCCCATTTTGTTCTTGTAATACACACGGCGCGATCCATTGTTGTTGTCGTCGCCATGGTCACAAGGGTATCCAGTCGCGTTTGAGTTGACAAGATAAAGCTCAGTGATCGTAAAAGACAGGATGCGTTGATATTGGAATACAAGCTTTTACTGGAGTAGTCTGACATAGTGCAATCGTGAAAGACCAAATTTGTCTTGTGATCCGATCCACGCATTACGTGTTGTCTGTACACCACGGAAATTATTATTATTTTTTTTAAATTACTTTATTGGTGGGCAGATATTTACAGTACTACGTCAAAAGACACCCCATTAACCCTCACAGAGTTACAGAAGGCCTCCATGCCAAAAGGTAGAGCTTCAGGTAATGTTGGGTTTTCTACAGAGTTCTACAAACATTTCTGGTGCATACAAGAACCATTATTTTTCTGAATGGTGATAGAGATGAAAGATAAAGGGCTATTGAGAAGCCATATGAATACAGCCGCAATAAACTACAACAGAAATCAGGGAAAGACCCCACTCATCCAGCTAATTACCAACCGCTGTCACCAATTAATACGGACATCAAAATCATTTCCAAGGCTTTAGCCAACAGACTAGAAAAAACTTCTCCCGTCGATAATAAATTCTGACCAAATAAGTTTCATTAAAGGACGGAGCTCCACCAACGTCAGGCGACCGTAAGTATGTCTCAGCATAATAATCTAAACAATCTTCTTGTCACTAGATGCAGAAAAAGCTTTTGACAAAGTTAACTGGTCTTTTCTTTTTGATGTACTTCACAAATTTGGCTTAGGTGACTGATATTTACTGGATCGCAACATTATACAACTCACCAAAAGCAACTGTCAACACAAATGGGGTCACGATACAAAGTTTCACTTTCAAAGAGGAACTAGACAAGGATGCCCACTCTCGCCCCGGCTATTCACACTATTTATCGAACCACTGGCAATAGCAATACAGATCTCCTGTGTCAGAACACAAAATCAATCTTTACGCAGATGTCGTTCTTTATTTACAAGAACCCAATGCATCACGTCAAACAGTTTTTAACCTCATTAAGAGATTTTCACAATTATCAGAATATGATATCAACTGGTCAAAATCAATAATATTCACTATAACGACTAACTCATGGAAGCCGTTTTTTTTTTTCTTCAAATCCGATTATTGTTGCCACTTCATCAGATTGGTGGAAAAATCTAGAAACCACGCAATCTCAGTTAGCAACATTCTAAAAAGATTCTCAACACACGTGAATACTTTAGAACTACCCGTTTTTGTTCAGAAAATAGAACTACTCCCTCAAAACAAAAAACTCCTTTCAAAAGTATACAAATTAATCTCAAGTACTAATTAAATTCACTTACTAATCGGAAAATGGGAAAAAAGACCTCTCTGGTCTACTGACAATAATTACTGGGCACAAATCTGTAGAAACACATTCTCAATGACAAAAAAAATAATAGCAATTTACAGCTAATCCAGTTCAAAGTACGCCATAGATCACACGTTATGCAATATAGTAGACTTTACGCCGATCTGATCGGTGTAATCGGTATCGGCCGATAATTAGCATTTTATGCTGATTGGCTCATCGGCTTTCATGTCATAATTCGCCGATCCGATCAATGATGTCATCGATCGGCCCTGCACAAGACATTTAACTCCGCGTCGCCGTTGCGTGTGAATCCAAAAGCTAGTTTATTTTTAGCCTTGTCACGTGTCTTCTGGCGCACTTCTGCAACTATCTGACAGCCAATAATTTTTTTTCAATCTTATCGGTGAAAAAACACGTTGGTGTGGGACTATTTTGCGGTGTCTCAGACAAATAACACGTAAGTTATTTGCAGTCTGTGCAAAACTGAAGTATGTTGTGGGGAACGTCATCTAAATGCTTCAACACAAATAATTTGATCGGGCACCTGAAGAATGTACACAAGGAGGAGCATGCCGCGTTCAAGCAACGTAGTGTGAAAAAAAAAAAGGAAAAGCCAAACGGACAAACTCTGGACAACACCCGCCCATATCGCCGTGAGAGTGAGAAAGTCAGAGTAAGCATGTCATTAACAGTATTTAGTAAAGTACTTTAATTGCAATAAATTAATTTAATTACAGTAAGTTAGCACCCATTATTTCTGTCATGTTGTAATGTTGATCTGACCTAAACTTATGTCAGTGGCCAATCCTTGAATGCCCCCTAGAGGTCATTGATGTTTTATCTTTGTCTAAAATGCTAGAGAATAATTTTGAGCTGGGATGGGCTCCAGCACGCCCGCGACCTAAGTGAGGATAAGCGGTACAGAAAATGGATGGGTGGATACAGTACTCAGTATATACAAGTATATACAATAAATGAACAAGTTATAAAGTACAAATGTAGATACAATAAATGAAAAAGTCATGTAAATGGACACATTGCTCCATCTTGTGATCGGAACAGTGATCGTTTTTTTAAACTTGCTGATCGGCCCCAAAAATCCCGATCGTGTAAAGCCTACAATATATTATGCATAAAATGGGCTATTCAAAATCAAACATATGCACTCATTGCACTGAAAACGCTCCAGACACTTATTTGCATGCTCTTTGGCATTGTACACCCGTACAGCGCTTCTGGTCACTAGTTACACCGAAACTTCAGTTTCGAACTGTAGGATTCCGAATTCTCCTAATCTTTGTCTGCTGGGTGATTTAAAAAGGTACTGATCTTGCAAATAAACATGCTCAACAAATACTTGTAATTATAGCTATTGCTAAAAAAAAAAAAAACAATACTGTTAAACTGGAAAAATAAACAACAACGGCAAAATCTTGTCAGAGTATAAAACACGAGAAAATACCTCTCCCAAATGTAATAAGCAACTTGATAACTTTAAGAAAAGTTGGTCACCTTTCATTAAACTGGTGAACCTTAAGGCTTGATTCTGTTTGTCTGGAAATGAATGTCATTCACAAATGTAATGTGTAATGCAATGTAATGAGACTAAATCATATAGTCATTTTAGACCCCTCTGCACGCCATAGGGTCACTTGCAAGCACTTGAACCACTATCCTTCGGGATCTGCGAGGTGAGGTGTGGGGAGGGGGTCTCAGAATTAGCTATAGGGTGGGGAAGGACATTCGATTTGAACACGATTTGACTGTTGTAATGTTACTTGTGCTCAAATATCTAGACTGTCTCACTATTGTTCTGCTGTGGTTCTCACCCCTAGTCCCCTTGTACACGCTCTCTGTTCCCTAAAACCATTTTCTGTCGGGCTGCATTTTCAATAAACATCTGAATAATTTAAAAATAAGCAGAGGGAGTATTGCAAACTCCCCTGTTGCACAGCAAAACTCTACCAGCACAAAGGCATACAGAGCCACCATTCTGCAAGACCGTGCAGCTGAACAGAACAGGTTAAAAAAAATTAAAATGTTGCAACATCTCCGCCACCCAGAATAGAGCGTAGGACCCGAGATGTGGTAAAATTAACGTAGCGCTAATCAGTGCGCGCAACGTTAATGTACTGTACCTTACTACATAATGTTTAGCAGTGTGGAGGGCTAGGTTTCTGTTAATTATGACAACTGTCAGATTTGTGGTTTACAGTGGTGACAAGTATCAAGGAAGTATAATATCTGTGTGATTAAAATGATCTCTATATTAGGGGGAGAAGCTGAGTGGCTCTCCTCGTTGTTAGAGGGACAGAGTGTCATGTCATGTTCGTGCTTTAGGAGTGAATTAATATAGGCAAACTAATCAACAACAGCGGTCTCGTTATTCCTTGACGAGGCCGCGACAATAACGTGACTTCATACAGGAATAATCTGTTAAAAAGCAAAATCATATTTTCGCCAATTACTCAATGGAATTTTCAGTAGAATACCAGAATAGTTGAATACTACATTATTCAATTGCTGCAGCCCTAGTCTCAATTATGGCACTGGTGATGTATTTATTTGAATATATATAGACAATGCTCCATATTTGAGCTTTATAGCACATTTAATGGACACATATTTATGGTCCCAATATTTAACTATGTTTATATAACATACTGTAGTATATTGAATATTAATAACCTATCCAGCTCATCGTCCACTATTTTCTTTCCATTTTGCTGTGCCGGATTTCCCAAACTTTGATTTAGCGGAGATTCACCACAATCATGTTTCTCATTGTTTCACGCAAGGAAATTCTTGTTCAATTGGTCGATTACATTGTTGGGAAATCCATGTACCACCTCATTTTTTAAATGTTCAATTCGGTTGAGATTTTCTGTGGTTCTGAACTTCTGACAAACGCTCCTCGATTTGGGCACCCAAATCACACGTTCATAGGATTTCGACACGATTAAAAGGTAGGTCGACGTGATAAACTATTATATTGTTTCTGTGAACTTTGATGTGAATCTGGTGATTAGTTTGCTCTCGACAAGCTCAGCAATGAGATGGCTCGAGTGGACGCCGCCATTGAAAAATCTGAAAATGGCCTGTTTATACGTCACATTTTCAACTAATAAGAAACATACAGGCCTTTTCTACCAAAGAATCAAGGTTTCGGTCACAGCTTTTCTATTAATTTAGCGTGCCTCCAGAAAGTATTCACAGCATTTCACTTTTTCCACATTTTGTTATGTTACAGCCTCATCCCAGAATGGAATAAAATCATTTTTTCCCCTCAAACTTCTACACACAACACCCCATAATGAGAACATGAAAAAAGTATTTTTGAAATGTTTGCAAATTTATCAAAAATAAAAAAAACTGAGGCGGTACTGGTTAGAGCGTCAGCCTCACAGCTCTAAGGACCGGGGTTCAATCCCGGGCCCCGCCTGTGTGGAGTTTGCATGTTCTCCACGTGCCTGCGTGGGTATTCTCCGGGCACTCCGGTTTCCTCCCACATCCCAAAAACATGCATGAATTGGAGACTCTAAATTGCCCATAGGTGTGAATGTGAGTGCGAATGGTTGGTTGTTTGTATGTGCCATGCGATTGGCTGGCAACCAGTTCAAGGTGTACCCCGCCTCCTGCCCGATGATAGGTGGGATAGGCCAACACGCCTGCGACCCTAGTGAGGAGAAGCGGCTCAGAAAATGGATGGACGGATAAAAAACTGACACATCAAATGTACATAAGTATTCGCAGCCTTTGCTCAATACTTCAGCAAGGGCTAGCTCATTTTGTGGCTCCGGCGTAAGGTCTTGGCTCCTCGCGGCACAAGACTCGTCACTTCCGGCTCACCGCTGGCACACAGTGGCTCACCCGCTGGATCACCCGGTGGCTCACAGCCTGCTCACCCGGTTTGGCTCACAGCCTGCTCACCCGGATTGGCTCACCACTGGCTCGCGGTGGCTCAAGGCCTGCTCACACTGTCTCACCAGCTGCTCATCTCGGCATATCAAGGCATATTCGACTTGCTGCTCATTCCACGACATCGTATGTGCTTAGAAACGGGTTGTTGTTTTTGATAATGGTGAATATACAGTACTGTTCATTAATATGTGTAAGTGCCATCCACATCTTAATACATGCGTCAGTCAATTAAACATTGTAACGTCTTGGCTCCTCGCGGCATAATGACGTCACTTGTGGCTCACCGCCTGCTCATATGTTCATATCGAGGCATATGTTGGGGATTTTTTTTTTAACTACCGTGTTGCACAACTGGCCCAAGAACACATGGTAATAGAGTTTATGCTCCTAATGTTTTTATTAATTTTTTGGGTGCTAATAAAATGTGATTTTAAATTACAGTGTGGTACTTTGGCTCACTTTGACTACATTTTGTGGCACCGGGAGTCGACCAATAATAGAGCTGTTAGTGACAATGTGGTCAAGCATCTCCCTGTAGGTCGAATTAGTAACTTTTATTTATTAATTTATTTATTTTTGTTGTGACAAATATAAGACAAAGCATATTTGAAATGTATATATTTTGTTATATTTGCTGGATTGTCTGGCGTGATGTAAATGTTTTACTCCAGGTATCTGAGAAGCTACTCCTCCCCATGCTAGTTGGTCACTCATCCCCAGAGTCAGGGAATCATTTCATTCTTTGGGTGAGTCTTCCTTAAACCGTTTCTTTATTGCGGGATATTATTTTACTAATACAAAAAATACCTTATTTTATTTTTTTAATTAGCAATATGAAGTTAATGATGTACCCAGTCATAAATTATACAATGAGGTGCATAGTGTTATATATGACAGGTTAATTTTCTTCCTATCGGTATTTGACTTCACCAAAAAAAAAAAATCAGGATCTATGACTCACTCCAACATTTCTGTTGTATTGATGATGGTGACATGACCTTCTCAGGTAAAGGGAGAGTTTCGTACGGCATATACCTTTAGCCACAATGATAAAATTGTGTCAACAATGTCCAGAAAGCATGGATGTGGTGAGAATGTAAACTGGATTTGTTTCATTTAGTTACATAATTTTCATTTATATAACCTTCATTCATCCATGTCAGGCAATTGAGGACTGATTCTTATTTGAAATACCGACCTGGCTACAGACAGCAGAGTCAATAAATTTACCAAATTATTCACAGTAAATTATAGAATGCAACCCTATGGGGGGGCACCGAGCCAGTGCAAACTGTAGGCCGGTCCCAAGCCAGGATAAATGCAGAGTGTTGCTTCAGGAAGGGCATCCTGCTTAAAACTTTGCCAAACAAATGTGAGCGTTCATTCAAAGAATTCCATACCGGATCGGTCATGGCCCGGGTTAACAACGTCCGCCACCGGCGCCGTCAACCTACAGGGCGCCGGTGGAAATTCAGCTACTGTGGGTCAAAGACAAAGAGGTGGAAAGCGGGTTCTTCAGCAGAAAGAGAAAAGGAAACCAGAGCCTAGAACTGAATGTGGGGACTTTGAATGTTGGGACTGTGACAGGAAAATCTCAGGAGTTGGTTGACATGATGATTAGCGGAAAGGTTGAGTGGTAGGGGAAAGTGTGGCTAGACAGCATAAGATGGTGGTGTGTAAGATGACTCTGGTGGTGGGGAGGAAGATTAGAAAGACAAAGGCAGAGCAGAACCATTTGGTGGAAGCTGAGACAGGACGAGTGTTGTGCAGCTTTTCTGGAAGAGGTGATACAGGCTCTCGGTGGACACGAGGAGCTGCCAGTAGACTGGACCACTACAGCCAAGGTGATCAGAGAGCCAGGCAGGAGAGTACTTGGTGTATCTTCTGGCAGGAAAGGAGAGAAGGAGACTTGGGGGTGGAACCTCACAGGACAGTAAATCATACAAGGAAAAAGGTTGGCTACGAAGAAGTGGGACACTGAGAGGACTGAGGAGAGGCGAAAGGAATACATTGAGATGCGACATAGGGCAAAGGTAGAGGTAGCAAAGGCCAAACAAGAGACACATGATGACATGTATGCGAGGATGGACACTAAAGAAGGAGTAAATTATCTATACAGGTTGGCCAGACAGAGCGATAGAGATGGGAAGGATGTGCAGCAGGTCAGGGTGATTAAGGATAGAAAATATGAAAAAATGTTGACTGGTGCCAGTCGTGTGCTGGATAGATGGAAGGAATACTTTGAAGAGTTGATGAAATGAGAGAGAAGGGAGAGTAGAAGAGGCAAGTGTGGTGGACCAGGAAGTGGCAATGATTAGTAAGGGGGAAGTTAGAAAGGCATTAAAGAGGATGAAAAATGAAAGGCAGTTGGTCCTGATGACATTCCTGTGGAAGTATGGAAGCATCTAGGAGAGGTGGCTGTGGAGTTTTTGACCAGCTTGTTCAATAGAATTCTAGCGGGTGAGAAGATGCCTGAGGAATGAAGGAAAAGTGTGCTGGTACTCATTTTTAAGAGCAAGGTGATGTGCAGAGCTGTGGGAACTATAGAGGAATAAAGTTGAGACACACAATGAAGTTCTGGGAAAGGGTAGTGGAAGGCTGCCAGGCAAGAGAGCTAGCGGAAGACCAAAGAGAAGGTTGATGGATGTCGTGAGGGAGGACATAAGGGCAGTTGGTGCTCGAGAGGATGCAGGAGATAGGCTTATGTGGAAAAGGATGACGCGCTGTGGCGACCCCTAAAGGGATAAGCCGAAAGGAAAAGAAGATTCACAGTAAATTATAGCCAATCTTAAATTGTGACATGCAAATATCAATGTTCAATGACTCTTTTTCAACTTGTGTCTTGTTGACTGCAGGAAAATGTTTTAGTGAGAGACAGCAAGGGTGCTGCGGAACGAGGGGGAAATTAAGTTGCCGCAGCCAGTGTGAGCCATGGTTGAAGAAGTGGCAATTGGGAGCATGAAAATGAGAAAAGATGTTATTGTTTGACTGAAGCATTTATTAAGATGTGGATGATTGCACTTACACATATTAATATACAGCATTGTATATTGACAACTATTTAAAAAAAAAAAAAAAGCCATCATTAGACATCGGATGCCCAAGCTGCTCCGAGCCATTGGTGGCTCTCGGCATAATAAGGAATAAATACACCCTCTCATGTCTCATGGACAAATACTTACATAATGTCATCTTAATCAGTGACAATTCCTATGCCCACTAAATTAACAATAGTCTCAAATCCTATGTTGAGAAAATTATCCTCATAGAAATCTTATTTAAAAAGGAAATTGATCTTAAAGTCTTCATGGCCAAAGAGACTTTATAGACGATCAATACTCCAAGGTAAAAAAAAAAAACATTCAAACATGTAGCAAAATTGTCAAACTCATTTTAGTTTGCGGGCCACATTCACTCCAATTAGATCTCAAGCGTGCCGGACCACAATATTTGTGGCTTAAAAAGCCATGAATAACAACTATTAAAAATGTCCCCATTGTTTTGGCGCGGCGGAAGACTGGTTAGAGAGTCTGCCTCACAGTTCTGAGGACCGGGGTTCAATCCACAGCCCCGCCTGTGTGGAGTTTGCATGTTCTCCCCGTGCCAGCGTGGGTTTTCTCCGGGCACTCCGGTTTCCTGCCACATCCCCAAAACATGCATGGTAGGTTAATTGACAACTCTAAATTGCCCGTGGGTGTGAATGTGAGTGCGAATGGTTGTTTGTTTATATGTGCCCTGCGATTGGTTGGCGACCAGTTCAGGGCGACCCGAGTGGGGGGAAGCAGCTCAGAAAATGGATGGATGGATGTTTTGGCGCAAATAATTACAGCTACTTTCGGAAAATATTAACATTTATTCATTATTATCTTGTTGCAAATCATATGAGCAGTCTGAAATTTTTAACCCAAAATTATTTCAACAGTATTATGAATCAGTGAGTGTGAACCATTGACAATCACTTATGCATCCTTTGTAAATGTATACATAAAAATTTAAGTTGTGGCAGTGCATGGGGGAGAAGGGAATAAAATAAATAAATAAATAAATAAATAAAAATGATTCCAACAAACCAACCTCTTTTGAAGTGACGCTTTTGACTGAAATTTTGTAATATTGAATGTCTTAGAACATTTCTACAGGAGATATTTATTTTCACAGAATTGCAGTGTGAACATGGCACACCAATTTATATTAGTGTGCTCCTAAAATTGGGCATTGTTTGGCCTTCAAAAGTGCATCAATGTCATTTAAGTGTTATCAGTGCACCCTCCAGTGGACAAAATTAGCAACAAAATTTACTGTTATAGAAAAATAGCAGTGAATGTGTAGTGACTAAATTATACAATTATACAATGTGTAGTGACTAAATTATACAATGAGGTGCATAGTTATATATGACCCGTGGGCCAGATTGACGGGCCGGTTCTGGCCCACGGGCCATAGGTTTTGACACGTCTGATATAGTTACGAAATAAAGTTTTATCATATGGGTCAACAGCAGGTATTTTGGATGATCGTAGTTCTATGACCGTTATAAACAACAAGCCGTTTCAAAGCACATACGATGTCGTGGACTGCGCAGCAAGTCGAATATGCCGAGATGAGCAGGTGTGAGCCACAAGTGATGTCATTATGCCGCAAGGAGCAAAGACGTTACGATGTTTTATTTGATTGACGCGTGTATTAAGATGTGGATGGCACTTACACATATTAATGAACAGTACTGTATATTCACCATTATCAAAAACAACAAGCCGTTTCTAAGCACATATGATGTCGTGGAATGAGCAGCAAGTCGAAAATGCCTCAATATGCCAAGATGAGCAGGTGATGAGCCCGTGTGAGCAGGCTGTGAGCCACCACGAGCCAGTGGTGAGCCACCGCAAGCCAGTGTTGAGCCAAACCGGGTGAGCCAGTGGTGAGCAGGCTGTGAGCCACCGGGTGAGCTAACGGGTGATCCAGCAGCCACCAGGTGAGCCACCGTGAGCCGGAAGTGAAATGTCTTATGCTGCGAGGAGCCAAGACCTTATGGCGGAGCCACAAAATGCGCCAGCTCTTTCTCCAATACTTTGTTGATGCACCTTTGGCAGTAATTACAGCCTCAAGTCTTTTTGAATATGATGCCACAAGCTTGGCACACCTATCTTTGAGCAGTTTCGCCCATTACGCTTTTCAGCACCTCTCACGCTTCATCGGGTTGGATGGGGAGCATTGGTGCACAGCCAATTTCAGATCTCTCCAGAGATGTTCAATTGGATTCAAGTCTGGGGTCTGGCTGGGCCACTCAAGGACATCCACAGAGTTTTCCTGAAGCCCCTCTTTTGCTGACTTGGCTATGTGCTTTGGGTCGTTGCCCTGTTGGAAGGTAAACCTTCGCCCCATTCTGAGGTCCTGGGCACTCTGGAACAGGTTTTCATACAAGATATCTCTGTACATTGCTGCATTCATCTTTCCCTCAATCCTGACTAGTCTCCCAGTTCCTACCGCTGAAAAACATCCCCACAGCATGATGCTCCCACCACCATGCTTTCCTGTGGGGGTGGTTTTGGTCAGGTGATGAGCGGTGCCTGGTTTCCTCCAAACATGACGTCTGGAATTCACCCTAGAGTTCTATCTTTGTCTCATCAGACCAGAGAATTTTTTTTCCTCGTGGTCTGAGACTCCTTCAGGTGCCTTTTGGAAAACTCCAGGCAGGCCGCCATGTGCCTTTTACAAAGGAGTGGCTTCCGTCTGGCCACTCTACCATACAGGCCTGATTGGTGGAATACTGCAGAAATGGTGGTCCTTCTGGAAGGTTCTTGTCTGTCCACAGACAACTCCCGGAACTCTGACAGTGTGACCATCAGGTTCTTGGTCACCTCACTGACTAAGGCTCTTCTCCCCCAATTGCTCAGTTTCGACGAGCGGCCAGCTCTGGGAAGAGGCCTGGCGGTTCGGAACTCCTTCCATTTACGGATGATTGAGGCCATTGTGCAGAAATGATGGAGGCCATTGTACAGAAATTTTTCTGTACCCTTCCCCAGATTTATGCCTCGAGACAATCCTGATAATTACTTTGACTTCATGGTTGTTTGTGTCACCTCTAGGGCCTTATATAGATAGGTGTGTGCCTTTCTAACTCATGTCCAATCAATTAAATTTACCACAAGTGGACTCCAATTAAGCTGTAAGAACTTTGCAAGGATGATCAGTGGAAGCATGATGCACCTGAGCTCAATTTAGAGCTTCGAGGCAAAGGCTGTGAATACTTATGTACAGGTACATGTGATTTCTTCGTTTTTTTTTTTTCAATAAATTTGCAAACATTTCATGAAACATATTTTCCACTTTTTCATTAGGGGGTATATTGTGTGTGGATTTTTTTCAGAAAAAAATAAATCATTCCATTTTGGAATGAGGCTGTAACATTACAAAATGTTAAGTGAAGCGCTATGAATACTTTCCAGACGCACGGTACATTCATCTCTGAACAATTCAATTTGGGCCAATTCATGACATTAAAACCAGCATAAAAGCTTAACCGATTCATAGGGTTAGGGCTCATTTTATTTGTGTTTCAAATCTCAACCTAATGAGTTCCTGTATTTTGATATGCAGGTGGATCAAAGTTATAACATAACTATTTATTACAGCATTAATGTGATATAAGTTAAAACCTAATTTGAGACCGACTAGGGCAACTTTTTTTTTTTTTTTTTACATATGTAAACTGCACTGAATGATATTTTCATTGCCAGTTTTTTCATATTTTACATATCGTTAGATGTATTTTTTCTGTTTGTGTTTGAATAAAGCAATGCTAGCCGTTAGTGCCATTAGAAAAGGCGAACATAGTTTAGTCTTTGAAACGCTTTACATACATGAGTGACCAAGTGTGTTAGTTCTAATCGCATTAACGTTGTCTTACTATCAACATTAATCGTATTAATGCATTTAATAATGTTAAAAACAGTAAAGGTGGAAGATTAGCAGACATGTGGACAAACCTTCACCTTGGATGTACACGATGTAATTCTCGTCATAAGCATGCAGTTGATTTCGTTGTGCCTCGTTCTTCTCGTACTTCGGCAGTGCTCTGTTAAACAGTTACAATATTTTATTAGCCGCTCCCGTACCAACTTTTTGCACGTTTCGATAATTTTTTTCACTCCATTTTACCTGGCCATGTCGCTGCTTTTTGTGTCGTCCCGAAGCCACGCCGACTTCCGCTTTCTTTTTTCTTCTATGGTGGTTTTAGGGCAGCAGAGTGTCCATGGCAACGTATTGCTGCCATCTTGCGGCGGTATTAAGGAGGCTTCAAAGTGGTTTACATAGATGAAAATGATGAAAAATAATAATAATCCTGCCACTCGTCCACAAGGACACAGAGTAGATACACACGCCCACATAAAGGTTAAAATTAAAAGATAACGATGTAATGACCGAAGGACCAAAGGCTGAGTACAGAGCATCCAGGTGAGGAAACACCAACTCAATGAGCTGTATCAAAGCTTACGTGTATCTAAGCAAGTATCTAACTGTACCATAAAAGTTCTCTCAACGAGGAAGAATAAAAACCATTGGTGTGCAGCACGAGAGGCCATACAGATATTTCAGTCTATTTACAAGAATGGTGTGGTCTACTGTATCAGAAGCGGCGGCAGAGGTGGGTAGTAATGCGCGACATTTACTCCGTTACATTTACTGAAGTAACATTTTGGATATATTTTACTTTAGTATGAATGAACCATACTTTTTTTCTTTTACAAGAGTATTTATGTGAAGAGCGGCACGGCGGACGACGGGTTAGAGCGTCTGCCTCCCAGTTCTGAGGACCAGGGGCCTCATGTACAAAAGGTGCTTACGCACAAAAATGTGGCGTCCGTTCTTTTTCACGGCAAAGTTCAGATGTATCAAGAGCGGCATGACCGTGGAAATGTGCGGTGCCTCACGCCAACTGCATTGCTGGCGTACGCACGTTTCTGCAGCTTTTCGTGCTTTGGCGACACTTAGAGGTGATGCTGGGAAACTGTTCTCATAAATCGACGTCACAGCGCCGGATAGCGCCAAAGACCGGAAGGCACTGGATGCAAAAAGCAGAAGGCGCATTCTGCATCATATTTATCGATTTAACGCCTGTATATCTGATATATAATCACTTTGAAATGGCAGATGTAGTTTGTACAGGCGTTCTCTGACCTATAGATTCCTCATTCGCCGAATCATGATTCAGTCACATGACTCAGTGGCAAGCAAAATAAACTCTCGCTCTCAAACTGGTGGGCCGACTCCGGCAACCTTCTTAGTAGTTTGGCAGCTTACAAGTGGGTGAATTGAAACGATGGACCTCAAAGTATGGGTAGTTTTTTTTGTTGGCCAACAGGAAAATGACACAGGCCACTCGATGTACATGCTGGCTTCCCAAACGTGGCCAGTTTAAAAGTGCAACAAAGAGAATGGGCACAGGACGGTGATGTTTTGATCTTATATTCACTGAGGATTTATTCATTTTGAGTAACATTAACAAAGAAAACTGCGCTGTCAAAGTCATCCCGACTGCTGGTGAGCCAAACGGAGGCGCTAGCTAGCATAGCCTTATGGCCGCATCGGAAGTCAATATCTCACTATCCCATCACCGATTACCCACTGCTTTACTTATTTAAAAACTATTACCAATACCAGCTGCTACACTTACTCACCGGGAATAAAAAAAAAAAAAAGATTTCATGACGTCACATATTGTCTTTGTCATAGGTAACTAGTATCTGTATTGAAATACATTTCTAAAGTAACCCGTACAACCCTAAGTATGATGAATACGTAAAGCTTTGTTAATTCCGCAAGTACGACGACTGCTAAAAAAGATGTGTAAATCCGCAAAACACTCAGAAAACCCGCGCCGAGTCATTTAGCGAACACATTCCATATGACGTAGTAAACGGCAAGACATAAAGAACGTCAACAACTATATTTCTTTCTGCAGTCTTTGACATTCTCCTGTATACAGCCTGGACATGAAGTTATTAATTGTTAAATATTTCCATACATCATTCTTGTGCAATGTTTTGCAGTAGATGTATGAAGCAATTTACAAAATAAACAAGAGCTGTTGTTCTGAAACAATGTCTATCAATAAATGTCCTGTGAAGTAAGGAGAGATTTACACTTTTTTCCCCCCAGGATATCGTAAAATTATTGTTATTGTAAAATAACAAAAAATAAGAGATTTTATTAAACAGGCTCTTTGTACCCTCACGGGTCCTGAAGTCCTCTGGCACCAGCCTTTTAATTATTACTAAAACTACAACAAAAGCCTACGGAGAGGCTGCACATTACCTTTTTAAAAGGACGCTCACTTGTTTGGTCTAGCTTTTAACTGATTTCTTTATTAATTTATACAATTATTTATCTACTCATTTATTCAATTATTTCTTTTTTATTCTAACCATGTATCTGTTTTATTGTATCTCATTGTCCTGCTGTTTTTATCCTGTGCTATTGTCTCAGTCTTTTTTAAGTTTTTTAAGTAAGGGAGGTGTGTTCGGTCTGCCTGTGGGGAGTCCCCCCCGGTCTATCCTGGTAGTGGTGGTCTCTGGCGGAATCCTCTGTGGCTGCGGCACCTCTTGGTGTGGATGGCTTCCTCAGGTTGTCGTTCTTCACCCAGAATCCTCAGTGCTTTGCCATGTCTCTATACTATTAGTCAACAGGTGCTGTGTTTCTGTGAGTGTGTTCATATGGGTGTGTTTGCATTTATGTCTGCTTTTATCTCTGTGAAGAACATTGGGTTGCAGTTTTCATGTATGAAAAGTGCAATATAAATAAAATGTGATTAATAGTCTGACACATCCATGTCCAGGGTGATCTTCACAAATGCCCGAAGATACAGTGAAATAAGTGAAACGTTACCTGCTTTCACGGGAGTAGAATTGATCCGTGAGCCAGCAACTTCACACACAGGAACCTTGCATGGTCGGCTTGATTTTACTGAAACTGGCTTGGCATAACTGTGCAACTTTTCAATCATTCTTAGGGCAACAGCAGGTTTGAGACATTCGAGAGAAAGTATTGACTTGTCTGGTGGAGGGTCTGTTTTCACAAATGTTGATACCTGCAAAACAAAAACAAAAAAATACACTAGTAAGGGCAAGAAATATTTTCTGACAATTTCAGAAATTTTATTCTTTTGGGGGGGGGGGGGGGGATTATGACAGCGGGATTTTTTTTTCATTAAAAAAAAAAAAAAAAAAAGAGGTTCCACCCCCACCCACCAAGAAGGCTAACAAGTCTTTCGCAAGCCTCTTCGAGGATTCCATTGCCAATGCCACAGTACCAATAGACCCCATTGTTGCCTGGAAGCTGAACTAAATGCCTACAGTGTACACAGTCCTCCACAATTAACAATGCAATGGAAACAACCTCCTGCTGTGGTGAAGAACAAAATCAACTTTCCTTGACTGAGTAACATGGCAAGAAAATACTTGTGCATGCAGGCCACCAGCTCTCCATCAGAGACAATTTTCAGTACATCAGGCAACAATGTTAAGTTGTGAGAGGTCCTTTAAATCCAGACATGGTAAACAAAATGGTGATCTGGGAAAGAGTCTTTAGAAACACTGTAAAGCTACGTAATGCGTCAAGCCACGCATGGGCAAATTGGTACAGAACAGCACACACATACACAACAAACACGTTCTGCTGTAGCACAAAATTATCTTTAAAGCAGAATTGATGTTTTTAAATTGATTGATTGACTTTAATATTGATGACTGTTAGTAAATTCTAATTAAAAAAAAAAAAAAAAAGCACTTCCTTTTTTATTTATTACTGACTATGAATAGGCTCCAGCACGCCCGCGTCTCTAGTGAGGAGAAGCGGTACAGCAAATGGATGGATGGATGGATGGATGTTAATGTTGATGAATTGGGTGTAACGATTCGTTTTAGGTAAACTGTGAAACTCTGTAAAAAATCAGATACATGTCACATTGGGCAAAAAAAACCAAGTGTTTTTAGTCGAAACCCTGCACATTTTTGCAACACACTTTTTCATTGTTTGTTCCTGGGCTCCTGAACCGACGTGTACTGGCGGGCGCGCACACACATCAGGCAACTTCCGTCCAAGATGAACGCGCCGGACCGTCGAATTTTGTTACCATCAAAGAATCAATACAGAGCTGTATTCTTCTGTAGCTCGTTCGCTTTACTCGACAGAGTTCCTCCTCATACGACACCATCGTTCTATAGCACGATCCGACAATCTTTAGTCTCTCCCTTAACGAAGTCTTTTAGCAGTTTTTTTCTTTTTACAATTTCAAAGCATACACGTACACTTCTCGTTGTCCACTCCCGCCTTGTTCTTCTTCGATGGTGGTTTTATGACGGGCAATTTTCAGCCCATGCCTCGACGTCACCGCCATATTGGATGTGGAAAAGTGGAAGCTAAGTGAAGACGCCTCATCCATTTGATGCTTGGAACTATAGAAAGTGTTTTACACTCAAAGCCAGAGCTTCCGGGTCTAAGAGTAAACAATGTCTTTTGATTGTATTTTGAATTGTAACATCATTTTCAAATATAATTTGAGCACTTTGTGGCTGAAACTACAAAATCTTGCACATTGTGATGTTAATTGCTGTGGTTAAACCAGCCTCCAAACAAAACATCCATTCATTTTCCGTACCATTTATCCTCACTCGGGTCGCAGGCCTGCTGGAGCCTATCACAATAGCCAGCTGCCACTGGGCAAGATGCGGACTACACCCTGAACATACAGACAAACAATCATTTGCACTCATGTTCACATCGACGGGCAATTTCGAGTCTTCAATGAACCTAACAAGCATGTTTTTGTGATGTGGGAGGAGAAAACCCACACAAGGACAGGGAGAACATGCAAACCCCACACAGGATTTGAACCCGGGTCCTCAGAACTGTGAGACAGATGTGCTAACCAGTCGACCAATGTGCCACCGACCAATGTGCCGCCGACCAATTCATCGATTATTAAAATAATCATTAGTTACAGTCTTAATGAGTACGCTTGTTGACAACATTGTCGTATCTTCCTTAGTGTAAAATGACCTCAAGTACATCTGACCACAGAGCAGGAGCTGCAAAGCAATGTTTGATTTAACCAGCTCCGAACATGTTAAAAAAAAGTGTGTCCAAGTCGAACAGCAATCAATCCTCCTTCCTTTCTCCGCTGCTCAGGAACTACCGTGGGAATGTTCGGCGCTATCTTGTCCCACACCCGCTACCAACAAGCTGCAGCTGCATAGCTAGTGCAGCTAAACGCCGTCATTCCACAGTGCAGAGGTGCTCCTCTAAGTTAGTAATCCGCACCTCCATGGCCACAAATAAGCAGCAATCCTGGCAAGTATTGTTATCACTAAATGAGGACCAGAAGCCAAGCTAATGTAATGACATGTAGTCAAGAAACACCAGAATAAGTGCTTGGTGAGCAACAAAAGGGCCGAACGTGGTCAAAGACATAACGCCCGTTTATACGTTGCAAACGCAATCATTTATCCACACAATGGTCCACGTCAATGGCGGATATGGCTATTGTGATAAACTACTACATACAATCTGTACTACAGCTTATCCGAATGTATTACCCACATCACCAGAATGTATTCTCGTAAAGTCACACAGTCTTATTGCTTTTTATCTAACCACTTCCAGTAGTGTGTCTGGAAGTTCACTGAACATTACGTCAGCATGACGTAAACTTTACATGGAATACTATCGACGAGAACAGGGGTCTACAACCCGTGGCTCCAGAGCTCTTACTTCCTTTTACTGTGACTCTTTGTGACTTTATAAAATAATGAGCATTTATTTAAAATTTGTTTTTATTTTAGATAGTTTGTTTTTCAAATGTAATTCTAAATTGGAAGATTGTGGTGTTGTACCATTAAAATAAACAGTTTGTTCAAACTGAGTCACAACCACCAATGTGTTACACCTGGCACCAAGATTTATTGAGCTATTCAACCCACAGTAGCTAAACCATGGAGAAATCCAAGGTAAGTTTTTAATTATAAAAATGTATAACTAAAGGTTTAATGCATTATTTTATTGTGTATTGTTCCATAACTCTGGTTTAACTTCTCTGAGATGCCTAGCCTTGCTAAAAGTAGCCTTGCTATCCCCATCTTCCCCGCCCCCCCGTCTCTTTTTTGTTTGTATCATGTAAATAGCTCTTTGTATTTAAAAAAAAAAAAAAAAAAAGACAAGATTGCTCCCTTAACTATTCTGCAAAAAGAGTAATTCCCAACAGATTCTGAAACAACAGACCGTTTAATGCTACAGTAGCCACATATTAATTTAGAAACCTCACGTTCATTGCATTGTTCTTTTATTTGTATTTTCTTTCCCAAGTGGTATGCATGTATCCTGTAGTGCAGCGGCGTCGCTAGGCCTATTTTATGGGGGCTGAAGCCCCCCTAAAAACTTGTCAAGCCTCAAATATCTAGTAGTATGTGTTCATGGCGAAGGTTTAAATTCCTAGCCCCCCTAAAACCAAAACAAAATGCCCCCCAAATCTTTGGGAGGGGCTGGGCCACCCCAAACATCAAAACCTAGCGACGCCCCTGCTGTAGTGACTCCCATAGTATGTAAACTACATTCAATCACAAAGGAATGTCTCTGTGAGTTTGTGTCACACAAAATACCAATTGCGTGTTCGCCTGAAAGTTGGCTGGCAACATCCAGGTCTCGACCGAACAATTCACAAATTTTACCTTAAAAAACGAGTCAATTTATGCCACAAGTGGAAACAATTAAACATTGAGGTAAATGACCAGGTGGCACATGCATCGTTGCTGTCAGGTGGAAACCTCGTATATACAAAAATGTTCAATTTCACATCTTTTCACAAATCGTTATTATTAGTCTCTCCCTCGGTCGTCTGATATATATTATATCTACTCATTACCTGGCAGTTTAAAGTCTTGAAAATAGAGTGAGAACAAATCTAATAATTCTCTTGAATACTCAGCTGTCTGAAAAGTCGTAACACATCTCCTCTCACTCTGCAGGAGCAGTGTAGCATTGTGTTGCCTCAAGATTTGATTGTTTGTCTTTTTTTTTTTTCTATTGCGTCACTCATGGCTTTTACTCCTGAAATAGTTTGGGGACGATGATGTAACCAGTCGTGTTAGCTTTTCGTAAAATATTAAAAGCTTTTTGACTGGTCATGGCGCCGGATTATACCATTTTTATCAATGACAGTTTAATAAATTATCACATCATTAAATTAGCAATTTACCTTGACTGATTTGTTGATGTTGCTGCTCACCGGTATATGATTGCAATCAATATAAGCTGTAATACCAATTTAAACTATGCTGTGCTTAATGGTAAATTAAGCAAGATGACTTGTATTTACTGAAAAGTAATGATTTTGTATATGTGAGGATGTTGCCCAACAATGACTTATTGGCCAATTATCTCATGTAGTAACATTTTAAGTGGCAATGTTTATTTTATTTTTTTAATGGCCAATGTGACAGACTATCAGATTGTGTCTCATGCAGGGAACTGTTTCAGTGCATTACAAAAGCACCCATAAATTATCTTCAATCGCTGATTTAATATGCTAAAAAATCTTGTTATTTATTACGCTGTCATTGATCAAAATAGTACAAAATGGCCGTAGCCATCAAAGTATGCCGTAGCATCGTTTTTAAATCCAGAACTATGGATTACAGTTAAGTGCCAATGTTCACAGCGTTAGAGAGGTCCTTTAACTGTGCAGTATGATGAGTATGACAACAATGACTTGTGGTGTACTAAACAGCCACGCTGAATATTTATAGCTCTTCCGTAGGATAAAATTCTATAAAAACAATATGTGGTCTGCTTCGGATGCTGCGGTATTGCGGGGGAATACTGTAGATCATTTATTCTCAGTTTTGATGTGTCCGAAAGTGTGCAGTCAAACTGGCTCTTTGAGCATAGCTTTTACCACAAATTGAGCAACAAAATGGTTTTTTTCCTGTGTGTGTTCGCATGTGTGTTTCCAAATAGTCTTTTCTGGAGTAAGTCTTACCACAAGTTGAGCAACTAAAGGGTTTTTCTCCTGTGTGCGTTTTCAAGTGAGTTTCCATTTTGTCCTTTCTGGAGAAGGTTCTACCACACGTCGAGCAACTAAAGCGTTTTTCTCCTGTGTGTGTTATCGTGTGTTTTACCAGATGTCTTTTTTGAGAGAATGTTTTACCACAAATTGAACAACAAAAGGGTTTTTCCCCTGTGTGTGTTTTCATGTGTTCTGCCATGGTTTTCTTTACAGTGAATCTTACACCACAGATGGAGCAACTAAAGGGTTTTTCTCCTGTGTGTGTCCTCATGTGTTTCACCATGTTTGACTTTCGAGAGAATGTTTTACCACAAGTTGAGCAACTAAAGGGTTTTTCTCCTGTGTGCGTTCTCATGTGTTTTACCATGTTTGACTTTAGAGTAAATCTTTTCCCACAACTTGGGCAACAGAAGGGTTTTTCTCCTGTGTGTGTTCTCATGTGTGGTACCACGGATGACTTATGACAGAATATTTTAGCACACAATGAGCAACGAAAGCAATTTTCATCCCTGTGGGTTCTCATGTGTCTAATATATGCTTTCTCAGTAAAATGCTTACCACAAACTGAGCAGGTAAAATTTTGTTTTCGTGTTTCCGACGTTTCATTATTGCAAAGATTTTTGTCCTTTTCTGAGCTTTTGAGCTCTTCGTTGTCACCTTTAGAGTCTTTGTTCCTCATTAAAGGTTCTTCCTTGTCGTCGCTGTGTGACAGTGAACCTAAGCGGTTGTCTGGTAGTGGTCCTCTACAGCGGTCTCTGCTCGGACCTTGCTGATTAAACTGTGACCGCTTGGGTGGTTCGTCTTCATTGTCTTCACTCTTCATAGAGACACCAGTCGGTGGCAACTTGCTGACATCAAACACCTCCTCTTCCTCTTTCAACTGGGAGGGCTGAGGATCCTCCTCTTCCTCTGTTACGTGGGGAGGCTGTGGTTGCTTCTGTTCCTCTCTATGTGAGGGGGCAGTGGATTGTCGTGTTCCAAGATGGAGCTCCCCTCATGCGATTGAGGGGCAAGTTTTCTGATGACTAATCAGCTGCTGAATGTCTGCAGGACACAAGCAAGTCAATGATGTTACAATAACTACCGCCAAATAGTGGACAATTTTTCTACCAAAAACAACATTAATCATCCTGGGGTGTAGTGGGAAAAAAGAAAATAGACATATTGGTAGAAAGCCCAAGCACAGTCAGAAACTGTTTGTTTGTTAGCTCGGGCTGCAGTTCAGGGCACACGGTACATGTGGTATACCACGGACAAAAACTTGCACGGCACACCATCCAATGAAAATGTAAAATAACACACCGAGGAGCGGCACGGTGGATGACTGTTTAGAGCGTCTGCCTCACAGTTCTAAGGACCGGGGTTCAATCCCCAGCCCCGCCTGTGTGGAGTTTGCATGTTCTCCCCGTGCCTGCGTGGGTTTTCTCCGGGCACTCCGGTTCCCTCCCACATCCCAAAAACATGCATGGTAGGTTAATTGGAGACTCTAAATTGCCCGTAGGTGTGAATGTGAGTGCAAATGGTTTGTTTATATGTGCCCTGCGATTGGCTGGCAACCAGTTCTGGGTGTACCCCGTCTCCTGGCCGATGATGGCTAGGATAGGCTCCAGCCCTCCCGCGACCCTTGTGAGGATAAGCGGCTCAGAAAATGGATGGATGGAACACACCGAGGCTTAAAACCATTTATATAGTGACAAATTTGTCTCTCACTTTATATATACTCACTCAATGCCTGTTTAGTGTAACACAAAGCTGATATCCTTGTCCAGCACTGGAGCGAGGTCTGCCGGTGCAAAAGCAAAAAAACACTGCCTAATTAATAGGGATGGGACTTAAATGCATTAATCACTATTAATAAATTAGTATTTTTAAATGAATACATTTGAATCACATTTTGTGTTCCACACAATGCGGAACGTTTGTCAGTACACCATTTCCTGGTACACTGATTACACAGATGCACACCTCGGAGCTCGGCTACCAAAATGGAAGAATTGGATGAAACAGCGCTGCTACGACTGATGGGAGAAGAACATTTCATTTAAAAAAAAAAAATACCCAATGGAAGCCTTGAAAAGCATGGTTTGGTGCAAATTGTGCAAAAAGAAGTTTTCATACCATCTGCCACGCAGAAACCATTAAAGGGCAATACTGTTCTCAAAAATGTCCTAAAATTTAATGTTGGCCAGGGAGATTTTCTATTACTTATTCTACTGTTGGCGGCACGGTGGACGACTGGTTAGAGCGTCGGCCTTACAGTTCTGAGGACCGGGGTTCAATCCCCAGCCCCGCCTGTGTGGAGTTTGCATATTCTCCCCGTGCCTGCGTGGGTTTTCTCCGGGCACTCCGGTTTCCTCCCACATCCCAAAAACATGCATTAATTGGAGACTCTAAATTGCCCGTAGGGATGACTGTGACTGTGAGTGCGAATGGTTGTTTGTCTCTATGTGCCCTGCGATTGGCTGGCGACCCGTTCAGGGTGTACCCCGCCTCCTGCCCGATGATAGCTGGGATAGGCTCCGGCACGCCCGCGACCCTAGTGAGGAGAAGCGGCTCAGAAAATGGATGGATGGATGGATATTCTACTGTTTTGCATTAAAATGCAATACAAAAAATTTATCCAGAGTTAACAATATACCCGTCTGTGTCAATAATTTGATTTGGTCGTCCAATAAAATCCATTAAATAAAACCATGTTGCTGTTTAGGACAAATATTGTCATACGATTAAAATGCGATTCTTCTTGTCCTTTCAGACAAGATTTCCTCAAAGGTTTTCCTCAGGCCCCCACCCCCACACACACACACACCCCCAGCAATAGTGCACTTCCTGTTTCCTGTTTGTGTAGCTGAAGGCACGGCGTGGTCTGTCTTGGCGAAGGATTGCGAGGCGCCTACAAACAAGGAAAAAGTGGGCGTGCCAGTCTTCAGCACGGAGCTGTCCATCTTTTGTCCGAAGTTAAACGTGACGGCAGGAGACTCCTCAGTCTTGTCCTTAAAAGAAAATGCGGCCGAGGAGGACGACGAGGCAGGAAGCTAGGGGTGGGCTTTCTGGTCTTCTGCGGCCGCCGCCACCGTGGCTTCTGTTCGTCCAAACCATCGAAGTCTGCTCTCTCTAACTTTGTCTCCAAAAATTCTAACCTTGGCTGTCCCTCTGGTGAGTTCATTTCTAATTTTATCCAACCTGGTCACTCAGAGAGCGCACCTCAACATCTTCATTACCGCCACCTCCAGCTCTGCTTCCTGTTGTCTCTTCAGTGCCACTGTCTCTAATCCGTACATCATGGCTGGCCTCACCACTGTCTTATAAACTTTGCCCTTCATCCTAGCAGAGCCTCTTCTGTCACATAACACACCTGACACCTTCCTCCACCCGTTCCAACCTGCTTGGACATGTTTCTTCACTTCCTTACCATAATCACCATTGCTCTGGACTGTTGACCCCAAGTATTTAAAGTCCTCCACCCTCGCTATCTCTTCTTCCTGTAGCCTCACTTTTCCTTCTCCACCGCTCTCATTCATGCACATACAGCATCTGAAATAAGTATTTAACATGTCAACATTTTTCTCAGGTATTAAGACAGGTCCTTAAAGCAATCAATTAATTAATTGTTAACCGCCAGTCCCTTTAGCCACAAAAAAAGGAAAGTGAACAGGAAGAGAGAAAGGTGAACATGCTTTACATAGGTATGTTACTACGTCCAGAAATGCGGCTGCCATGTTCTTCCTATTTCCCTGTGCCACATTTCAGGCAAGTGAATTTAGCGACGGTCCACCCAAAATTGCGTTTTCTCACTGTTTCATGCAAGGTAAGGTACTTGTTCCTTTCAGATTATGCGGTTAGGAAAGCCCTTTACCGCCTCGTTATTGAATTTTCCAAATAGATTGAGATTTTCTGTGTTTCTGGCAAAAATAAATGTTCCTCGATTTCGGCGTAAAAAAAAAAAAAAACGCACGCTCGTAAGATTCCTCCTCGAGAGAACGCTACATCCTTGATTCACTATTTTTGTTATTTTTGTTTCCTGTGAAGTTTGAAGTAATTATGGTGAAGCAAGTGCTCTCAGTTTGACCCTAAAAACGAGAAGGCTCGAGCGGATGCCATTGAAAAATCTGAAAATGGTGTGTTTAAACATCACATTTCCATGTCAACTCTTAGAAACAGCCGGGCATTTATCTATATTTGCAGGCACACATTTCTTAATGATTTATATTGATTTCTGGGCAGAACATCTTGGCAAATTTTCGACATACGAAGTGGCAAAAAAAAAATCCTTAATCCTTATCCGATTCTTCCCAACCAGGGCTTATTTTATTTGTGCAACACTCCTCTATCCAATGATATCGACATAATAGTATTTTGGAAATTTCAGTAACATTGCTACTTTAGCCAGTCTTTGAAACGTTTTACTTACATAATGCCAGAGCAAGCCGCTTATCATCTTTTAGTCCTACTTGCATTGCTGTTATTTCACCATCAATATGAATCTAATTACTCTGTTCATTAATGTTTAAAAAAAAAAAAAATTAAAAAGTAGAAGATTGGTGGCCGTGGCCAGACTTTGGATGTAGAAGATGTGATTCTTGCCTTCTGCTTCCACTTGTTTTCGTTCTCCTCGTACGACGCCATTGTCCTGTTAAACATTCAGAATATGTTATTAGTCGCTCCCTCAACAACTGTTTTTTGACCATTTTTCCGCTCGACTTCACCTTGTGGCTTTCTCGGAGTCGAGACCACGCCAACTTCCGGCTTTTTCTTCTTCGATGGTGGTTTTACGGCGGAAGTGTCCATGGCAACGCACTGCTTCCATCTTGCGGCGGCATTAAAGACAATTGGATGAGAGCCGAAAGCGACAAGTCGTGTTTGAAAAGTTGCTAGTTTAAAAAATAATTTTCTCTGACTATCCGTATTGGATTTGAAGTAAAACAAACAGGATTCAATTGAAGTGTCGATGTTGACCTTTATTCTGATGATTTTAAAGGTTTTCAAACTAATGTTAGAGCTTGGGCCTCATCAGAGGGTAGCTTGAGAAATGAATATATTTCACAGGCCATTTGGTTTCATTAGTCACTCTTCTCTTTTCCTCGCCGTTTCGTTACCTTTGTTTGCCGTTGTAAGTAATCATTCGTGCTCAGAGGTGAGCTCAGATACCTACCTTTCAAAATAAAAGCCATACACTTAAAACAGGCAGTGAAACTGAATTTTGCACGTATAAAACAAAATGTAATAAAACAGTTCCCGTGACTATTTTAACAATACATTCTTAATTCATTGAACATTAGGAACTCGAAGCATGTATGCACTTGCGCACTTGGAGTGAGTAGGCATACTGACGGTCACTTGCCCAAACGCATAGTGATAACAATCAGAATCATCTTTATTTGCCAAGCATGTCAAAAACACAAGAAATTTGTCCCCGGTAATTGGAGCCTCTCTAGTACGACAACAGACAGTCAATTGACAGAGAATACTTCTGAGACATACAGACAAAAAAACAGTCACTGAGCAAAAAAAAAAAGTTACCAGTAATGTGGTAATGCCGATAATTCATTTATTTATTAATTGTGCAAAAAGATGCAGAGTCCTCTAGCAATTAGAGCAGTTTGAAATGACTAATAGAACAATAGTCAGGTGCAATGACCGTTGTGCAAAGGGCGCAGAGAATTCAAGAAATGTATGCAGTTTAAAGTGACTCGTAGTGCGATAATCTGGGACAATGTCAGTTGTGCAAATGTTGCAGATACTACTCAGTCGATTGTGCAAATGGTGCAGATGCTACTCAGGCATATGAGTGGCCAGCATTGGACAACAACAGATATGCAAATTGTGCAGTGTGGCGAGACTACTACAGTGAGTGCACGAGTAATGTATAACTGGCCCGACAGAGATGTGACAACAAACTCGAGACAAAATTGGCATGTTGCAGTGGAATTGTAAGTTAACTTGAAGAAGTTAATGACAAGATGGAAGAAGCTGTTGGAATGGCTGCTTGTTTTAGTTTGCATTGTTCGGTAGCGATCAATTTAGTGCCCTATATAGTGCACTTAAAATTTCCCACAAAGCCTTGAAAAAAGCAGTGAACAAAGCGACTTGATGGGTCGCAGACGGAGGGAGTGAATCTTTCGTATAAATGTAACTTTTCAACAAAGCTTCACTTGTTGACATTTTTATAGCAATGTACAGTCAAATCATCTCGTTTTAATAATGTATTTAGTGCACTATATGGTGGTGAGTGATTTCGGACACTGTCCTAAATCATTCACTCATTTCCTACCCCCCGTATAAGGGTTGCACTATACACTGTATGTATTATATAGTGAGCTTCTTCATATCAGCTTTTGGACAACACACGGTGCTCTGTGAATGATGTCAGAAAATAAGAAAATAAATAAAAATTGCAGGTGGCACGATGGACGACTGGTTAGAGCGTCAGCCTCACAGTTCTGAGGACCCGGGTTCAATCCCCGGCCCCGCCTGTGTGGAGTTTGCATGTTCTCCCCGTGCCTGCATGGGTTTTCTCCAGGCACTCCGGTTTCCTCCCACATCCCAAAAACATGCATTAATTGACAACTCTAAATTACCCGTAGGTGTGACTGTGAGCGCAAACGGTTGTTTGTTTGTATGTGCCCTGCGATTGGCTGGCAACCAGTTCAGGGTGTACCCCGCCTCCTGCCCGATGACAGCTGGGATAGGCTCCAGCACGTCCGCGACCCTAGTGAGGAGAAGCGGCTCAGAAAATGGATGGATGGATGGATAAAAATTGCACAATTTTAAAACAAGATGGTTTTACTGTACATTGCTATAAAAGCCAACAATCTTAGCTTTATAGAAAATTTACATACTTTACAAATACAAAGTTACATATACTACCAACTTCCGCCTTTTTCTTCTTCGATGGTGATTTTACAGCAGCAGTGTACCTGGCAACGTTCAATAATCCCCCCCATGCCACCAGAAACGTCAACACCTAGTGACACACTTGTGAGGAACATTTCGATTTTTGTCAGGCAAAACAAACACATGACACAAGAAAAACCAGAACAACATTAATATTTTATCTTTTTATTTATAATTTTATTAGATTTTCTTTCTTTGAATAGCTGAGTGACAAAATATGGATTTTTTTGTTTTATTTCAGTTTTGATTTATTCAGTACGATGTCTTGGTGCTAAATTGCTAAATATAAAACTATATAGTGAGTTTCATTTACAGAATGACATTAGAAATAACAGGTTGTATGATCCTTTAGCAAAGCTAAATTGAGGGGAAAATATATGTAAAATGTGATACGGAAGATTTATTGTGCAGATCTCAAAAGTCAAAATCAAAACTCAGCACTCTCAGAATGCATAGACTATAACATGTTTTAATTGTACTTTTATTTTTTTCTCTTTGTTTTAAATGTTTAGAAGCTGTTTATTTTCCTTTGTTTTTAAACGCTTTTAATCATATAAAGCACATTGAGTTACCTTAAGTATGAAATGCGCTATATAAATAAATTTGCTTTGCTTTGCTATTCATGTATATGGTGGTTGTGATTATGTGGGTTTAATGTGTAAATGTGTGTGCATGTATTTGTTTAAATACATAGGTGCATGTTTACCCATGTAGATGATCATGCTGGTGCTCGTTAAGGGGAAGACGTACTTATGTATGTCTAGTGATGTACAGTAAATGTGCAAAATGTATGGATATATTTGTATTGGAGCTTGTGTACAAAAATTGCACATAATAATGTACGAATGCTACTCAAAAACATCTGGCAAAACTACAATAAAAATATTTATGTAAAAAACCTCAGCACTCTATTGTGCAAACAAACATTTCTGATATTGTACACATAATATACTATAACGTAAACCCTCGTTTATCGCGGAGGTTACATTCGAGAAAGTCCCCACAGTAAATTAAATCCACAAAGTAGCAACCACTTATTTATTATATTACTATTAGGGCTGTGAGGATAAGCGGCTCAGAAAATGGATGGATGGACTGATAAATCACAATTAATCACAGGGGCCAAATGCACAAAAAAATAATACTACATTTTGCTTTGAGATGGTATTTTAAACTTGTTGTGCTTCAATGAAGAGAGATTTCAGCGCTAATTACTATATAGATTTATAAGTTCCATAAACACAATTCAATGCCAATTTAAGTTAACTGCACTTCAGAGAGGTGCTGGTATTTTATTTGTCCACTTGAGGTTACCATCCACACACACGATACAAGCACATGCCGAGTGAGCATACCCTGCTTGAGTGACGTGAGTAACAGTCCATAAGGACATGGTGTCAACAGGAGATTTCATGCATTAACCATTTACACCATTCGTCACACTGACAGTCCTGGGAACGTAGTCAGCAAAAAATAGGAAAATAGAAGGATATCATCAACAAACATTACCATGATTGGTTGGTAGAGTACAAATCTTATGTCAGCCAATCACTTGCCACAGTATTTAAGAGGCCAAGCATAGCCACTTCAAGTTAACATACCACGCATGTTGTCGAGTCCTCTCCGGAACATTTTTTACTTCCCCTAAGCAGCGGAACACATGGCAACTGGCCATAACAAAATACGGCCAAACCGGAACAGTTGACATCTCTGCATGATGCTTAATGCTTAATACTTGATGATGATGGATGAGTGATGTTTAATTCTTTGCATTTTTATTTCATTCTGATATTACTGTGTTTCTTTAGAGTGCAATACTGTAGAGTGCAATTCTTATTTAAAAACACATTTTAAATTTGTTGGTGTTTTTGGGGAGGGGGGCACTGGAACAGATGAATGGCCTTTCTACTCATTTTCAATGGGTACAGGTGATTTGAGATGTGACTGATTTTCGTTACAAGTGTGGTCACAGAATATAATACAAAAGTCAATGTACCAGAGTAAATTGCTTTTGGAACCTTGATTGTGCTATATTTACAGCTCTCAATATTAATATAGGATTTTAAAAACATTTTAGGGGGATGTCAATTACTCATAGTTTTTCAGGATTCACGACTGGGCTTAGTCCATATACAGTGCAAAAGAGATTACTGTGAATCGAAAGTGAACATTAAAAATTGAACAAATATGATGATGATGCTTAAATGCAGGCTGATGAGGATGACAACAATGACATGTAGTGTATTACACAGCCAAACACAGCTCTTCCATAGAATAAAATGCTATAAAAACAATATGGGGTCTGCTTCGGATGCCGCGGTCTTTCGGGGGATTAATTTTCCTGTGTGTGTTTTCATGTGTGTTTCCAAATAGTCTTTTCTAGAGTAAGTTTTATCACAAGTTGAGCAACTAAAGGGTTTTTCTCCTGTGTGTATTTTCATGTGTCTAACCATAACTGACTTTTGAGTGAAACCTTTACCACAAATTGAGCAAAAAAAGGGTTTTCCTCCTGTGTGTGTTCTCATGTGTGATACCACGTGTGATTTATGAGAGAATGTTTTATGACACATTAAGCAACTAAAGGGTTTTTCTCCTGTGTGCGTTTTCATGTGTCTAACCATAACTGACTTTTGAGTAAACCTTTTACCACAAGTTGAGCAACAAAATGGTTTTTCTCCTGTGTGTGTTCGCATGTGTGTTTCCAAATAATCTTTTCTACAGTAGGTTTTACCACAAGTTGAGCAACAAAAGAGTTTTTCTCCTGTGTGTGTTGTCATGTGTGACACCAGATTTTGTTTTGTAATGAATTTTTGACCACAGACGGAACAACTAAAGTTTTTTTCTTCTGTGTGTTTTCTCATGTGTGTTTCCATTTTGTCCTTTCTAAAGAACATTTTACCACAATTTGAGCAACTAAAGGGAGCTTCCCCTGTGTGTTTTTTCATGTGTGTTTCCATTATGTCTTTTCGAGAGAAGGTTTTACCACAGGTTGAGCAACTAAAGCGTTTTTCTCCTGTGTGTGTTATCGTGTGTCTTACCAGATGTCGTTTCTGTGAGAATGTTTTACCACAAACCAAACAACAAAAGGGTTTTTCTCCGGTGTGTGTTTTCATGTGTTCTGTCATGGTTCGCTTAGCAGTGAATCTTGCACCACAAATGGAGCAACAAAACGGTTTTTCTCCTGTGTGTGTTCTCATGTGGTATACCATGTTTGACTTTCGAGAGAATGTGTTTCCACAAATGGAGCAAGCAAACGGTTTGTCTCCTGTGTGTGTTCTCATATGTTTTACCATATTTGACTTTAGAGTGAATCGTTCACCACAACTTGCGCAACAAAAGGGTTTTTCTCCTGTATGTGTCTTCATGTGTTGTGACATGTTCTTTTTTCGAGTGAAACTTTTACCACAAATTGAGCAACAGAAAGGTTTTTGCCCTGTATGTGTTCTCATGTGTTGTACCACAGATGACTTATGAGAGAATGTTTTAGCACACAATGAGCAACGAAAGCCTTTGTCATCTCTGTGTGTTCTCATGTGTCTAATATATGCTTTTTTAGCAAAACGTTTACCACAAACTGAGCAGGTAAAACATGTTTTACGCGTTTGTGATGTTTCCTTTTTTCCAAGACTTTTCTCTTTTTTGGAGCTTTGCAGCTGTTTGTTGTCACCTTTGTAGTCTTTGTCCCTCCTTAAAGGTTCTTCCATGTCGTCACTGTCTGACAGTGGAGCTAAGAGGTTGTCACAATGGTCTCCACACAGACTGTGCTGATGAAACTGTGACCGCTCGGGTTGTTTGTCTTCATCGTCTTCACTCTTTACAGAGACATCAGTCGGTGGCAACTTGCTGTCATCAAACTCCGCATCTTCCTCTTTAATGTGGGGAGGCTGTGGATGGTTCTCTTCCTCTCTAATGTGGGGGGACTGTGGCTCCTCGTGCTCAAAACTGGAGCTCCCCCCAGGTGACTGAGAGGCAAATTCTTTTTGATGAGCAATCAGTTGCTGGATGTCTGCAGGGCACAAGACAGACGTGCAAACACCAAAGGATTGAAAAAGGTGACAAAAAAAAAACATTGTAGGGCGGCTCTGGGGGGGATCCCCGGGGACTCTGCAGAGAATTTTTTCGATTTTAACAATCTAAAGGATTCTGAAGAGTACAATAAGGCAAAATTCTTCAAGCAGAAAAGCATTTATTTACACCGCTTCAGTACATGCTGATGTGTAAATTTAAGATAAAAATTAAATTTGCCTCATTTCTTTGCTTTTTTGTTTTGGCCTCCAACTTGAGCCAGGACCATCTCAACCTGCACCTGATGCCTGCTTCAAGCTGTGCCACATGATCCCAAGACTGATCCCAAATGCATCCAATTTGAAGTTAGTTCATTCTGTGTTGTGACATAATCCTTAACATCGCTCCGTCGCTTAATACATTTAACATTAACACCCATAAACTAATCAGATAATTGTAGGCGCGTTTCCTAATTAATACAAGATGTACTAGCGGAACAGCACTTGTCGCCAGTGTTACGTGTGCTTCGCTGTTCCGGTGGGACCACAACCAGAGCCACGACCCAGAGCACCCTTCAACGCCAAAATACAAAAGACCAGTGCAACAAATACAACTCTGGCTGATCTGATAAGCAAAAATGTTGCTTAAACGTAAGAGTAGCAATAGAGGATGTCTGCTCCAGAGGTGGGTACAGTAGACAAATATTGTATTCAAGTAAGCGTACCATTACTTGACAATAATGTGACTCAAGTAAAAAGAAGTCCGCCAAAAAATTACTTAGGTGTAAAAAGTACACAGTGAAATAATTACTCAAGTACTGAGTAAATAGTGAGTAACTTCTGATTTTTTTAACCACAGCATGACATCAATAAAATAACAATAAAATAAAATGTGAACATGCAAATTCTGATGTTGCTGTGTGCGTGCGTGCGTGTGTGTTTGAACAGCCAAAATGACAACAAAACATCTGAAATTTACTCCAAGGTGTTTTCTCAAGTCATAAGTGAGCTGAAATATCCACGTTTGGGCATACAGTGCCAGATAAGTATGACAATACATGAAAGCTGTTGTTTTTGTTCGTCTAAATTTAAACATGAGTATTGTGCCGTTGCCTTCATGGTCACCAACGACCTTCCCAACATGGTGGCCACGTAGCCACGACAATCAGCCGGGCTGGCTTATCTAGTGTTAATGCCTATGCCCGGGAAGCCCAATAGAAGACGTGTGAGGTCATGTGACTTTCTTGTGTCGTTTAATTGGTGAACTAGACTTAAATGTCATTGTGACTGATTTGCATGTATGACAAGAGAGCCAACGAGGTTAACTAACTACTGCCATGCAGTCGACAATTTTTCTGGCAATAGCAACACTTTGGTTGTGTGATGTAGTACTGTAAACTTTCAGACAACTCCATATTTCAAATTGTTTTTGGAAATTGTGGACGTCGTGTCCTCCGGGCCAAAGAGGAAAAGAACCATCCGGACTGTTATGGACGTGAAGTGCAAAAGCCTGCATCTGTGATGTTATGGGGCTGTGTTAGTGCCAATGGCATGGGTAACTTACACATCTGTGAAGGCACCATTAATGCTGAAAGGTACATACAGGTTTTGGAGAAACATATGCTGCCATCCAAGCAACGCCTTTTTCATTTACACCCGTGCTTATTATAGCAAGACAATGCCAAACCACATTCTGCACGTGTTACAACAACGTGGCTTCGTAGTAAAAGAGTGTGGGTACTAGACTGGCCTGCCTGCAGTCCAGACCTGTCTCTCATTGAAAATTTGTGGCGCACTATGAAGCGTAAAATACGACAATGGAGACTGTTGAACACCTGAAGCTGTACATCAAGCAAGAATGGGAAAGAATTCCACCTACAAAGCTTCAACAACTAGTGTCCTTAGTTCCCAAACGTTTATTGGATGTTGTTAAAAGAAAAGGTGATGCAACACAGTGGTAAACATGACCCTGTCGCAGCTTTTTTGGAACATGTTGCAGCCATAAAATTCTAAGTTAATGATTATTTGCTAAAAACTAAAGTTTATCAGTTTGAACATTAAATATCTTGTCTTTGTAGTGGATTAAATTACATATAGGTTGAACATGATTTCCAAATCATTGTATTCTGTTTTTATTTATGTTTAACACAATGTCCCAACTTCATTGGAAATGGGTTTATAAATTGTCTGGGGTTTTCCGCCCCTGGTAGGGTCCCCCATGGCAAACAGGTCCCGGGTGAGGGACCAAACAAAGCACGGCTCCAATTAACACTTATGATGATAAAAATAAAGGGACCCTTGCCCAGGGATGCGGGTCACCGGGGCCCCCATCTGGAGCCTGGCCTGGAGGTGGGGATTGAAGGTGAGCACCTGGTGGCTGGGCCTACACCAATGGGGGCCTCCCGGCACAGCCCGAAGAGACAACGTAGTTCCCCCTTCCCATGAGCTCACCACCTGTGGGAGGGGCCAAGAGGGTCAGATGCGTAGTGAGCTGGGTGGCGGTCCGATCCCCAGCTACAGAAGCTGCCTCTAGGGACGTGGAATGTCACCTCTGCCAGGGAACGAGCCCGAGCTGGTGTGCGAGGTTGAGACGTTCCGACTAGATATAGTCGGGCTCACCTCCACACACAGCTTGGGCTCCGGTACCAGTCTTCATTAAAAGGGTTGGATTATGTTCTACTCTGGAGAGGCAGGTGTGGGCATACTGACCCCTGACTTGGTGCCTGTACGTTGGGGTTTAACCCGATGGACGAGAGGTCGATCTACGTTCCTACCCTCACCTATGGTCACGAGCTGCGGGTCGTGACCGAAAGAACAAGACCGCGGATACAACCGGACAAAATTAGTTTCCTCCGCAGGGTCTCCCTTAGATGTAGGGTGAGAAGCTCTGTCATCCGGGAGGGGCTGAGAGTCGAGCCACTGCTCCATTGAGAGGAGCCAGATGAGGTGGCTCGGGCATCTGGTTTGGATGCCTCCAAATAAACGTTTTATATTCAAATCACCCATTGTTTTTTTCCCCCTTAATCCAAACTGTATGTTGATATTAAGTTAAAGTTATGATGCTGTTGTGTTAAGTCCATAATTCATGAAAAGTTAAAACAAACCAAAAAAAAAAAATGGATACGTAGAATACATGTAAACACATGCATACCTGTTGTTATACTTTGCTTTTCTCTGAACATGCATGTTTGCATTGTCTTTTCAAATTATAAAAGAAATCACCTGTTTAGTCAGCCACTGCTTGTTGCAGACAAACTTCGTATTCACAGTAAAATACTTTGCAAAAGACATAAGTGAATACTTTATTAATAAATGTCAATTAGTTTGAATAAATTCGAACTGCATGAAACTCCACATTCATTCGTCCACCAATCGCTTCTCTTTCCTTCACTGCCTTAGCAGTGTTACTTTATTTTTTTTACGGAATATATTTTCATATCACTAAAAGCCTGCAGCGGCACGGTGGACGACTGGTTAGAGCGTCAGCCTCACAGTTCTGAGGACCCGGGTTCAATCCCGGCCCCCGCCTGTGTGGAGTTTGCATGTTCTCCCCGTGAATTGGAGACTCTAAATTGCCCGTAGGTGTGAATGTGAGTGCGAATGGTTGTTTCTTTGTATGTGCCCTGCGATTGCCTGGCAACCAGTTCAGGATGTACCCCGCCTCCTGCCCGATGATAGCTGGGATAGGCTCCAGCACGCCCGCGACCCTAGTGAGGAGAAGCGGCTCGGAAAATGGATGGATGGATGGATAAAAGCCTGCATTAGCAGCTCAAATTCCAAAGGGGACGTAACTTGACATGCTTCTATCGGTTTCCATGGTGAACTGACATGTCGGGGCTGCATTGATGATGTCTTTTGGTTGTGGCCGTGAACGTGCTTAGCTCAAGGTGAGCAGACTTAGACTACATTGAACTAATTCAGATCAGCTGTTGTGGACCTGAATGTCCCAGGCTGTGGCCGAAGTCACTCACTAACCACTATATAGTGCACTATATTATGGTTACGCCATTTTGTAGTGGTGTCCGAATGCTTAGTGATCAAATTCAGTGCCCTATAGAGTGCACTCAAAATTTCCCACAAAGCATAGCAAAAACTAGTGAGCAACCGAAGCTCACTCACCGAGTCGTGACATAACATAATGCATTGTGTCATCAGAGAAGAAGTAGTAGTCGAAGAACAAAGGAAGGCCGCGGCCCAGGTTTAGCCTGGTGACCGTGTGAACCTCTATTACCCAATTCGTTTATTCTGGTCGAGGTGATTCTTCAATTATCAGGCTGGATGAAAAGCGTAACAATTTAACAAAAATTAAAACAGAGTCAAATATATAAGGTTGGTAAAGGTTCAGCGCTTAAGTCTTCCCCACGCAGCTCGATCAGCTGCGGGCAGAAAAGACCCCGGAAGTCTTTGGTCGTAATCTTTTATAGTGGAGAGACTGCGTCCATGCAGTCGCGGACCAATCCTAGCTTCGCTTCGGTGTCCGGGTACGTTCGGAAATAGTCTGACGTTCCCACCACGCTCTGAGAGTGCAGTGTTCAGAGAGACAGAGCGGGCTCCATTTTCTATGAATTAACGAACGAGCGTGTTGGCCATTGGCAGGCTACTGTACGTAAGCCCGTCCGCCATATTGAATGTGTCAATTGTGCCTGTAAACACCTCGTCCTGCCTGACGTTCCACCCGCTTTGCCTCCTCAGTGAGAGCGGCAGGCGTGCGCTCCGACTCTCCCAACGTTCCAGAGCTCATAGAGCGTGCTTGGAGTGAATTTCCCAACGTACCCTGTGTTGATATATTGTGCGATTGTTATTTTGCACAGCTAAGTCTAATATATGTACATGTGTACATATAATGCAACTGTATGTTTGTGAGAAGAGCTGCGTTTGTACCTGTAATGGAATGTGGCAAACGAAACGTGCATGCAGTGTTGTGCAAGTGTGCAGCTAGTAATTTCTATCACAGACGGAGACAGACGGAGGGAGTGAATTTTTCGTATAAATGTAAGTAACGTTTCATCAAAGAAAAACAAAACATGACACTTATTTGTTTACAAAATACTCTCGTTTTAATAACATGCAGCAATGGGTTTTTTTCTTTCACCGACCACAACAGCCTACTTTGTTATTGTGCGACAATTGTGACGTCATTAGAGAGCTGTGTAGTGTCCGAAAGCTCTTATGAATGAGCTCACTAAATAGTGCTACACTAAATGGGGAGTAGGGAGTACTGAACGATTTCAGACACAGCACCGGTTTTTGAGTTTCGGGGACGTCAAGTCAGAACTCAGGTTTAGATTTAAGAGCATTTTGAACCTGCTTGCTGGAATAACCCCCTGCTCTGATAGGAAGCCGCCATGTTTCATTTGCGCAAACGATTATATGGAGCATTTTTCATTGATAGTTTAACCAGCCTTTGAAAGGTCTTACATACATAATGACAGAGCAAGCCGCTTATTCACATCACTTATTTTCTTTTAGTCCTTATTGCATTGCTGTCATTTTACTATCAATATGAATATCTTTGCTGTATTAATTTGCTAAAAGCCGTAAAAATCGAAGATTAGTGGACATGTGCACAGACCTTGGATGCTCAACATGACACGATTCTCGCCATCCGCTTCCAGTTGATTTTGTTGTCGTTCGTTCTCTTCGTATGACGCCATTATTCTGTTAAACATTCAGAATGTTTTTAGTCGCTCCCGCACCAACTTTTTGCACTTTTTGGTGGGTTTGCTATTCGATTTCACCTGATGGCCGTCTGGGCGTCTTTGTGTCGTCTCGAAGCTCCGCCAGCTTCCGCCTTTTTCTTCTTCGATTGTGGTTTTACGGCAGCATTGTCCATGGAAACGCATGGCTGCCATCTTGCGGCGGTATTAAAGAGGCTTGCAGATGAGAGCCGAGAAAGTCAAAGTAGCATTTGAAAAGTTGCAATAGTTTAAAAAAGATTTTTGTCGAGCTATCCACATTGGACTTTAAATAAAACAACCAAGATGGAATTGAAGTGTCAACTTTCACCTTTAATCTGAAGATTTTTAAGGTTCTATTTAAAAAATATATCAAACCAATGTAGTAGTGAAGCAGCTTAGCTAAAAATATAAAATAATTGTTCAGTTTGTGCTAAAAGCGTGAAATTTCAACATGGCACCCATTTTTCAAAATGGCTGACAGCAATATGAATACAATATGATATAAAGACAAAATTACTTGAATTTTGACCATACATAGTACTTGTTATTGTCTTTTGGATAATTGAAAATTCAAAAAGGCCACCATTTCTCAGCTGTGACATAGACCTGTTAGATAGGGCTGATCTAAGTGATGAATCATATTTTTCTTGAATTAGGAACTTTAGAATTTCTAAGAAGTGCCCGTCCGTCTCACAAGACTCATATTAAGTGAGGTCAAACCTCGAGTCTATCACAGCGAAGACTAGCCTATTCACATTCACCTTCATAGAAACAGAGGGCTGTGCACCCTTAGGTTTTTTGTTTGCACTTATAATGACTTTATTTATATAGCAGCTTTAAAAACACATGTACACAAAGTGCTTTGACAGACAGAGTAGAAAGGTCCACACCAAACATCATGATCATATTCCCTCCGTGGTGTACCGTGACGGCCTTCTGCTGACCCTAACCCTAACCTTAACCCGTAACACTATCAAACTGACCTACAATTACAACTTAATTAATTATTTTTTTATATTTATGATAATATAATACAATTATGTATATAATAATACAGTATATATTTATTTGTTTCCAATGGTCTTTTGTCTTCATTTCATAGCATGTGTGCATGTGCTTTGCTCAGCTTCCAGTCGTGCATAGTGCTGTATATGTAGAATTTTTTGTTCAATCCGATTTCAGCTTCTATGTGTTGCCATGTAAATATAATCTGCCCAAAACCTTCAGAATCCCAAGTGGTGGCATCAACCAAGTCAAACACACGCGCATAGTTGAAATGGTCTAACCAATCAGATTTTAGATTTACCATTCCTGCACGCAAGATGACTCATGTTGGTATTTTTCCCATCCTCTGATTGGTTCAGCTAAATAGTCCTGTGATTGGTTCAGCTGAATATGTGCATGAGAATTGATTTACTGAAGAGGACGATTTTTGGACATTATTAAAAATTCATTTTCAAGGCCTCTTTTAAAATAATACTCGACTTTGCATGGCAAGGTTGGCTTGTTTTCAATACGGAAAAGGATTTTGGGGCACTTTCAGAGCAGCTTGTATGAGCTATAGCTTACACAGACAGGCAGGAGAAAAGAAAGGTGGTCTGCTTCGTCTCCATCAACAATGTGCAGTACAAAGAGGAGGACAACAATGAACGTAGTGTACTACACAACTAAATAAAACATTTACAGATCTTCAGAAGAATAACTTTCAGTAAAGACAATGTGTGGTCTGCTTCGGATACAGCAGTACTGCAGGGGACTACAGTTGAACATTCATTCTCAGTTGTTTTGTGTCCTCAAGTATGCAATCAAACTGGCCCTGTGAACATAGCTTCCACAAAGGGTTTTGTTCTTGTGTGTTTTCTTCTATGTTTTACCATGTTTGACTTCAGAGCAAATGTTTTACCACAAAATGAGCAACAAAAAGGTTTTTCACCCGTGTGTGTTCTCATGTGTGTTTCCATACTGTCTTTTCGAGAGAAGGATTTGGCACAAGTTGAGCAACTAAACGGTTTTTCTCCCGTGTGCGTTCTCATGTGTGATACAAGACTGTGTTTCTGAATGAATGTTTGACCACAAACTGAGCAACTAAAGGATTTTTCTCCTGTGTGTATTTTAATGTGTGATGCCACGTATGACTTATGGGAAAATGTTTTATCGCACATTGAGCAACGAAAGGGTTTCTCCCCTGTGTGTGTTCTCGTGTGTGATACCAGATTGTGTTTTTGAATGAATGTCTGACGACAAACTAAGCAACGAAAGGGTTTTTCTCCTGTGTGTATTTTCAAGTGTGATCCCATGTGTGACTTTTGGGAGAATGTTTTACCACAAAATGAGCAACAAAAGGGTTTTTCCCCTGTGTGTGTTTTTACGTGTTTTACCATGCTTTGCTTTTGATTGAATCTTTTACCACACAGTGAACAGCAAAATGGTTTTTCACCAGTGTGTGTTCTCATGTGTGATGTCATGGTTCGCTTTATAGTGAATCTTTTACCACAAATTGAGCAACAAAAAGGTTTTTCTCCTGTGTGTATTTTCATGTGTGATGCCATGTGTGACGTTTGAGAAAATCTTTTTTCACACAATGAGCATTGAAAGGGTTTTTCTCCTGTGTGTGTTCTCATGTGTTTTACCATGTTGGACTTATGTGAGAATGTTTTACTACAAACTGAGCAACAAAAAGGTTTTTCACCAGTGTGTGTTCTCATGTGTGCTACCATGGCTCGCTTTAGAGAGAACGTTTTACCACAAATAGAACAATTAAAGGGTTTTTCCCCCGTGTGTGTGCTCATGTGTCGTACTAGTTGTCGTTTTTGAGAGAATGTTTTACCACAAACCAAACAACTAAAAGGTTTTTCTCCTGTGTGTGTTCTCATGTGTGCCACCATATTTCGCTTTAGAGTGAATCTTTTACCACAAATTGAGCAACAAAAAGACTTTACTCCTGTGTGTATTTTCATGTGTGATACCATATGTGACGTTTGAGAGAATGTTTTATCACACATTGAGCAACTATAGGGTTTTTCTCCTGTGTGTGTTCTCATGTGTTTTATCATGTTTGACTTATGAGAGAACGTTTTACCACAAGTTGAGCAACAACATTTTTTTTCTCCTGTGTGTATTCTCATGTGTGATAGCATGTTTGACTTCAGAGTGAATGTTTTCGCACACAATGAGCAATTAAAGGGTTTTTCTCCTGTGTGTGTTCTCATGTGTTGCGCCACTTTTGACTCATGAGAGAATGTTTTATCACACAGTGAGCAACGGAAGAGTTTTTCACTACTGTGTGTTCTCATGTGTCTGACATATGTTTTTTTGGTGAAACATTTACCACAAACTGAGCAGCTAAAACTTTTTTGACATGTTTGTGACATTTCCTTGTTGTTTTTACAGCATTTCGACTCTTTGTTGTCACCTTCAAAGTTTGAGTCGCTCTCCATGCCGTCGCTGTCTGACAGTGGCGCTAAAATGTTGACTGGTGGTGGTCCTCCACAGTGGTCTCCACTTGGACTGTGATGATGAAGCTGTGACCACTGAAGTGGTTCGTCTTTGTCTTCACTCTTCATAGAGACATCAATCAGTGGCAACTCACTGATATCGAACTCATTCACTTCCTCTTTAACAGTTGGAGGCTTTGGATCCACCTCTTTGTCTGTAACATGGGGTGTCTGTGGATCCCCACGCTCGAAACTGGCATGCCCCCCATGCGACTGGGTGAGAAGTTTTTCCTGATGAACAATCAGCTGCTGGACATCTGCAGCACACAAGCAAGCCAATGATGTTACGGTAACAACTGCAATGCAGTCAACATTTCTTCTAGCAAAAACAACATTGTCGTTAACGTGTGATGTACTAAGCTTTCAGACATATTGGTGGACAACCAAAGCATAGTCATACACTGTTTGTTTGTTAAATCCAACTCTTGGCACCAAAACTAAGCCCATTTAAGCCCATTTGAGTATCAACTGTGGAACATCTGTAACATGTAAGGTAAAACTATGAACTACAACTACTATTACTACTTTTGTCTTGCTAAAGACAGACAAAAATGATTGTATCTCCTGCAATTTTGCAGCAGTATCAGTAGTGAGCAGCGCACACAGAGGCAGAAGAGAGCAGACATACTGTACTCGCAAATTTCACAATAAAATGTATGTATGAAAGAGGTTACGCCTCACGGTGCTACATCTTTCATTGCTGTAATTGGATCTCTAGTGGAAAAGCAAATGCAAAAGGAGTGACTTTTGACAATTTGGCCCATGAAGGCACTGAGCAACAAATCGCTGCCTCGTTCTTCACATACTAGTGGTACACTTTCATTGCTCAACAACTCTCCATACTCATATTTTTTTATGTCCTAAATGTATATTTTGTCATAGTGGCTGCTTGTTGTCATACTAGAGTGGCTCCAACTAACTGAGACAAATTCCTTGGGTGTCTCGTAACATACATGGACAATAAATATGATTCTGATCACGACTAAAATATGTACATTGAAAATGGTATGTACTGCACGAACAGTATGTAACTTTTTTTTAACGTTGCTAAACTTTAACCTTCAACGAAGCGTTCCGAACAAACGGATATATGGACTGGGTATCTGGCTGATTCGTGTAAGCATCAATCTCCTTTTCCTTGACAAATGTTCAGTCTTATCACCCTAATTGCAAATTGATGCCAGTAATAGATGTAATGAGATTTTGTTCCTCCCTGATCACCTTTAAGTAATTCACCATTTTTTGACACGGGCGAACAAGGCGACCCGGAAGTTGTTTTTACGCCGCCGTATTAAGGAGAGTCTCAATTGTCTTAAACACGCATGGAGGAGTGATGATCGAGCATCGAGGAGCCTCCATGGGCTATCTTAAATCGAAGGACGTCTGATGTATCCTCTGCTGAACTCTCATAGCTCCTTGATGGTGACGCACTGTATGAAAATGGGCGTGCACCAGCAGGATCGTGAATGGAGCAGAACCTAAAATTAAATAGCAAATCTTCTGTTTTTGTCATTCCTTGATTAAATGGTATGGTATTTTGATGTAAAAAATAGCACAGTACAAGGGGGTTGTGGGGGTGGAGGAGAGCACGGGATGGGGATTGACTAATCATGATCATCTTTGCATCTGCAATGTTCTAAAGTGTAACGGTGTTGATTATATTTGATTTTAAAGTAATCCCTCTTAATATTAAAGCATTAAGTGGACATGTGTGGTGTTAGTAATAATCTAGCCACGCAGACGGGTCATTTGTGAAAGTCTTCTATGACGGTATGTCAGCTTTTGTAGCCGTCTCAAATGACGTCATCGAGTAACGCTTATTTCCCAACATTCCTACCTCCTCCTGCATCGCTCTTCTGTCAATATCCTATGGAATTTCTGGTTGGAGGAGCTAGGACCGAGGAAGTTCCAAATAGAGAAATGAGATGCACCCCCAATAAGCGCTGGAACAAAACACATAGGGTACATCTCATTTCTATATTGCTTACATGCTAGCTCCTCCCATGATTTGATGATTGATACCAATGTTAAACATATTAAAAGTAGAAGACTAACGGACATTTGGACAGACCTTGGATGTACAACACGATGTGATTTTCGCCATCAGCTTCCAGTTGTTTTCCTTGACGCTCGTTCTCCTCGTGCGACGCCATTGTTCTGTTAAACAGTCACAGTATGTTATTTTAGTATTAGTCAATCCCGGGCCAGCAGTTTCCTATTTTTTATGAAATTTTCACTCGATTTCACCTGGTAGCCGTAGTGCTGTTTTGTTGTTGCCTTGAAGGCACGCTAACTTCCGCGTTTTCCTTCGTCGATGGTGGTTTTACGGCAGCGGTGCTCATGGCAACGGACGGCTGCCATTTTGCAGCGGTATTAAAAGGGCGTCAAGAAAAGAGCCGAGAAAGACGAAGCAGGATTCGGAAAGTGATTCAGGCGGAAATGTCCAGAAAAGCTCGTCAAAAACGTCACATTTCTCCATTTTTATTGTAGCCATGCCCCACCAAAAGATGGTCTGACTGTTGCACATATATATATTTTTTTTTATTCGTACATTTTTCGTTTCCAAATTTCAAACCAGTTGTAAGAGATTTTGCCTCATCGAAGGACAGCTAAAGGAATAAATATGTTGCACAGCCCATTTGATTTCATTAGTCATGTTTTTGCTTACCGTTGCCGGCTCGTCTCCTAACTTTTGTTTTACCGTTGCAAGTTACCGTTCGTTTTATGGACTAGGTTTCGGTGCGTACCTTTCAAAATAAAAGCTCAATTGCTTAAAACAGGAAGTAAAATCAAACCTGCATGTATTAAATATAAAACGTAACAACACCGTAGAAATTACTATTTTAACAATGCTAGCTTTTACATGAAACTCGAACATTAATTACCGGAACATTAAATTAATTGGTTTATTTCTTCTTTTCCTTTGGGCATGTCGCCACAACGCGTCATCCTCTTCCATGTAAGCCTATCTCCTGCATCCTCCTCTCTCACACCATTTTCCCTTCATGTCTTCCCTCACTACATCTATCAACCTTCCCTTTGGTCTTCCTCTAGCTTTCTTTCCCAGCAGCTCCATCCTCATCACCCCTCTACCAATCAGTGTTGCCATAGTTACCTAGCAAAAGTAACTTAGTTACTTTACTGATTACTGGGTGATTGACGGGGGGAGAAGCACTTAATATACCTGACGTCAGCCGTGCAGCACGTCAAACCAGCTCCCAGTCCGGAATACAGACGAAGTTGAAGCTTCTCATTGTAAATATTATTTAAGATAAGTATTGTCCTTCACGGCGGCCGACTGGTTAGAGCGTCAGCCTCACAGTTCTGAGGACCCGGGTTCAATCCCCGGCCCCGACTGTGTGGAGTTTGCATGTTCTCCCCGTGCCTGCGTGGGTTTTCTCCGGGCACTCCGGTTTCCTCCCACATCCCAAAAACATGCATTAATTGGAGACTCTAAATTGCCCATAGGCATGACTGTGAGTGTGAATGGTTGTTTGTTTCGATGTGCCCTGCGATTGGCTGGCAACCAGTTCAGGGTGTACCCCGCCTCCTGCTCCAGCACGCCCGCGACCCGAGTGAGGAGAAGCGGCTCAGAAAATGGATGGATGGATGGATGGATTGTCCTTCACTGAGTCCGTCCTTAGTAACGTGTTACTTTGCTCGTTACTCAACATGGCGGCATTTCGGAATCACTGCTACCAATATACTCACTCTCTCGATGTGTCCAAGCCATCCAAGTCTGCTCTCTCTAACTTTGTCTGCAAGCATCTAACCTTGGCTGTCCCTCTGATGAGCTCATTTCTAATCCTATCCAACCTGATCACTCCTAGTGGCGTTATTAGGATACCCTCAATATGTATAGGTAAGACACACCCTGCTCCAATATTATTGGCTTCAGGACACTCGCCGCTGCCCTATAATTGGCTGTTCTATCCCTATAGAACACGCTCTACTGCTTTCAGACCCGGAAACGATGTTAATGTTTCCCACTAATCCTAAAACTCATGTTAAATGGGAGTCAGCACACATCTGCCACTATTTAAAGGCCTCTGATTGACCCCAAATAAAGTTCAGGTGTGTTCAAATAGCTTTTACTTGCATCTCAGTTGTTTTTTTCCCCCATTGAGTTATAAAGTTTACAGGTTATACTGTTATTCACTGATGTTGAATCTGGGATCTTGCGGCGGTACTGAAGTCAGCTCGTGAGGAGGAGGAAGTTGAGGACGAAAAACAGCTGTAAAGAGATCAGTTTTACAAATCTTTATGGCAAAGAATTGAACATACACAAACAAATCATGTATTATACCACTTTTGAACCCTTACACACATGCACAAGATGTTGTTAAGGAGGTGTTGCATTTGACTGAGAGATAAAGATCGTTGTAAGGTGGGCGGGGGAGCAATAAGTTTAGGCTGGGTTATTAGCAGAAGTTACGGAGAGTATTCCATGCATGTGACTGTTTTTGCTGATGCATTTTACAAAAACAACTGTGAAGTTACTTTTATAGGATAAAGTTGTAAGGTGAGTTTGAAATTCTATTAAATTTTTGGGGGGGATATTAACATTTGAGAACATTTACATTTGCTCTCTGGAAGAATAAGATTCAAACAATACGTTATCTGGTTGCCGCAATATTGTGGGGACATTACTGCAAATGTTTTATTCTCGGTTGTTGTGTGTCCGCATGTGTACAGTCAAACTGGTCCTATGAGCATAGTTTTCGCCACACACTGAGCAACTAAATGGTTTTTCTCCTGTGTGTATTCTCACGTGTGTCACTAGATTGTGTTTTAAAGAGAATGACTGACCACAAACTGAGCAACGAAAAGCTTTTTCTCCCGTGTGTGCTCTCATGTGTGCTATCATGCCTGCCTTTTGAGAGAACGTTTTAGCACACGATGAGCAACTAAATGGTTTTTCACCTGTGTGTGTTCTCATGTGTGTTTCACGATTTTGTTTTAAAGAGAATGTTTGCCCACAAACTGAACAACTAAAAGGTCTTTCTCCTTTGTGTATCCTCATGTGTGAGACCAGATTTTGTTTTTGAGAGAATGTTTTATCACAAACTGAACAACTGAAAGGTTTTTCTCCTGTGTGTGTTCTCATGTGTGCTACCATGTTTGGCTTTTGAGAGAATGCTTTACCACAAACTAAACAACTAAATGGTTTTTCTCCTGTGTGTGTTCTCATGTGTGCCACCATGAGTCGCTTTTGAGTGAACGTTTTACCACAAATTGAGCAGCAAAATGTTTTTTCTCCTGTGTGTATTTTCATGTGTGTGCCCATGTGAGATGTTTGAGAGAATGTTTTATCGCACAACGAGCAACGATAAGGTTTTTCTCCTGTGTGTGTTCGCATGTGTTTAACCATGTCTGACTTTAGCATCACCGTTTTACCACATATTGAGCAACAGAAGGGTTTTTCTCCTGTGTGCGTTCTCATGTGTGATACCATGTATGATTTATGAGAGAATGTTTTATCACATACTGAGCAATGAAAGGGGTTTTGTCCTGTGTGTGTTCTCCTGTGTTTTACCATGTTTGGCTTTAGAGTGAAATTTTTTCCACAAATTGGGCAACAAAAGGGTTTTTCTCCTGTGTGTATTCTCATGTGTGATACCATGTTTGACTTCAGAGTGAATGTTTTACCACACAATGAACAAATAAAGGTGTTTTCTCCTTTATGTGTTCTCATGTGTCTAATCATATGATTTGTAACAAAACATTTACCACAAACTGAGCAGGTAACATGTTTACGCATTTGGGAGGTTTCCTTGTTGCCAAGAGTTGTCCTCTTTTCAAAAAATGTCAATGGATTGTGGTCACCCTCACAGTCTGTGTCACTCCTCAAAGGTTCTTCCATGTCATCACTGTCTGACAGTGGGGCTAAGAGTTTGTCTGGTGGTGGTTCTCCAAAGTGGTCTCCACCACATGGACTGTGATGATGAAGCTGTGAAAACTCGGGTGGTTCTTCATGATCGTCTTCACTCTTAACAGAGACAGCAGTCAGTGGCAACTTGCTGCCATCAAACACTTTCTCTTCCTCTTTAATAAGTGGATGCTGTGGATCCTCTTCTTCCTCTTTCATGTGCGGGATCTGTGGATCCTCCAACTCCAAATTGGAGCTCCGCCAGTGCAGCTGAGAAGGAATTTCTTCTTGATGAACAATCAAATCCTGGATGTCTACAGGGCACAAGGAAACCAATGAGGTTACTATCCCTACTGTCATACAGTTGAAAAATTTCCTAGCAAAAACAACTATCAATGTGCAATGTAGTAAAACTTTGAAACATATTGGTGGACAGCACAAGTACAGACAGACACTGTTTGTTAGCTAGGGCTGCAGTTAGTGCTGTGTGACATGGGGAACATTTTATATCGCGGTAACACTACATACTGTAATTGTTCAAATGCAACTCTCTCATATGGTTTCTCCATGTAGTATCAAAACTTAGAGAAAATACAAAATAAAAAAATAATTCAAATACAATAAAACAAATAGTGGTAAAATACAATTCAAAGTATCTAGTAGTACAACCAGATGTCAAGAAATATATACTGTTGTTGTGTACATAAAGTAGTCTAGTGTATAGTGTAGTTGACATCCATGCTCCTCTAGCAGTGACGTAAACGAGTATAAACGAGTCATTGTGAGTATAGCGTCTGAGGTGAAGGGCATCTAAAGTCACACTTGTCACTAGGCATGGGCCGGTTACGGTTTAATCCAACTGTAACATTTGTGTAATAGTTGGATTGCGTGTATATCAATTAGTCATGCCTGGAGAGTACATGTGTATCATTTATTGATATATATATATATATATATATATATGATATGAATGGCTCGAAATATTTTTTTTTCTTTAAGCAGCACTTTTTGCTTATCCTTTATTCATTTGAGAACCAACTTTTAATTTTGAAGAGCAATTTTTTGCAGGTTAATCGCACAGCGACCCAAAGCAAGGGTTTCATTAAACAATAAAAATATGATGATATAATGGGGGAGTTGAATGTAGGGCTGCAGTTAACAAATATTTTAGTACTCGGGTAGCCGACTGAAAATTCTATCAAACAATCGAGTACTTGGATAAACTATATCTTTGGTTGATTAAAAAGCAATTATTAACACAAAATAGAAAATAAAGGTAAAGATTACACTGAAAAAACACTATTAAGTGAACCAATGATGCAGAGTGGGCACAGAGTCCCCCCCCATGTGTAACCTAACTACGTTGACTCCTTCGTCCACAATTGGGACTCATACTATAAAGCCATGAGTTCTCAAAATAATTTTTTAAAAAGTTCCAACAAAAGTATTAAGTTGTAATTTTATGTATAGTATTGCATGCTTTGAAAACAACCACATTGTTACAAAAAATCCAAGTTCTACTTGTTTGCTAACAAGTCAACGTTTTATATTCAAATCATATTGGTTTTTTTCCCCCTTAACCCAAACCCCCATGTGTGTTGGTATAAAATTAATGTTATGCTGCTGTTATGTTAAGTATGGTATTTATGAAAAGTAAAAAAAACAGAATACACACACCATTATCCCCCCCTTAAGCTGTGATTGTCACTCCCTTTTACATTTCCTTGAAGACAGTTTCAGACTGCGTGGGGTAAGAGGGGTGTTGTCATTGGCTCATGAATGGCTGTGGGCGTCAGTCAATTCTGAGGGTACAGGCACAATACAAATTACATGCAATTACAGTTAGATAATAGGTCGTAACGATATTCACGATATCGTGATATTACGAAATTAAAAGTGCCTCGATATCGTCGTGGTCATGCGTCGGTATTAAAAAATTACCATTTTGTTAAAAATGTAGTTTTGGTCCGGCTATACAAAGCCACGCCGCTTAGCCAGGTTGCTAGTGCGCTTCACTTCCTCAATTGAGTGTAAACGCACCCGATTGGTAGCACAACTATGTGACCATTTGTGTACGTCACAATAAATACACTGATTGGTTGACTGGCCCATGTGACCGAAAGAGTGTGTTGGCAGGAATGCAGAAGCATTGCAACTTCCTACGGTATACTACGACGACGCCTGCCAGAGTGTTTCCTCGCAATCGTGGGCCAGATAATTAGCATTTTATGCTGATCGGCTTTAATGTCATAATTCCCCGTTCTGATCACTGACGTCATTGATCGGCTCCGCAAAAAACATTTACTCCGCGTCCCCATCGTGCACAGTATATTTGAATCAAAAAGCTAGTTTATTTTTAGTCTTTTGACGTAGTACTGTAAATATCTGATGGCCAATGAAGTTATTTAAAATAAAAATGTTGGCGGTGTGGGACAGACAGGTAATGCCAGATCAGACTACATGACAAATTTGCTCTCTCACGATTGCACTGTCAGACTACTGCAATAAAATCATGTATTCCGATACCACCGCATCCCGTTTTATGATCATTGGGGTTTATCTTGTCAACTCAAATGCGACCGGATACACTCGTTTACCGTGGCGACGACAACAAGAGTGGATCGTCCAGAGTGTATTATAAGGACAAAATGGGGAAAAACGTGTGTTGGTGGTCACCGGTGCTCAGGACAAGAGAGGCTTGCTTGAGGTATGTTCACATACTTTCAAATATGATACAGCTCACAAGCAGGCAACAAAAACGTTATGTAGCCTAGCAAACTAATGTTAGCACTGACGGTTGTACGTAAATATGCCGCCGTTATGTCGAATCATGCTCTCAAGTTTCGGTGTGGGTAAAGTAATTTAATTACAATAAAGTAATTTAATTACAGTAAGTTAGCACCCGTTATTTCTGTTACGTAATGTTGGTTTGACCTGACTGATGAGAATACACGATCTGACTAGAGCGGTGATTTCAAACCTTTATGGAGCCAAGGAACATATTTTACGATTGAAAAATCCCAGGGCACACCAACAAACAAAACTGTCACAAAAAGTGGATACATTACTTCCTGCCATCTGATAGAAGACCATTCATTTGTTCTGTCTGTCACTATCCCGTACTGGTATAAATGGATACATTTATTGTAAATATTTTTTTTTGAGCAATTAAGTACACAAGTACATACAGTAAATGAACAGGTCATTTAAATAGACACATTCCTCCATATTATGATCGGATTGGTTATCGTTTTTTTTTAAACTCGCTGATCGGTTCCAAAAATCCTATTTATTGCAGATTTTTTCATTTTTCTATTTCCCGGTTTAAGTTAATTTTTTCCCCATACAAAGCCATTGGTCGTTGGCAGCTAGTCTTATTAGCCTCATAGAAATTGAACGCTAGCAGGGAGAGAGAGAGAGGTCTAACATACTTTGATCACAGTCTTTGAAACGTTTCTTATCCGCATGTATTATGTACATTTTATTCACTAAAGTATTGCTGTTGTTTTGCTGTGGATATTAATCCCTCCACTGAGAGTTCCTTTACTTTAATTACAAATATTAAAAGTAGAAGACTAACGGGCATTTGGACAGACCTTTGCTGTACAACACGACGTGATTTTCGCCATCAGCTTCCAGTTGTAGTTGTTTTCCTTGTCGCATGTTCGCCTCGTACGACGCCATTGTTCTGATAAACAGTTGGAATATGTTATTAGTCACTCCTCTACCAACTATTCGAACTTTTCTAATGAGTATCCACTCGATTTCACCTGGTCGCCGTCGCACTGTCTTTGTGTTGTCTTGAAGCCACGCGGACTTCCGCCTTTTTCTTCTTCGCTGGTGGGTCTATAGCAGCAGTTACCGTGGCAACGCACAGCTGCAAGGTTGCGGCGCTGTTGAGGACGCTTAAAAAATAAAAGCCAAGAAAGACGAAGTAGTACAGTATTTGAAAAGTGAGGTTTTTTTTAAATGATTTTGGTCCGTCTATACATGATTTTAAATAAAGCCAAGATGATAATAATAATAATAATAGGTGGATGACTGGTTTGCACGTCTGCCTGACAGTTCTAAGGACACTAGTTCAAATCCGGCCTCGCCTGTTTGGAGTTTGCATGTTCTCCCCGTGCCTGCGTGGGTTTTTTCCGGGTACTCCTGTTTTCTTCCACATCCCAAAAACATGCATGCTAGGTTAATTGAAGACTCTAAATTGCCCTTAAGTGTGAATGTGTGTGCGAATGGTTGTTTGTCTATGTGTGCCCTGCGATTGGCTGGCAACCAGTTCAGGGTGTACCCGGCCAGAGTCAGCTGCGATAAGCTAAATAGATAAGATAAATGGTATGGAAAATGGATGGATGAATTAATAATAATAATAAAATAATAAATGTTATTTCTCAGCTGAATGTTGAATTGAATGTTGAATTTGGAGCTGAGTTTGTTGAATTTCTGAAGCTGAAAAGTACATTGAATATTTTGATGGTAAAAGAAAATTCAGTTAGTAATTCACATTCCAAATCTGATGGCACAGATATACTTCCATAGTACTCCCCTCTGTCATTTCACCTGGTCAACAGGGTTTATTAGAAATAGGCATTCGTTGTTCAATATCATGTATAACACACAAGCTACCTGTATTTCTGAGGCGCTCATCTCACTTGACGCAGAGAAAGCGTTTGATCGGGTGGGGTGGCGATTTCTTTTCTACACCTTAAATAAATTTGGATTTGGCCCCAAATTCATTACGTGGGTTACATTTCTGTATTCAGCGCCGCAAGCGTCGGTTAGGACCAACAACACTTACGCAGACTATTTCCCTCTACAGCGGTCAACGCGCCAAGGCTGCCCCTTGAGTCCTTGTTGTTTGCCCTTGCCATATAGCCCCTCGCAATTTCGTTGCACTCACAAACTCGGATTAAGGGGGATAGTCAGATACGGGCATGATCATAAACTGTCACTATATGCTAACGACCTGCTGTTATATGTCCCGGATCTCCCGGTGTCTACTGTCTATACCTGCTATTCTAACTACGATCCAACGGTCAATTCACCTACCTCGGGGTGCATGACACCGATGAATCTGATGATCTTTTTCAGGCAAACTTCGTCCTACTCTTGACGCGTACTAGAGAGGATTTTGAACGCTGGTCTCTGCTTCAGCTTTTGCTGATCGCAAGGGTGAACTCTATTAAGGTGAAAACAATTCCTAAATGTCTTTATCTCTTCCAATGTCTTTAGATCTTCCTCACAAAGGCCTTCTTTAAGTGCATTTTGTTTCGGCCAAGAGGCCACCCAGGATACGGAGGCAATTTCTACAAAGGCCGAGATCAGACTCCCAAATTTGAGGTTTTATTACTGGGCGGCAAATCTTAGAAAGAAGAGCCACGAGAAAATTTTGGATGATGTATTTGCTATGGTAACAGGGGGGTGGGGCGAGCCAGCGCACACATCCCATGGGGGAATCAGCCAGGGGGACGCCACCCAATCCCCAAGACCCAGAGTGGTTTCCCAGCCCAACCGAAGCGCCCCGACCAGCCCCCAAGGGAGGGAGCAAGGGGACCGGATCGCCAACCCCCAGGCCCAATCCCCCCCATCCTCACCCAGCGCACCCCACCGCAGCCACCACCCCGCCATGCCACAGTGAGCCTATGTCAAGTGCCAGCCATGAGCAATGATGGGGGAGGGTGCCCGGAGAGGGGAAAGGAAGGCAGGGACCCAAGGGAATTCAGAAATTCAATCTGACGCTCCCTTTGGGTACGTTCGGAAATTCAATCTGACGCTCTCACTGCGCCCTGAGAGTGCAGTGTTCAGAGAAACAGAGCGCACTTCATTTTCTCTGAATTTACGAACGAGCCTGTTGGCCATTGGCAGGGATACGTCAGTGCGTCCGCCATATTGAATGTGTCAGTTCTGCCTGTAATCATCTAGTCCTGTCTGACTCCGGCCGCTCTGTCTCCTCAGTCAGAGCGGCGGGAGTGCGCTCCGGCACTCCCAGGGTGTGGCGCTCTGAATAACCGAACGGAACACTCCAACAACGCTCTGAGTTTCCGAATGTTGCCGGAGTGATTTCCAAATGTATCACTTATAACGCCGTTAAGATAATTAAGACGCTCCTAAATATGGCGGCGTGACAATAACTTCCGGGTCGCGTTCAATGTTTTGAGGCGCTAGGAACGTGCACCCATTGCCTTCCACAGGGAAGACGACCTTCCCAACATGGCCGCCACGTAGGCACGTCGGTTAGACAAAGAAGCATACGAAGAAGCATAAGAAGAAGCAGAAGAAGAAGAAGAAGAAAAAGAAGAAGACGAAGAAGAAGAAAGAAAGAAGGGGAAAAAAGCACTTGCATCGCTTCACGTGAACAAAGCGCGAGGTTGAAGTGTTGTCCTGGCTGTGCTCGTTGAAGTATCTTTAACGTCAAGATGTTGAAAGAGTTGGTAAGGGAGCGACTCATTGCGGCCGCCGACGAAATCTTCAGACTGTTTGAAAGAACGATAGCGTCGTACGAAGAGCAACTTTGTCGGGCGAGGGAGGAGAGCGAGAGACACCGACGACAATTGGAAGCTGATTGCAACAATCAAGTTGTCATGCGCAACGAAGGTGTGTCTTCGTGAAGCTTCTACTTCATATATTTACAACATTTTGATTTTTCTAAAGGGACTCGCAAAAGTAACTTAAAGGTGTCTGCTTTCACAACACACGGCACAATCGGAATGTCTAAATAGGACATGATCACTTTTTACATGTTCATTTAAACTGTGTAAATATTATCACTCTAAGTGATACAAGTTCATTTTAAATACGTGTAAAAGATAAAATATGATCACTTTTGCGACAAGTAGTGTTGTAATCCAACCATCCACTTTCCGGATTGGTTATCCTCACTAGGGTCGGGGGCTTGCAGGCGCCTATCCCAGCTGACTCTGGGCGAGATTTGTAGCCTTGTTTGAAATACAAAAATTACTTCACAGAAGAATTTTTTTTGTCACAAAGCAAAATGATATTTGACCCATGTAAGTTAAACTGTGTTTATGTTGCCTGTGTCCTGCAGACGTCCAGCCGCTGATCGGTCGTCAGGAAGAACCTTCCTTTCAGCAAAAGGCAGGGAGCTCCAGTTTGGACTGGGATGATGCACAGCGCCCCCATGTTAAAGAGGAAGAGGAGGAGCGACAGACCTCTCGTGTTAAAGAGGAAAAGGATCTAGAGCCACCCCACGTTAAGGAGGAAGAGGAGGGATTTGACATCAGCGACTTGCCACTGACTGGTGTCTCTATGGAGAATGAAGACGAAGCACCCAAGCTTCACCATAACAGTCCAAGTGCTGACCACCGTGGAGGGCCACCACCGCACAACGTCTTAGCTCCACTGTCAGACAGCGACGACGACATGGACGAACAAGCAACGGGTGTGGTGCCACCGATGCGTCGACGCATGTGTCGAGCTTACAGAGCGAAACCCAGTGTTGATGCGCCTCTCGCTTTAAGTCAAAGTCCCGTGTCCGATACAGCTGCTGTTTTCCACATTGCTGAGGCGCCCTGCGAAAAGACTCCAAAGTCTTTTGAAGCACAGTTCTTCCCTCCAAGCCATTGTGAGATGGACCCCGAAAGAAAAAGAAAGGTTTCCGCCGTGTGGGACCATTTTGATCTTATATCCTCAATTAAGGTATTTTTTTTTTCCATTTCCGATGTATATCTTGTTCCTGCCAGTTTCTGCTTAATCTAACAGTGATTTTCAATGCTGCCTCCCTCTAGTGGTAAGCGAATGAATCACTGCCAAAGTGCAGTTCATTTGTACATTTTTTTCTTACAATTCTTCAGTTTTTGCTGATAACAATTTTACTTTATTCCTGTAAATTAAATTTTTTAATATATTTTGACTTTGTTGTAAATGACAAATGTATTTCATGAAATGACTTTATTGTTGTTTAATCTAGATTAATTTTCTCGTAAAAGTTTTTGATATTTCTTGCAGTATTCTGTGTTTGGTCTCAGATTTTTTTGGGTAATATTTTGACTTTATTCCTGTAAACACTGTGGTGGTCTTTTTCCTATATTATCAAAACTTGTCATACTCAAAATTAGCCCCCCCCAAATATTATTATGACTTTATTTATTAGGCCTACTATGCCCCAGTGTTTTAATGTTTGTCATTATAGTGGTACGTAGAGAGACATTTATTTTTTGGGGTTGTACTTAGTGTAAAGTTTGACAGCTACTGATCTAACAGATTTGAAATCCATTTGAAATTGACTCTCAATTGAAATTATTCCTTTTGTTTTCTACAGGTTAAATGTCGCATTTGTTCGACTGAACTCTCCTACATAAATAAAAGCACCTCATCAATGCTGAGGCATTACAGAGCGAGGCATGAAAATGAGGTGGTCACAATTACACCTAGAATAAGCACAGGTATACGGACATTCTACAACATCCTCATGGGCGCTGTATTAATAATGAATACATATTTTTTTCATTTCATTTTTCATCATCAAGCTTCCAGGAAACATGCGTTGGACCAGGCAGTTCTCAATTTCATTATCAAGGAGTCCCAACCCCTCAGCATTGTCGAGAGTGAGGCGTTCAGGGAACTGCTTCAGGCTCTTGAGCCATCGTATGTTTTGCCAACCAGAAAGGTTTGTATAGGAAATATTGAGACATAGTATATTTAATTCATTTAATATTGAATGTAAACACAGTGGTGCATTGAGAAATTTAAAGCCTTCCGTGTCTGTTCCATCCTCCCCAAAAACCCAACGACAATTTTTGTAAATTGTAATTAGTTTATTAATAAAAAAATATCCCTATATGATATTGTACTTGACAAAAAAATAAAACAGTAATGACATAATTAAATAGAATGTAACGAATTTAACAATTTTTGCCCCGTTTTATGCTTTAATTTAATGGACATTGTGCTACTCTTTCTAGTGTGCGTGCCTCTAAAGAGTTATCACACGACAGTGATGCTATCTGTAGCCCGTCTATGGGGTTTTGCATTGTGTGTTAGCATTTGTTAGCTTTCCCAATGCACACCTACAGGGACTTTTCCACCAACCAGCCCAGGAATTTTGAGTTCCTGGGAACAAACGTTTCCTGGGGCCCATGTGGTTTGTGTTTCCATTGCGCTTATTAGTTCCGTGTAGCTTAAGCAAATACGGCTGATGTTGCTCATTACTGACACCAACTGGATCTAAAAAAAAGGGCTGGTATTGCTAGCTTTCAAGTTAGTCTTATTTTATATCTTCAAGTTAATGTCTTATTTTATACCTTAATCTAAGTTTAAAATATCTTTGAAACCTAACCATTTATTTATCCAGGTGAGGCGATTGAGAACTGATTCACATTTGTGATGCTAACCTGGCTGCAGACAGTCTTTGAGGCAGAGCTTTGTTGTATAGAGGTACATCTCAATAAATTAGAATATATAAAAGGACTCGCAAAAAGTGAAGGTCTAGGATATGTTCTAATTTATTGAGATGCTAGAATATATTTGTAATTTATTGAGATGACATACCTAAATAGATTGTGCAACAGAAGCCTGCAGATATCTATGGATGTGATTTATTAGCTGTACGATGAGCCTTAAGCCTCACACAGTTCCACGACAAATTTGAGAACAATAAATCACATCTATATTCATCTGCCGGCTTCTACATTTATGTATGTATTTATTCATCCATTACTTCGTTAAGAAAAGTTGTTCTGTCTTGGAATTCAGGCGATGACATTTTTTTAATGCAAGTTCTCCAGCTTCAGAGAACAGCTGTTCACATGCCTTTTATGGAAATGTTATTCACCATGTGCTATGATGTAATGTAATATGTGACTTGTTCCTTTATCACATTGTACAGTTTGTATATGTATTTGCTTTTATTTTGCTTTGTTTTACTCTGCTGTCTGCAACCAGGTCGGAATTGCAAATACCTGGATAAGGTTCAATGAAAAAAAAAAAAATATATATGACTCAATGGACAGCTCTTGGTGAGTTTTTAAATACAGCAGTCTGAAGTATTTGGTATCTGTACGTTTGCATGAGAAAAACAAAAACAGATTGTACATTGCAAATATTTGTGCACGTACAAAGACAGACAAAAGCCGGGCTTCATTTCCTTGTCGGTGGGAAAGCCCCTATAGTTGTTAAATACACGTATAATTCCCTGTTTATTATGTTCAGTTTGATAGTTAACTTCAACTGGGGTTGGCGAAAAAGTTCATTCTTTTGTTCATTTGCCAAACTGCTGCTTGTGAAGTGAGTTGAGTTCACTGCCACCATATAGCACTTGTATCTCAAAGTTTTGCTTGCAAGTCAAAGCAAAACAACAGCTTAGATCTTGAGAAACTGCTAAGTGGGGTCGCTCATATCTCAAGCCACCACTGTATATCGATTTGCTTTTGGTTTAACTTGGTTTGATTTTCAGACTGTCAAAGAAATGGGGCCAAAAATATGAGGAAGAAGAACGAGTGAAATGGAAGCACAGCAAGCTGTGGCAGTAAGTATAGGAGCTGACGTACGGACATCTGTGAACATGGAGGCTTACATTGCTGTCACCTGCCACTACTTTGATGAGAATTTGCAGTTGTGTACATCTGTGCCTAGAGTGCAACAATTTCCACTTAGTCACACTGCTGACATTTTGGCCCAAGTCAAAAGCGTTGACGAGCCACAGCCTGGACCTTCTTCACAACAGTTATCGGCACCCACTTCAGGAATATTATTCTGTTTTATCAGTTTATGTTTGCATTTATTTGTCTCCAAATCATGTACTGATTTGTAATTGATGACTTAAAGTAAAATGCCCATTTTCTTTCTTAAAGAACTTAAATGATTTTAGGAAATGGCTGCACTATAACAAAGAGTGAAACATTTAAGGGGGTCTGAATACTTTCTGTACCCACTGTACATACAGTACATAAGCAACATCACACAATAAAAACACTTTCACTTTGAGTTTCATGTTATGCCACAATCACATTGCAGTCGGCGCTTGCCAAATGGAGGGTCACTTTTCGCGGTCTCACAGATTTTAAATCATACATATCTAGTAGCTAATAGCTAGCCAACTTATTATAGCCTGCCAGCGCTAGTTGGAACGAATTGTAATCCCTCCACAGTAGGTCAAGAATAGAAACAGTCGCCAGTGCACTTTGAATCGCTTTATTGAACAGACGGTAACCCAGAGGCACTCAAAACACGCAGACTCGTGGGTAACTGTTAGCCAGTTAACAGTCAGCTACCTCTACACTCTTATTTGCTGACCTCCACCGACCACGTCACTCAACAGGCCAGTCCCTGCCTTTTAAACCCACACACATTCATAGTCTTGGATACTTCAATGTAGAACGTGAGGATGGTGACCCCAAGTGGCAAAAATCATGATAAATGAGGGACTACTGTATTTACTGACAATATAAGACAGATGTGTCAAATGTAAATAATAGTTAATTTTGTCTACTGGAGGGTGGACTAACAATCACTTAAATGATATTCTGACATTAACTGCTACCCATGATTTGACATCTGACATTGATGCACTTGTGAAAGCGATGGCAAGTTTCAGTAGGAAAGTAAGCCTACTTCATATTAAATGCTGTGACACCTTTGCTCTACAGTTCTGTTAAAATGAAATAATACTGTATATAGAAATGTTTTAATACAAATATTCCAAAATGTCAATCAACAGCATCAGTTCAAAAGGGGTTGGTTGGTGCAACTGTTTTTTTTCATGCACTGCCACAACTTGTATTTTTATGTATACATTTAAAAGGGAGGCAGATAACTTATTGCTCTTTCTGAATAGTTTCCACTTGAGTTTTTATGGTGTTATGACAAGTTAGTTGAGGTTGTCAAGATTGTTAGATAGATGCAGGAATTTGTGAATTTAAAATGATTTCTAGAGCTTAACAAATTGTTTTATAAATTGTACATATGGAGCCATTTTGTATATGAAAAAAAAATTCAATACTGCTGAAATTGCAATCATTTTAAGAAATTTCAGCTTGCTAAAATGATTTGCAACAAAATAAGTGTAATTATTTGCAGACAATGGAAAAATATGGATTAGTTGTTATTCATAACTTATTACACTATCGGTATACTTGTTCAGCCCACTTAAAATCAAATCGGGGTGAATGTGGCCCGCAAACTAAAATGAATTTGACATCTCTGATCTAGTACCTCCCAGAACTGGAATAGTTGCGTGATAACCTCGCAACACTCTGTATTGCAGAGTACAGTAGAAACAAATTGTCAGTAAGTGGGAGGCTGGCTTGACATCTGCTTTAGTTTTGCTCCTGCTAACCAAATGAAACTAAAATAAAAAAATTTAACGGCAAGAAAAGAAAAATGTGTTTGCGGAGCAATGTCACGCCTTTTCCAAGTTTTATAGGATTATTTAATGGCATTACATTTCAGTGGGGAGTGCTGAGTGTTTTGAGTTACAAGAATGGTCAGAGAAGAGGTTAAACTCATAAGTCAAGGCACCACTGTCTTTTAATCAATCCTGGGGGTTAATTTTCATGAGTTTTGTAGTAGGAGGTTATGCAAGTGAACTTTGGGAGGTTGTTTTATTAAGAGGTGCTATCGTGAGTGTTTTAGCAGCAGGACTCAAGGATGAGAGGCAAAATTTTTTTAAAACAAATTTGCATTTATTTGCATGAAAACCTGTCTTTAAAATACTTTTTAAAAAACATAACCTCTGTAATACCTGGACTGCTGTGACAAAGGCTTTTCCAGCAAGGTTTAAAGTGCAATGAGTTACTTTTTTTTCTTTTCAAAGCCCTTGATACGCCACAAAAAAAAAAAAAAAAAGTCCTAACACTTACGTGTGCCTACTCCCTTAACCTGTAGTGAACATTACGACAATTTTGTTTGCAAATTAACCACAGTCATAAGTCCAACACCCTGATAGTGTCTCACTATTCATTAAGGATGCTGTTTAAGAAGCACAATTTGGCTCTTGAACACACAACGAAGCGTTTGCATCCCGCTTGATATAAAACCAATAAATAGCAGATGGAAATAAATAGTGTGTGGCAACAGAGAGCAAACTGCCCAAAAACTCGAATACAATCGCGCCTTCCAACAGTCCACAAACATTTGGTCCTCAAGTTGCAGTCGCTTATGCAACTGTAATAACATATAGCAGCGGTCCAAGACAGACAACCTCTTTCGTCTGATGACATTCACAGAATGAGATCGAGCTTCACGAACCCCCCTTTGAGAAGGTGGGATTCCCTGGCAGGAAGGAGAGTGGGTGTTGGGTGATTGGTGGTCAGCGCGAGGTGACGCCCAGCTGCGTTTTCATGTGCTCATACACCACGTAACTGATGCTGACGGCGGGGATGACCTTCAGGAAGTTGGGCGCCAGGCCCCGGTAGAGGCCAGTCGGACCCTCGGCCCGCAGGATCTGACGGAAGAGCGCAGTCATGGTTGCCTGCTGGCCGCTGCCTGTTGCAGCTGCAAAAGGAAAATCATTTTTGGATGAAATCAAAACCAATAGAAACATGATTTCATTCATTTAAAAAGATCTTTCATCTGTGTTTAACTAATACTAACCATCCTCTCGGTGGTATTCTTGTATTATGGAAAATTTCCTTTAGTCGTGATGATAAATATCGCAAAGTTTAAATGTTTTATATTCGCAAAAGCTAACCCATTAAAAATACTTGGCATTAAATGTGGTAGTCTCTAAAAAACAATTATAATACCCATTACAAATACATAGGATGTGTCGCGTGTATGTATGAACAACTGTATAAGTCAGTTTGAAAAAAATGAAAAATTAGATCATTTATCAGATTTTTCTAGATAAAAATTACCTTTTATTTATTTATTTTTTTTTAAAAAGGTTTATTTGGGAAAAAGGCTATTTAAAAAAAATCGATTTATAAATCACATTTTGGATTAAAAACTGATGGAATAGAAATGAAATTTTTAAATCAAAACTTTTGAACCAAAATCAGATTGTTTGTTTGGAAATGTTTTAAAATCAGATTTGAATATATGTGAAAATTGAAATAAATTAAAATTTGACAATTTATCTAAATTGTAAAATTAGATTTTTTTTTGTATCACAAAATGTAGGAATAATTTATTTTTATATTTAAAAAGGGACATATTTTGCCAAACCAACTTTTTCTAGTATTTGAGATGTAATACTGTCACCATAGAGCTCCACCTTCCCTTTCCACTCCCGAGGCAGCGCTGTCAACATAACACGTGTGGTCTCAAAAATGAGTCTTCTACACAGAGGCAACCAATCAGAGGAAAGTGGGGCAGTCTTAGCCAAATATGGACAAAGCAAATACAAAACTGGGTCAAACAGAGGTAGCTGTCAGAGGGGCCTTTTCTGGAGACTCCAAGGAGAAAACCAAGGAGTTTTTTTTTTTTTTTTTAAATGAATGACACTTTTATACTAAGTCCATGTAAGAGTCACTCTATGGAGGTCTAAATAGCCAAAGTATGGGACCTTAAAAATTTAATTTTGGATAAACCAAATTTAGATTGTTTTATTTATTTAAAAAAGTTTTTAGATTCAGGAAAAAAAAAAAGTCAGTTTTCTAATTTAAAAAAATAAAATTCTAAATCAACCCTGACGTGAAATCAGTATAGTGGCCTCACCTTGCGCTTGCATGCGCGTCCTCACGAGAGCAAGCGGGTAGCTGGCGAGCTGGCCGCAGGTGCTGGACACTGTGCCGCACGCCAGCAGCACCAAGATGCCAGGGTCGCTGGCGGTGCCGTACTGCTGCAGGTAGCTGTTCTTCAAGGTCTGGCGGGCATCACATGAGGAAGTTGGCGTAGGAACAGATTGAAAAGAAAAGGTGGAGGGGGAAGTAGCGGAACTCACCTCGTACACGGCCAGGTCGATGCCGGCATAGGGAATGATACCCAGCATGTTGGGCATGTAACCCTTGTAGAACGCCGCCAGGCCCTCTCGCCGGAAGATCTGCTTGGCACAGTCGGAGATGCCAGCGTACTGGCCTGTCTTTCTCAGAGCCAGCCGTGTTTTCAGCACCTGAAGTGTTATTTAAAAAAAAAAATTACAAATAATTCACAGTTATGCCATTTTTACATTATTCACAGAAAGCCCCCACCCGGTGGGTAAAAGTGCACCGAACAGAGGAATTTAGCTTTGGGGGGTATTTTGTAAACAGATTTGAACATTATCTAAAAAAAAAAAAAAAAAAAAGATGCATATTGTGCATTTTAAGAAAAAATTCAAACATGACATTGGATGGCGGAAACTTGTGTTCTTACCAATTTAAACGATTTGGAGGGGGAAAAAAAGCCATGAAAAGTTATTCAAACTTAGCAATACATAAGTACTTGTATGGGTATCGCCAATACTGGCGCTACACTCATGGCGTAAACAACTAAACAACTCCCTCGAAAGCCTCGACTTGAACAAAACAGTTGCTTGTATTACATAAACTGCTACTTGTATCAACCTTAATATATATTAACTGAAATCCATTTCTCCTCCTGCGATGGTGGCTCACCTCCATGGGGTAGATGGCGCTCTGGGCGATAACCCCGGCCAGCGATCCGGCCATGAAGCGCTCAGAGATGCTCAGCGTCTGCTTGTCACTGCCGATCAAGTGTTTGATCTACGGTGGGGAATCGGAGACGTTAGTGAGCTCACGTTTCACGTACATGGATATGTGGAAGGCGTACCGTACATACCTGCTCATACGCCATGAACTTGAGGGCCGACTCGGGCGCGATCTTGATTATGTTGACGCCGTTCCCTCGCCATAGTGAGCGCACGCCGCCCTCTTTGACCATCTGCGTCAGGCCGCTCATGATGCACATGTTGTTGCTTCTGGAGCCGTACACCTAGCAATATGGAGCAGGAACACTACCTCATTAATATGCGCAGCTAGGGGACAATGATGACACGCATCAGGCACTACAATTGACAGTTTCCTTTCCATTGTGAATCAATCACTAGACAACCACTCAAAAAAGGTCTTATTATATATGCTCGAGTTTTCATGTCAAAGTTCTGCATCAGTCAGTACTGTACAATGGACAGACATTTAAAACTTATTTGCACGAGTCCTCTTGTCAAAGTTGCACATCGGTCACTACAATATACGGCAATTCAAAAGCCGTTTGTCTATTTGCATGAGTCTTGCGCATCACCCACTATAGAGGACCGATATTCAAAAGCTTCTGTATGCACGGGGTTGATGTCAAAGTTGCACGTCAGTCACTAAAGTATAAGGCTATGCTCATACTGCAGGGCATGATGCTCAATTCAGGTTTTTTGTTCAGTCCAACTAATTTGGTGCCACCACAGCCAACATTTTCTTATATTTATCAGTTATAAAACATCTTTTCACCACAGAGTGTTTTCTGCTGCTCTGTCTGCCATTTACTTTTGTCGCATGTCTGTTTTGTCAAACAATTGTTGCCTTTTGATGACATGGGTTGGATGAGCATGCTGTGAGCTTCCATAATGCATTTGGGTCAAATACATATCCAATTTATAGTCACATGTGAAAGATGCCTGGGTCAGATATTTTTTTTTGGGGGGGGGAATAAAGATGGGACTCTTACTGTTCACATTGGCATGAAAAAAAATAAAATAAAAATCAGATGCGTCACAAAAAAACAACAAAAAAAACGACCTGCAGTGTGAACATAACCTAAGAGTGCAACTTCGACAAAGATTCAAGTACAGCAATATGTTGAATAGCAGTCAACTTCAGTGACTGATGCACAACTTGGACATTAAAAGGTTTGAGCACATATGTGATGGCTTTTGAAAAGTTGTCCTCTGTAGTGACTGGTGCTCATCTTGACAACCAATAGCAGTCCCCTGAAGTAGGGCAATGTTGGCTACTCGATGTGACAGCCCAAACGTGAAAAGTGGGTGAAAGTTGACCTGGAGACATCAACTGGAAGCCACTGACACAGGTGCACAACCTTCAGCCCGGGGATGACGCAGGAAGTGAGTTCACACCGCGGTGCTTAGACCTCGGACTCTGTGCCACCCACCATCGCCTGACTTAAATATTAACTTAGTTTTATAGTTTGAGATAAAACCACTTTCGCAACTTTTAACGTGCCAATGCCAAGGTCCGATGAGACGCTTCACTTCCCCACCGTTATCCAACATGATGCCTTACCTGCATCATGACTTTGACACGGTCCAGAGGCGCCGTGCATGTCCTGGATACGGCACCAGCCCCGCCTCCTGCCACCAGGTGCCGCCACCACATGCCGCTCTGCTTCTCCTCGGTGCTGAAGTCATCAGGGACCATCAGGTTCTCGCCCACGTCGAAGATCTGCACAAACAAACGGGCACCAATCATTATTAAAGGATGAATAAATGGCATTATTTCTAAAGTTCGTTAAAGATGAATACCATGTTGGAATTTATTCTTCGAAACACTTATTTTGAAGGGGCAGCACAGGAAACATAGCAGTCTAGCATCTTCACGTTTTACTGCAGTTTATTCCAATTATCTATGTATTTTATACCAATGATTCTCAAAGTTTGGTGCAAAAGAACACTAAATGAAATGCTCCAATTGTGTAAATGTTAGTGGCTTAAATGTTTTTGTCCAGTACATTTGTAAAGTAGCTTTTAGGTGCAATACGTTTGCATTTCAAATTGTTTGTGATTTGGGTACAATTTTTATTTATCTTTTATTCTCAATACATTTGAATTGAATAATTAAAGTAGTTTTCAATTGCTTGAAGAGCTCTGAAATGTATTTTGCAAATGCAGGCGCAGTGTGTGTATTCATGTTAAAATGGTACACTTGAACTACCCAGGGGAGCCTTTTCACAGTCATCAGCTGCTCTCTTTACCAGCGACTACTTTGATGCGTTTACATAACCAGCAGATAATCCTCAACTTGCGGCCTGACGCACTGGACAGGTTCCTTCTCGGGGAATGTGCCTGCCGCCTAATTGGGCCATTTAGCAAAGACAGGAAAGTGTACTTTGGAGCCAATAAAGAGTGACTAATCATTCCAAAATAGAGTGATTTATTTAAAACAAATAAACAGAAACATTTTTAAAATGTGTAGGGGGGGGGGGGTCGCCCAAGTCTGCTCGTGATGATAAAGGTTATGGCTGAGATCACAGATAAAAAGGTCGATTTTCTTATCTTTGGGGTTAAAAAATATTGTTCTACTTTTTTTTTTTTTTTTTTACTTTATATCAGGTCAGTCAGTGTGTGTCAGATAAATCCCTTGCTCTGGTGTAAAAAGGCTAAATTGGGCAAGCAATATAGTTCTGGCTTTTTTTTTTTTTTTTTTTTTTTTAATACTAGTACTAAAAAGATAAAAATGTTTTAACGTTTTGTTACATTGTTAATAAAAAAACGTAAAAAAAAAAAAATATGCACATCCTCACATTTGTTGGCCCACGCGCATTTCGGGCCAATCTAAAGCCCAACGATATTGAGAAATGTTTTGCAAAAGTTCAGTTTTCAAGGGCAACGGGCCAGAATGTATCAAAAAGTATGTCTTACTGAGAAACCCATATGCAGACACAGCCTTAAAAGACCACTTGTGCAACTGACCGTAGAGCGCTTCCAATATAGGATGATCTCAGGAATGCTCTCCGTCTCCTCCACCATGGAGTACTTGCTCCATTCTTTACTGCTGATGGTTATAATGCCGTTCTTGTCCATACTACAAGACAAAAATGAACAAATTCAGCACCTGATCCAAAGACATAAAAAAACTATAGAATTCACTCTACTGAATCACCTCCTAAGGGCTTTCTCGGCGAGATGATGTGAAATGTGCACGCTGATGTCCTGGAGAGCCTGGATGAACTCCTTTGTGTCCACTCGGCCTTGAGGAGAATGAAAACGAGTTTATAAAAAAAACAAGTGACACAGGAGGAGTCTGAGGGCAAAAGGTGAGGCGCTCACCTGCATTTCTCCTGTCCAGACTCTTGACCACGAGCTTCAGGTCCTTCTCATAGTCGTGCAGGTAGTGCACAAACTCCTCAAAGTCCAGCTGGTCGTCAGACACGTCGGGCTCCCTCCTTAGGGTTTTCTGCAGGTCACAATCAGGCAATGTGGAAAGTGTGTAATATGATGGATATCAGAGTCTGATGTCCAATTTTGCCCATTTAAAGTCAACCACTGCCACCATGACCCATTTGTGCGGCCTTGAGTGACGCAATGACTGCTCTATCTTTGACCTGAAGGCCAACGCCGGTAATCCTGTCTGAACTAAATTGAGAGCAGGTCGCCGGCACTTTGACGCAGGACCACGACACCCGACCTGGCAGGCAGTAATCACACGCACAGGGAGGATTAATGTCAACATTTAAGAAAGAAAGGCAGCTGCTGGCAAAGTGTGCAGCTGCTGCAATGGCAACAGAAGTGCACAGACACTTCTTTTTTTCTTCCAAAATATGATTTGATATGGAAATGCGTGCTTTGTATGTGCAGGTGGCAAGATTGAGAGTTTGGCTTTAATTTATCATATTTTAACGTCACAGTATATAAGAACACAATTCTACTCAGACAAAACTAAATTAATTAATTTCACTACATACAAGTGGCTTTTCGTGCCCGAATCCATTTCGACGTCACAAATGAGAAGTTCTCAGTGACTTCCTCGGAAGGGTGGCGTCTCCTGTCCTCGCTTCTGAAAGCCTTTAAACAAGGCGGGTAACCACTATAATTGTACTGTTGCCATAGCGTTAGAAAAAAAACACGACCTTGGTACAAATATGTATTCGTGAGGGGAAACCGCGACAATCTCGTGGCAGCAGGACCGCGGTGAGCTTTGCGGCCTTGTCGTGAGGCTTCATGCTAACAGTCAGCGACACTAAACTAAGCCCGGCGCCCAGACACAACCAACGACGGTAAACCGAGTGGATTTAGGACATGTACGTACTATAAAACGCTTAAATATAAACACGCAACACGATAGCAATTGAATTTGTGGGACTATTTCTTACTTTTCGCCATCGTTGATAGGTGGAAAACTCCTGAGACGGCAGGACCACGCTCAGTTTGCTGAAGAGCGAATTGAGCTCGGTGGGAAGGCCGTTGGACTCGAAGTAGTCCACTTCCACCGGGTCGGAGTTGGATATGGGGACGTAAAGGCACAGGGCGAGCATGATTCGTTCCGTCAACTGCAAATTAAAGTACAATAAATAAATAAATAGAGGAGTGCGAGCTAACGCCTCCCTATGGACTACTGAAATGCCGGTAGGCCACCAGAAGCCGGCTTCTAAAGAATGTAGTGACGCCACGCCCCTTCCAGTAATACTGGGCCATCATTGGCTTTATCGGCCTACCCCCCTACTCGCGTTACGTCTTTTTACTACTGGCCAATCGGGAGGCTTGTTCTTTGACTGACTCTGGTTGGTCCCGCCTTAAAGTCGCATCAGGAACTGCAGGTTATGAACCAATCCCGTGCTCGCTTCGGTCCAGGGTGTCAAAATGAACCAATCAGATGTGTCCTTTCATTCAAACGCTGCCAGAAGCTGCCCAGGTGGCTGCGTGGCGGTACGAAAAACTCACGGCCTTTAAAGGAGAGTAATAATTAATCAAGGAGAGGTCGTTAGGTAGAAACCTCCTCATTCATCTTCAATTCAGTTGTCAAATAGTAGTAATAAGGCATTTCAGAATAGCACAATCATTAAACAAAACATAATAATGAAGAAAATAATGAAATTTTCCCTATTCAGTCCCCAGTCACATTTTCCCCCAAATGACCAATATTTCATGATTCTGCAAAGTTACATAAACGTGAGATAACAACCAACCGCAGCAACTTTTGGAGTGGGGCAGCGCACAGTACTTCGGGGGGCACAATTTTACCGCTCCTTTCCCAAAAACGAATCGTCTACAGGGAGTTCTGATCAAACTTTTTTGTCCCAAAAAACAATCATCAAGGGTGGTGTGGATAGTTGGGGTGATAGGGATGGCGGGACTGAGTTTCCCCATCCAGAAAGCCAATCATCGACAGGGGTCTGATAGAAAATTTCCATTCCTGAAAAGGGGCACACCAACACATAGTGGCACATGGGGTAAAAAGTGTGTGTACATTTCCTGTGTTCTCTTCTTTTGTCTCAGCAATTCTGGTCTTGTCTTAGTCTGGACCTTTTAATTGATTTAATTATCCATGGCGTGTTATGTCACTTAGCTGGTTATGTTGGCAACATGTCTTAGTGCGTTGGAAGGATAAAAAAAGCACAGAGCAAAGTGCTGTTACTTCACATTGATGAAGACTCACATACTGAGGTCATTCACTCATTTATCCCTGTTGGTATGCAATGTTTTCTGTGAAACTGTTAAAGATTTGTTTCACCAAATTAAACAGCAGTACCATGCTGGTTTGTTCCATGGAGTGATCCAAACAAGACAAGAACATTTATGGCGTTACAAACATGCAAATAAATACTTGAGAACATAGTGTGCATGCATCGCAAATTACAATTATTCATCAAAACAATAGAGAACAAGTATTCTAGGGTGACACTTATGTAATGAAATGTGACAGGATTCAAAATATAGATGGGGAAAAACTTAACCAGGCAAATTAAACGACCGAAATCCCTTGAATTATCCCAGTATCCTGAGCAAAAAACACTGTTGCAATGTAGGCTGTGGCAATGTGATTTTTAGGCGACAGATTTGAAAAATAAATTTCACAATTTAAAAGAGTTCCCAGGTGTCCTAATAACTTGTTTGTGACATTTCGTGGCCCTAATCCTGGCCACATTTGAGTTTTAAAACAGATGCATGGGACAAGACAATTATAGATCAGATAACAAAAGAGCGAGAGAGAGTTGCAAATCTGTATGAAAACATCATCCATCCATCCATTTTCTGAGCCGCTTCTCCTCACTAGGGTCGCGGGCGTGCTGGAGCTTATCCCAGCCGTCATCGGGCAGGAGGCGGGGTACACCCTGAACTGGTTGCCAGCCAATCGCAGGGCACATAGAAACAACCATTCGCACTCACAGTCACAGTCATCCCTACGGGCAATTTAGAGTCTCCAATTAATGCATGTTTTTGGGATGTGGGAGGAAACCGGAGTGCCCGGAGAAAACCCACGCAGGCACGGGGAGAACATGCAAACTCCACACAGGCGGGGACAGGGATTGAACCCCGCACCTCAGAACTGTGAGGCTGACGCTTTAACCAGTCGCCCACCGTGCCGCCTGTATGAAAACACAGTATGTCAAATAGTTTATTTTATGTAATATATGAGTACATCAGGGGTATCAAACTCATTTTTGTCGCGGGCCACATCGTAGTTATGGTTTCTCTCAGGTGGCCGTTATGACTGTGAACCCATATAAATGTATGATCGCCTCATATCACATATACACAACAAATTGATGGAAAACTAGTTTTGAAATCAGAAGCCAATAAAAAAATTGTTCAACAAAAATTTTTCAATTTATTATAAAAGGGGGATTGAAAACCGAAAATGCTTGCAATATCTCAACATTATTAAAAGTGAAGACAATTTGGTATTTTAGCATGAATCAAGGAAGTCGACGCACATAATTTGCATTTGCGGGCCACATACAATGATGTGGTGGGCCGGATCTGGCCCCCAGGCCTCGAGTTTGACACCATGTGCTACATATTTCTATACTGTCTTTTATACGTTTTTATTTTTTGTATTATTGAATTAAAAATAATAAGTTATATGTATAATACTTGTACTTCGATTAAATGTGTTGAGCCCTGTGAGGTCCCTGATTCATCAGATGTGTTGTGTCACAGTAACAGTTTTGTTGTTGACGTTTCAGTTGCGTCACATGACTGCAATGGGTGCACTTTAGCCTGCAGAATTGAACAAACACCACGATACAGGTGGGGAGATAGGGGGAGGGGGCAGTGTTTGGCATAGCACGTTTTGTTTTGACGGGCAAAAGGAAACTATGATGTTTTTGTCCTGGTTAATGCTGAGACAAGAAGTCAACAACAAAGTGTTCTAGTGGCCAACACTTGAGATAATGAATGACAACATTAACATGTTTGTAAAACAGTGTGTACCTTTATAATGTGCTTTTCAATCATCATAGAATAGAATTTGTCAATGATGGTACTGCAGGGCAGTACATGGCAGAATTAGCCTTTATTACTACCACAATGGGGAAATGTCACCTTTGTGACAACAGAGTAGACAATAGCAGCACACAAAAATAATGGCATTAAAGAATGAAAAAAATCCCCCAACTATCGATATAATATTTACAACTTCAGCAATTTATGCAGCAACTGTACATGGATGATAAACACTGTATTATACTGTATATATGGATGTGAACTAGACAAACTAGATCCTTTTATTTACACAAATGAATGTGAAGCACAGCAAGAATAGTCAGCAGTATTGTATGTAGGAAAAAAACAACCATAATTGGATCAATAAATACTCTATACTCTATATTAGCAGCATATAAAACAGTAATTACTTCCCTCCAGCATCGACTAAACAATGGCATCACGACTGTGGTGATTTCAGTTACATGTAGGTGTTACATACAATGTTGCTGACTATTATTTCTGCTTTCTGTTTGCTGCACTGCTGGTAGTTACAATATAGTATTGTTGCTGTTTATGTGATTCTCAACCGCTACTTTTATTGATACTTTGTTCGTTGTTTTGCTACATTCAATGCTGCTGACTATTCTTGCTGCTGTACATATTCACATCTATATACTGTAGCTACAACACTAAAAAAGTACTTAATATGTGGATGCACATAATTCAAATGTGGTAAACTGATATAATTTGCTCTAAGTGCTCGAGGACTCGGCATCTTTTTGCACAATTGTCAAAAAAAATAATAATTACAATAGACCATTGATGCACATAAATGTTTTAAGCACATACATTGTATTCTGTTTTGTTACACAGTTGTTACATGTAAAATATAGTTGTTTGTTTCATCGCACAGCACTGCTTACTGTTCTTGCGGCTTTTAGTTCATATTTTCTATAGATATGGTATACTATTCAGTTTATTTATTATATATCTTGTCATATAGACTATTTATTGACACATTTTTGGTTGTTTTTTGATACATATGATACGACTGACTATTCTTGTTGCATAATCATAATTATGTATTTACTTGTGTTGCTCGAGGATAAAGCTGCGGTGATCGAGGTCACAGAAGCAGACTAAAATTAAAGTTCCCTGACCGGGAATCGAACCCGGGCCGCGGCGGTGAGAGCGCCGAATCCTAACCACTAGACCACCAGGGACTTGTTAGTTACTGATAGGGCGATATTCTTCAAGACACGGCTAGTGTAGGATCGCATTTCTAGGTTTGTAGATTCAAACCTGATGTAGGTTTTCAAAGCAGGGCTTCAAGAAAAGGTTAGGCTATCAACCAAATGCGATGGTTTCAATCAAATTAGGCTTTGAAGACAGTGTAATAGGATTTCTAGAAAATGTGAGGGTTTCAAGTTGGGGTTTAAAACTAGGTTTAGGGTTTCAAATCAGGGTTTCAATCCTATTGTTATGTTTAAAATTGGGGCTCCAGGCAAAGGCGAAGGTTTTAAATGAGTTGCAGTACCAAAGAAATGCAGTTTGAGTTTTGCATTCGTCGTGGCTCGTTAAAAAGAGCACATGCCGACGTCAGCCGCTAGAGGACGCTGTTTTACCGCCTTGAAGCCGCGCTTTGCTTTTGATTGTCAGTCAACGGGAAGCTTGAAAATCAAGTAAGACAGCGTTACTACGCAAAAAACCGGAATTTGTATGATTAGTCCTTAAAAATAAACGACGCCTGATTCGACAACTGTAAAATTCCCGTATAATAATAAAAATCACCGCACTCATGGAGCTTTAATAAAGGTATGTGTAATTTTATATCAAGGTTCTTACATAATCTCAACGTGGTTTTGTTTTGTTTGGCGGCTTGATGAACAATATATATTTTTTTTAGTTTGTAAAATATTAACCGGAATGTAGCCACAATGCTGAATGAGCTTGATGCTAGCCCCGAGCTGGCTGGGCTAATCCTTTTCAAAGAGGAAAACAAAAGTGCTCTTTTGTGTCATTTGTTTGGGGGAACCGTGTCCGGGAGCACAAATGTCTCCAGGTGGGTCTTCTCGCTTCACTTTTTTTCTTGCCCTATACTTTTATGTCACTTTCACACTGCCAAATGTTGATTTTTACACGATGTTGTGGTTTGTTTTCAGATTTCTGCATTGAGTCGACGCCGGCGAAGGAAGAGGAGCGGGCTGCTTCTCGGCCAAACCTGGAATAAAACACCATTAAGTTCCGTTGTTGTTGTTTTGTTTTGTTTTTGTTTTTAACGCGAGTGAAGCGTCGGCAGAGGACAGCAGCAGAATGGCTTTCTTCGCGAAAAAGAAGAAATTCAAGTTCCAGACGTATCTGACGCTGGAGGAGCTGAGCGCGGTGCCTTTCGTCAACGGAGTTCTCTTTTGCAAAGTTCGCCTGATGGACGGAGACTTCGTCGCTTCCTCCTCCAGGTCACTGAACACAAAACGCAGCTCTGTTCTTCGCTATTCCTACCTTGTTTTTGTTTGAAAGTCCTGCTTCAAAACAGAGTTGGGCTGTCAAGCAAAGTTGAGGATTTTAATACATGGTTATGCTTTTGAAGTAAGTAGATTTGAAGGTTTCACCCCCCCCCCCCCCCGGTACGCTTTCAAAAGTGGTTTCAAGCCATGGTTCAAGCAATTCAAGCAAAGGTGAGGCTTTCAACTTGAGGCACAGTTGGGGTTTCAGATTCATACAGGGTTAGGGCTTGAAGCCTGGAGTAGGGCTTCAAGAAAGGGTTAGGATTTCAAGCAAATGTGAGGGCTACAAATTAGGGTTAGAAGCTAGGGATATGATTGACATTCATTTTAAAACGTTTGCATACGTTTACCACCACCACCATATCAAAGTATTATGCTTATTCACATTATTTTGCAAATTATTTACAAGAAAAACATACAAATTTACCTATTTACAATCATAGTCCCAAACAGAACATGGATAAATCGTTACTACATAGATCATTTTACACTTGAGACTATGTGAGTCCCGGGATGCACGTGTGATGGATACAATGAGTCTCAACCCGGGAACAATGAGTCACAACAATTTATCGTCACGGAATACAGATCACAGTAATCCTCCGCTGTAGCACGGTTCTTGCTTTGTGGTCCCACAATATTGCAGATTTTTATTACAGTTGTTACCTTATTTTTTATACTGTTTGTACAATGTTTTTGTGTTATCCATCGCTTTTGCTCTCTCTCAGTATATCATGTGTTTAGGCCTGTCATGATGGCAAATTTTTTAGGACAATATATTTTCCCAAAATGTTTTTTATGCCACTGATATAATGATAGTAGAGCATAATAATTCAAGTATAAGTGCAGTCCATTTACCATTACATCCTTTTTAAGAACAATTTACTTTTCATTCTAATTGTAAGAATAATGAACACTGACATTTTAATGTAGAACAATAAATAAAATGTCTTTACCGGTCGATCTTCGTTCCTACCCTCACCTATGGTCATGAGCTGTGGGTCGTGACCGAAAGAACAAGATCCCGGATACAAGCGGCCGAAATGAGTTTCCTCCTCAGGGTGTCCGGGCTCTCCCTTAGAGATAGGGTGAGATGCTCGGTCATCTGGGAGGATCTCAGAATAGAGCCGCTGCTCCTCCGCATTGAGAGGAGCCAGATGAGGTGGCTGGGGCATCTGATTCGGATGCCTCCCGGACGCCTCCCTGGTGAGGTGTTCCGGGCACGTCCCACCGGGAGGAGACCCCGGGGACGACCCAGGACACGCTGGAGAGACTACGTCCTTCGGCTGGCCTGGGAACGCCTCGGGATCCCCCCGGAAGAGCTGGATGAAGTGGCTGGGGAGAGGGAAGTCTGGGCGTCCCTGCTAAAGCTACTGCCCCCGCGACCCGACCCGGATAAGCGGTAGAAAATGGATGGATGGATGGAAAAAATTGGCTTGCCAATGTTCAATGGCTGCATCTCTTACAATAGTAACGCTATACTGTATATAATGTGAGTATACTTGCGCCATATTCACGTTTGTATTTGCATTGTTGGGTAAAGGGTTCCATAATTGCAAGCTGACAGGAAACGGGGAATGTACCACTGTGTTTTTTTGTTCCCAGCTGAAAAAATTGTTTGGGGTGGTTGTGTTTAAAATGGATTTTGTCACTTTGAGGTTTTAAGTTGTGTTGTCTTTGTTGCGACTTCATACAAATTAGACATACCAGCTTGTTGGTGTTAGCGGGATGGCCGTATTCATCTGGTTGCAGTTGAATCCAAAATGTTGCCACATCGTCGCGGGGGTGTTTGGCTTTGGAACTAGTTCCATTTAAGCCGCTCGAATTTCTGTAACTGCAGCTACCGGCTCGCCGTCAGAAAACTTTGTGTATGCTAATTTTTTTGCATCTCAGACGTGGGACGCACATTGAGAGCCTTGCAACTAGTGCACTTTATTTTAATGATATATATATTTTTTATTTAATTTTATTTTTTTAAACAATTCTGTTTAAAGGAGTCTGGGCTTTGCATATACTGTATCTTCATAAGTCTGTGCTATAAAGAGGGTATAGATAGATTTGTTATCTTAGCAACTTTTGGTTGTATTCCCGTGACAAATGTAGCAGCATTGTTAATGTTGTGTGTAAAAAGAAAAGCTGTAGGTGACTTGCAGCAGGAGGAGTTTACCGGCTTACCGGACTTTACAAGGTAGTTGCAGGCTAGCTAGCTTGCTCAGTAGTCAAGAGGAGTTGTCGGCTCACACATGTCATTTAAAGGTCCCATATTTTGGCTATTTAGACCTCCATGGAGTGACTCTCTAACATGGACTTATTATAAACGTGTCAATATCATTTCAAGAAACACCTTGGTTTTATCATACGAGTGTCCAGAAAAGGCACCTCTGACAGCTGCGTCTGTTTGACCCAGTTTTGTATCCGTTTTGTCCATATTTGGCTTTCCTCTGATTGGTTGCCTCCATGTAGAAGCCCCACGTTTGAGACATGCGTGTTTGTTATGTTGACAGCGCTGGCCTGGGAGCGGAGAGGTAGTGACGTAGAGAAGCTTGCGAAATTTGAATCACCTGATTTCAGGCCTCTCTGTACAAAAACGTCAGGAACTCAGGAGTGCGTGAACAATTATAATTCGTATTTCACAGCTTTACTGAGGCACAATAGAGCCAATGTTACATCCCAAACACTAGAAAAAGTTGGTTTGGTAAAATATGTCTCTCGCACTCTCTCTCGAATTCTGTCTCGCTCTCTCTTTCTCTCTCTCTCTCTAGGAGAGCGTGAAAGTTGGTTGGGGTGGATTTTGTTTGTGTCTAAGGAGATTGCAGTTGGAAAAAAAGGCGACTTTCATCCATTAAAACAGGGACTGGCGCAAGTGCAACAAGATTAAGTTTTTAATCGCACAAGGTGAAAAAAAGGTCGCATGTGCAACCAATTTTGTCACAGTCTCGAGCCCTGGGTTTCAAGCCATAGTTAGGGTTTCAAATTAAGATGGGGTGAGGATTTTCAGCCTGAAGTGGGGTTTCAAAATAGGGTTAAAGACCGGGTTAGAATTTGAAGTAAATGCGAGGGTTTCAAAGATTTCAGTCGGGTAGGTCCTAATTGTCATTCAGTGTTGTTGTTTTCATTCACTTTTTAAACAGTAAGAGATAAAAAGACAATTTTGATTTTGAGTGAAGCAAACAGATAATAAGAACCCGATGACCAAGACATCAGCGGCACTCTACTTTAGGCCCGGTACACACACACAAGAATTGTTCCAGTCTTAAAAGATTTTTTTTTTTAATCATTGACAGACCTCACACATGAAGATACGAAAATCGGACATTTAACAGTTTTGGTCGGATTGTGTGTGGTGTACTCCGATAATTTCAACACAGTACCACACACACAAACATTCTGTTCTTCCTCCGATCTCGAAACAATTCCTCAGAGGCAGAAATCTCGCATTTCACAAAAACAAAGACCTGAAGACATTTCCACAAGTGCGCCGATGTTTGCTGAGTGTTTCTGAAGGGACTGGAGGCGGAAGCATTCTAAAATGGCGATGTCATGAAAAAAAAACTTGCTTTGAATAATACTTCTTGCCGTCTGAGGAACCCACTCTTATACAAAAAAAACGACGTCAGGTAAGACATGTTTTTATTTACAGTCGCTTTCTTGCTCCTAAGTCAAGGTCTCAAATGTATTTTCTGTCAAATCGCTGCCTGTTGTCGTCCTAGAGCGGCTCTAACTACCGGAGATAAATTCCTTTATTTTTAAAATTTATTATTATTTTTTTTTAAGTGGACTAAATCTAGTAGAGTTTTCGTCGACCATAAACTTGTATTTCATGAACTAAAAGTAGACAAAAACTACAAACATTTAGATTTAGACAAAATTATTACTAAAATTAAATTACATTTTAGTCAAAAGACTTTGACTGAAACTAAATCAAGATTTGCTGTCAAAATTAACACTGGTGTCATGGCCCTTAATCATATTCATTAAGTAAAGGTGCACCTCGTAAAAGCTCCCGATGACTCGTGTATGTTTGTGCGGTACATGTGCCTATGTGTACTACAATGTTTTTAACAACGCCATCGTGCTTTTTATTCGATAGCTGCTGTTTGCATGGCGCAAATATTATTTGTCCTTGCAAGACCTCCTACATCTCCCCTCTCTGAGCCCCCACCTTTCTGGATGTTACATAACTGACCCACCCCACTTCTCAGTTATCATATCCACACATTCAAACAATTCTCTCTCTCGCTGTGTCTCTCTGTCTCTGTTGTCCTCGTCCAGTCAGATTAGCATTATGTCACCCATGTGACAATCCATGTCTTTGTACGGTACCCTCTCCCTCCCCATGTCACATGCGGCAAATGTGACCCTCTGGACCTGGTGTGCTCGCTGCCAGTCCACCGCGACTTGATGACATCATAATTTTGTCTCAGCAGTGTCAATCAAATACAAACACGCCCATGCCGCAACTGTTACTCAAATATCCACTTGAGATTCCCCTAGAGTAGCAGTGAAGCCACTTTGGACACTGACACCCCTTCCAGCAATCACCTATCAATCAATCGTAGCCACTGACATGCCTATGCAATGGGTGCCAATCAAACATGGACACTGACACCTGCATGCAATAACTTTCAATCAAACAACCGTAGACACGCACACGTACTGCCTGTCAAACAAACTGAAACCCCTTCCATCACATGTCAACCAATCGTAGACGCTGACATGCCCATCCAGTAGCTGTCAATCAACCCAATGCTCAACTGTCAAACAAGGACACTGAAACAAGCATCTAGAAGCTGTCATTCATGAACACTGACGCACTGATGTAGCAGCTATCAGTCAATTATAAGCAATGTCAAACTTATGCATCACCTGTCAGTCAATCACACACACCCCTTCCAGCACCTGCCAATCAAATAGGGACACTAAAACCCCTTCCAATATGTCCATCAATCACACCCAGTACTGGTACACATGATACATTATTGAAGCAATGTTGAAAAACGGATGATGGGTTCTGGAGAAATTTAGTTTTTTGTGTTGGGAAACATTTTGAGGAACGTTTTTGTGTGATATCGCGTATCGAAAATCAGGTTTAAAAAAAACCAACGCCTTCACATTAGAGTAAAATAATAAAACTTAATTCTATCTTAACATATTTCCTCGACCGTCTCATTTCGTCTGCTACTGGGGAAATCCCTTCTCCAATTGGCTGACAAGGTTCTGTTAAAAATATCCACCAATCGCTTGTACGGGCAGAAATTACGAGACATCGACGCGTTGATCATTGTGACGTTTCTACCGACGTTATTTGCCCTAAAACTCGACCTAACTTGCGCAAATGGAACATTAATTGTGAGAAGAGCAGTATATGGGCAGTAGAATAGGTAATTTACATCAGCAATCTTTTTTCTTTTTAAATGTTTTTTTTATTTGATATGAAGGATTTAAGAGGGGTTTGTAGTGCTCATTACATGTTGCAACATTTTTCCCTATTTTATGACATGTTATAAAGTCATCAAATTCATGCCTCAATTCCAAGTCATGTGACTCAAGTCCACACCTCTGATGTTTGCCAATCAAAAATGGCAACACAAGCACTGTCAATTAAACACAAACCCGACCATCCAGCTGTAAGACAACAGAAGACAAAAATGTCATATTTGCTTACGTAACCATTTTAATAAACGCAACCGCCCAGCAAACTGAATGTTTTGAAAATACTTTTTCTCAACTTAAACGCTGCTGTGATTGAGAACAGCTGGGCAGGACTTCAAAACATTTCTTCTCGGAATTCCAACTTGACAGTTTCAGTGCTTCATGCTTGAATTCTTGAATTGGAATTGACACGGTTGAAATGTGGAACAGAATGGTGATTTGTAAATGTCCTGCTTTTGTACATCCTGCATGCAATGCGTTTTCTACATAGGCTATAAACGAAGCAGATTGTTTTTTTTTAAGAGTAATTGGGGTGAAAAGAGGACCAAATGTGATTGCGTGCAGCTGCAGTGTCCTGCACATGCTCTCTTTTGGTTTTTTAGCTTCTCCTCTTAAGTTTAGACTTTATAGCGTTAACATTTTGACATTTGTTTCCAAACATTTGATGTCTGCATCCTTGCTCTGCCGAGAGACCACGTGCTTTCTGGGAAGAGCCAAGAAAGCAAACAAGAACACTGAAGGGGATTTCTATTGCACTATTAGCTAATCCAAACTAGTTTGATATGGGGAAAAACAGCACGTTTGGGAATACAGTGACACCGTGTTTATCGCAGAAATGTTTTCAAGACTCACCTGCAATCGCTGAAAATCCATTATGTAGCGAGACCATACTTCCATCCATCCATTTTCTTTACCACTTACCCTCACTGGGGTCGTGGGCGTGCTGGAACCTAGCTCATCCCAGCTATCTATTTATTTATTTATCTATACCTGATATTTGTGTATTTATGATATAAACAGTATGTGTTGGGGTAGTTAGTAGAAAGTGTGTCACAATCCTGAGGGAAAAAAGACGCAGTTCATGGGGTCTTGTTTTGTTGCTTTGTAGTTTGAGGTGTCACAAAAGCAAAAAATATTTGCTTCAAAGTCACTGTTCTGTTTGACATGTTTATTTTTACAAAAAGTGTGTCAAGTTTTTAGTTTGTACTTTGTAGTACACTGACAATATGACTGCACGATATATCGATTGAGCATTGTCATCGTAATGTTCGTGTGCGCAATAGTCATGTCGCAGTGTCCTGCGCAATTATATATATATTCAATCAACTGTAATATTGATAAGTCACCAGCAGAGGGACCTGGTTGGACATGCTAATAAGATTAGCACTCGGGCTGCACGATATTGGGAAAAAAATGACATTGCGATTTTTAATTTTTTTTTAAATTATTATTTTTTAACCTGCGATATAGTTTGTGATGTGAAATACTACTACTACTACTACTAATAATAATAATTAAAAAAATTAAAGGCTCCTTTTAGGCTCATGATCACCGTACAGGACCGTCCAAATCAAACACAGTAATATACTTTTAAAAATATACAGTATAAGTATATACAATTGCAGCAGAATAACTTAGAAGAACAATCGCAGTTAATAGGCCTGTCTTAAAAGGAGAGTTTTCAGGCGGGTTTTTAAACTAGATCGAGTCCATGTTCCTAATGTCAGGAGGGAGGGAGTTCCAGAGCTGAGGAGCCAAGCGGCCGAAGGCCCTGGACCCCATGGTGGACAGATGGGCTGGAAGAATGATGAGGGTGAGGGAGCAGGCAGACCTAAGAGTTAGAGTGGGATTGTTGATGTCGAGGAGATCAGACAGATATGAAGGAGTCATGTTATGGATGGCCTTGAATGTATATCCATCCATCCATCCATTTTCTGAGCCGCTTCTCCTCACTAGGGTCGCGGGCGTGCTGGAGCCTATCCCAGCTGTCATCGGGCAGGAGGCGGGGTACACCCTGAACTGGTTGCCAGCCAATCACAGGGCACATCGAAACAAACAACCATTCGCACTCACAGTCATCCCTACGGGCAATTTAGAGTCTCCAATTAATGCATGTTTTTGGGATGTGGGAGGAAACCGGAGTGCCCGGAGAAAACCCACGCAGGCACGGGGAGAACATGCAAACTCCACACAGGCGGGGACGGGGATTGAACCCCGCACCTCAGAACTGTGAGGCTGACGCTCTAACCAGTCGGCCACCGTGCCGCCGGCCTTGAATGTATAGAGAATAATTTTGTAGTCAATGTGCTGTTTAATTGTGACCCAGTAGAGTTGCTGGAGAGTAGGTTAGATATGATTAGTGGATGGTGTTCTGGTAATGATGTGGGCAGCAGTGTTCTGGACTAGTTGGAGTATATGAATGAGTTGTTTGGATGAGTTTATGGGTAAGACCAGAGAGGAGGGAAAGGCGCACCGTATTAAAAGGCGTAGTCTCAGTTACGGGGTCTATTTCTGTATTTAACACATACATAAGGTGCACTGTATTATTGGGCGCAGGCATAGTAAAACATACGCCAGCTTAAAACATATGGTAGCATGCATGCACGCTAAAACATAGGGGTCTACATGCTAGCGTATGTTTTTAAAAAGGCAGCGGGAGCAAAACTGAGTTCGGTTGTACTTTATTTAAGTATTTAACAATGTAAACAGTGAGTTTGGTTGTACTTTATTGAAGTATTTAACAATGTAAACAGTGAGTTCGGTTGTACTTTATTGAAGTATTTAACAATGTAAACAGTGAGTTCGGTTGTACTTTATTGAAGTATTTAACAATGTACTCACGTTATTTTTTTGATCAATCCTCATCCACAAATCCATCAAAGTCCTCATCTTCTGTATCCGAAATGAACAGCTGGGCAATTTTGCCATCAAACATGCCGGGTTCCTCTCGTCATTGTCGGTCGGAGTCAGTCTTGTTGCCGGGGGGCTGTTCAGCAATGATGCCGGCTTTTGCGAAAGCTCGGACAACGGTCAAAGCAGATACCTTAGCCCAGGCATCCACTTGCGAACCATGGATCCGTTGATCTTGAATTCTCTCGCGGCTGTTCCTCCGCGTAACTGATAGCTTGCAGTTTAAACTGTGCTTTGTAAGCGCGTCTCTTCGTAGGTGCCATTGTCGGGGGTCCTTAGCCAACATATACCTACTGGGGGTGTGCCTTTAGCTTCCTCTTTCACGCGCACCCTTCCCCCTTACGTCCGCCTTTCCTCTATATAAGCAGCGTGTCGGCAGGAAATACTCACAGTCAGTCAGACGGAGCGCTCATCAAAGTCACACAACAACATTTACAGATTTTGGAACTCAGTGCACACATAAGGCGCGCCGCATTATAAGGCGCCCAGTCCATTTTGGAGAAAATTTAAGACTTTTAAGTGTGCCTTATAGTCGTGAAAATACGGTACAATAATCCATACGCGATGTTACCAGTGAGTGGACCAATACGGCGGCACTGTTTGGGTTGAGTGATGGACTGAGGCAGTTGATATTGTGGAGATGGAAACATGCAGACCGGGTAATGATATTAATGTGAGTTTGGAATGACAAGGTGCTGTCCGGGATGAAACCTAGACTCTTAACATGAGGGGAAATGGAGGTGTTGTCAGTGGTGAGGGTAAAGATGGGATGTTTAGCGAGGATGGATTTGGGGCCAATAAGGGCAATCTCAATTTTGTCACTGTTGAGGAAAATGTGGGAGAACCAGGATTTGGTTTGTAGAGACAGGCGCAAAGGGATGAAGGTGGGAAGGTGGAAGTGGGTTTGGATGAAAAGTAGATCTGGGTGTCATCTGCATAACAGAGGCAGTGAATGTTGTATTTGCAGAATATATGGCCAAGTGGGAGGGGATAAATAATGAAATGGGAAGAAGGACTGAACCCTGGAGAACACCAGACGAGAGGGCTGTGGATCCAATAGGATACCAAAACATGAACAACAAAATTTCCAAGATTCCATCCAAGAAGTAAACTGGGATGTATTACTCGCTGGTAAAAATTTAGATGAGGATTGTTCTAAATTTGCCAACAAAATACAAGAAATTATTATACAATTTACACGGATAATTAAAATAAAAGCTAGAAAGAATGGCCTGCCTTGGTTAAACACATTTATTCTGAAACTGATGAAAGAACGCGATCATTCCATGAAGTTGTCGGTCAAATCAGGATACAATAGACAGCACTTTATCTCACTGAGAAATAGGGTAGTGAAAGAAATAAGAAAATCCAAAGCTGACTTTTTCATTACTGCTCTGAATAGTGCGAAGGGAAATTCAAAAATAACCTGGAATTATATTAAAAAACTATTGGGTGATACACAAAATAACAAAACAAAACTAATGCAAATTCAATTAAATGGAAACATCCTGACGGAACCTCAAGTGATGGCTGATGCTTTTAACAACTACTTCATTGAATCTGTGTCAGAAATCTCTTCTAAGTTTGCAGTAAAACAAATGAACGAATACCCTGCATTGTCTGCAACGCAGTTCTTTACTATTACAAATATTACTGAGACCAAAGTTATCGATTTAATTCATTCACTCAAACCATCTAAGGCAAAGGATGTTTTTGGAATGGACACGCGCATGCTCAAAGATCTAGGTTCAACTCTTGCTCCTCCTATTGCCTCAATCATTAATCTTTCAATTTCATCTGGTCACTTTCCAAAGGCCTGGAAATCTGCTATTGTTACCCCTGTCTTTAAATCCGGTGACTCAACTTCTCTGAATAACTACCGATCTATAAGCATTCGTCCGGCCATTTCCAAAGTTGCAGAAAAATGGGTGTCAGAGCAGATTGTCCATTATTTAATCAGCAGCTCCCCCTCTCTCCACGCCATGCAGTTTGGTTTCAGATCCAAGCATTCCACTGAAATGGCTACATGCCTCTTCATTGAGAAAATAAAATCTTCTCTCGACAAGGGTGGAGTTGTAGGGGCGGTGTTCTTGGACCTCAGGAAAGCTTTCGATACAGTAAATCACTCTGTTCTTCTTACCAAGCTCTCAAAATTTAACTTCTCTCGCAAAGCTGTGAGCTGGATTGAATCATATCTGCATGACCGAACACAATCTGTATCAGTTAACAACTGCAGATCAGAGTCTCTTAGGCTAACCTCTGGAGTCCCTCAGGGATCAATATTGGGCCCCCTTTTATTTAGTCTTTATAGCAACGATTTGCCCACTGTTTGCTCTGAAGCAGAGTGCGTAATGTATGCAGACGACACAGTTTTCTTTGTTCATGGTCGCTCCAAAGATACTGTTGCTGCTAAACTCACTAATACAATGTCCTGTGTCACAACTTGGTTGCAGGAGTGCTGTCTACAGCTAAACGTTTCTAAAACTGTAGGCATGTATTTCACTAAAACAAATAGAGTATCACCTGACCCCGACATACTTGTTAATGGAGAAAAAATGCAAATTGTCAGCCAATACAAATATCTTGGGTTAATAATAGATTCACAGCTTTCCTTTAAAGCCCATATTGACAAATTATGTAAAAATATCAAATTAAACCTCGCAAATTTTCGTGCAATTCGGAATGAAATGTCAACTGAAGCTGCAAAAATTTACCTGCATTCGATGATTCTTAGTCACTTTAACTATTGCATAACCAGTTGGTCCCAGGCTGGTCAGAATGCAAAAAAACCATTGGACGTTTTGTACAAACAAGTAATTAAAGTGATGGATAAAAAACCAAGGCACTATCATCACTGTGCAATTAAAAAAAAAAAACAGTCTTTTAAACTGGGACAGTCTTCACATATTTGCAGATTTAAATTTGATTTATAAAGTACTGCATGATTTGGCCCCAGCTCCTCTGGCTGAGTTCATCAGCCAAAGAAACAGCTCTGAGCGTGTCACTCGAGGCTCTGTCAGAGGTGACTGTCTCATTCCTCTGCGCAGGAGCACTTTCAGTAAGTCAGCCTGGTCAGTGAGGAGCGCTGGTGAGTGGAACTCAGTACCTGAGGAGGTTAAACTGCTTACAACATACAAGGCCTTCACAAAAAAACTGAAAATGTGGCTAGTTAACACCTATAGCTGCCAACACTAAAAGACAAGTATGTGATGTTGTCTTTTTGTTATGATCAAAAAAATTATGGTTTTATTCTCTCTTAATAGTATAGTTTGATTATGTATCCTGTATTATATTGTCTTGTAGATGTATTTTACTGCTTTTTTACATCATGGCCAGGGAACTACAGATGAAAACTAGCCTTCTGGCTAATTCTGGCTTTTTTAACCATGTGTACTTCATGTGTTTTATGAAATTGCATTGTCCCCTTTCAAAAATAAACTGATAAACTAAACTGATGGGAAGAGAGAGTTTTCAGCTGAATGAATTGAGTATGCTCAGAGATATACAGTGTGTACGGAACATATTCAGACCCCGGACGGCCAGCTCTAGGAAGGGTTCTGGTCGTCCCAAACATCTTCCATTTAAAGATTATGGAGGCCACTGTGCTCTTAGGAACCTTAAGTGCAGCAGAATTTTTTTTTTAATAACCATTACCAGATCTGTGCCTTGCCATAGTTCTGTCTCTGACCTCTTCAGTCAGTTCCTTTGACCTCATGATTCTCATTTGCTCTGACATGCACTGTGAGCTGTAAGGTCTTATACAGACAGGTGTGTGGCTTTCCTAATCAAGTCCAATCAGTATAATCAAACACAGCGGTACTACAATGAAGGTGTAGCACCATCTCAAGGATGATCAGAGGAAATGGACAGCACCTGAGTTAAATATGAGTGGAACAGGGTCTGAATACTTATGACTGTGTGATATTTCAGTTTTTAATAAATCTGCAAAAATGTCAACAATTCTCTTTTTTTCAGTCAATATGTGCTGTGTGTACATTAATGTGGAAAAAATGAACTTAAATTATTTTAGCAAATGGCTGCAATATAACAAAGAGTGAAAAATTTAATAGGGTCTGAATACTTTCCGTACCCGCTGTATGATTTGAACCTGTTAAAGGGTGTGTCAGGTAAACCAATTGCAGCCAGTCTGGTGATGAGGATGGTGTGGGAAATGGTGTCGAAGGCCACGCTCAGGTCTCGGACGATGAGGATGGATAAGTCCGGAATCAGCTGTCATCAGGAGGTCGTTGGTGATTTTTAAGAGGTTGGACGGAAGCCGTACTGGAACTGTTCATATAGATTATTGCAAGAGACATGAGAATGGGCCTGTGCTGTCACTTGTTTTCCAGATTTTTGGAGAAAAATGGCAAGTTGAAGATAGGAAAAAGGTTATTGAAGTTGTTGGGGTCTGATCCAGATTTTTTGAGTATTGGTGTTACTACGGCAGACTTGAGAGATGACTGAAAAGAATTAGAGGTGAGGGAGGAATGAATAATGGCAGTTATCATGGGTAACAGAGAGGGAAGGCAGGCTATGACCAGAGAAGATGGCACAGGGTCAAGTTGGCAGGAAGACAGCTTGGATTTCTGAATGACTTCAAATTGGTCTGCAGCGGAGAGAAGTTGGAAACAAGAGAGGTGTTCAGAAAGAGGGACATGGAGAACTGCGGAAGATGAATGACTGGAATTGTAGTTGTTCAGCTGCAGATGGATATTGTCTGTTATTGTGCTGAAAAATGTCATTATGGAATTAGTTAGCAGTGGAATAGAAGTGTAGAGGGAGTCTGTTTTTAACCAATGCGAACAGGGCCTTAGTGTTCCCATGACAATCACTGATGAGTTCAGCATAATATTGGTATTTGACTGAGGAGAGGGTGTCTTTATAAAGCTGAATGTGGGCATCGAACATTTGCTCAAGTCGTTTTTTTAATTTTTCATTTATTTATTTATTTATTTATTTTTAAAAGCCGCTCCAGTTGGCGTCCTTTAGCCTTGAGTTGGCGTAGCTGAGTTGAAAACCAGGATGCAGAATGATACAGTCTGGGTTTTTAAAGAAGCAATTGCGTTTAGTAGAGTGTGAAGACTGTCATTGTAAAATGAAACTAGTTGATCTGGGGAACATGCGTGGCTGATAGTGGGGAGACTGTCAATACCTGATATGAGAGCACTTAAATCAATATTTTTGATGTTACAGAAAGAAATAAGACCTGGTTGTTATGGATAGTGTCAGCCTCACATTGAATGAGCATGTGATCGGAGCTGGGAAGGTCAGCAGCATAACAGTTAACAGGAGAGACACCAGAGCAACAGGTTAAGTCCAGGATATGACCTTTAAAGCACGTAGGGAAGTTGATGTGTTGTTGTAGACCAAGAAACTATCAAGGCATGAGGTCAATTCCTTAGTAAGGGTATGGTTAATATTGTCCATATGTATATTAAAATCCTCCAATAAAATTACATTGGCGGAGAGTGAGCAGATGTGGGTGAGAAAAGCAGTAAACTCATTAATAAAATCCTTGTTAGGTTTGGGTGGGCGGTAAATAGTTGCTGAAACAGTTGGAGTAGGATCATTCAGTTGGAGAGCCACTGATTCGAAGGATTGAGAGAGTGGCATTGTGACTGGCGAGAGTTTACATGTCTTGTGGTAAACTTTCGTGAGACCTCCTCTGCCTGTGAGATGAGACTAACAGATGTAAAGGTGAAGTGGAATCGTTCAGCTGGGAAAATTAATTGGGTTGTTTTCAAGTCTTTGTTAGACAAAGAGAGTCATACTTGCAGTCTGCAAAAGATGACCCTTGGCCGTGAGGGAGCGGATGTTGAATAATCCAAATAGGACATTGTGTTGCTTGTTGGAGTGGCTACGCTAGCTAAAACACTGCAGTGAAGACTTTTCCCGGTGTTGTCAGAGGACGATGAGATGTGGACCAGATGGAGTTTATGGCAGTAGAGTCGTCAGTATGGTAGCTTCGTCTGGCTCCATGATGGATGTATTTCCGTTGAGGGAGGCGACCGATGTTCGGGCAGCGGTGCAATATTGGCGGCGGGATAATCATGAGAGATCGGAGTTGGAGGAGCTCAGTACACAAGTACTGGATGATCACCGATAATGAATTTGATAGAAATGAGAGGACAATCTAAATGAGCATAAATTTCGCAGCAGATTTGTAAGTCCACCTGGTGAACAGGCTGAGTGATCCAAGCAGCGGTAGCCAGGTGAGTGGCATGCCAACACGAAACAGGTATGGTCTAAGCACACAGCACTGGTAGACTGATTGTATGGTGATGGACCACAGGTAGTACCACAATACCATGTACAACAAAGAATAACAGATCATCTGTATCTGTTCAGAATCAGAATCATCTTTCTGTGCCTAGTATGCCAAAAACACGCAATGGTAATGTGGTAATGCTGATATATATATTTTTTTGACAATTGTGCAAATCATGCAGACTACCAAGATGTTTTAGTAGTTTAAAGTGACTAGTAGTGCGATAATCTGAAACAGTGACAACTGTGCAAATGGTGCAGATAGTTCTCAAGCACAAGTGGCCAGTATTGGTCAACAATAGATATGCAAATAGTGCAGAGTGACGAGACTGCTACCGTGTGTGCACGAATAATGTATAAATGGCCCAACACAGATGTGACAACAATCTCAAGACAAAATTGGGAGCATGTTACAATGGAATTGTAAATTAACTATTTAAGAAGTTAATGGCGGCGGCACGGTGACCGGCTGGTTAGAGCGTCTGCCTCACAGTTCTGAGGATCGGGATTCAAACCCCTGCCCTGACTGTGTGGAGTTTGCATGTTCTCACTGTGCCTGTGGTGGGTTTTCTCCAGGCACTCCGGTTTCCTCCCACATCCCAAAAACATGCATGGTAGGTTGATTGAGGACATTACATTGCCCGTAGGCGTGAATGTGAGTGCGAATGGTTGTTTGTTTATATGTGCCCTGCGATTGGCTGGGAACCAGTTCTGGGTGTACCACGCCTGCTGTCCGATGATTGCTGGGATAGGCTCCAGCACTTCCGCGACCCTTGTTAGGATAAGCGGCTCAGAAAATGGATGGATGGAAGAAGTTAATGGCAAGAGGGAAGAAGCTGTTGGAATGTCTGCTAGTTTTAGTTTGCATTGTTCGATAGCACCTACCTGAAGGAAGGAGGTGGAAGAGGTGGTGACCAGCCTGTGGTGGGTCAAAGAGGATTTTGCATGCTCTTGTCTTAGTTCTGGCAACGTGCAAGTCCTCAAGGGCGGGTAGGTGGGTACCAACAATTTTTTTCAGCAGTTTTGATTGTCCGTTACAGTCGGAGTTTGTCCTTTTTTGTGGCAGCACCAAACCAGACTGGGATGGATGAACAGAGGACTGATTCGATGACTGCTGTGTAGAACTGCCTCAACAACTCCTGTGGCAGGCCGTGCTTCCTTAGAAGCCGCAGAAAGTACATCCTCTGCTGGGCCTTTTTGAAGATGGAGTTGATGTTGATCTCCAATTTCAGGTCCTGCGAGACTTTTAATTCCCAGGAACTTGGTCTCAGTGGTTGACACAGGGCACTTGTTAGTCACTTACTAAATAAAAGTAAGGCTGTGAATTTCAAAATGAGAGCAAGTAAATAAAACAAAAGTATTACGTGTTCAAATAAAGTGCTTAACGTCAGAATAATTCTTTGAAAAAAGTAACAAAATACAGATAATTCTTCATTTTTATCATATGGATAGAAGCAAAATTGTGCATTGTAAAACTGCATTATACATATGTAAAAGGGTTTTCCAGAATTTTGCGGTCAACTTTGGGGGTGCGTATTATAGATGGGTGTGCATTATACACGAGAAATTAGAGTAAATACAGGTAGCCTTCATACAAATAACGTGTACTTTTTTGCTCTACTGAGCATAGTTTTTCAAGAGACTGAAAAAGAGAAATGTGTGCTGGCTTTCCACGTTACATGTATGTTATCCAGTATTTTTTAACATTCCAATATAAATATATATCTCAGGGTTAAAGAACATCGCAGTGTCGTTTCTTTCCAATATTGTGCAGCCCTAACTGACGGCGTGTAACCTTAAATTCGGACTTGCCCGTATACTGTAAAAACACATATAAACAATTGCTTAAAAATCTGCAATATAGCGGGGGTGCGAATGATGAACCTTGATATAGCGGGGTAACCGTGTAAAACAGTTGAAAGCGGAGTCAAATTGTGGTCCAACTGCTGTGCTCTTTTCCTACTGAGGGGAGAATCCGGTCAGATGAGTTAATTGGTCGGTAGGTCTCAAGAGTAGCAGGAAGGTTTTGGGTGGAATCGTCAGGGCTTCCTGGTTCGCTTGCTTTGGTTTGGCTGTCGTCATGTCAAATATTGTAAACTTCCAACTGGAAAGAAGAGTCCTACTCAACCTGATGCAAAAGCAAAGCTCCTCAAATCCACTATAATAATCTAATTATATGTTAAGATGTGATAATGTAAGTAAAATATGTAATAATAATAATAATAATAATAATGTCATCTAAAAACGATAATTAAATACAAATATCATAATTAAGATTTAATTAAAATGAGTAAAAAATGTTTTCAATTAAATGATTAATACAAATAAAATGGTGTAGAGTAGACGTTTTTAATTTAATAAGTTAAACTATTAAGCTAATTAAATTTACAGTAGTTGTAAAAATGCATATTTCATTACATCATTTATAAAATAAAAGAAACTGGTAAAGTTATGTTACACAATTTTGCAGAGTTGTGTGTTAGTCTATAGCAGGAAATAATAATAAAAAACACTTACAAAAACTAAAAAATACAAGTAAAATAAAACAAAAGTTGAGTACAGTATATAGGAATTAAAACCTAAAAAGAAAGTAATTTTGAAGTCTAAATAAAATACCAAATGAATAAAAAAAAATAGGAAAACGTACATAAAATTCATATTTGATAAAATAATAAATAAAAAGATAAAAATAAACATACGTCACATAATTTTAATGAATGAAATAGAAGAGAAAAAATAAATGTCAAAAAATAATGAATGAAATAACATCAACCTCAAAAGAGGGAAATGTTTAATTAAAAAACATTTTTCAGTAAAAAAATAAAAATTACAAAGTTGTGTAGAGTAGATGAACATATTTTAAAATACCCCAAAATTAAAAAAAAAAACATTAAAAAATGATATTTAAATTTTGAGGAATTGCGGTCTACAGTAGGGGAAAAAAACATAATCATAAATCATTTTAAAAGGTAATGTTGAATTTACATTTTTTTAATCATAAGTACGAGTAAAATAAAACTATTTTTATAATTTTTAGTAAACACATTTTTGCATATTTTTAAGTCTTAATAGAATACAAACAAAATCAATAGAACGTAATGAAAAGAGAAAATTACATAAAAGTACATATTTATTAAATACTAAACAAACGAATGAGTCCAACGCAAAGACCAAAATTGTCTTTTTACGGCTACTGGATGTTGTTGAGCTCCACGTCAGCTCACATGTTGTGCACATGTGCACGCTTATTGCTGAGCCCGTGCGCTCCCAAGCGGATGATTACATTGGCGTGTAGTGGAGGCTCGTGGGATCCTTTTTCCGGGCCGCCCGATCTTCACTTTTGTTCCCTGGGATCTCTCGGGTCAGACCTTGTTTTTCTTGTGACGACCCCAATGGATCTCCTGAGAAGCAGATGGCGTCTCATGTGGGGCCAACTTTGACGGCCACTGTGCGATGGGCTACTACTTGTTGGATTTCTGGCTAATATTTCTATATTATTTTCTCATAGTTTTGCATTTTTTTATCATAGTTTTGTATTGCTTATATAATATGTTTGTACTTTTTTTCTAATATTTTTGTTTTGCATATCCGACCAAATTAATTGCACTCCAGAGCCCTGTCTTATCAAAAACGCTAGGTTTCCAGCACCACTCCGGAATACTTTAATCCATAGATTTGCATCCTCGGACGCAGATTGATCTGACTTTATGCGTCCCTGCTCATTTTTGCGCGTCTTAGATGCGGGACACACATCAAACGAGATCCCTGATGTATTAAAATATCAACAACGTTATTTTTGAATAGCATTTGTACAATACAAATGACTTTCCTCAATTTGGCTCAGATGCAAATATTCCTTACAAAATCAAAATGTTCCTGACAAAATATCCAGAATGTTCCTGAGAGTTGATGAAAGGGGGTGGACAATACAAATGACTTTCCTCAATTTGGCTCAGATGCAAATATTCCTTACAAAATCAAAATGTTCCTGACAAAATATCCAGAATGTTCCTGAGAGTTGATGAAAGGGGGTGGACAATACAAATGACTTTACTCAATTTGGCTCAGATGCAAATATTCCTTACAAAATCAAAATGTCCCTGACAAAATATCCAGAATGTTCCTGAGAGTTGATGAAAGGGGGTGGATCTCTCTGGTTACTGCGCCCCCATACACTTCGTTTGCCAGAATGCCTTGCATCTCTGGAACATATGAACAATGCCTGTCGACCGGACAGCTGCCATGTTTGAACATTTTGAATGGGTAACTGATATATAGACACGCAACGGAGCGGGTGAGTGACATTTTAAACACGCGACACAACGAATCGATAATGATGTAATTATCGATTTTATCGATTTGTTGTTGCAGCCCTCATTTTTTTGTCTTGTAATTCCATCCCGCATCTGATACTGCCGTACTTTTAATTTTAACACCAGACAATCACTTCTCCCGCCCTGTGGTGTCAAAAGCAATCAATTGCCAATGCTTTACAACCATTTTATGGTCCCGCTTCATTGTGCTCTGTGTGAAAGTCACAGTTGAACTTTTGCAATTTTGGCCCAGATGCAATCAGGTTTAGCGCTAGCTGTGCTAAATCTGTGGACATAAAGGATAAAGGTGACTGTCAGCAAGATAGTGAACTGGCATGTAAAGAGCGTGCGTGCGAGGTTGAACGAGGGTAAGTCTGCAGATGAGCGAGAGATTGGCCTGTAGCAGCGGCTTTTCAACAGCTGCTTCCTGTTTTCAGCTTGATTTTAGTCTCGTTTGCATAGTGGGAGTGTGTGTGTGTCTGTCTGTGTGTGTGTGTGTGTGTGTGTGTGTGTGTTTGGTGATTCGAGAGTGAAGAAACATCTTTATTGAAACAAGATGAATTCTTATATTGTCCAAGGTACAAATGCTCCAGCACGATGAAGATGCACCCTAGTGGAGGGAGCTGTCACTACATTTAATTTAGCTACTAAGTGACAGATATACTCAAAACACAAGATACACACACAAACATGAGGAAAAAATAGATAGATATGACAAAAAAAATTATAAATGCAAAATATTACATGTAGAAAGTACACAAAGATTGTAACAAAACATTTAAACCAAACAAAGACAAATTAGAAAATGATACAGAAGTTTATACAGAAGTATTACTGTGAGTGAAAAAGTCTTGTAGACAAAAACAAACACTAGAGAAAAATGACAAAATATAAGAATATTGGAAAAAATGTAAGAAATCTAAAAATCTGATGACAAAATATTGGAAAATAGAAAATATGAGAAATATGATGAAAAATGACATTTGAAATAAAATAAAAATATGCAAAAGAAAACAAAAAACAAAAAAAATTTAACTGATGAAATTAAGAAAATAGATTAAAAATACACAAATATTGGAAGTATAAAATTAAAAACATATGCCAAAAACAAAAGTAAATATAAAATGTAAAGGAAATCTTAGTTAATAAATATACAAATATTTGAACAAAATATTGGAAAATGTAAAAAAAAATATTTACATATTTATTTAAATATTTACAAGAATATTGAATATTGGAAAATGAAAAAAAAACTGAAAAAATATCACGTGGGCTGCCTTCTGCCATCTTTGCATGCACTGTAATATATGCATCCTTCTACAGTTTGCATCTTCTCTTTTGTCTGTTGGTTTTTTTTTGTTGCACGAAATTGGAGAACCCGTAAGACAATTACAACTCTCATACACCAAATATGGTAGTAACGCTAATGAAAAAGGGAATACAGTAATATTATCACAGTTTATTGGTAAAGCATTACAGTGAGGTAGGACTTCTGACTATCAGTGTCTGCTGTCCCATGGCTTTGTCTTTCGCAACATGAGCAAGTGATCCTGTTCACTTCCCGGCCAAACAATTCCATTCGTTTTTTTTTTTTTTTTTTTTGCGCATGATTTGACCCGAGCTGCCACCCTCGGGCCCGTCCTGACGTCATGTCCGTGTCTGCTTCCTCAGCACTTGTGTATCTGATGTTTCTCCTTGTGACCCGGCCTGGACGTGGCGTGTTTGTGTTTCTGACCAGTAGACCTCACTGTGGAAGATAACAGTCTATGTCCACATCTGTGTATGTTTGTTTAACCTCAACTTTTAGGAAGTTTAGATTAGAAATCATCCGGCTGACATCTTTATAAAACCAACTAGTTTTTCCTATTTGTTAACAGCTTGCTACTCTGTCTAAATGTAGAAGAAACTAAACTAACTAGGGTAACGAAAAGATATGGTAGTTGACAAGCTTAGCTTTTTTGCGGGCATCCTTTGATCCCATCATAAAAATGCCATTGTGAACCAGACCTAATGTCTGCATTGTATATTTTTTTTTTTGGGGGGGGGGGGGGGGTATGCTACAGCATCAAATACATAAAATAAAGTTGGAATTTTTAAAATAAAAACACTTTTTATCTTGTTTTTCTTTTAAAAATAATCCTTATTTTGGTCCAACGCACAATACCAACACTTAAACTTCATTCATTCATTCTCTTCCACTTTTCCAAGGTCGGGTTGCAACTTAAGCAGGAAAGCCCAGGCTTCCCTCTCCCCAGCCACTTCGTCCCGCTCTTCCAGGGGGATCCCGAGGCGTTCCCAGGCCAGCTTGGAGACATAGTCTCTCCAGCGTGCCCTGGGTCGTCCCCTGGGCCTCCTCCCCGGTGGGATGTGCCTGGAACACCTCACCAGTGAGGCATCCAGGAGGCATCCTAATCAGATGCCCGAGCCACCTCATCTGGCTCCTCTCTTTGCAGAGTAGCAGCGGCTCGACTCTGAGCCCCTCCCGGATGACCGAGCTTCTCACCCTTTCTCTAAGGCAGGGGTCGGGAACCTTTTTGGCCAAGAGAGTCATGAAAGCTACATATTTTGAAATGCATTTCCGTGAGAGCCATATCATATTTTTTAACACTTTATGCAACTAATGTGTGCATCTTTTAAGCAAGACCAACAACTTTAGACTATAATAATGTACTCTTTAATAACATTGTTATACTGAAGCTAACCAATAATAAATAAAATGCTGCTTAGTGTTAATGCGACTTCTGGTGCGGCATGGTCTTTGTAGTCTGGTTGATACGTGGTGAGGTTAAGCTTCATGCAGGCATTGAGGCTTCCATCCGTTAAACGTGATCGTAGGTTGGTCTAGATGTTTTTTAAATGTGAAAACGACTGCTCACATGCATACGTGGTCAATTCGGCAATATACAGGCTGCAGTGTGTGGTATGTGACATGAAGCGCGTTACAAGTTTTGACAATCAGTTGGTCTGTCGGTTGAAGTTTTTTCATTTCTGTCCACTTGGGCTCTGCTTGCTGTCGTGCAAGGGTGTCAGAGCCCAAGCTGTGTGTCAAGGTAAGCCCGACTATATCTAGTCGGGATTTCTTAACCTCACACACCAGCTCAGACTCGTTCCCTGCCAGAGAGGTGACATTCCACATTCCATGGGCCAGCTTCTGTAGCCGAGGATCAACTCGCCACGGTCCCCACCTTCGGCCGCCACCCAGCTCTCTGCGCGTCCGACTCCCTTGGCCCCTCACACAGGTGGTGAGCCCATGGGAAGAGGGATCTATGTTTTCTCTTAAGGTTGTGCCCGGCCAGGCCCCTTGGGTGCAGGCCCGGTCACTAGGTACTCCCCATCGAGCCCCACTTCGAGGCCTGGCTCCAGAGGGGGTCCCCGGTGACTCGCATCTGGGCGAGGGATAATGTACCCAATGTTTGTAATCGTCATAGGGGACCTTTGAGTCATGCTCTGTCTGGTCCCTCACATAGGAGAATATATCCGCGATTTACACGTTTTTTTAATGTTGCGTGTGCATTTATCATGACTTGTCATTTGTAAATATTCCATTTTGCTTGTGAGTTGTTGAAGGTTGTGGATCAGTGGGGACGTGCATTTATTTTTGAGACAAACGTAACGCAGATTAGATTCACACGTGTAGGAAGGCCCTCCCTCCATCCGCTAGGTGGCAGTGTTGCTGTCTCCATTGATGACTTGACTGCCAGTCCGAACAGTCTATGGTACGACCCTGGTGAATCCCCGATAAAATGACCATGGCGTTACAAGGTGGACAACCAGCAGCCTTGTCATTAGGAAGTAAAATAAAAAGAAATCACCATCATTTGTCAGCAAGATACAAAAAACTCCTTATTATTACAGTGATTAAATAATAACAGTGCCTCGCTCTCAAACATATATATACACACACACACATATATAGTCTATGCTTTCTATGGCGACAGCTACACTGCCACCTAGCAGATGGAGGGAAGACCTTTACATGTTTTTTTTCCCCCCCAACCTGAAACTGTGTCATGTTAGTCTCAAAAATAAATGCGCGTGCCCGCTAATCCACAAACGCACCTTCAAAAAGTCACAAGCAAAATTTTATATTTACAAATGATAAGTCACACAACATTAAAAAACACGTAAATTGCGGATATATTAGTGGATTTGAAAAACGTGCAAATTATTTGTGGATTTGAAAACACGTGCCAATCGCGGATATAGTTTGTCAATGTTTTATTTCTTTTTTGGAAAAAATGCCTATTGTGGTGGGAACCTGAGTACAAAACAATATCTGAACACAAAAAAAATAATATATATATATATATATATATATATATATATATATATATATATATAATTTTACTTTAGTATTTTCTTTTTATTTATTTTTTTAAATAGCAGATTTTCCCCCCAGATTTTTTTTCTGGTAATCCGGGCAGCCAAATTTGGCCCACGATGAAATTATATTTGGCCCACAAGACCATATCAAATGTGTATTAGAGCTGGCCCGCCCGTATATACCACATGCGGCACTAATATTACAAATCCCAGAATGCTTTGCTAGTGTGTTGGGCCATCAGTCTAGACCGGCGAGTGCCCCTTCCTTTTCTGTTGCTAGCAACCATGCTACCAGTCTCCTCGGGCAAATTTACACTTCCCTTTCCCAAAAATGGCCAAACGAAAGATGGAAAACAGTTAACTTCCAAGACAGGTGGGAGGCAGATTATCTGTTCACTAAAGTAAAAGACAGACCTATTTGTCGTGTGCGCAGCAACGTGGCTGTAACAAAGAATATAACATAATTGAATAGTTTTTTTTTAATGCCCTTTATCAACTCCTAGGCAGGGACTGTTAAAAGTTTGAAGTTTTACCTTTTTATTGAAGGACATTCTTATTTTGGGGGGTTGTTTTGTTGTTGGCCTTTGAAGAAAGATTTACATAAAAAAGAAAGGTAGTTGGAGATAGATATATAGAAGATGGAGCGACAGAAGAATTAATTTTATCTATTTAAATACAAAACAACAAACAAATACCACTGATGTCTTGAAGTTTGTTGTCATACGATAAACTTTAATGCTACATTTCTGCAGAAAAGGGAAACATGCAGTGATTTTTCATTAAATATTGAGTTTGGCCCGCGACGTTGTCCTGATTTTTTTAATTTGGCCCACCGTTTGTTTGACACCCCTGTTCTAGAAGAAATGATTGACAGGTGCACTCACAAGGCCAAACTTCCTGGTTGGAACTGATTGGTGGACACATTCTGTGATGTTTGAATGATTGCTGTTGTTTGTGAAAAAGAGAAACAAACCCTCCAGTTGATGAGTTAGTACTGGTGATGATGTTATTTGAGGAACAAATATTTAGAAAGTTCAAAAAGTTAGGAGAACAAGAAGCGTGACCTTCCAAACAAATTGAAGAGACCAACCACAACTGAGCTCTGGACTATCGAGCGTCACACTGCTGCGTCTCCCCAGAGACCCAACAAAGCTGATGCTGCTTAGGAATGTTGTCCTTCCTCTTTTCTCACTCTGGTTGACCACCCGGGTCGCTGCTGATAAGAATGCCTCACCAGAAGCTTCCCACGAGCTCACAGGATTTCAAGGACGGAACAAATCCAACTAGTACCTGATTTATTTTGTCTCTTTAGACATTTCTTTCATCCAGAGGTTCCAGGTACTTTGAGTACTGTTAGTTTCTAGTATGATCTTTCAGATCTTTATTGGTACTTGTAGCTACTACTAGTGTTACACCACTATTTGAGAGTAATTGGCAGAGCAAATTAGGGTTCAATGTCTTCCCCAAGGACACCTCGACATGTGGATGGTCGGATTCGAACCACCTACCCTTCGGTCACTGGACGACCCCCTCTACCTACTGATCCACAGCCGCCCAAATTACTAAATGAAGCTCCTCCACTCACATCAACGCAGTTCCTTGGCCCCGAGATGCCACAAAGTGGCACCTGAAGCAATACAGATATATCGTTCCGTGACCACGCTCGTAACTCACAATACTCGTATCTCAAATCGTCCCATTGAAATGAATGGATATTCCATCAGTCTGTTCCAGCCTCCCAAAACATCCATCCATCCATTTTCATTACCGCTTATCCTCACTAGGGTCACGGGCTGCTGGAGCCTATCCCAGCAATCTTCGGGCGGTACACCCTGAACCGGTCGCCAGTCAATCGCAGGGCGCATAGAAACAAACAACCAGTCACACTCACATTCACACCTACGGGCAATTTAGAGTCTTCAATCAACCTACCACGCATGTTTTTGGGATGTGGGAGGAAACCGGAGTGCCCGGAGAAAACTCACTCAGGCACGGGGAGAACATGCAAACTCCACACAGGCGGGGCCAGGATTTGAACCCCGGTCTCCAGAACTGTGAGGGGGTGATTTGAGTTGAGTTCCCTGCCACCATATAGTGATTGTACCTCGTTTTTCCTCGGAAGTGAAAGCAAAAAAATCGGCCAAATGACAGCTCCTATCTCAAAATACTCCTAAGTCTGGTCATTAAGCGTCTCTTAAGGCAAAACTGTCATTAATAATATTTTCATGATGGCCATACATTGACCCGGGAACAGATTATTTCTGTTTCCATTATTTCCCATGGGAATTTTTTTTTCCCAATTACCAAGAGGTTCAACTACCGGTAGACTTTTTTAGTACCATGGTGAGTGTTGTCCCACCGCAGGAAGAGCAAAGCATGGAGACAAGTGAGCAAGTGGTAGAAATCACACGGTTGGTCGCGGGGGGCATGTTGAACAATGGCGGCGGCAGAGGGGGGAGGGAGTGAGTGTGAGAAGCAGCTGCCACCACCAGTATACACCGTATGTGTGTGTTTAGATTTCTAGTCATGTTCAAGCCTTTAACTAAAAGTGGTCGCCATGGCGACGTCTTGCCTATCAGCAATTCTGCTTGTGCGATACAAGCCACAGTGACGAGCCGGAGTTGTGGTGTTTTGTTGATTAATCTTCTTTTAGATTTCAATGAGCCACCCGCGATAGAGAGACCATATACATTACTTTTGTACACACATTAAAAAGAGTGTTTAAAAAGTAGATGTGTGTTTAAAGTAGGGCTGCAACTAAGTTATTTTAATAATTGATTAATCTGTTCATTTATTTGATGAATCGGACAAAAAACTTGTTTTAAATTTCCATCCCTTTATGCAAAAACTGGACATTTCAAATTGGCAGTCCATTAAGCACACAAAACGGTGGCTGCCTAAACATCCCATAGCTCTTAAAAGCTGTAATCCATGATTTTTGGTGCCCCCTACTGATGGAATTCAACATTACAACAAAGCGGTACATCCGTTCGAGATGACGTATGGTGTCCAACTGTTCCCTGTCTCTCCCCCTGTCCCAATTCCTCACGGGTGAATTGAAACCAACATAGCGTATAATAGAGCTGTTGAAACCTGCGAGGCAAATAAAACAGGCGAGAGAAACTGTCAATAGTTCAATATCCAGCATACAAATACATTCTCTAACCATTTCGGTGTTACAGTACCTGTTAATGTGGAGACATGCACATACAGTTGTGCTCATAAGTTTACATATCCTGGCAGAATTTATGATTTGTTGGGCGTTTTTCAGAGAATATGAATGATAACACCAACACTTTTCTTTCACTCATGGTTAGTGCTTGGGTGAAGCCATTTATTATCAAACAACTTTGTTTACTCTTTTTAAATCATAATGACAACAGAAACTACACAAATTACCCTGATTAAAAGTTAACATACCCCAGTTTCTAATACCGTGTATTGTCCCCTTTAGCATCAATGACAGCTTGGAGTCTTTTGTGGTGGTTGTGGATGAGGCTCTTTATTTTCTCTGATGTTTAAGCTGCCCAATTCTTCTAGGCAAAAGGCCTCCAGTTCCTGTAAATTCTTGGGCTGTCTTGTATGAACTGCACGCTTGAGATCTCCCCAGAGTGGCTCAATGATATTGAGGTCAGGAGACTGAGATGGCCACTCCAGAACCTTCACTTTATTCTGCTGTAGCCAATGACAGGTCGACTTGGCTTTGTGTGCGGACGTGGAAGACATTTTCAGCCTGTCGTCCTGCTCTTCTTCCTCTTTTCTCATCTCAACAATGTTTTTCGTGTCACGTCCCCGGACCTCAGCTGATCAATGTCCATAGGGAGATTCAGGAAGTCGTGGCAACCGGCTGGGAGAACCTCTCCACGTCATGACGGGCGGTGAAGTAGCAGCAGGGTTACGACACTCGAAGTTATAATCAAGTGGATAAAAGTTCTCGCAAACCACATCACTGGGTCACTGGAAAGTTAACTTACACACATACACGTTAAAAGTAATGAGATCAACAAAAGCAATAAAAACAGATCAGTAGGGATGAGATGAGTGCCTGATCATAACCATGTGACCACCCACACCGCTGCTGGCAGCCAACGGCTCCTTGAAAAAAGGTACATGTTGTTCATTTGTGGCAATTTTTATGATTTTTTTGTTTTTGTTTTGTTTACACAGTAATTAGTGTATGACTATTTTATGCTACAGAAACGCAAACTCATATTATTGTGAGCATTTTACAACTACGCTCCGCTCATTGCTCTGCAAAATGCCGCATTTCCGTGCCGTCATTTCCTACTACGTCATTTTCGGTGCAGCACCAACTGGGCCAGCGAGGGAAATGAATCGGGCATTCACTAATTATGAAAAAATAAACTTGACAAATACAGTAAGATGTTAGAGGAGCTGACAGGCATTTTGTCATCTCCTCTAGTATTGGCTTGGGTGATTTATTTATTTGTTTTTTTAACAAAAAAAGTAGTGGATTGCAGCTTGAAAGTAATAAATTGATATTTGGAAAAACAAACTAAATGTTGAGTTCTAATAGCTTTACAATATGCCATGGACCAAGCACACAAAACATACAAAATATAAAACAGTAAAAATATTGTTTTTGTCATCCTCTGTCATTACAATGTCTGTCTCCTCAGTCTCAACTGCCACATTAAGATTTTCATGCCTACCTATAACCTCACCACCATCTCTGTGAATCTAGTAACAACACAATCACATTCTCACTCTTCAACCTCTTATGCATTTGATTCAGCTCTAAGAAGTAAAAAAACACAATTACAAAATGTATCTCTTATCATGCTACTCATTTTTTGAATTCAAGGAATCAAGTCCAGATAACTTTTCATTTACCAAATGTTTAAGAAAGTCTCTGTACAAAATAAGTAACAAAAAATTATAATCATTAATAAATAAACGGTGATGTTGTACTTTACCTATGAAAAACATACGTGTTTTGTTAATAGACTCACATAAACAGATGAGTGATGCTACCCTGCCTTTCCACGGATGTCCACTGGGTGGCACATGCGACTTGGAAAAACATTTTCTTTGGTAATTACGATATATTTTCAAAATATCTTTGAATACTGTCACTTGTCAGACTTAAATTTATACTGAGAGTAAGTACGTTTGGCTCGCATGAGCATAAGTATGTATTTTTGATCAAAAAAGATCACTTACATTGACTAGGAATATAGGCAGCCATTGTCTGTGCGCATTGAAAGCGTCAGGGCTTTATTTTGATTGGTTAATCAGGATCCAATCATTAACCAGAAGTGCTGACACAATCCAAATTCAGTGTATGGATTGGTTTAGAGATGCAAATATGTCTCCGCAGCCCCTGGGTCCACTGCTGTGTACAACAAAGCACGTGACTGACGTCATAATGGCGCAATGCAACTGGTGGCTGACATAATAATCGTGCGACACAATGAATTGATAATGAAATTCGTTGCCAACACTTTTAATTATCGATTTTATCGATGAATCATTGGAGCCCTAGTTTAAAGTATTCCTTAGCACCTGTTCTAAAAGTGTTGTCATCCTTGTCCACCACACACATACATACATGACAGGGATCCTACCCAGAACGTGTATGTCAGGCTGTTGATGTGATATCGCTTCATACAGTATTGAATGTCTTGGCACCGTTTTAAGTACCGATACTGTACAGACGTACAGTATCAGAGGTAGTATACTGTAAAACCCACCCTTAAAACAAAATAGCATTAAACATTGTACAACCCCAATTCCAATGAAGTTGGGACGTTCTGTTAAACATGAATAAAAACAGAATACAATGATTTGCAAATCATGTTCAACCTATATTTAATTGAATACACTACAAAGACAATATATTTAATGTTCAAACTGATAAAATGTATTGTTTTTAGCAAATAATCATTAACTTGGAATTTTATGGCTGCAACACGTTCCAAAACAGCTGGGACAGGGTCATGTTTACAACTGTGTTCCATCACCTTTTCTTTTAACAACATTCAATAAACGTTTGGGAACTGAGGACACTAATTGTTGAAGCTTTGTAGGTGGAATTCTTTCCCATTCTTGCTTGATGTACAGCTTTAGCTGTTCAACAGTCCGGGGTCTCCGTTGTCGTATTTTACGCTTCATAATGCGCCACACATTTTCAATGGTTTTTGAGGCAGCGCCGCCTGAGGGATCGAAGGTCACGGGCATTCAATGTTGGGTTTCGGCCTTGCCGCTTACACGTAGTGATTTCTCCAGATTCTCTGAACATTTTGATGATATGATGGACCGTAGATTATGAAATCCCTTGCAATTGTACGTTGAGGAACATTGTCCTTAAACTGTTCGACTATTTTCTCACACGCTTGCTCACAAAGAGGTGAACTTCGCTGCATCTTTGCTTGTGAATGACTGAGCAATTCAGGGAAGCTCCTTTTATACCCAATCATGGCACCCACCTGTTGACAATTAGCCAAACAGGTGTTTGATGAGCATTCCTCAACTTTCTCAATCTTTTTATCCACCTGTCCCAGCTTTTTTGGAACGTGTTGCAACCATAAAATTCTAAGTTAATGATTATTTGCTAAAAACAATCAAGTTTATCAGTTTGAACATTAAATATCTTAAATATCTAATTAAATATAGGTTGAACATGATTTGCAAATCATTGTATTCTGTTTTTATCCATGTTTAACACAACGTCCCAACTTCATTGGAATTGGGGTTGTATCTGTAAAGACCAAAATGTTCAAGCAAATCACATTTTCACCGAAGTCTGTTAGCTTAATGCTGACATATAATGTGAAGCACCACAGATGGGCTCCCAGAAATTAGCATCGATAATACGGTAATTATAAACCTTGAAACTGCTACTTTAACACATGTAGCAGCAACACATACAAACAGAGCATCCAACAATACTCGACTCTGTGCCCTGTGGGAACGGTAACTGTGACTGAAGTTTAATTGGGAGTTTCTCTTCGATCATGCCGCATGCCTTCCAGTAGACCTCAGTCTGGCATGTTGAAGCAAAACGTGATACGACACTGAAGGCACGCAACCCTAAATTCGGATTTGGCTAAAGAGTATACAGTACTGTAAAAAACAATTATGAATTATTTAAGACACTTAAGAAACTGTGATATATCGGGGATCTATACAGGTTGGCCAGACAGAGGGATAGAGATGGGAAGGATGTGCAGCAGGTTAGGGTGATTAAGGATAAAGATGGAAAGATGTTGACTGGTGCCAGTAGTGTGCTAGATAGATGGAAAGAATACTTTGAGGAGTTGATGAATGAGGAAAATGAGAGAGAATGGAGAGTAGAAGAGGCAAGTGTGGTGGACCAGGAAGTGGCAATGATTAGTAAGGGGGGAAGTTAGAAAGGCATTAAAGAGGATGTAAAATGGAAAGGCAGTTGGTCCTGATGACATTCCTGTGGAGGTATGGAAGCATCTGGGAGAGGTGGCTGTGGAGTTTTTGACCAGCTTGTTCAATAGAATTCTAGCACATGAGAAGATGCCTGAGGAATGGAGGAAAAGTGTGCTGGTGCCCATTTTTTAAGAACAAGGATGATGTGCAGAGCTGTGGGAACTATAGAGGAATAAAGTTGATGAGCCACACAATGAAGTTATGGGAAAGAGTAGTGGAGGCTAGACTCAGGACAGAAGTGAGTATTTGCAGTATGGTTTCATGTCTAGAAAGAGTACCACAGATGCATTATTTGCCTTGAGGATGTTGATGGAAAAGTACAGAGAAGGTCAGAAGGAGCTACATTGGGAGAATAGATATTAAGGGTGGAGGACTTTAAATACTTGGGGTCAACCGTCCAGAGCAATGATGAGTGTGGTCAGGAAGTGAAGAAACGGGTCCAAGCAGGTTGGAACGGGTGGAGGAAGGTGTCAGGTGTGTTATGTAACAGAAGAGTCTCTGCTCGGATGAAGGGCAAAGTTTATAAAACAGTGGTGAGGCCAGCAATGATGTACGGATTAGAGACAGTCGCACTGAAGAGACAACAGGAAGCAGAGCTGGAGATGGCGTAAATGAAGATGTTGAGGTGCGCTCTCTGAGTGACCAGGTTGGATAAAATTAGAAATGAGCTCATCAGACGGACAGCCAAGGTTCGATGTTTTGGAGACAAAGTTAGAGAGAGCAGACTTCAAAGAGAAGGTTGATGAATGTCGTGAGGGAAGACATGAGGGCAGTTGGTGTTCGAGAGGAGGTTGCAGGAGATAGGCTTACATGGAAAAGCATGACGCGCTGTGGCGACCCCTAAAGGGACAAGCCGGAAGGAAAAGAAGAGGATGTATCGGTGATGCGAAAGGTGAACCGCAATGTAGCAGGGGTTCACTGTACTGTGTGGAACTTGAAGCAACTGACAGGACGTTTCGGAATGGTCCGTAATGAGCGCGTTGGCTTTCCAAGAAAACTTGTCATTTCCAGCAAATTGCCTCTCTCATGTTTTCCTCATATAGCATTTACAGACGGCAGTAATTATCCCCGAAATAACACGACAGAGTGCTTGCAGCTGTCTGGTCTACTTTATGAGCTTTCTTTGAGGAAAGGTTGCATTTTATTAGCGCGCTTCTGAGCTACAATGATAATCATCATAATTAAAGACATTTGGTTGAGCTTATTAGTTTTACAGGTTTTACAGCAAGTCAATGGCCGCTTGAAACCAAAATGGCAGGCTTCTTTGTGTCAACCTAGAATTGGCCAAAATGAGCCTAAAATGGCCTGTTCAAATCAAAATGGCTGACTTCCTTTGTCTTTCTGCACATGGCCTCTTGAGACTTTTTTTTGTAGGTCAACTTATGATAAATATGATTACCAAATTTGTTGGTGCAAATTGATTTTTTTTTTTTAAATTGTTTTTTATTGTTTTTTTTTTTATCTGTAGGACATGGTAATCTTTGAGCCTGTTCAAACCAAATTGGCTGTGTTGCTGTCTCTCTGGGCATCACCTTTTGAGAGTTTTTGTGGGTCAACTCATGATGGCTATGCCAATTTTCATGTTGCTAAGCCAAACTGACTGGATTTTTCACAAAGTATACATTTATTTCTTGCTTGTTTTTACAGCTTGCCCCATCATTGCCATTTTCAACTGTGTCTGTGTGTGTGCAGGGAGGAAGTGCGTGAGAACTGCGTACGATGGAGGAAGAGGTTCTCCTTCGTGTCCAAGATGAGCGCAAACCCGCACACAGGCGTGCTGGACCCGTCGGTCTGCCGGGTGTCTGTCAGGAAGGTAAATAAAAGACTCTAAATTGCCCATAGGTGTGAATGTGAGTGTGAATGGTTGTTTCTTGCTATGCGCCCTGCGATTGGCTGGCAACCAGTTCAGGGTATACCCCGCCTCTTGCCTGAAGGAATAAAATGTATATAGTGTACAGTACTAGTGTGCATTACTATATGTTTTGAGTTTAAAAGGTGTTTAAGTGTAGAACATGTTTTTAAGTGTATGGTAGAGGTAAATAGAGGTGTGGGGAAGACTAATAAGAGTCTGGGGAGGTTCATAAAGCTTTAAACTATGTATTTCTTTTTAAAAAAAAAAAAAAGGGTATGTGGTCACTACTTTGCAGATTTCACCTATTGTGGGGGTGGGCCAGAACTTAACCCCAGCAATAAACAAGGGATTAGTGTAGGTGTTTTTTTTTTTTTTGTATGTAAACATTGGATGCAATTGTGTATGACTATTTAATACGTCACACCAGACACCGTCATCTAATTATCTGATTGCGGGATGCCACGCTGCGCAATATTCTGCTTCGCTGGGTTCTGTGTGAATCCTACTGTTAAATGCCAGATCTTCTATTATAGTCAATTCCTTGTGAAAATAAGCATACTTGTGTCCCTATGTTAAAACATTATTACAGTTGTGCTGCGTTCATTTTGGAGGCTCTGCATTTGAAAGAGGCTTCCTAATGTGAGGTCTAATGTGGGCTCATTTGGTTTACGTGTCCTTCCTGTTTTTTCCTGCAGGAGCTGAAAGGCGGGAAAGCATACACGAAGGTAAGAGACTCACTGATGGTCGGTGACCCCAAATACGGGAATAACTAATTTGTCCGGCATCCTGCCGACACCTCCGATATTCCAAAATCTTGCGTGTTGTTTCCTCTAAAACGCTATATTTAGCCCACTTCCCTCCTTGGAAGTGAAGCTTCCTCGTATGCACCTCGAAGAAAAACAGAAGCTGTTGGAAAAATCAAGAGACTTTGAGAAAGAAGAATGGGGACCTTTCACTCGGGAGTCCTGCCAAGTTAAAGAAACAATGTGACTGCAAATTGAGCGTTAATTTAGATTACAGAAGCAGGGCTGACACTGGGGTCATGAAACCTCTTAGCCAATGTGGCTAAACCTTATAAAAATCTTGTAGCCACACTTGTGTGTACTTAGCCACATCATTATGTGTGTGTATGTGGCTAAACCTTTAGCCACACTTCGCCAGTCCTCATCCCTGGGAAGCCGATAAGCTTGTAACGATGTGGGCCTAATCAAAGCTATTTTAGTCATCAATCAGGACAAGGGCTGAACAATTTTGGAAAATATTCTTAATTGCAGGGTTGTTTTAAAAAAAATTTTTTTTTAAAGAAATATTGTGATTTCGATTTAGCATGGAATTTTTGGGGTCTTCAGCAAGATTCACTAAATACAAGAAATACATTATTCTATAGTGTGACCAATACGACATCGGGTGCAGCCAAAAAATAAACAATGTTGGCCAGCCCTAAATGTTATGATGAATTGATTAACAAATCTTTATTTTAATATTGAATTGTAAAAATAAAAACCTTCTGTCAAATTGACTTACTGAGTTAGCTTTATGCCTTGTAAAAATGTAATACTGTATAATGATGCTCTTGCCAGTAGCAGTAGTACTGCTGTCAACCAAGTATCGCGATGAAGAAAAAACCTTTCTTCACCAAGATGTGATTACAAAAGCGGTTGAAATGGTAAACTATATTAAATGTTGATTAATGTTCTTATTAATTACAGTAAAATTGTTTAGATGATTCACTTATTTAATAACCCTCAAGAAGGATCTTAAGGACGTTATCTAGTTCAGGAAATATGATAATTTTCTCAAATTGAAACTTTTTTGATATGAATAAGATATATATATATATATATATTCTAAAGCTTAAGATGTCAGATAATTGTAACAGAGTTAGAAAGCAGGACAACATGGGGTAAATTACATAACTCCCCTTTTGTCAAAATTTAACAAAAGTACAATACTTAAGTTGATGTTGGGGGGGCGGCATGACAATTAAAGTGGGATTGGAGGCTAATGCATTGATGAAAAAGGCAGCTAGCTGCGAGAACTCATGTCAATTGCAGGACACAATGACCATCAACATTTCAAACGTACGTTGCGGTAATATGCTTCAATTTGGCGCCAATCGGCCACAGGTTTTATCTTCCTTGACGGGCAGCTCCCCGCAGCTGACAAACCCTGTAAGCCTGTCTACTTAGTGAGCAGCGGCTGGACGGTCCCCACTCTGTGACGAATTGAAGCATTTTACGAAGCGGGGGGAAAACTAAACCACAAACACTGTTAACACACAGCAGAATGAGAGCGCTCAACTTAACTTTTGTCAGGATGTGCTTTTGATGCAGTCAATTTTGATTTGCCACCGTGGCTAACATGGGCAATGTTCGCTTCGCAACATCGTTGTCTTGCCATTGGCGAGGTGGCAAATGGGCAGCGCAAATACTGCGAAGACTTTTAAGCATGAATTTGGATAACAAAAAACTTGTAAGCTTAAATTTAGACAACAAAAAACACTTAAAGCCCAAGAACTTTGCAAGTGGGAACATATTTGTTTGGAACCTTTTAGCTCCAGGAACTACAATAATACTACTATAATAAATTCATCCATTCTCAATACCGCTTATCCTGTTCTGTGTAGCGGACTGCTGGAGGCTATCCCAGCTGACTTCGGGCGAAAGGCGGACTACACCCTGAACTGGTTGCCAGTCATTCGCAGGGTACATATAGACACGGAAAAACACCATGACTGAGTGGGAACTGAACCCACGCTGCCTGCAGGCATCGAAGTCAGGCGACTGTACCACTACACCATCAGTGACTCACTATAATAAATATCAGCACAAATCATCAAAATGATAAAATGATGAAGCACCTAAAACCACCCGAGAATAATTCTATGACCTTGCCAAAATGATACAGTTGACCCAAAAAACTGCAGAGAAAACGGTGCAGCAGCCGAAACCATCACCTTGTTGTTTTGACTCAATACCATTTGACTTTTTCAAAACTATTGCGAAGTCTGTACTAGCTGATTTGCAGCAAATGAATGATTCACTTCAGTCAGGCGAGTTTGCTAAACCTCTGAAAGTCGGCTGGGATAGGCTTCAGCGCGCCCGCGGCTCTAGTTAGGCTGTTATGCTGCACGCAAATGGAATAAGTTGCCAACAGAAGTGAAGTCAGAGCCCCAAGAGTTAATTTGTTTAAGTCGAAGTTAAAAACTATTCTTTTTTTCTCATGCCTATGATTGAGCATTTTTTTTTTATCTGTTTTGCACTGTATGTTATTTGAGTGATTTTAGTAAGTTTTCTTTATGTTTCTGTACTTTGTTTTAAAATCTTTTGTTTGTTGTTTTTAAATGCTTTTAATCATGTAAAGCACATCGAGTTACCTTCTGTATGAAATGTCTATATAAAGAAACTTGCCTTCCTTGCCTTACAACTACCATTGACTAAAAGTCCCTGTAACCTTTGTTGTTTGTAGTTCCTAGAACTAAAAGGTTAGATTTACTCTTCTAAATTTCGAGTTACTCTTAACTCTCGGTACAAGTGTATAGTACCTGGAACTGCAAGGTCAGATTTGTTCAGCGCAGTAATCAAAATGTACTCCTAATTGGTAGTAATTTATCAGCTCAGTGTGGTAATACTTTGTAGCAGTACACTTGTGAATTGCGACTCCTTCATGTCTCTGCATCCCTCCTCAGCTGGGCTTCGCAGACCTGAACATGGCGGAGTTTGCTGGCTCTGGTTCCACGGTGCGCTGCTGCCTGCTGGAGGGCTACGACACCAAGAACATGCGACAGGACAACTCCATACTGAAGGTTAGTCTCTTAGCATCCCTTAGTATCATGGAGCTGCTTGCTCACTGCTTGTGTGTGTGCTTTTTAAAGGTAATCATCGGGATGACCCTCCTGTCTGGAGATCCCTGTTTTAAAACGTGAGTTCTTCTTCTTTATTTAGAAAGTTGTACTTTTTTCTCGAGAAATAGGCGCATTAGACCGGCTCTTTGTTGCCTGCGTCATGTAATGTAGGATTTATTTTGCCTCACTGAATTTGACCTTTCATATTGTAATATTTTGACCTTTTTCAGAAAAAAAAGACTTTATTCTCATTATACTGACTTTTCCTCCCTAAGAAATACTGCTTTATCTTTGGAAACCAGAATTTTATTCTCGTAAGATTATGCCTTTTTTTCCAGATTTGTTTGTCATCATTCATAAAAAAACAGCCGGCACGGTGACCGACTGGTTAGCACATCTGCCTCACCGTTCTGATGACCAGGGTTCAAATCCCGGCCCCGCCTGTGTGGAGTTTGCATGTTCTCTCCGTGCCTGCGTGGGTTTTCTCCGGGCACTCCGGTTTCCCCCCACATCCCAAAAACATGCATAGTAGGTTAATTGAAGACTGTAAATTGCCCGTAGGTGTGTATGTGAGTCCGAGTGGTTGTTTGTTTCTGTGTGCCCTGCGCTTGGCTGGCAACCGGTTCAGGGTGTACCCCGCCTCCCGCCCGAAGATGGCTGGGATAGGCTCTAGCACGCCTGCAACCCTAGTGAGGATAAGCGGGAGGGAAATGGATGGATCAATAAAAAAAAAAACTGCTTTATTCTCATGAAGCTACAACTTTTTTCCTTGTAATAATATATAAAATAAAAATTATTTTTGAAGGTTATGACTTTTTTTCTTGAACAAAAATACTAATACGACTAAAATATTACTTAAAGGTCCCCTTCCATCAGAATCTATTTTTTTTGTTTCATGCATAACATAGGTCAAAATGAGTCTGTGACCTGGTTTAAGTTTGACATCTATGCAATTTGTCGATTGAATGTAAAAGACGATAAACCGCAGATTTCAGCTGGGATTTGAACCCCGATCCTCAGAACTGTGAAGCAGATGTGCTAACCAGTTGTCCACCGTGCCGCCCGTAAATTACATATCGATATAAATTATTAATATAGTCATGGAAACAATATTTTGACTTTTTGTTCATTTTTAATGTCTGGTGCAAGTAACAGTACATTTGTTTTGACAAATGACAATGGAAATAGCTCATCAGTGTTTAATTTAGCTACTCGCGCGCCAGTGTCACTTCCATAATGATTTCCCCCAACATAGTACTGCCCTTAATGTTGATGAATTATTCCATTCAATTCTTATTCCACTAACTCAATATTAATCAGAGTACTGTGGTTTTACAAGTGTGGGCACATGTAATGTATTCTTGTTTTAAAAAGGTTGGGGTTTAGTTCCCCTTTAATCCTCGTAAGGTTGAGCATTTGTTCTCGAAAATTACAGCATTGTTTTGTAATAGTTTTACTGTGTTCTCGTAATATTCAGACTCTTTTGCTTGAAAAAAACAACAACTTTATTCTCCCTAGTGTGCAAGTTTTTCTCGTAAAAATAGTTTTTTGTCTTGAAAAATACAGCTATTTTTTTGTTTGTTTATTTAAATGTGACTCTCACCTTTTTCCTTGGGGAAAAAAAGGTGACTTTTTATAACGAAATGTGAATTTATTCTGGGAAAAATGACTTTATTCTCATGAGATTAAGATGTTTTTATCCTGATGAATGTTGTTTTGTTTGTTTTGTTTTGTTTTCCTCCATTTAGTCCCGCCAGTACGGCCAAGAGCATCTCCATCCCGGGACGTGAGCACACCCTGCAGCTGGACTGCAAGGGTGAGGGAACCAAGGCAGAACCTGGACCCGCTGGAGTTATTTCACTGGGCCGGACGCCCAAACATCGACCCTCCATCATTAGCTCAGGTATACATTAATACTACAACTAATACTTGAACTGATACTACATCTAGTACTTGAGCTAATACTATAACTAATACATGAATCCTAAGTGCTAATTTAGAAAACAAGTAAATTTAAATAAAAAACTTATGATGTAGATCTTCGGAATGTGTTTGCAACGTTACACAAAAAACTTTGTAACCTTGAGTTTACATAACACAACTTGTGTGCATAAATTTAGAAAATAAAAATATTGAGCATAGATTAAATAACAGAATTTTTGCGAATTTAGATAACAAAAATTCATCTAACAATTTTTTTAAGTGCAAATCTAGTTAAGAAAAACTTCCAAGCCCAAATTTAAATCACAAAGTTTATCAGTTTATATAACCAAAACTTGTAAGCGTAAATATAGATTATCAATAACTTGTCAGCACATACAGTATATGAAAATCTGTCAAATTTAGATAATAAGAAAAACACTGAAGTACGATTTATTTTTTTTCTTATAAATTTGATCACCGAAAACTTGTGAATATGAGTTTAGATCTTGTGCATGTGAATTTCAATCAGAAAATGTTTTATGCACAAATTTAGAAAAAAACATTTCCGCGCAAATTTTGAGAACAAAAACTGTTAAGTGCAAATTTTAATTACAAAAAACTCTAGATTACAAAAGTTCTGAAAGCACTAATTCAGATGACAAAAATTTGTCAGTGCAAAATTAGATTAAAACAACTTGAAGGTAAGTTTTTAGATAACAAAAATCAAAAATTTAGTGAACACAATAGGTCTAGGCACCAATTTAGAAAACGGAAAACTTTAAAGGACAAAAAAATTGAAAGCACAAATTTACATGAAAAAATTGTCAGTGCAAATTTAGCTAAAATGTCAACACACATTTTGTCTAAAATGTCAACATTTTTGTTCTTGTTGTGGTCAGGTCTTCTGGAAGACCCTGAAGGTATTGTTCCTGGAGAAATTTTCCAGTCTGGACATTCTCGTAACTCTAGCTACGCCAGCCAGCAGAGCAAAATCTCAGGTTTGTTTTGCTTCCCAAACATGAACTAGCCTTTAGCTTAGCATGGAGCTTTAGCTTACTCTTGCCATATCCTGCAGGCTACAGCACGGAGCACTCTTGCTCCTCCAGCCTATCGGACCTGACCCACCGCAGAAACACCTCCACCGGTAGCAGCGCCTCAGGGGGCCTGGGGGGCTTCGCTACCGACATCCCCACAGACGCTGAAAGAGAAGTGGGGCGCACTGAGAGACCCCCCCGGCCTCCCAGGCCTCTCCTTCCCACCAATAGGCCCCCCAGGTACACACGCGCCCTCCATTTTAGCCATCGAAAGTGACTAAATTTGACCAATTTAGATAACAAAAACTTATGAGAGCACATTTATATCACAATAACGTGCCTGTTTTTATCCCAGAAACTTGAAAATGTGAGTTTAGATAACACAAATATTGAGCGTGAGTTTAGATAACTTTTGACCACAAACTTACGAAAAACTTAAGTGTGAACTTAGATAAAAACTTTTGAACACAATTTTAGATAACAAAACTTGTGAGCGTGAATTTAGGTAAAATATTAAACTGTGAATTTTGAGAAAACAAACTTTTGAGCACAAATTTGGTTAAAAAAACTTGTAAGCTTGAATTGAAAAAATAAAAACATGTAAGTGGGACTTTAGAAAATAAATATTGTGTGAATTTAGATAGCACCAACTTTTGAGCAAAAATCAGAATCATCTTTATCTGGCAAGTACGTTACACACAAGGAATTTTTTCCCTTTAGTAGGAACCTCACTACTACTAAAGCAAACATAGAGCAAGCAATTGTAGTTAACGGAAGAAATTAAGTGTGAATATAGATATAAACTGGTAAGCGCAAATTTAGATTACAAAAAATTGTAAGCGGCAATTTACATTACAAAAAAGTAAGTACAAATTGCCAATTTATTTTCCCACAAATTTAGATGATAAAAACTTGTGCGGAAATTAGAAAACAAAAACTAATGAGCTTGTAATGAGTTAACAAAATTCTGGGGGGAAATTTAGACAAAAATCTCTCTTGGCAAATTTAGATAACAAAAACTTCATTTCATAAAGTAAAAATTTAGAGAGCAAAAAGTTGTAAGTTTTGATATCTAGTCCGAGCAAATTTGGATTAAAAAAAAGTTTAGATCACAAAAATCTTGAGTGCAAATTTAGACAATCTTGTGAGTGGGAATTTTGACAGCAAAAAACTTGAGCACAAAAAACGTGAACCCACAGGCCTCCCAAGTATATGGCCACACTCCATTTTTGACCTCCAGTCATGTTTCGTGTGTTGAGTGCAGGAGAAAGCAGGACACTGTGGAGAGTCAGCCATCTTGGGTGAACGACACCCGCATGGACGCTGACGACATTGTGGAGAAGATTGTCCAGAGTCAAAACTTTGAGGACGTCAGCAACACTGAAGGTGGGCCGCCTAAAGCCGAAAAATACAAGTTCAAAAACGCTATTATTATTTGAAGAAAACTCAGTCTTTACTGTACAAGGTGAACACAACTTTATAAAACAGACGACGGGCAGGTTTGTTTGTAGGTGAAAATGTGACGGGTAAAAATAATATCTCATCAAATAATAATACTTGCTCCTTTATTATATTTTTTTATTTATAATGAATGTAATTATAATTAATTAACCATTTTATTAAAATGATGTATTAGTTTAATACATAAAATAAAAAAAATACTTTATACATAAAATGAGAATTAATTTTTACTACTTAAAATAATAATTTCATTAAGAAGAGAACCTATTGTTTTAATATATACAAAAAAATAAATAAAAATATACTGATATAAATAGTTCGTACTTTATTTGTTAATGATTACATTGAAATAGTAAAATAAACAATTTTACATCTGTATTTAAAAAAAACAAAACTATCCATCCATTTTCTGTACCGCTTATCCTAACGGGGGTGCTGCAGCCTATCCCAGCTATCTTAATTTTATTTCATTTTATAGATAATTCAATTATCTATAAACACTAAAAAAAAGATTATTTTATTTATAGATTTTTTATATATATTAACACATACAAGAACTAAAAACATATTGTTAATAATTTATTATATAATAGTGGTGTCAGTATTTGAAAATTCTGACTTCGATACAAGCCCTGCATAAAGTACCTCGATACTGATACTAAAACGGCATAAATCTAAACCATCAGTAAAAGCAGTGGAATGAAAACTGACAACGCAACTTCAAATACTTTGATTTTTATTTTTTTATTAAATCAAAACATTACTATAAACTTGAAAAATTAAGTAATGTTGGCATTATCCCATTCTTAACTTTAGTCATTTTTAAATAGATAAATTATTATATATTATCATATATATATTATATGACAAATATGTCTGTGTTTGTATGTATATAAAATTGTACAGCTATATACAGTATATGTATGATTTATACAGTCATGAAAAAAAATATTAGACCATTCTTGTTTCTTCAATTTCTTGTTCATTATAATACCTAGTACCACTAAAGGCATTTACCTGAATAATAGAAAAGCTTGTTAAATATAATTGTGGTTATGATCAAGAAAACCATGGAAAATGGCTAGAGCTAGATTTCAGCTCTTATATGAAACTCTTATGAGCTATTTTCATTGTCATCATTATAGTTGTCCAAACAAATGTACTGTTAGTTGCACCTGGCATTAAAAATTAACAAAAAAATTGAAGAAACGAGGGGAATATTTTCTTTTCCATGACTACATAAATGATTTCTATATTTACTACTTTACTCATACTTAATACTGTGTTTTTCAAGCTTTCGATTCAAGGTTTTAGTGTGCAATATTCTTGTATTTGACTGCATTTGCGTTCTCCCATTGTAAACAATTCATTGTGCACCCACTCAGTGCAGTACTTTTATTCATTGCATACAGAACCACGACATTCAATTCATTCTCCTGGCTCCCACACAGACACACGCACACAATTTGTCGGAAGACAAGCAGTTATTGGCTGACTGTCAGCTGTTTGTGTACTGGGCTTTAGTTGCAGTGCACGTTTTGTACTATTTCCTTTTTTCCTTTTATTTCTGTGAACAATCTCTACGCCCACCAGGACCTTAAAGACATTGGCGACTGGCACCAGATACTATTTTGAGTACCCTTCATTACTAGCATAATATTCCAGAAGAACGCGAGATCAGCGTAGTGAGTCTGTATCTTTCCAACGGATTTTCTATGGTGTATAAAGTAGTTTGTTTTATCCACCAGAAATCTTGTGTTGGAACGATTACCACTTTCTGTATGTGATATACATTTGTGTGTGTGTATGTATAAGAAAACGGTTAACTAGCAATAATTATAAACAATGCAATTTTAAAATAGTGAATTATTTATTAAACTATTTTTTTTCACAAATACATTTTAATATATACAATAAATACAAATTGCATGTTTAGCATCTGTCACCGTGATGACACCTTCTTATGTGCTACGCTAATGTTTAGCATCCGTTTTATGTCCCTCCCGTGCAGACAGCAACTTGCGTCTGTTCATCAACCGAGACGGCAGCACCGCGCTCAGCGCCATCCGGCTGGGCAACAGGTGAGTCGGTGGCTCCTTGCGTCGCTTCCAACATCTCGCGTCATTGATAAAGTGCTGCCTGGTCGCTGTGTCCCTTCAGGGTGTCGGCCGGTGGCTACGAGCCCGTGGTCGTCGAGAGCCACTAGACGGGAGGGATCCTTTTTTTTTCCCACCAGCTGCAGCTGGTCTGAAGACAGCACGGTGGGAAAAAGACATCAGTTAGCACTTTAACCACTACTCGCCATCTTGTTCAGGACGCCGAGATCCTCCTGGTGTCCTCAGTGTCGTCACGGTCACAAAATGGAGGGTAGAGTGGAACCAAATATGGTGATACAGTATCGATACAACTGGATCAAATGTCGATGTTATAAGAGAAACGTTTCACTCTTATCTCAAGGCACCACTGTATTATGACTTTCGATTCACTTATTTCATTTCAACATGTTTCTCTTTCTTGGTTATACAGGTATCATTTATATGTATCGTTATCCCTTATGATACATTAATGATACGCGCGGATCAGATATTGGCCTTATGGTGCTCCGTTGTCCCAATATATTTAGTTTTTTCTTATTAATTGCACAAATATGAAATTATCGATACAATGGGATCAGATATTGATATCGTCGCTGTTTGATATGACACCTTATCATCGGAAATTATTTTCACAGTTAAATTATGAGACAATTTAATTTCTTAAACACCAATATCGTGACATATTGATACATATGGACATAATCCCGGACCAATGTGACACTTTGGCTTTTTAATATGTTGTAAAGTGCATTGTAGTTTTCCCTTTTAACACATCGATTATGTCTGTAACGTGATACTGTCGATATCATTGGAAAATAATGAAAATATTGCGATATCTTAACTGCTATTCCCAACGCTAATGAAGTGACGTTTTAACTGTTGAAGCGTGTTTAGTCTAGCAAAGCTGCACGTGGACGGTGACTTCAAGGTGCGGTCTTGGCGTGGGAAAGCAAAGCATGACTTCCCTGAGGACACCAGGATGACTTTAACTGTGTTATTTCTTAACATGAATCACATATGTTGGTTGTGTTTGTGTTTCAGCAGGCAAACGTTTAGTCCAGTTAAAAGCACCTGCAGTTCATTTGAGTGTATGAACTTCCAGGGAAGCCCTAGCACCTTTCACGCCGGCCACCATTTTCACAGTTTTTATCCGAGTTCACTGTCCTGTGTGTCAGGTACCAAAACAAAATGGGGGTTCCGATGGCTGCGGATGCAGTATGGCGTATCATGGGAACGTCACCCGTGTGTAAATGTAACATTCGAGAATAGCCCCTTTGCGTCGAAAGCAATTGTTTCTGTCCCCCAAACGCTGGCACTAATGCATTCAGATAACTAGATAACGACATCTGAAGTACCATTGCGGCTTATCACATTGAGATAATTAGATTAACTCACACGAAGTGGTGTTGCCGCTTCACTCATCCAGATAATTAGATGATGTCTTCTGAAGTGCCCTTACAGCTTACCACATTCAGTTAATTAGATGACGTCATCTGAAATGCTGTTGTGGTTTAACACATTCAGATACTCAGATGATGTCACCCGAAGTGCCGTTGCGGCTTAAAGCATTCAGATTAGATGACCTCATCATAAGTGCCCTTGCGGCTTAACTCATTCAGATAGATGACATCATCTGAAGTGCTGTTGTGGCTTAATGCGTTCAGATAATTAGATGACATCAACTTGAGCGCCGTCACGGTTTAATGCAATCAGATAATTAGATGGCATCAAGAGTTCTCTATGAAGTGTGTGCTTCACGCATTGAGATAATTAGATGCATTGTGGCAGTTGCTTTCGACACTAAAGGACATGGCCAGTAAATCCCAAATCTGATACGACGTCATAAGCGGGTCGAGTTGCGTCAAATTTGCGGGTCGACTTCAACTCCCCGCTCCTTTTTCCGTAACTTAGACACAGGACAATGAGTGTGAAAGAGGCTACTGAACATGCCAGGAGACCATAAAACCAGGAAGGTCCCTGTGGATCGGGGAACCCAAAGTGAACCACTTCTGAGTTTTTGAGCCTGTTTCTCTTGATGAACCTAAAGCGTCTTGGCCTTGAGCAAGAACGCTGGTGACGGCGAAGAGAGAAAAGGCGTCCATTTTGTTTATTTTTTTTTTCTGCCATCTTTAAAGTCTGTTGTTTGAGTTTCAAAACCTCTTCTGTAGTAGCTCCATCAAAAGGAGCTCAGCTGCCCCCTGGTGAAGCAACACGTGTTACAGCCAACATTGCAAGCAAAAGGCTTGAGAAACAGCAAAGGAATGTTTACAAACAGCTGGCTGCTTGCAACTTTCCCTTTTGTTTTCATTTGTTTTAATCATTTCCTTTAACTTTAGGAATGATTTTTGAATGTTTTCCACAAACTGTGACAATAAATACAGTTGTTGTTTTTTTTTTATTCTCTTCACACAAAGATTTTTGTCACGCTACTTTCTGTCTAAAAAGCACATGCATGGTTAGATTTAGTCGACATTTTGGGGATGAACCACTAATTTGTCAGGTTTACACCACCTATTATACTTTTACTCTTTTTTTTTTTAAACATTTATTTATATTCTTTTTTCTGCTTTTATTCGATGATGGTTTTGTCCGGAGGATGGGTGGTTATAAGCTATGCACACGACTCGCCTTCCCTCTGCTTTTTGTGTTTCACTATTAGAAATTCTAAAAAGAGTATTGTATCATAACAAAGCTTGTATTTACCTAAAGTTATAGAGAATGGCGTTTGTAACACCTCTAAACAATAAAAATCTACTCCATCACTGTTGTCTAAAGCATTTTTTTCATATGAATAGATATGCCATGTTTTCACCTTTTAGAGTTCTTACGTGTCCTAATAGTGCTTCACTGTAGTCGCTTAAAAATGAAGTCAATGCAGTCAAGTCATGGGCAGAGAAACACAGGCACTGCAGACACAACTTTTTGTATAGAAGACATTAAAAAGTCCCTTTCACATAATATGCACCCCTTAAATTTAAGTTTGTTGTGCCCTAGTGAGGAAAAGCGGTACTGCTTATCCTCACTGAATCCTATCCCAGCTATCTTCGGGCGAGAGGCCCTGAACTGGTCGCCAGCCAATCGCAGGGCACATAGAAACAAACATCTATTCGCACCTGCGGGCAATTTAGTGTTTTCAATTAACCTGCCATGCATGTTTTGGGGATGTGGGAGGAAACCGGAGTACCTGGAGAAAACCCACGCAGGCATGGGCAGAACATGCAAACTCCACACAGGTGAGGCCGGATTTGAACCCGGGTCCTCAGAACTGTGAGACAGATGTGCTAACCAGTTGTACACTCTGCCGCCCATACTATAAATTGCATATTTTATTTGTAATTGTTATGTTATAGATCGTTAGACAGGTATTTTTGAATTTACTGTCACAATATTAAATTAGAAAATATCAAATATAAATGTTCTTGTCAGTGTAGATTGTCAGTCATCCAGGTCATGGTAATCTGAAACGGTTGAAGCGAGGCAACTGGCCTTGTGTTTTTTCTTTTATTCTGAAATCCATCCATTTTCAACACCGCTTATCCTGGTTAGGGTCGCGGGACGCTGGAGCATATCCCAGCTGACTTCGTGCGAAAGGCGGACTACACCCTGAACTGGTCGCCAGTCAGTCACAGGGCACATATAAACACGGACAACTATCTCGTATTCTGAAAACATTTAAAAAATGACTAAGGCAATTATGCTATTAGTCTAATAATATATGTTTGATGGATTAATAGATGATAAACTTTTTCATGATACTCTAACTTTTGGGAAAGGGTCTGTACATATTAGACTCCGATTTGCTGTTTTTTTCTGTTAACATGACGACCGGTGAAACAAAATGACATCTGATCCCTGTAGTTATTAGGTGTGGCAACTGTAAAGCTGACGTTACAGTCAAGAAAAATGCACAAACTATATTACCTTAGTTTCAATTATATAAATATGCATGATGAATTGATGGTGTTACCACTGCAGTTGAGTAAATAAACGCCCACTGTAGCAAATGTCAAATATTCATAATACGCTGTAGCTTTTTTTTAACCCCACGCAGAAGGCTCTACAGGTTGTCAGAAGCAGGAAAAAGAGGTAAGGCAAAAAAAAAAAAAATGGAGTGGAGTGGATCACATGACTGTGGTTATTTCCTGCTGCACTAACTTGCGCTGCCTGGCCGCCACTCGCAGCTCCTCCACGGCGCTGCGCTCCCTCCTCCTCGGACTCGCTCGCCCCGCAGGCCTCCGTCGAGCTTCACACGGACTCAAAAGTCGTCCATTTTCCCTCCCCCTTTTTTGTTGGACCCACTCGGGGGGAAAAACAGAAAAAGCCAAGCCAGCGCTTATCATGGCGACAGCGGCGGTGTCTGCCCCGGCCGGTGGCCCCAGCCCCAGCCCGGGGACCGAGCTGGTGCGCGGGCAGGCGTTCGACGTCGGGCCTCGCTACAGCAACCTGTCGTACATCGGCGAGGGAGCCTACGGGATGGTGTGGTGAGTGAGGCCGCGCGCCGAGCACCACGAAGCCGCCTTGCAAAAGCCAGGGAGCCGCCGCCGCCGGAACACACCTCCAGTTAGCACGTTAGCTTAGCCACACGGCTAACGTTGTGTTTCGTTTGCTCGCCGCCGCCACTACCGTGTCAAAACCCGTCAAATTTAACTATTTATTCTGCTAAATGACACAAATTTTGGCGTACTTATATCTTTTTCTGGACATAGCAAACACTCAGCGTGACTTTATTTAAACCTAAACGCGTATTAGTTAGTTGAACCCTTTGCGTAATCAACAGATTTCCTTGAGAAAGTGATTTAAACGCCGCTGCTAAGTGCTTTCATTTTTGGTGCTAGCGCCAAGAAAGAAATGAATTACAGCTTATATCGCTTTGACAGTGAATGATTTTGAACAGAGAAGTGTCAAAAATGCAGTTTGGCTACTAAAATAATCATTTTCACTTGTAAATGTGGTGTTATGTTTCCATATCGTGTCATCAATTGCACCCATTGCAACTCTCTTACTAGTATTATGGATACAAGTAAATTGAATCGTGATATTATTTATGGTTTGTGTCTGACTTTTTAGTTATGGTGGTTACATTGTGAGGAAAAATTGTATTTTCTCTTAAAATATGTCTACGTTGTCCAGCAACGTGTCGAGTATCAATATTGATACCCGTGGATCAAATATCTATATGAGAGATTGTTTTCGATTCATATTCTTAGTTCCATTTTCCTGCGATGTGTCTAGTATTGATTGTGATATGATTGGATCAAATATGACATCAAGTATCACTATCGCTTACAGTAAATCATCGATACAAGTGATCCAATGTGGATATCGTCGCTGTCTGGTGTCAGTTTTCCACCCAAGTTTTTAATTTGCCGGTTAAATTATAAGAGAAAAGTGGATTTTTTTTTATTACCATTCAAGTGTTTCTCTAATTTCTCTCCATGTTTTCACGTGATGTGTCAATTATCCATGGATACATCTGGATGTCAAATATCGATATTAGAGGAAAAAAGTGCACTTTCCATCCATCCATCCATTTTCTGAGCCGCTTCTCCTCACTAGGGTCGCGGGCGTGCTGGAGCCTATCCCAGCTGTCATCGGGCAGGAGGCGGGGTACACCCTGAACTGGTTGCCAGCCAATCGCAGGGCACATACAAACAAACAACCATTCACACTCACAGTCACACCTACGGGAAATTTAGAGTCTCCAATTAATGCATGTTTTTGGGATGTGGGAGGAAACCGGAGTGCCCGGAGAAAACCCACGCAGGCACGGGGAGAACATGCAAACCCCACACAGGCGGGGCCGGGGATGGAACCCGGGTCCTCAGAACGGTGAGGCTGACGCTCTAACCAGTCGGCCACTTTCCATCCAACCCTTTCCCTTTTCTCATGTAGAGTTGTACAGGTGATGCAAGGTGACCTCGACAAAATATTTGCGTCTTCAAAGCACCTACCTCGGGTCATAAATTTCTGACATGTTAATTAGTAACTGATTTTGCAACGTATAAATAGGCGCCATGTCAATTTTCAGTGCAAGTGATTCTGTGATTTCTTCTCATACGGCAACAAAGTTAATTTTGTCTATCTTAATGGAAAATAAAGTCACTTGTTGTTGCTTAAAAAAAAAAAAAAAAAAAAAAAGTCGGTGGCCAAGTTGTCAACACTGACTGGGATTTTGTAAACTTGGTCCTGATTGTGTGCAGCCATGTTGTTAGTGTAAGTAGTGCACATCAGCGGAGATGCGCCTTGACCTACAGAAGCTGCAATGAATTATAAAAATAAGAAAACTATCATCCTGTCAAATAAACTCGATTGATAAACTTAATCAATAGTCTATAGCTCTGATCTGTTATCTTTGTGTAATGCAGTAATGGGAAGTAAAGTCCAAATACTTGGTGGGAATAATATTTTCTGTCCAGAGAAATATTTTTTTTCATCGTGCCAAATTATTAAAAATGGTATTGTACATAATTGCCAGTAAAAATATATTTTTACGTTTCTACCTGAGGTCATTTCAGTCTACTTTTTTTTTTTTTTTTTTTCCTCTAAGGACAAGTTTTTTTTTTTTTTTTTTTTTTTTTTACACACAAATATCTGTACTTCTAAAGTATATAGTGTGACTACTTTTGCTTCCGCTGATTGTGGCCTACTGATTGTATGAGCTCACATTATGTAATTCAAGCATACTTGTGTGTGGTTTTATTTGTCGCGGGCGCTTTGAGCAACGCTTGAAGATGCCAAACCTGCCCAAAGCACACACTCACTCCCACACACATTCCCGTAAAGATGTAGTTGTAGAGCTGTTCGATGTGCGCTGCTGCTTTAAAACACTCAAATGTAACAGTGACGTAATTGTACTCTTGTAGCTCCTATTTTCAGCAAAACCGCACTACTTGTCTTTTTTTCTTATTATTTTGAGAAGAGTTAGGATTCAGATAATAATCCTTTATTAAGTCCCACACTTTTATAACTCAACTTTCTAGGAAGAAATGTTGGATGTTCTTGTTTTTTGAAAACCGTTTCCCCGCTATTGGAATTAATGGGAAATAATCAGTTCCAGGGTCTCACACACACACACACACACAAAGGTCAAAAGTTTAAAATGTTCTGTCTGTTCTTTGTGATGTCGCAGTGCCTTTCAAGCGTTAATAATAAAAGGTAAAAAGGCTAAAACAGTCTCACTTAATTATTTGTAATGTGTGAGTGCTTGCGTCAAGGATTGGCTAATGGAAGTGGCGCAAGTCAAAACATAAGGTTAACTTGCGCAAACAAAATTAGAGCCAAAGCAACGATATGCTGGAAAAGTTCCAAAATTAAATAATATTGGACAAAAAATACACAAATTCGAAAAAAAATTAAAATGTAGAAAAATGTTAGGAAAATAATACACAATTATTAAAACATTTTTTTTATGAAAAATGCTCAAATATTAGTGAAAATTTAGAAAAAAATAAATGAAAACAAAAAAAATATTAGTCAAGAAATACACAAAAAGGGGAAAATATAAATACAAGTGTATTAGAGGGAAAAAACTAAAATATACAAAAATAATCCTCTATAAATCTTAAATTTATGACTATTCTGGTAAGATTGACTTTTTGTCGAAATTACTTTTTAAAACCTGTCACATTGATCTGGCTAGACAGCCATAACAGGGACCGGAAAGAAATTAGTACATCACCGCTGCTACGTCGCTTGAGGAAAATGTACCTATAAAATAAATCTTTATTAAAATAACTTTATTAGTCCCAAAATGAGGAAATTTGCATCACTTTAGCAGCAATAGTGGATACAGGAAATACAAAAATAGTATGCAAGAGAAGACATTTGGCTGAAAATGCATCCACCATTCCATGGTTGATGCAATAAATAGTTTAAAATAAAAGATATTGAAGCCATAATTTATTAACGTTTACGATTATAGAGTAATGATTATGTTGTGACATTGAACCGTGTGCATATATATATATATATATATATATATATATATATGCAAAATTCTTAATATATATATTATATTAATAATATATATTATATATAATTTACTACATTGTACAACCCCAATTCCAATGAAGTTGGGATATTGTGTTAAACATAAATAAAAACAGAATAAAATGATTTGCAAATAATGTTCAACCTATATTTAATTGAATACACTACAAAGACAAGATATTTAATGTTCAAACTGATAAACTTTATTGTTTTCAGCAAATAATCATTAACTTGGAATTTTATGGCTGCAACACGTTCCAAAAAAGATGGGACAGGGTCATGTTTACCACTGTGTTACATCACCTTTTCTTTTAACAACGTTCAATAAACGTTTGTGAATTGAGGACACTAAAGGCTTCTAGATACTCGCGGCTAGTTGTAGATGGGAAGAGAAATGGAGTAGGGGTTATTTTAAAGGAAGAATTAGCTAAGAATGTCTTTGGGGTGAAAAGAGTATCAGATCCAGTGATGAGGCTGAAACTTGAAATTGAGGGTGTTATGTGTAATATGATTAGTGGCTATGCCCCACAGGTAGGATGTGACCTAGAGGTGAAAGAGAAATTCTGGAAGGAGCTAGACGAAGTAGTTCTGAGCATCCCATAGAGAGAGAGAGAGTCGTGTTTCTGCAGATTGTAGTGGACATGTTAGTGAAGGAAACCGGGGTGATGAAGAAGTGATGGGTAAATTTGGCATCCAGGAAATGAACTCGAAGGGATAGATGGTGGTAGACTTTGCAAAAAGTATGGAAATGGCTGTAGTGAACACTTTCTTGCAGAAGAGACAGGACCATAGGGTGACCTGCAAGAGCGGAGGTAGAAGCATGCAGGTGGATTACATCTTGTGGAGACAATGTAATCTGTAGCAGGTTACTGACTGTAAAGTAGTATTAGGCGAGAGTGTGGCTCAACAGCATAGGATGGTGGTGTGTAAAATCACTCTGGTGGTGGGGAAGATTAAGAAGACGTGTTTTAGTTAGTTGAACCCTTCGCGTAATCAACAGCTTTCCTTGAGAAAAAGTGATTTAAACGCCACTGCTAAGTGTTTTCACTTTTGGTGCTAGCGCCAAGAAATAAATTAATTACAGTTTACATAGGTTTGACAGTGAATTATTTTTAACAGAACTGTCAAAAATGCAGTTTGACTACTAAAATAATAATTTTCACTTGTAAATTTGGTTTTGTTTCCATATCGTTTCATTAATTGCAGCCATTACAAATCTCTTACTAGTAGTATTGCGGCGGTGGCCGACTGGTTAGAGCGTCTGCCTCACAGTTCTGAGGACCGGTGTTCAATCCCCGCCCCCGCCTGTGTGGAGTTTGCATTTTCTCCCCGTGCCTGCGTGGGTTTTCTCCAGGCACTCTGGTTTCCTCCCACATCCCAAAAACATGCATGGTAGGTTAATTGGCAACTCAAAATTGCCCGTAGGTATGAATGTGAGTGCGAATGGTTGTTTGTTTATATGTGCCCTGCGATTGGCTGGAAACCAGTTCAGGGTGTACCCCGCCTCCTGCCCGGTGACCGCTGGGATAGGCTCCAGCACGCCCGCGACCCTAGTGAGGAGAAGCGGCTCAGAAAATGGATGGATGGACAGTATTATCGATGCAAGTAAATTGAATCGTGATATTATTTGGGATTTGTGTCTGCCTTTTAATTTTGATGGTTAAATTGCGAGGAAGAATAGTATTTTCTCTTAAAATGTGTCTACATTGTCCAGCGATGTCGCGTATCAATACTGATACCCGTGGATCAAATATCGATGTGAGAAAGATTGTTTTAGATTCATATTCTTAGTTCCATTTTCCTGTGATGTGTCTAGTATTGATTGTGATATGATTGGATCAAATATGACATCAAGTATCACTATCGCTTACAATAAATCCTCGATACACGTGATCCAATGTGGATATCGTCGCTGTCTGATGTGTCAGTTTTCCACCCAAGTTTTTATTTTGCTGGTTAAATTATAAGCGAAAAGTGGATTATTATTCAAGTGTTTCTCTAATTTCTCCCCATGTTTATACGTGATGTGTCCATGGATACATCTGGATGTCAAATATCAATATGAGAGGAAAAAAGTGCACTTTCCATCCAACCCTTTCACTTTTCTCATGTAGAGTTGTACATGTGATGCAAGGTGACCTCGGCAAAATATTTGCATCTTCGAACCACCTATCTCGGGTCATAAGTTTCTGACATGTTGATTAGTAACTGATTTTGCAATGTATAAATGGACGCCATGTCAATTTTCAGTGCAAGTGATTCTGTGATTTCTTCTCATACAAAGTATAAAGGATTTTGCTCATTTTGTCTATCTTCATGGAAAATAAAGTCGCCAGTTATTGCTTTAAAAAAAAAAAAAAAAAAGGTCGGTTGTCAACACTGACTGGGATTTTGCAAACTTGGTCCTGATTGTCTGCAGCCATGTTGTTACCGTAAGGAGTGCACATCAGCGGAGCAAGAGCAGAGGTAGAACCATGCAGGTGGATTACATCTTGTGCAGACGATGTAATCTGTAGGAGGTTATTGACTGTAAGGTAGTATTAGGGGAGAGTGTGGCTCGACAGCATTGGATGGCGGTGTGTAAGATCACTCTGGTGGTGGGGATGAAGAAAAAGGCAAAGGCAGAGCAGAGAACCATGTGGTGGAACCTGAGAAAGGAAGAGTTGTGCAGCTTTTCGAGAAGAGATGAGACAGGCTCTCGGTGGACAGGAGGAGCTTCCAGAATACTGGACCACTACAGCAAAGGTGATCAGCGAGAAAGACGAGAGTACTTCGTGTATCTTCTGGTAAGGAAGGGGTGAAGGAGACTTGGTGGTGGAACCTCAAAGTACAGGAACTCATACAAGTAAAGAGTTATCTAAGATGAAATGGAACACTGAGAGGACCAAGAAGAGGAGAAACGAATACATGGAGATGTGACGTAGGGCAAAAATAGAGGTGGCAAAGGCCAACGAGGCATATGATGACATGTATGCCAGGTTGGACACTAAAGAAAGAGAAGGATCTATACAGGTTAGCCAGACCGAGGGATAGAGATGGGAAGGATGTGCAGCAGGTTAGGGTGATTAAGGATAGAGATGGAAATGGGTTGACTGTTGCCACTAGTTTGCTGGATGGATGGAAAGAATACTTTTGAGAAGTTGATGAGGAAAATGAGAGAGAAGGAAGCGTAGAAGAGGCAAGTGTGGTGGGCCAGGAAGCGGCAATGATTAGTAAGGGGGAAGTTAGAAAGGCATTTAAGAGGATGAAAAATGGAAAGCCAGTTGGTCCTGATGACATTCCTGTGGAGGTATGGAAGCATCTAGGAGAGGTGGCTGTTTAGTTTTTGACCAGCTTGTTCGACAGAATTCTCGCGGGTGAGAAGATGCCGGAGGAATGGAGGAAAAGTATGCTGGTGCCCATTTTTAAGAACAAGGGTGATGTGCAGAGCTGTGTTAACTATAGAGGAATAAAGTTGATGAGCCACACAATGAAGTTATGGAAAAGAGTAATGGAGGCTAGAATCAGGACAGATGTATTTGTTAGCAACAGTATGGTTTCATGCTGAGAAAGAGTACTACAGATGCATTATTTGCCTTGAGAATGATGATGGAAAAGTACAGACAAGGTCAGAAGGACCTCCGTTGTGTCTTTGTAGATCTAGAGAAAGCCTATGGCAGAGTACCCAGAGAGAAACTGTGGCACTGCATGCAGAAGTCTGGAGTGGCAGAGAAGAATGTTAGAGTAATACAGTACATGTATATGAGGGCAGCAGAACAGTGATGAGGTGTGCTATAGGTGTGACAGAGGAATTTAAGGTGGAGGTGGGGCTGCATCAGTGACAAGCCAAAAGGAAAAGAAGATATACTGCAATAACTGTCCCACGGTAATGTCCTTGACATAATTTTAAAAATATGGAAATTCAGACATTGTTCTGGAAGTGAATTTCTATTGGTTGGCAGCTCTGCAGTCATAGACATATATGCAGTTGTAGCTAGAATTGGCATAGTTTTATATACTGAACAAAAATATAAACGAAACACTTGCTTTTGCTCCCATTTTTCGTGAGCTGGACTCCAAGATCTAAAACTTTTTGTACATACACAAAAGCCCATTTCACTCAAATATTGTTCACAAATCTGTCTAAATCTATTAGTGAGCATTTCTCCTTTGTCGAGATAATCCATCCCATCTCACAGGTGTGGCATATCAAGATGCTGATTAGACAGCATGATTATTGCACAGGTGTGCCATAGGCTGGCCACAATAAAAGGCCACTCTGAAATGGGCCGTTTTATCACACAGCACAATGCCACAGATGTCGCAAGTACTGAGGGAGCATGCAATTGGCATGCTGACTGCAGGAATGTCCACCAGAGCTGTTGCCCGTGAATTGAATGTTCATTTCTCTACCATAAGTCGTCTCTGAAGGCGTTTCAGACAATTTGGCAGTACATCCAACAAGTCATTTATTTTCTTTCCATGGATTTGTTCCCAAGTGACAGATGGACCACAAAGAAGCACTCATGTCGAAGCCTTTTTTGCTAAGTAGAGTAGCAGTGTTGTTGGCTGCACAGAAGCATTAAGCCACATTTAAATGCATTTTCCACTACAAAAATGTCACTTTGGTGCCTTCTTAAAGCTCAAAGCAAAGTCTGAACGTCATCTTGTTGCCCTGTCCTCTTGAAACACCATTGTGGCGCTCGTCTCCGTAGCAACCCCTCTGCCTGTGACATCAGAAGCAACCCACTCCCCTACCCTCACAGCCAATGGCAAAGATTTAGAAGGCTGAAGAGATGCTGTTTGTGATTGCACTCCACAAGACAAGAAAGAAAGAGAGGGAAAAAAAAAACATTCATACATAATCATTACCTACTCCATAATTACTGTAAAGGTTTTTTTTGTTTGTTTGTTTTTTAATATAAATAAATATAGAGGACTATATAATTGATGCATCAGTAAAATGAAGAATAATTTTGATGGTGGCAAAGCACTAGTGTTGTCAAAATGAAGCTCTCAACTCGAATCAACATACAGTAGATCCTTGGCACCAAGATGGTGGCAAATCACTACTTTTGTCTATAGGAAGTAGAGTTGTCGCAGTTAATCCATTAATCGACAACTAATCGATCATCAAATTAATCAACAACTATTTTGATAATCGGTTAATCTTTTTGAGCCATTATTTAACTTAAAGTTGTCCAAATCCTTTAATTTCAGCCTTTCTGTAAATATTATTTGATTACTGTAGTCCTCCAAGCAGACTGATTATCTTTGAGTTTAATCAACATAAGACATTTGCAAACATCTGCTTTTATTTTGGAAAACAATGATCAACATTTTTTCCTATTTTCTGACGTGCTACAGACCAAACCAGTACCTGAATCATAATGACTTTATGAAAGAAAATAATGGTCGGTTGATTGTATTACGAGAATAAACGTTATATGCCGCCGTAGTTGAACCTGAAGCAGCTTCAGAAGTGCATATCAAATGGTCACCCTTTGCATTATTCAGTAGCCAAGAAGTAGCGCCCAGTTTCAGAAAGGTTGGTGAGTACATCGCTGTCTTGTGTGATATTGCTTAATTGTTAATCATTTGGTTTTGTTTAATCATTAAGCAATACCAAATCAACAACAATAATCAGTTAATAAACAGTAATCAGGGAAAAATATTTTGTAATAAACTTTTATGCAAAATGTTTTATCTGATTAATCGATGGAGCATTGGATTCTAATAAAATATTCAATAGTGACAGCCGTAATATAAAGCTCCTCATCTTACTTCAACATAGTTCCTGGGTATTAAAATGCCACAAGGTGGCGGCAAAGCACTGCTTTTCTCTAATTGAAGCTCCTCAAATCACTTCAGCATAGTTCCTTTCCATTATCATGTCACAACTTGGTGACAAAGCACTACCTTTATCTAAATGAAGCTCCTCAACTAACTTCAGCATACAGTAGTTCCTTGGCACAAAGAGGCCATGAAATGGCTGCAAAGCACTACTGTTAACTAAATGCAGCTGTTGAACTCTCTTCAACATAGTTCCTTGGCACGAAAATGCCACAAGATAGTGGCAAAACATTCCTTTTGTCTAAATGAAGATCCTCGATTGGCCTGCGCACAAAAACAGCAAATAACGGGGTATAGGTTCTCCCCCTAAAAAATCTGTAATTGGGAATTTGCGAATGCCAAACCACGAAATATGCGTGGATTGACAGTATGTTTTATACTCTAGCAACCATCGTTGCTCACGACTTTTCAAGAGGCATTGTGGGATACATGGAGGGCACTCTATAGGGTATAACGTATACTCATTACACATTCGAAGAGCACTACAAAATGGTCTATTCACTGTATAGGGCACTAAACAGTGATAGTGAGTGGTTCCCAACACAGCAGGGGTCACAACTGTAGCAGTTTGTTGTCATTTTATTTCAGTTAACACACAAGCTCATGGTGGAAACAATGTGTCGGCTTGTTGCGTTCAAATCCTCCGCACAGCATGGGACTTTGCCACATCGGCCTCCTTGGTGTCCCCTTGTTGCCCTTGAAGCGTGGCGAGCTGCTTCCGCCGACCTTTTGACCCCCTGCCCTCCCTTTTTATTTTTTATTTTTTCACATCGTCATGGTTACAGCGGTGTTATATAACATGGCGGAAGATGCGGCGTGAAACCTTTGCATTCTTGTCTCCGTGGCAACACCACCAAAAAAAGCAGGAAATGCGACATGACTGTCATTGTTGTTTGGCAGAAAATTAGAAAGTTTGTTCTCCCTACCTTAGCTTTGGGCCAGTTAAAATCTCTGATGTGATTGTGACTAGAGGTTTCACCTATTCACACACTATTTAGTCTCTTGAGACCATATTCCTTGCTGAATTTTGCTTGTTTTGTGGGGGCACCCCTGTGTCAATAAACTGAGAAACTGTACCTTGCCCCCTCTACTGCGGGGCCAATTGCAAGTCCCAATTTTGTCACCATGATGACCAGTGGTTGGATGAGGCAAGTAGCTTTATTGGTGGAAGTGGGGACTAAAATGTGGGGAAAAAAATCAGGTTGCTTCTCCTCTGTCTGCTTTGTATTCATTGGGAGTGCGGATATACAAAGCACCTACGCAATGTCTACAATATCTACACAACATCAACACACAACTAATGTGTGCACAACATTAAAAACAGCAAAATGTACACTACAGCAACACACACAGTTAAATGTTCACAACACACCCGAATAAATGTACACATCAACTCACTGCACTGCATCAACACACAATAAAATATATGCTACATTGACACAAAACTAACATGCACATCATCACACAACCAAATGAAGACAATATAAACAACAATAACATGTAAACAACATAAACATAACCAAATGTGAACATCAACGCACAAAAAAAATTCGTTAAATACAAACAACTAAATTATGTACTACACAGACATACAACCAAACACACATCAACACACAACTAACGTGTGATACATAAACAGACTAATATGCCCAACATCAACACAACATGTCAACATTACTGTAACACACAACAAAATATACAGACACGCAAGTAAATATACTGTACACTACAACAACACACAAACAACAGGCAAAATTAACACAAATGAACACTACATAAACACGCATGGAATTGAGCAACGCTAAAATGTACACTACATGGACAAATGTGCACATCAATACACAACCAAATATATACATAAACACACAACTAAGATGTGGGCAAAATGTCCACACATTTAACATGTCAACACCACATTACTGTAATAGACAAAATATACACATCAACACACAACTAAATATACACTGTACTACATGGGTGATTTGAATTAAATTTAGTCATCTAAAAACTGTTCACTTGATGAAACGCTATGAAAAATGTTCAAATTTGTGTTTTTGTAACTGTTCCATTTCTGGTCTATTTCACAGATGTTCACCTGTTATGGGTGGGTCGGGAACGTAGCCCATGCGATAAAAGGGAATTCACTGTAAACTAGGGATGAGCGAGTACCGATACCAGGTATCGTATCGGCCGATACCGGCCTTCTTCCAAGGTTTCGGGTACTCGCGAAGGCTGCCGATACCAGCCATCGATACTTGTGGCGAAACAATCTGACATCAAGTAAGTCCTCCTCGCCAGTAGATGGCGCTAAACCGCAGTGTTTTCACACTGGTGACTCATCATGTGCTCCAGAATGAAAGAAAGAGGTCACAATTACTCTGTCATTGTTAATTGAAATTTTATGTATCAGAAGTGCTGAAGGCGTTGGTACTCTGTATCGGTGAGTACTCGAGTGAATACTCACTGGTATTGGTGTGAAAAAAGTGGTATTGAACATCCCGCCTGTGCACCTATCATTTACAGTTTAGGCATGTATAAATACATTAAAATGATGAGCATGTTAGTGTCATGCTGAGTGAGTGCTACACAAGCGGCCGTCAGTATCTTGCAACTCTGCTTCCCACACACACGCACGCAGTCGCTTCCTCCCACACAGACACACACACACACACATTCCTCACAGCCAAGTGGAAAGGAAGGTCAGTCACATTTCCCTGGCAGAAGGCTGGCACGCAGCTGTTTACATTTGGCCGTCACCATGGCAATCGCTTTTCTTCTATCACACAATGTGGGTGTTCTTCGCTCTCTGCGGTGTCCAAAAGTCACTACACAGTGGCGGGGGGCAGAGAAACCCAGAGCAGTTCGTAGTAATAGTAGTCGTATTTGTCTCTGTTCTTATTACATCAGAGTGCTCACATATTGCTCATTGACGCTGATATTGGGTCGTGGAAGACTGATAAAAATCAGACATACCCATGCGCGATTGGAACGAGGCCACCGTTTTGTTTGTTGTTGGGCTCAGCTGTGGAAAAATACGACAACGTGCATGAGTTTGTAGAGGGATTTGCAGTGCATGATGGGCAAAGTTTTGTGCTCAAGGAACGTGTTTGATTTTTCAGAGGGACAGATAGACCAGGTCATTCGTAGTTGAGGGGGGAGAAAAAGGTAAAATGTGTATGTAAACTGGTTGATTTAAATAAGTAATATTTAAAATGTGAATTATTTTATTAAGTTTTAATATTTTTTTTCTTGTTCAGAGCTGCCAAATGTTACGTAACCACCCGTATTTTGTCATATAAATAGCATGCAAGTGAAGCCATACAAGAAGTACCTTGCACCAAATAGAAATCAAAACTATTGCCCATACATAAACTATCCAATTCAATGAATCAGCAAAATTTGTTTGTTCGCAAAATAGAGTCTGAGTTTTCATTTTGATGTTGGTTATCTGATTAATCTGGTTCCATAGACTTGCTTTTTTGTGTGTGTGTGTGACCAGGGTTGTAAACAGAATTGGCAAAGGCGAATACACACAGATGTTTTTGAATATGGAATGTCGAAATCTCATATACTGGTACTTTGATTCCGGGTGCAACTGCGTCCGCCATTTCAACGTTGATGTCTTAAAAACATTTAAATGGCAAATATTGAAGCCATCATTTATTAATGATTATGACTGTCGCACGGTAATGTTCTTGACAAAATTTTGAAAATATGGAAATGCAAACAAATTTGAATCAATTGTTCTGGAAGTGAATTTTTATAGGTTGGCCGCTCTATTGTTTCAGTGATTTATTTTTATTTACAATAAATCAATTAGTATTTAGTGTATGTAAAACAGTTTATTTTCATAATGAAATTATTATCACTCTCATTCAATTTTGTCTAAAATGTATTTAAATAGGTGACATGGTGGACGACTGGTTAGCACATCTGCCTCACATTTCTGAGGACCGGGGTTCAAATCCCGGCCTCGCCTGTGTGAGGTTTGCATGTTCTCCCCGTGCCTGCGTGGGTTTTCTCCGGGCACGCCGGTTTACTTTCCTCATCTTTATTACAGCTAATGTCCTGTCTTTTGTTCTCTTCCTATATTATTTAGTTATCTTTTCATTGTCTCTCCCTTTTGTTTTTTCTGTCACTCCCCTTTAAAACTTTGTTCTGTCCGACTGAATTTTCAATAAAAATCTATCAGAATAAAAATAATCACACTGGCAGCTTAAATGCTCCACTGTGGCACAGTAAAACCATTCCAGCATAAAAGGAATACGGATCCTCCTTTCTGCTTGACCTGACAGCCAAAAAGGACAAAATCTTTTTTTTTTAATCCATTAACCAATTCAAGGATTTAAGGAGAACTTAATTTTAAAATACATTTTAATGAAACAATTTAAGGTGAAAAAGAAACGGCTGAATTAATGCAACAAATCTCACGCAAATTCACAGAAGTGACTTCATTTTTGTGTTTAAATGATGAGAGAGAAGTCTTTTTTGTTTTTATTTTGTAACTTTTCCCTTTTTCTGTGATTATTGTTATTATTGCACAACTCTAAAGTCGTACTTCGCTCTGCACTGTAAAAATAAATAAAAAACAAAAACAATTGCAAAAAAATTCTCGATGTAAAGCTGAGATACAAATGATATAGCGTGGTTTTTGCTTTTTTTTTGGGTGACTGCTTCTTTGGTGTGTTTTTCCAGTTCGGCATACGACCGCGACAACAAGCTTCGCGTGGCCATCAAGAAGATCAGTCCCTTCGAGCACCAGACGTACTGCCAGCGCACACTGCGTGAAATCAAGATCCTGCTGCGCTTCAAGCACGAAAACATCATCGGAATCAATGACATCATACGCACGCCCACCATCGACCAGATGAAGGATGTGTATCCTTTAGCCTCTATGCTTTTGCTTGTTTTCTACGCATGTTTTTACCTTCCACTAGCATGCTTCTTCTTGTGTTCCAGCTTATTAATTACGCCACTTTGTACAATAGAAATGAACAGAACTAGAAATAATCCATGCACGAGCAATGTACTGTAATTTCTCATGTATAATGCACATTCCCCCCCAAAAATGTCAAAAGTCAATGGTGCGCGTTATACATGGGTATAGGGGAAAATGAAGAAAACTTTATAAACTTATGCCGCCATCTAGAGGTTATGAGAAAGGTGTACACTTTCATTCTAATATGCCACCGCCATCTAGAGGTTATGAAAAAGGTGTAGCCTACACTTTCATTCCAATATGACAGGGGTACGTATGACTGCATATACCGCATGGTATACAGGTCATACGTAGGGGGCCACTGCAGCCCTCCACCAGTCGGGGCTTTATGGCAGAGTGGCCTGACGGAAGCCTCTCCTCAGTACAAGACACATGAAAGCCTGCATGGAGTTTGCTAAAAAACACCTGAAGGACTCCAAGACGGTGAGAAATAAGATTCTCTGATCTGATGAGACCAAGATAGAAATTGTTGGCCTTAATTCTAAGTGGCATGTGTGGAAAAAAATAGGCACTGCTTATCACCTGTCCAATACAGTCCCAACATAGGTTGAACATTTTTTGCAAATCATTGTATTCTGTTTTTATTTGTTTAACACAACGTCCCAACTTCATTGAAATTGGGGTTGTACATGGGTGCGCATTATACACTAAAAAGTACGGTATGTCACGATCACTACCATCACTCGTCTCATCAGATATTAATAATAACTGCCACCTTACAGAGTAGAAATGGACAGAAATAATAAGGGCCCGAGCGATTCATGGGTTGACTAATTTTATCTGCCGATATTAGCCCTTTTCAATCTCATTATAATCGGCCAGAGTTTTGCCAATTAAACTCCAATATACTCATGAAACTATAAATGGTGTTACTGTAACACTTTGAGTCACGCAGAAGGATGGCCTTTTTTGTCCACTATATTAAGCACCATTCAGTCCAAATAAGCATTTTTTCCTGAGACAATGCAGTGGATGTCCCAGTTCTCATGTGGCCATTATTGCTAACAAGAATGGTGGATTATGGTGTCATGTTCGTGTTGCAGAAGCTCCGGAGCATGGTATTGCTCAGAAAGTTTCAGCATTTGCATGGCTGTGGACACACACATTTCTTGATGAGGAAACTTATTTTGCGGGAAACCTTTTAAAAAATGAATAAGAAAAAGATTGGGTCCGGTTTTATCTTAACTCTCTGTACATCATACGTTTTGTCAAAGATGGCATGTTTTGACATCTGAGAAAGGCATTCCTGTTTTTTATTTTGAAGTAAATGGACTTTCACCTGTATAGTGCTTTTCTACCTTCAACGTAGTCAAAGCGCTTTAACACTGTTTCCTCATTCACCTACTGATAATGTAGCATCAGGAGCAACTTGGGGTTCAGTCTCTTGCTTAAGGACACTTCATGATGGTTACAAGGGCTGAGGGTTGAACCCGCAATCTTCTGGTTCGGAGATGAACACTCTACCACCTGAGCCACGCTGAAGTCGTCGCTTCATGGGAAAGAAGATAATTGAGTAAAAATAATGTGATTTAACCTTAAAAGGGCATTATGCATGAATGATGTTTTGCCAGTAACTTCACTCGTTGTTTATGTCATGTATACAGTACATCTATGGCCTAAATCTAAAGATTAATTGATCAGTTAATGCTTTTTTGCATGTTTTTGTAGTTGAAATGTCCTCTGTTGTAAAGTTCAACAAATACGAATGGACACCCATCCATCCATTGTCTGTACCACTTATCCTCACTAGGGTCGCGGGCGTGCTGGAGCCTCTCCCAGCTATCTTCGGGCGAGAGTCTTCAATTAACCTACCGTGCATGTTTTTGGGGTGTCGGAGGAAACCGGAGTACCCGGAGAAAACCCACACAGGCACGGGGAGAACATGCAAACTCCACACAGGCGGGGCCGGGATTTGAACCCCGGGCCTCAGAACTGTGAGGCAGATGTGCTACTAAAGGACAAAGTATTGTAAAACAGTCAAATATTCTGCCTGTAATTCATTTCTTTATTGGCATAAGCGTTAAAGGACAAAAAAAAGTTATTTTATGCGTTTTTTTTCTAAGATGAATTGGTTATCTTAACCACCACCTTGCACGATCAAAATAAAACATTGACCAGAAATAATCCATAGTAAAAAAAGAAAAAAAAAGAAAAAGGTAAACACCCACACATGGGGACATGCACACTAAGAACATAGAGGTGCCATTCAACGACTGTAATGTTATTGTTTCTTGTTGGTTATCAATGAAACTGCCACCTTGAACAATGGAAATAGAATGACTAGAAATAAAAACGTCTATCTGAGCGCAATATGTCATAATGACAAATGGGATTGATCCTCGAGAGAGAGTCATGATAACAGCCACCTTGCACAATAGAAATTAACACAACTAGAAATAATCCACCGTACATTGAACTGAAGTTCTCAGCTGTGTGTTGTGCAATAACTGAAGCTCACAGGTCTTGACAGATAACACAAAACATGAACTACTTTCCCAGACGAAACTCCATTTGACTTAAGCGCACAGGTCTTTGCAGACACACACAGACCGACCTACCACGAAACTCTCATTGACGACTCAGCATTTTTTTTTAAGTGTCCTTCCGCAAACGTTCCAAAGTGTGTGACTTTTCCTTAACTATGACATTGCTTAGTTACATCGTGCAGGACCTGATGGAGACAGACCTGTACAAGCTGCTGAAGACCCAGCACTTGAGCAACGACCACATCTGCTACTTCTTGTACCAGATCCTGCGAGGCCTCAAGTATATCCACTCTGCCAACGTTCTGCACCGTGACCTCAAGCCCTCCAACCTCCTGCTCAACACAACTTGCGATCTCAAGGTACGACCCAGCGTCCAGTCTCTTGTCTATTTTTATGTGTTTTTGTGTCTTCAACGCCGTCGTCTCCTTGTCCTCAGATTTGTGACTTCGGTCTGGCTCGCGTGGCCGACCCAGACCACGACCACACCGGCTTCCTGACGGAGTATGTGGCCACACGCTGGTACCGAGCGCCCGAGATCATGCTCAACTCTAAGGTGTGCTTGTTTCTAATCTAATGAAAAGGAAAACATTATGTAAAAAGTGACTTTTAAAATTTTGAATACGAAATTTTACATAACAGTGCGGCCAACTCGCATAATCCCGCCCACACAATGAGTTTTTATGCCCATGATTTGGCAGCTCGGCTGATCCAAGATCCACCATTTTCAAGTGACTTGACCAAACTATGTCAAAGACAAAAGCTAAGCAGAGCTCCAGTTTTAGCACAAATTACCATTAGCTAACAGCGCTATCAGCTTGAGGTTCTGATAAGTGGTTGACATGGGGGGAAAAGTGTGTTTGATGATTGCTCTGCTGTATCAGCCACATGCATAGATCCGGTATACATTGTATGGACTGAGCCCTTCCATGAATAGTGAAATTCTGCCGGTAATTGATGCCCTAAAATGGTTTCTAATTGCCCATAGATGCCACAAGATGGTGTCAAAGCAATACAATTTTCCTCATTGAATAAGAGTAGAAGTAAAAAAAAAAAAAAAAAAAAAAAAAGTCCACAAATAAGTGAATTTGTGAATAGAGAATCACGAATATGCAGCGAAACACTTGACAAACCCTGGTCGCCAGCCAATCGCAGGGCACATAGAAACAAACAACCATTCACACTCACACCTCCGGGCAATTTAGAGCAATTAACCTACCACGCATGTTTTTGGGATGTGGGAGGAAACCGGGGTGCCCGGAGAAAACCCAGCCAGGCACTGGGACAACACACAGGCGGGGCCGGGATTTGAATGCCAGTCTCCAGAACTGTGAGGCAGATATGCTAACCAGTCGGCCACCCTGCTGCCCCAGAGAACTAAATACAAACAAATTGACAAGACAACGAGGAACACCTGGACAAGACACAAGTGGCTGGAGGTAGCTGATTGGTCGACACAAGGTAGAAGGTTGACGAGAACAGGTAGACACAGTAAAACATGAAACAAAACCAAACACAATCCTTACCAAAACACAGACCATGACAGTTCAACCCTCAGCCGTTGAAGTTCGGGCGCACAGGAAACAACAGGGGCAAAGTGCGCAGGATCTCGGGGAAGGTGAACTAGGAAAAACGGGTGGTACGAGACAAGGTGACGAAAAAGGCACAGAACAAGGTGACTTGGGGACAGGTTTGGATGGACGTGACTTAGTTGGAGGTGTGGAACAAGGTGTGGAAACTGGTGAAAAATTAAGTGGCTTGGAAACGGGCAGAAAAACAGGACGATAAAATTTGACCTTTACTTGGGCGCCTCCGTTGGCCACCACGCGGCGGTCCCAGATAGATGGCCAAATGTGTGCCCAAGTAAAGTTCAGAGGAAAAGGACTTGGGCTTGGACTCGCAGGGGTTGTAAAAGGGAAAACGTGACAGAAACTGACTAGGACGAGAAAAACTAGGGAAAGAACCGGAAATTCAAAATCGGTGTCAGAATCAGAAAGGAAGTTCACTAAATCGGGCCATCTTCACAATCTGAAAAATCAAAATCTAAAAAAACATGGCGGTAATATGGTAGGGTGAATAGCTAGGGCGAGTGGGGGACACTGGTGAAAAGGACAGACAAGAAAGAACGATGGGCTTACTGGAGGAGGGTAGATATGGTCGGCAGGCTGAGGGCGCTGGGAGGCAGACTGGTGGCGTGGAGGGTCACGCCGTGTGTTTCCCCCTGGATCCTTGTTTGTTTGTTTTTTAAGGCAAGGCAGGAGTGCAGGAGCATGAAAAAGTGTTTTAATAAAAAAAAAAAAAAAAACTAAGGAAAACAAGGACCATGGAAAAATCTAAAGCTTGTGTCACTCTTCCTGAAGCGGAGTGATTCGAAACAGAGCTTGTATCAAAACACCAGTGTCACGTGACCGATGACGTTCAAAGCTTCGAACGTCATCCCTGTTTCGGTTCGCACTTCATTCCTTCAAAATGTTTCGAAGCTTTTCATAGGCTCATAGTCTTTCAGTGTGTGTCATTGGCTCATGGCATTTCAACGCATTCTGAGCCAATGACAACCAACCAACATCTAACCCTTAATATAATTTGCATTTATTCTTTGGGTTAATCTGGAATGTGTTTTAGAGTATGGGGGGAGCATCTGCATATTTTATTGTAATGAAGATATAATCATTATTTGGTATGAATGAACAAAACACGAATGACCATACAGACTTTTCTGAACTTTTATTGCTGTCATGGGAAACAGTGCCAGTGCTTCAGTCGTGCTCTTTTGAGTTTGCTATGGCTTCAATTGTCCACCAGATGTCACCGTCACTGAAGTTTTGAAGCTTTTGAGTCTTTTTTTGCACAATTGTTAGGAAAGCCTCAGTGCTTCATGACGCTTCACTTGCCCACCACTACCAAAATCTAACCACAAAGAAACACTTGAATAAATCTAAAACTGGAAACAAGACATGACTAGTGAAATAACTGAGCAACATGACAGACAGTGCCAATGACAATGAACCGACAAGAACTGAAAGAAACCAGGGAACTAAATACAAACTAATTGATAAGACAACGAGGAACACTTGGACAAGAAACGAGTGGCTGGAGGGAGCTGATTGGTCGACACAAGGTAGGTTGACAAAAACAGGTGGACACAATAACTTAAATGTGCACACAAGACATAAAAAACATGGGACACATGAAAACATGAAACCAAACAATCCAATCCAAACCAAAACACAGACCATGACAGTAAGCACGGACTTTTCATTTGAAAATTCCCGTTAGTATAGTGAATTGTGACGCGCGGATACGTCTCCGTTGTTCTGCTTGACCGTTGTGTTTTTTCATTGCTGTCAGGCCAGCCTAAAAGATGAAGTCAAGGCAGCAGATACGATTCTTAAGTGTCTTGCTGGTACTGCTGCAAATGAAGCACTTTTCATATGCAGCATGCCCGCATTTTGAATGTAAAAAAATCGCCGACAATCACGTTGATTTAATCATGGCAGCCAAAATTACGATCACAATTTAAATTTTATTACTTGTGCATTCCAAGAAGAAAGTCTACTCTTCCTTTTGGTATGTTTATACTGTCACAGAACATAATATTGTATTGTCTTGTAAGAGTGATCAAATTGCTCTAAAACAGCTGACAATACGGGGAACTATGCTTTGAAAATGTCTGAATTAGAATAAACTTAAGTTTTAACATTGTCATTTTACCTTTTGTTTTTTCCTGATCTACAAACGATGAGGCCCATCTGTCTGTTTTTACAAATCAAATGTGGCCACCCCTACTTTAGATGTATGTTATGTTTAAAACCACAAATGTGGCCTTCTGCATATGTAATAATCCTCATGTCTCCGGGTTGGCTTTCAGGGCTACACCAAGTCCATAGACATCTGGTCAGTTGGCTGCATCCTGGCTGAGATGTTGTCGAACCGGCCCATCTTTCCTGGGAAGCACTACCTGGATCAGCTCAATCACATTCTGGGTAAAACCATGTTGTTGTTTTAACCTTCAGCTTGATGTGTAATCTCCTATCGTAACACGTGAATCTTGTTATCCTCCTTCAGGTATCTTGGGTTCTCCTTCCCAGGAGGACCTCAACTGCATCATCAACGTCAAAGCGAGGAACTATTTACTGTCTCTGCCGCTGCGCTGCAAAGTGCCCTGGAACCGCCTCTTCCCCAATGCTGATGCCAAAGGTCTGAACCTATAGAAAATAATCCACATAGTAAACAGAGGAAAAAAGTCCATGAAACGCTCGATGCCTGCTCACAATGTACATGTCATATTGTGATGGCTCCTCTCGTCAGTTATTCATAACTGCCACCTTGCACAATAAAAAGAGAAACTGACTAGAAATAGTCCACTAGGTCAAAAAACGCAAAAGCTCACGACGCTCTTGGTCATGCATGGACACATTACATTGTTTACATTCGCTTGCAACCAATAAGAGGACATAGCGGTGTCATGTGGTTGGTTGTGACGATTTTGGAGTGCTTCAATTTTTTTTTTACCACGTGCGAACAATAGCTACAACGAATAATCAAATAACTCGAATAGTTCGATTACAAAAAGGTCAAAGCATTTTTCCGCACGCACCACTCTGTGTAGAAATAAGTTTGCGTGATGGCGGTAAACCAGAAGACGAGAGTCCATAAAAGATAATGTCCAAAGTTTGTTTTACAATTACCAAGGACTATAAAGTGCAACGTGAACCACAACACCATGTCTACGATCGCCAACACAAGGTAACATAGTGATGTTAGCTAATTTAATATAGCCTACCGTCGCTAGTTAGAAAGTATTATAATGCCCCTGCAAGTGGCATTTTCGTACATTTATTCAACAAACAGTAAGAAAACTAAAACGGAATATGCACATTCATACACGAGCTGCCAGAGAGCGCAACGAAAGTAGAGTCACTTAACACACAGAGTTAAACGCTAGCCGGCTCGACACTCTCATTCGCTGACATCCCTGTCACTCACCGGGTCAGGCCCCACCTTTTTAAAGCCATACGCACTCAGTCACAGACACTAAAGTACAACATGAGGATGGCGACCCTAAATGGACAACAACAATACCTGCACCTCACTTGCGCATGTTATTGTGTTTAATAGTGCAAAATCTCTTTATCCAATTAACCAATGGGATAATCGGTAGAATACTCGATTGTAAAAATATTCCATAGCTGTAGCTCGAGTGTGAACACAAACCAGCTCAAGTTTCCAAACCAACCTACCAACCAAGGTTCTAGTGGACAGTTTGCTACATTGCAGATGTTTTCATGTTGTGTTTTGTGTGTGGTCAGCATTGGATCTGCTGGACAAGATGCTCACCTTCAACCCCCACAAAAGAATTGAGGTGGAGGAGGCCCTGGCACACCCCTACTTGGAGCAATACTACGACCCCACCGACGAGGTGAGTGACGCCTCGGCGACCAATCAAAATCGCGTTCTCCTCGGTGTTGACGTTTGCGTTTTTGCCGCAGCCTGTCGCCGAGGCGCCATTCAAGTTCGACATGGAGCTGGACGACCTCCCCAAGGAGACGCTGAAGGAGCTCATCTTTGAGGAGACTGCACGTTTCCAGCCCGGGTTCCGATCCTAACACCTCACACCAGGTCAGTCAAACGGCTTTTAATGCCCTAATCGTCCTTGTACCCTCGAGTAGTTTGGTTCTTTGCTACACCCAAAATGTTCATGGTTAATGACCATATTCTCCAGTTTGTGCTTAAGTCCTTTTTTTACACGCCTGGGCTTGCGTACTTTTCATCTACGGCTATACATATTCCTCTCTGTCTAGACTTCTGATGCACCCACTCCACAAAAAACAAGAACTCCTGGAACGTGTACTTTTCCTGATACTTGTGAATGTCATTTAAATCTGTGAAAAAGATAAAACACATAAAATTTGAAAATACCTTACAGCAGCAGATGTGTATTCGGACAGTTGGGACGTGCGGAGTGCTCTGACTGGTGGCTACACTTAGACTTGGAAGAAGAGCATGTTTTTTGTTGTTTTTTATGTTAAATTCTATATGAGCATTTAAAAAATACTGTGCTGTTGACTCGATGCGTGTTTGGAGGTCCATCAATTAAAACAAAACAAAAAAGGACGAGCAAAAAAGTCAGCTAGTGCCAGTATTCCTCGCCATGAATATCACAACTAAAATCCTGTAATCACCAACTCGCAGCACCTCCTTGTTCAACTCAATATTTTTTTTCGTTCGGTCCCAAGTCAACATTGGCATACTGCTTAAGAATGCAGTAAAAAGAAAAAAACAATCTAAAGAAAAAGATCAAACTTTGTGACAGTGCAAGTTGAAATATTTGGGATAGCTTTCTGAAAGTCTCTTTCACATTATTATTAGTAAATGTGGCTCATATTCATATTGTAACTGCTTCCAAACCTCAGCTGCAATATGTTTAACCTTCCTGGGGTGCTTGAATTACAACAAACAGCCTCTGACGCACATGCTTAAGTTGACGGGAGAATGCACATGAGGTAAAATTTGACAAGAGAATGCCCACATTTTCAGGTTGCTCCAACCAGAGTGCGTATCTGGCATTTAGGTGCATAATTGACAGACTGAAGTTGACTTCACTGACGCTCCGCGCAGTGAAGGCTGAGGCTCGGAGCGGGAGTGAGCACGTCAGACTTCTACACATCATGAAAGCCTCCTTTGCACAATATCATCTTATCCCAAGTGTTGCACTGAGGCGACTAATCATTTATTTTAACAAAGTTTGGCACAAGCACGTCTTCGGAGGTGCGTGTTCTTCTTCGTTGGTTTTCGCCACTTTCTTCTTCGGGGTCAGCGGACTGTAGGCATGGAAACTGGGAACCAGAATTTTTGAATTTGAACGATTCCGGGAGAACCGGAACGTTAGTCCCAGTTTCAATCGATTCGCGATGCCCAACCCTATCTAGGATGTCGGTGTTTTTTATGGCCTTTGTATTTTGATCATCCTTAGGAAGTTCAACAAAATGTTTAGTTCAGAATAAAAAGTGAATATTTGGCAAATTTGTGAATATGAATTTTGCCTAGTAAATAAGTCTTACAGCATTCTCCAATTCTCTATTATAGTTACCCTGCAGGAACAAGACCATTTCTTCTTTAATATCAATTAGTGTACAATGAAGTTGGGATGTTGTGTTAAACATAAATAAAAACAATGCAATGATTTGCAAATCATGTTCGACCTATATTTAATTGAATACACTACAAAGACAAGATATTTCATCTTCAAACTGATAAACTTTGTTTTTAGAAAATAATCATTAACTTAAAATTTTATGTCTGCAACACGTTCCAAAAAAGCTGGGATAGGGTCATGTTTACCACTGTGTTACATCACCTTTTCTTTTAACATTCAATAAACGTTTGGGAACTTTGTAGGTGGAATTCTTTCCCATTCTTGCTTGATGTACAGCTTCAGCTGTTCAACAGTCCGGGGTCTCCGTTATCGTATTCTACGCTTCATAATGCGCCACACATTTTCAATGGGAGAAAGGTCTGGACTGCAGGCAGGCCAGTCTAGTACCCGCACTCTTTTACGACGAAGCCACGCTGTTGTAACACATGCAGAATGTGGTTTGCCATTGTCTTGCTGAAATAAGCAGGGGGCGTCCATGAAAAAGACGTTCCTTGGATGGCAGCATATGTTTCTCCAAAACCTGTATGTACCTTTCAGCATTAATGGTGCCTTCACAGATTTGTAAGTTACCCATGCCATTGGCACTAACACATAGATGAGAACATTGTCCTTAAACTGTTCGACTATTTTCTCACGCACTTGTTCACAAAGAGGTGAACCTCGCCCCATCTTTGCTTGTGAATGACTGAGCAATTCAGGGAAGCTCCTTTTATACCCAATCATGGCACCCACCTGTTCCCAATTAACTTTTTGCCACCTGTCCCAGCTTTTTTGGAACATGTTGCAGCCAGGGGGCACGGTGAACGACTGGTTACAGCATCTGCCTCACAGTTCTGAGGACTAGGGTTCAAATCCCGGCCCAGCCTCTGTGGAGTTTGCATGTTCTCCCCATGCCTGCGTGGGTTTTCTCCGGGCACTCCGGTTTCCTCCCACATCCCAAAAACATGCATGGTAGGTTAATTGAAGACTCTAAATTGCCTGTAGGTGTGAATGTGAGTGCGAACGGTTGTTTGTTTATATGTGCCCTGCAATTGGCTGGTAAACAGTTCAGGGTGTACCCCGCCTCCTGCCCGAGGATAGCTGGGATAGGCTCCAGCGCTCCCGCGACCCTTGTGAGGATAAGCGGCTCAGATAATGGATGGATGGATGTTGCAGCCATAAAATTCTAAGTTAATGATTATTTGCTAAAAACAATAAAGTTTATCAGTTTGAACATTAACTATCTTGTCTTTGTAGTGTATTCAATTAAATATAGGTTGAACATGATTTGCAAATCATTGTATTCTGTTTAACACAACGTCCCAACTTCATTGGGGTTGTATTATAAGTATTAAATAATAAAACCGAAACCTCAGTCCAAAATAATCGAACGATGGGATATTCATAAAATGAGTAATTATTCAGTTGTGATTTTACACAAAGAACATTCTGATGAAACTCCTTTGAATTTGGACAGAAACGAATTGCAGGGTAGAGTCTGTGAGTGGTTTTGATAAGTAATTCTTTAAATTGGTTTGGAACCAGAAATTTGCTGTGCTCAACCCAAAGACTTTCCCCACAACGCAACTGCTTTTGGTGGCTAAATTTAGTGCTTTCTTTATGTTTATTGTCACATTTACGATCCTAAAAGTCTCTTCCACCTATCATTAGTCTTGAACAACCTTCCTCCCTCTGTCCACTCTGGAGAGAGGATTTAAAAAGATGAAGAAGCTGGACTAGGGATTCCATTGATCGCGCTTTCAAAATCAGTAAGATCAATGAAATTTTGTGAACAAATGTATCATAGTCAAATGGTGTACCAAATCCATCAAAGAAATGAGAGGGAAAAAATGATAGTTTTCCACAGATTGTAGAGCATGGTCTTGTTTCTATGTAAGATATATTGATTATTCCAGACAATCCATTTGTGCTGTGAAAAGTTGTTATGCCTAGATCAGACTACAGGATTTTAGTCCTGATATTGGCCCGATTAGCTATCGCAGCCGATTTCGTAGAGCAGGCCCAACATATTTTGTCGGGAACGACAACATTTCTTGTAGTGTGAGATAATCCACGACCTACGATAGCCCTTAGAAAAGTCTAGCGTGTTTGAGTATTTCTTTTTTTTAATTTTGTCTTGTGTGTAGTGTGACGGATCAACGACAACTCTCCGACAGCGCACCTTGACGTCAACCAATAGGATTGCGTATTGTGACTGGCGCATCACCTCCCGTGCTTGCCATTGTCAAGATACTTGCACACCGTTCCTAACATTTATTCACGCGCACAAGCCAATGTTTGCCGAAGCTTTAGAGCATGATTCGACAGAACGCCGGTATGTTTACGTACAGCCGTTAGTGCTAGCACTAGCTTGCTAGACTACTCGTGTAGTGTTGCCACTGTTTGACCCAGATACGGCAAGATTTCATGGCAGTAGTCTGACAGTGCAATCGGGAAAGACCAAATTTGTCTTGTCGCCTGATCCAGGCATTAGTAAGCCAACTTCCATGAATTTAATGACTGTTTATGGAAATGAGACAACTTAATTGGTAACTTAGAACATTTGAAAATCACAACTTAATAAAGACTTGAGGCCATCACATTTTTCAAATAGGATGTTGGGGAAAACAAACCACGGACTTTCATGACACAGACACTTTTGGAGCCATTTGATTTTGAATGCATGATCAAGAGTTTCAAAGTCAATAGCATTGAACCGTCCTTCAGAGCAGTTTCTAATCATTGTAGTCCTTTTGACATAATCTCTTTTGTTTTTCTATATGAATTTAAACGGTGTGGAATTTATTGCAGAGGGTGTTATCAACACATAAAGATAGGGCAGGATAAACCATTTTAGAAATCCCATCAGCCTTGGCGAGCATTAGCCGTCCGTCCTTGTAAAGTGAGGTCGCTTTGAAGCCAACAGTTAAACACAGATTTTGCTTTTTGTACATTTGTAGAAAGGTCGGTCACTCGCAGAGTTATTCATTGTAATTCCTAGATATCTGAGAATTCTTAACAGTAATTCCACAAACGGATTGTTTTTTTTGTGTTTGTTTCATGAATAAACATTATTTCACACTTCTTTCTATTAATGACCAAACCAGAAGCATTTGAAAAGGCCTTCAATCCCTCCAAGACTACTGGGACCTGCTTATCATGAAAAAAATGCATGTGCCATATGCTAGTTGATTGATTAATAATGTGTGGTCTCCAATACTAACTCCTTTTGTGTGACTATAATTTAGAGTGTATAGATTCAACATCTCAGCTCCGACCCGACCTAACACAAAAAGGGAGAAATTGGACAACCCTGTCTGATACCTCGTTTAAGTTAAAATCTTTGGGAGGAACCTTCAGAATGAGCAATGTTGCTATTAATACCTTTATATAGTTTGTACCATTTCCTTAAGCCTCTCACCAAACCTAAAATAATTTAATGCTTTGTAGATGAACTCGTGTTCTGCAGTCAAATGCCCTGTAAAAATCCCCAAAAAGAATCAGCGATCAGTTAGATGCGAGTCGTCTATCAAAATCCAAGGTACCTTGAATGTAGCGCCTCAACCAAGTGGACGTTATAGATGGCTTGTCCTTTGAATAACTAGCCGCTCTATTGCAAAATTGTGGCACTATTAAGTAGGGCCCATCCGATTTTGATTTTTTTGAGGCCAATTCCAATTCCGATATTTGATTTCAGTAGTATTTAACTTTACAAGAGACATAAACTGATTTTTGTTTATTTGAATGTCATTATCTTTGTCTTATGTTGTAATGTGTCAACTGTGTAAAAACAAACAAACAAAAAAAAAGTTTTTAAAAAAATCGGCCATTTTTTTTTTCCGATTTGAAAAGGGCTTATATTGACTGACTAATCGATAGGGCCCTGCTATTAAGAATTAAAAACGAAAAGTGTAACGACTTTTTTTGTTGTTGTTTGTCCTACAGATGATTCGCCGCCAACGGAATCCCCCCCCTAACCCCCGGCTCCTACACGCTGTTGTTGCTGTTTTTTGTGCTTTTTAAAAAAATATTATTTTGATTTCTTCGGTTTTGGTTCCCAGAATCCTCAGCTGTCGCTTGTCAAGTCCACTTTGCTCAGGAATGGCGTCAGGAATCAATCAGTCTGTGGTTCCGGGATGAGGGAGAGTGATTTTTCATCTCGCCCCCACCCCAGCCCCCTCCTTTAAAAGGCTTTTTTGTCGTCGCCTGCTCATCATGCAGCCCCCCGAAAAAAACCGAGCAATTTATGCAAAGAGTCGACTTCATCAGCCACAAAAAAAGCCATGGTTCTTGCGGTTCTCCTCTAGAATCGTCCTTTTATTGTACGTGAAGCTTCTATTTTAGCCTTTGCGGGGTCAGCACGGGACAGTCTTAACGTGTTTGAAAGGGAAAGAAAGAAAAACACCCCCCGTTGTTTAACCTTTCTAAATAGTAAAAATATGTTTGTGTTGGGAAACTGACTATATTTTCCTCGTGTGCGTGCATGTGTGCGTGGCCTGCTGAGAAGACGTGTGCCCCTCTGCATGACTGTTAGCAGCTGTGTATACAAAGAGCATGTCAAGTGCCACACGGGCCTTTACCGTTCCGCCTCCAACACGGTGCTTCAGCGTCCTCATTTTGACTTGTTTTTTCTTTTTTAATTTAGCTCGGCCGTCGTCCGCACGCGACCAATTGCGTCACACGAGTAGCTTCTACGAGAGCTTGAAATTCCGCTTTCTGGTGTCCGTGAATGCAATACGAAAACTCTTCAAAAAGGTTCTAGTCCACTTTATAAACACAGCACTTAAGCTCCAAGTAGCTGGCATCTAACTAACAAGCTGTGTGAGGATAGTTTGAGGACACTGCCTTGGCTTATAGGAGTGAATGCAGCACGACAACTTTCAAAAAGCCAGTGGTCTGTTCAATATTTAAACACTTCAACTTAGCTGCTTGAGAATCTGCAAGGATAGTTTGGGATGCTCCTCCCCACCCCACCCCCACGAACGTGAAAAGTTCAATAAACTCGACTCAAAAGTACTTTCATTTCTTGAAATGCTGTGTTTTCCATCAAGAATTAAATAAAAAGGAAGACAAACTAATTTGGCTCGGAAGTTATTTTTTGGGCTATGGATTCTTGGAATTGAGCCACTGCGAACGTGAGGGGGCTAACTCCATTTTGGGCATTTTTGCAGGAGAGTTTAATTTCATGACGATGACGATCTATCAGCTTTATTTCTTTATTTATATGGCAATGATTACTTCTAGATACTTGTTTTTACAGAAGTTGTGGGTTTTCCTCAGGTTTTGACATTTTGGACTTGGATCACACTTGCAAAATCCGTACATTTGTCATTTTCATAGAAAATTGAACAACAAAAATAAATAAACAAGTAGACCTACTCCAAAAGCCTGTTTTTTTCTAATGGGTGCGGCCTTCTTGAAAATGGCCCAGTTGTTGCGCTGAAAAATCAAAGAGTGCAATAAAGAAATTCCCCCTAAATGTCAACATTGATTTAGACCAGTGTTCATCTGAAAGATATGCCTTTTCTCTATTCTGCACTTAAATGACAAAAGTGGAGTTGGCCCACTCGAGTTCTCCGTGGCTCAATTAGCTCGCAATTGATTAGAGCTACCCTCCTCAATGCTCATCTATTTGGGATGCCGCTTTTTCCCCAAAAACATGATTGCAGCACCAACAAGTTCAACTCCCAAGTAATTTTGTTTTGTGGGATGCTGCTTTTTCCAACAAACTAGACTGGAAAGTAATTTTATTTTTGGATGCTGCGTTTCCCGCACCCCACAAACATGAATGCAGCATGAAGACCAACAAACTCAACTCAAAAATGTGTTAGCAACACGTACTTGTAATTAGCAGCCAGCTAACTAACTAGCATACTGGCACTCCTTTCGCTATTTGATGTGGCTTTTCCCCCTAAACTGGTGAATGCAGTACAAAGACCAACAAACTTGACTGGAAAGTAATTAGTTTTTGGCGGGCGCTGCTTTTTCCCCACAAAGAAGAATGCAGCACAACAACCACTAAATTAAACTCAAGAATATTTTTTTTTTTTCTGATGCTGCTATGACCCACAAACATGAATGCAGCATGAGTGCCAACAAACTCAACTCAAAAATGTTTTTTAACAACACTTAATTGACAAGTAATTGCTTCAATTAAGTAGGTGTGTCCTAGCCAGTTGTTAAAGGAACAATCAACTTAAAATGACTCATTTAGCACTTTGTCAGCTGAGCAGATATTTAAAACAAAAATAAATAAAAATCATCAAACGCTCCTGCGGTGGCGGCGGCCTGTAGACATATACGGAAATATACGCATACTTGTTTGGGGGAGGCGTTCAAAGGCACCGGGAAGCAGCAGCACGGTTTGTGTGCTGATTAGCGCTTGTGCTTCATTCTTTTGTGTCTGTTTGTGCCTTCTTTGACGATTCCGTGTGCAGCTTCTGATGTGATCAAATCAAAAAAAAAAAAAAAAAAAAAGCTTTGTACATTTTAAGACTTGTTGCCACCCTTGTGTGTCTGTGCGTGCGCGATTTGTGAAGAAAAGCATTTCTATTTTTCCCTCTTTTTGTTTTCTCCCTTTTTGTGCAGATATTTTTGTCCGATGAATGTTTTCTTTCTATCAGACACTAAATGATCTTGTTGCTTCACTTCCTGTGTTTTGATTAATTGTGAAGAAAGAAAAATGATTTAAAAATGAAAAAAATGTCCACCTTGTGTTTTTTAAGGTGTCTGCCTTGACATTGTTGTTGGGTTTTTTGTTTTTTGGGTCAGTTTTATTATGTCGTTGTGAAAAGATTTGCTCTTATTGTTGAAGACTGTTTTTAAAAAGTGAATAATGAAATGGTCTTTTGCAAGCCAAGAAGAAGAAAAAGACACACTAACAAAGAAAAGTCAACAATCAGTATTGAAGTGACTGGACCGCTCTCAACAATCAACACATACACAATTGCCAAATAACGTTCTTTCTTTGGAGCAACCAATTCTAAATGTATTAAATTAGAAAATCAATAAAAGTGTTTTACCCCAAAATTTTCATGCATGTCTACTATTGATTTTTTTATTATTATTATTGTGTCCACCATTGAATGAAAACATACAACCTGAGCCAGGACTTTTCTCTTGCGCAAGAGGAGAAAGCAGTCACTCTCTCAGCGAGCAGGACCGTTTCTGCCATCTGCTTCCCCTCTTGCCCTTTTTATTAAGCTTGAGTAGGTGGTTTCACATTTGATGACCTTTTCAGGAACTGGTCTCTGAATGGGGGTGTGGGGGTTTATTGCCTTGTGGAATCGGCATTGTAGTACTTTTCCAAACTACTCGTTTCTAGTGAACAAGGGTGCTATCATCTTAATGCAGTTACAGCAACACTGTATTTTTATGCAATATATAAAATTTTTCCATCAGATGTGATGTTCTTAAAGCTACAGACACTCATTAAACAAAACCTTGATTTTAGCAATAAACAGGTGTGTGGAGTAGACAAATATTGTACTCAGGTAAGAGTACTGTTCCTTTAGAATATGACTCAAGTAAAAAGTAGTCCTCCAAGTAACTACTTGAGTGTTAGAAAGTACGTAAGTAAAAAAACTACTCAAGTACTGAGTAACTAAATAATGATTTATTTTTTTCAATCAGAGCATGAATGTTAAGTAAAATAAAAACTCAAAATATGAATGTGCAAATTCAGACAATGCCGAGCAATATCACAATCTAAAACAATAAATCTTCATAAAATAAAATCTTTGTAAAGTAACCAATTAAGGCAAATTCAGCTCCAAGAAATTGTTTTATACTATATTGTTTCCACTTGTTAAACAGCAGAATACTGTAGGCTCACCAGGCAGATTACAAAAACAGGAACAAGGCTGCAGTGGCTATAAAAAGTATAAACAACCCTATTCGAATGATAGGTTTTTGTGTTTCAAAAGAATTTTGACCAAGATAAATCATTTCAAACTTTTTCCACCATTAACGTGACCTAGAATTTGTACAACGCAACTGATTTATTTTTGTATCTTTTTGAGAGGGGAGGTGAAAATAACTTACATTTGAATGTCATTGACTTGGACTTGATGTTCGACTTGTTGCTTTCTTGGCCAGGTCACCATTGCAAAAGAGATATTCTGTTTTAACTGGTCTTTTACCTGCTTAAATAAAGTTTAAATAAAATAAATGAAAATAAATCTAGTTGCACAAGGATTCACTCCTTATAACTGGCACATGGCTGTGTTCAGAAGTAACAGATCACATTCATACTCATGTTCAATGGGAGTCCACACACACCTGCCACCATTTCAATGTTTAAGTGGCGGGGGACAACAACCCATGCATTGGGCCTTACAGAAACATTTGCATAGTCACTAAAATGACTGAATTAAGAAGCTGTTTGCTGACCTGACATTGATAGTGTGTGTGTGAGAGAGCGAGAGAGAGAGAGAACAGAATGTATGCCAAAAGATGCCTGTTTTACAGTTACTTGTGACCCTAAAATAGGGCTAATGTTGCCATATGCACAGCCACAACAACAGCAAAAACATCAACTTACCGCATGGTGTTTTCTCAAGTTAGAAGTGGGCTAAAATATCCAAATTTGGGCAGTAACAAAACTACGCTGCATGTTCAAGCTGCAGTTTTTCGTAGAATGAAATGTAACAGTAGCGGGTTATTACCCACCTCTGGCACTTTAAAGCAGCTGACTGACTCGACCATATAGAATATTAGTATAAGAAGAATTTAAATAAAATAGTTTTACATATTTCATAGTTCAACGTTTTTAATTCATATTTATATTGTATATATATTTATATATTTATTTAAACGGGTCAATTTGACCCACAAAATAACATGATGGTTAGTGATGTTCACAGTTCAAACCAAATTTCAAAAAGATTTTAAGGAATCTGTGAGGTACTCATTATTTAATATAAAAACCATGTGTGAAATAAAATTAAATAACAACACTGTAAAGCAACTGGTTCCATTGAAGAATCAACCAAAAGTAAAAATGTAAAAATAAACTTTTTTTTTCCTTTGAAGTGAAACTGAAAATTGTTTGGAAAAAAATCAGATAAAACTACTTCTGGAATTAGTTTTTTAATATAACTTTTTGGGGACATTTTCAAATGTGCAAATCTTGCAAAATTTAAAAGAATGTCATTGTTCTCATTGTTTAAAAAAAAAAACCTCCATGTGTACAATAAAATAAACTATACAGCAAATGGCTGCCATGACCATTATTTTAAAAAAGTTTAAAATCCACAAGCTGGCGTGTGGGATACATTAAATTGTTACATATTATCGCTGTCACCTTGTTGTATTATTTATTTCCAATAGGCGGCGCTCTAGTTCCATTGTAATAACAGTGTCGCATTCGTAGTTTCCGTTTTGTGACTTGTTAACAATATATAAATTAAATAACAAATAAAATGACGTCACAGTCGTAACAATACCTTTTTAAAATCCACTTATTTGACGTAATATTATGACATTCAAATTAGTTGTGAATCTTAAAATAGATAATTTAATTCAGATTTAACGACCGTGAAAGCCACAAAGATCATGTGATTTTAAGGGCAACACACAAACGATAAACTGTGATTAAAACGATGACGTCTCTCGAACGGCAGATTTTGTTTACTTGAGACCCGTCCACGTGGTAGTGACGCTTCGCCCATGCGCACTGGAGCCAGGCTTCTTGGCCTTCCCTTCTCCGCCTTCGATTGGCTCTCTCCCTCCAGCCCCACCTTATCAGGCCGCCAATTGGTCCGGCTGCCATTGTGCTCTTCGCGGATTGGACGCTATTTGTAGCCGCGCTTTAGTAGCTAGGCTACTGCTGCCATCATGGTCCTCGACAGAACTCGGAGATTCAATGAGGTCTCAATTAGAAAGGAAAACAAACCTTTGCGGATTTATTATATTAAGTACATAACGAACACATGATGATCCTGTGACGTTTGATTCGTGCCAAAAATGTGTTTATCTCTACGTTTGAAACACAAGAAGCAGTTGTGAGGAAGGGTGGCTAAAGTTAGGTTACTTAAATACGTAATATACCCAATATATATATATATATATATGTATATATTTATATAAAGTTTGACATAGATTAAGTTAGTGTTAAGTTTGTTTAAAGCGACTAGAGCACTACATTTCATTTGGCATCGAATAAAAGTTTATTTTTCCGCATTAGGAGTTAGTGATTTAAAACATAAAAATCCCCACGGCACTTAAAGGCAGCACAAGCATTGGAAGAAAAGCTGTTTTATTTGCACTTTTCCGCCAAGTTTTGCACCGCAACCTTCGTGTTATTTTATTTTATTCTAAGTCCTCGCTGCTGTCACGATGCGCCTCGTTGCTGTTTCTCTGAATTATTGATCACCAGAGACCCGGGCAGAAAGCAAAGGAGGCCCGCGGACTGTGTGGCAGCTGATGGCTGTAAGAGAGGCGCCCTAGTCCAGCCTGACAAGCCCCCGCATGCCCGCGATCATCCACCAGATAACCGAGTATCCTCCCACCGCCAGGCCGTCCAGTCGGCCAAGACGGGCTGCTGCGGTCCGCATGGGACAGTGATCCTCCGTGCGGGCTCCCCAGGACTCAGCGAGTGTTTTCGGGGGTGAGTGACCTGCTTTGGAGGACACACTTGGTTGGTCCTTAAACGTCTCGTTATGATTTCAGATCGTTTTGGTTCAGTTTAATAATTACTGCTTGACAATCATTTTAAAGGTTAACACACTTTAATGCCACAAGGGAGGTCGCTTTACTGTTTTTTTTTTGGACGTTTTTTCAGCGAAAACAGCCCGATGCTGTTTCTGCGACGTTGTGTTTAAGTGCGGCTCGTCCTTCTCGCCACTGATGTTGTTTTCATTGAAGTCAGCCAGCCAGCTGCATTAAAAAAAAAAAAAACGTGTGCGCGTGTCCGTACAATAGTGATGTCATCGCCACCGAGCTCAGCTGTTTATTTTTTTTATTTTTTATTGGTTTAATCGAATCACTTGTCCAAACCTCTTTGGCACGAGACGTTTTATTGATTGAGCCTTTCTAAAATTAACCGTGTGTGTGCGCGCGTGACTTTAAAGTGACCTCAGCCAGCTCAGCTTTTATCAGATTAAATATGACAGCCTATACTAGCCTTTTTTTTTTAATGCAATAACGTTAAATCTTTTCCAGCTTGAATTAGTTTTTGTGACTTAAATGACGAGCTGTGACTTTATCATGAAACCACACGAGGCAGTAAAAAGTAATAATAATCCTGTGTTGTTGTGTGTTTGTGTGTGTGTTTTTTTGGTTTGTTCTGTTTTTACACGTGAAATTCATATTCTCGTCTTGTATTTATTTACACATCCGGGGATGTGCCTGCCTCCCCCCCGCTCGTTTGGCGCGTTCATGTCACATGGGAAATAATCCTCCCAGTAAACACGACGACTTGGAATGCTTTAAAATCTCACTGTGACTGAATTGTCTGTTTAGAACAATGATTAGATGTCTATTGTGTCACAAAATCTTGATCTTCATAGTAGGAAGTGTTGTGTGTTTGTTTTAGTGCATATATTGTCTATCTTTCTATCTTTCTACCTATCTATAATCTGTCAAACAAAAAACGTGCTTAATCGGACTAATCATAGCAACAGCGATAATCATTATGAATATTGTGCACGTCTATTTTATAAAAGTAGTTGAAAATAAATAAATACTAAATACTCGTCAGCTACATTTAAAGTGATCATAGTTGCTTAGTAGTCTTTATTTTTGCAACAAAAAAAAAGCAGAACATGTTGACAAAAACATCTCGAGCCGTATTTTCCCATTTTTCCCAGGGGACCGTGAAGGCAGCGCCGTCGCTGATTGGCCAACCCGGCCGTCAATCATCTTCGCAGCAGCACCCTCCCACGTGGGTGACGTTTCCGTGCCAAAGCGGGCAGGCCAGTGCGAGACAACAAAAGCTCGCGTGGGGGACAAAATGCGAGCCGTCGCTGGGCTAACACTTCGTCACTAACCCGACACACTTGCACACATGGACTGGAAGCGAGCACGATGACTTTTACAAGGAGATTGTGACGACAACAAGGAGCTTGTGTTGTGGTGCGTTTGGGTGTGTTTACGTGCTCGGCAGGCTGTCGTCCGTCACAACAAACATTCAGGTGCGTGACAACACTTTTTTTAATAAATGATTTTCGTGTCACCATTTTAGTAAAATCATCTAATAAACAAGTAAATGTACGTGCTGTCGTGGTGACTTCATGGGTCAGAACGCAAGGTGGGAAAAACGGCCACGCTGTTGCTCCGAGCTGAGTTGTCGGCGAAGAATTGACACAAAAGAGCCAGTAAGCGTTTAATTTGGTCGAAAACACGCCAGTTCGGTTAAAAGTATTGTTTGGTGTTGAGAAGGCAGCAAGGCTTATGTCTGCACTTCCCGTCTTGAATGTTTCTTTGTTTGCACTTGAACTGCTCACTTCCTCTTTGCTTTGCTTTTCTCACCTGTGCAACCAAACAAAAGGGAAAACAATGTTTGGTTTTAAAACATTAGCATTGTTCGACGTCGACGTTTGTACAACTTGACAAAATGACTTTTGTTAGCACAATGCAAGCAATTGAAGTGTGACAAAAACTTTATAAAACTCGACAATAAAGGTAGTGTTGGGGTCGTGGTTGCTTCAGATGCTCGAACCACGCTCGGAAAAAGCATTGTCTTCAGCTTTGTTGTCACTTTAGCAGCTCACAGTCTCTTGTTCTTAGTGTTCTTTTTTTATCACCTGTGCCACCAAACAAATTTGCATAGCGGTTTGTTGGTGAATTTGACACCCACGTTGACTTAATGTGACAAAATTCGTATTTCTTGATGACATTCTTAATTGTGGTCACTTAAGTTAGACACAACAAAACAAATCAAAGGTGGTCGTGGTAGCTTCAGGTGCCCGAACTGCGGGGGTGCGGGGGTGAAGCAATGTGTGTAGCTTTTTTTTTCCCACGTTAAGCAGCGTAGTTCCTCATTTTCTTCTCACCTGCGCTTTCCGAAACAAGAGCGAGGCGAGACAGAATTTGAAAGAAAACCAACAAAGGTGGTGTGTGGTGACGCGGTGCCTTCACGTACCCGATGAAAAAACGACGCCTCCGGCTCTGTTGATAACAAAACAACGGCAGACTTGTTTTACAAACATGTTCGGTGTCGAGCGAGCCGTCAAAAATGTCGCACCTACTCTTTATTTTTTTTTACTTGAGTTTCGTGCAGTTGGTGTCGAGTGGGATTGCGCATGCGCAGCAGCTTTTGTAATCACAGACGGTGAGCAGGAGTGCGAGAGGCTTAATTAAAGTGGGCTAATTAGATGAGGCGATGAAAGCTGTCTGACACATGCGCACTAAACACGCACGCGTGCGTGTGCACGTGCACGCCACGTCTCCTTCCTGTTGAGCTCTGTTTGCTGCCTTGCTTTTTCTCTCCTGTGCAAAAACATTGTGACTTCACTGTAAAGGTGTGTGTGTGTGTGTGTGTGTTGTCACGGAAAACAACGATGTGACTAAAAAAAAAAAAAGTACTTTATGCATTAAAAGCAACAGGTTTTTTTTTTTTTGTTCACCCCCCAAAAAAACAGAAAACCTTTCCATCCTAAAGTCGGATTTTCACTAGATTAACAAATTGCGACGTTGACATCTGTCTTTTGTCCGTAAAAACATGTTTTCACATGGGTAACTATACAAAAGGCGAGGGGGGAGGAAACGGCGCCCCCTGTAGACGGCCAAACTCCAATCAACAACAGAAGACCTCATAGTCCCGCCCCCGTCGAGTTTGATTGACAGCAGGTCCGTGAAACCCTCGCTGTGGCTGCTTGGTTGTTGTGACATTATTTTTTTCCCTATAGACTGCCTGCCATTCAATAGATTAGCACTACCCAGAGAAAGGATCCTGGACCTCTCCGAAGTACTATCCTGCCAGCAGTGTCCTCTTTTGACCCTGATAAATTGCCCTGCAACTCAATTTAGACAATCATTCCTGCCATCCAAAAGCAGGCTCAAAGTTTATAGTTTCACCAAAAGTTACATTTTTGAACCTGTCAAAACCACTACACCTCAGCGTTGTCTTCTTTCGGCGCTTTTAATTACCACAGCACTAAATGTACACAATGGTTCCTGCGGTCCAAGAACAGGAGGAGGAGAAGGGGCAGTAAAACGGACCCAAAAAACTAAATGAACTAAATTTAGACAAGTTTCTGCTGTCTAAACACACTCGAAGTTCGCAGTTTCACTTAAGTCATTTAATGCCACGGACGTACTACTATGTCCTCATAAACCCATCCATTTAGTGCCACGGATGTAAAATTACGTTTTCTGTGTTTTTTATTAATGTTCCAGGGACCTTTAATTTTTAGCTGTGGAACTAAGAAGGTTCCAATCAGATTTGTTCAGCACTACCCAAAGAAAGGAAAGTTCCAGGTATTTTTTTTAGTTCTGTAGTTCCTGGAACCCGGTACTCAAAGTGCCTGTAGTTGTTTACGATCTCACTGAGGCACGGAACGTGTTTTGTAAAGCAAGCGTTGTCGCGGTTTGTGATGTTGCCGATGTTGCGGCGCTTTGCGACGACACGGTGCATCACGACGAAGCGAATGAGGGTGTCACACGGTCCTTTCGTCTTTCCTGTCGGGCGGCAGGTGTGATTTCCTGGCGCGGCGTCGGTGTGGAGCTGCCACACGCCCGAGCCCACCGGCACCACGACGGCCCTGGCTTGCATCCTCCAGTGTTTGTTCTGTCAGCAAGTCCAGCAGAGTTGCAACCCGTCCGGAGCGGACGGCTGCGCCGGCGAGGAGCTCCGGCCCTCGGACATGGTCAAGATGACCAAGTCTAAGACCTTCCAGGCCTACCTGCCCAGCTGCCACCGCACGTACAGCTGCATACACTGCAGAGCGCACCTGGCCAACCACGACGAGCTCATCTCCAAGGTATTTTTTGCTCGTTTGGCACGTGTGGAAAAATGGCAAGCTTCACCAGGGGAACCGTTTCAAAGTTACATTTAAGACAAGTTAAGGGCTTCAAGCCTTTGTTAGGATTTCAAGTCAAGGTTTAGGGATTCAAATTAGGGTGAGCCAGGTGTTCGAAACAAGGTTTGGGTTTCAAGCCCATTAGGGGTTCAAATTGGGGTTACGAGCCTTTTCACACTGCACTTGCCAAAGCGCCTGACCCCCTCGACCTTCCCATTCATTTTCTGTGGATGCGGAGTGCGTCTGACGCTCAGTGTCGTGTCAAGCTCCTCCGATGGGAGAGAGGCTGGCAGAGTGATTTCTGAGTGCTATTTCGGCAGTCATACTGTAAACTGCAAGGGGGAAATGGAGGAAGGCATAATAATTGCATTGTCTCACTATCCCCAACTTTGGGCCAATAGTAAAATAATATACTGTGATGTCTCTGCGGGAGGCTTTCAAATTCCCTTTCAAAGATCCCTGCTCAGCTTGAAATACACCTCAAAGCGCTCTTCCTGGAACGAGGAAGCTCACAAACATTATTCCAAATGCATATTACCGAATTGCGGTCCACTCGGCGGGGGAAAGCCCCCCGACTTTATTCTGGCTTGAAACCCAGCTTTGAATGACTGAAGGCCTTTTCACACTGCACTCGCTCAGTGTGAAAGGACGACGACAGCGGCAGCGGTGCGGCCGTCCCGTGTTTGGAAGTGGTGACGTTCGAGGCGAGGAGAAAGTCGGGAAGCTTTCCCCGCTGAGTGGACCGCAACTCGGCAATATGTATTTGTCATTATTGTTGGCTTGTTTGGGGCGGGAGTAGACGCAGCGGCAAAAAAAATAAAAAATAAAAATAAGGGTATATTCCATACTAATTTCACGGCAGCAATTCAGAGTTCAAACTTTTCTGTAGTAGTTTTGTAGTTTTCGAGGTGTATTTCAGGCTGAGCAGGGAGCATTGAAAGCTCAAATTCGCCCAAAGTTCAGGATAGTGTGACACCGCAATTATTATGACCTCCTCCATTTCCGTTTACAGTACAAGTCCACCAAAATAGCACTCCGAAATCACGCCGCAAGCTTTGCTCCCATTGGAGGAGCTTTTTGACATCACGGCGTCAACGCTTGAAAATAGAACATTTTTCTATCTGGTGACGTGACGCAGAGCGTCACTTCAAAACGCACCATGCCCCCCCCCCCAGCACACACAATCAATGGGAAGGTCGACGGCGTCAAGCGATTTGCCAAGTGTAGTGTGAAAGAGCCTTTAGGCTTTCAAAGTAGGGTTTCAAATTAAGGTTTGAAGTCAGTGTTAGAGCTTTAAATTGGGGTTTCATGTCACAGTTAAGGTCTCAAGCCAGAATTAGGGTTTTAACAAGGGTTTGTCTTTCATAGTAGGGTTTCAAGAAAGGGTTAGAGTTTCAAACCTGCGTTAGGGTTTTATACAATGGTTGGTCCTTCAAAGTACGGTTTCAAGACAGGCCTAGGCCTCCAAATTGGGGTTTCGATCTGGGGTTAGGATTTCAATTCTGGGTTATGGTTTTAATCAATAGTTGGGGTTTTTAAGTATGATTTCAAACCAGGGTTAGGGTTTCAATGGGGGAGCAAGGTTGTGTGTGCATGTGTAGAAGTATCACAGTTCAAGTGTGTTTGTATATCAGTGTGTCATTTAGTTTTTGTGTCAGCATTGTGTTTGCGTGTCAGCCCCATCACAACACACATACACGCTCTGTCTCTGGTGTCAAACTGGTGGCCCGGGGGCCAGATCCGGCCCGCCACATCATTTTATGTGGCTCGCGAAAGCAAATCAAAATTTCTCATGGTGTTTTGGTGTGTAATGCCATTTGAGATCTTTGCAAGCATTTTTTTGTTACCAATGAAAAGAAATGTAATAGTTGAAAAACATGTTTTTATAGGCTTGTGATTTCCAAACTGGCTAGTCATCAATGTGTTGTGTATACTGTATGTAATTACAGTATAGGAGGTAATCTTTCATTTATATGAGTTCACAGTTGTAGCGGCCCTCCGGGGGAAGTCATAACTACGATGTGGCCTGTGACAAAAATGAGTTTGACACCCCTGCTCTGTGTCATTCGAACCCGCCTCCGGGTAAACCGGGAAAACGGGCCGAGCGGGACTAACGAGGGAGACGTTAACGTGACTGTCTTCTCTTTGTCTTCTGTCTGCTTTCAGTCCTTTCAGGGCAGCCAAGGAAGAGCTTATCTTTTTAACTCTGTGTAAGTCTCACACCCATTCACATCCATCACCTTTTAGAGCATTTTCAACAATTCTGCCCCCAAACCCACGTTCACTGAGCAACATGAAATTTGGTAGACATGTCCATCATGAATAAACAAACCCACAAAAAAGATGGCATGCCTGAAAAGACACAAAGTCTGCATTGTAGGCTAAAGGCTTCTTTATACTCGCGGGGGCTGCGACCGCGCTGACGTCACTGCGGCTTTCCCGCGCGTGGTTTGCCTTTTATACCCGAGCAGTTTTGAAAATGTCCTGCAGTTCTCCTCCAAGTCGGGGGTGTCGCTACGACTGGTATTGGCTAGGACGCCGCAGGGTGGAGTTTCCTCTGCATTTTTGGGGCATTTCCGGTAGCCGTTTTTCCTTTCCTTTCCGTAACCAGGAACAATACCAGACATTTCAAATGCGAACTTCACTCCTACTAGAGCGGTTTCCAAAATTCAGCCCCTGAATCCAGTTTCACTTAGCACCATGAAATTCAGTAATTATGTTTATCATAAGTAGACTCACAAAAAGGTCTTAAGAAGCAACACAGGAAGACAGCCATATTTGTTCACAGTGGTTATTTTAGACTCATTTCCAGGGTCCTTCAAAGCGACGAACATTAGTAGTCGTTTTCTTAATTTTGTATTTTCAAGTCGGCCCTGAAAGCCAGGTGCACTTAGCAACATGAAATTTGGTAAGCATGTCTATGATGAGTCGACCCGCAAAAAAAAATGAAAATACACAGGAAGGCTGTCATTTTGGCTCAAAGCCACCTTCTTAGGTTCAATTTGTCGATTTCCCAACACTCGACTTGTACTTGCTGTTGTACTTGCGTGTATGTCGATTGACATGCCGTGTGGTGTACTTCCTATGTGGCGGCACAGGGTGAACGTCGGCTGCGGTCCGGCCGAGGAGCGGGTTCTCCTCACGGGTCTTCACGCCGTGGCCGACATCTACTGTGAAAACTGCAAAACCACGCTGGGCTGGAAATATGTGCGTTGTCACACACGCTTTATATAATGGACACTTTTTGTTGAATTATTACTACTGCAGGTCACTTTGCTGACGACAACAACTACAAACCTTTGAAGTTAGGGTTTCAAATGAGGGTTTTCAGAGAGAATTAGTGTTTCAAGACAGGGGTCGGCTTTCAAATTTGGGTTTCAAGACAGAGTTATAGTTTCAAACAAAGGTTAGGGTTTCAAGACAGGGTTGGGTTTTCAAAGTATGGTTTAAACCTGGGTTAGGGTCTCAATTAGGGTGTCATCCGGGGTTAGGTTTTTAACATAGGGTTTCAAGGCAGGTTTAGGATTAACACCGTCTGCGAGGTTAGGATTTGAAGAATAAAACCTTGCTAGTGTGTCTCAGCTAACATTAGCATGTATGTTTTTCAGGAGCTTTTTTTTAGTTAAAAACAAATTGTTAAAATAATAATAAAAAAAAAAAGCTTGCTAGTATAGCTAAACTAATAAGTGTGTGTGTGTGTGTGTGTGTCTTGCAGGAGCACGCCTTTGAGAGCAGTCAGAAGTACAAAGAGGGAAAGTTCATCATCGAGCTGGCTCACATGATCAAAGACAACGGATGGGAGTGACTCAACGCTCTGGCTTGGGCGCTCGCTTGTCAAACTGTGACAAGTGGACCCCCCCCCCCCTCTCAATCCCAGCCCCCCCACCCTCTCCACGTCGTCTGTGACATCACGCCACAGGGAGGCGACCATGCTTTCAACTGACTTGTCGTGGTGACCTCTTGCTGGACAGCGATGGACCACTTCTTTACGTTAGTGGATAAGCGGTTAGCATCGACTCGCTTTTTTTCTTTTATTTTAATGTGACGCGCTGCTGATATGGACGTCGTTTTGATAAAATAATGTAGCATTGGCGAAGGAGCTAGCACGTAAGCAAGCTCACAGGTTAGTTGCGCTGCTCACAGCGCTGAACTAATACGGCAGCGGGAACCGAACAATTCAGCGAGCTAGCATGTTGCTGAGCTAACAAGTTGGCGAACTAGTGTGGCCCTTTCGTAACAATCTTTACCCCTATTTTTATTATTTTTTTCTTTCCAAAGTATCAGATCGTTAGCAAGCTAGAAAGTTGGAGAGTTAGCATGCTCATTTCGGATTTTATTTACGATATTTCCCCTTTTTGGTTTCTTCTTTGGTGTTTTCCTTCCCAGGTTTCAGATCATGTTACAAAAAAACCATCATAGCAGTATTTCTCCACCATAAATATATGAAATTATGAATATATTGCTATTTAAATATATATATGAAAGATAGTAGTAGTGTTTGGTTAATACGAGAGTGGCTGGTCCCATTTGAGAAACTGATTGCAGATCCTTTGAAAGAAGTTATTTAGTACGTGGATATTATACATACATTTATAATTATATATAATTATATATATATATATATATATATATGCACTCACTGTTGTTCGCTCTCATGCACACGTGTGTATTTGCATTATGACGTGCAACTGTTTTCTGCACTTTGCGGAGTCATCTGCTTAACGTCAGCTTGGAGGTCAAACCACAATAACGTTCGGACATTTTCTCGTTTTTTTTAATGTTTTCTTTGATCATGGATAGTTCTGACAGACAATTTCTTGTTTTGCTTCTTTATCACAATTGTCTCATTTTAATAAGGATAGACCGCTACGACATTTTCCCTTTTTGAGACAGTCAAGACTTGTTTTAGTAATAATGCACAATTGGTAAGGTTGGGCATCGTTTGAACTTGAGCGATTCCGGTTCCTTATTTCGATTGAGATTCTTTTTAGGGGGCTGGGTCAAAAAACGTTTGCATGGTTTAAATAAAGTGTGTCCAAATTATGAATATTAGAAAAAAAAGTGAAATATAACTTTGTTAAAACTGTTATTTGGGACTGTTTCATCACGTCAAATGGTTTATGTGCAAGTTTTAACTTGACTTCCTGTTTTAAGCTTGTAGCCTTTTATTTTGAAGGGTACACACCGGAACTCAGACTTTTGGCACGAAAAGTAACTTCACACAGCACCGGTGATTAAAAAATAAAGAAATAAATAAATGGATGGAACCAAATGCTAAAAAAAATGTTGATTCCGTTCCTAAGCCACGGATGAGGCACAAGTTCAGTGTTGTGAATTTTGTCCCAATTCATTGTGATGTAAAGTTGCTTTGGTGAAGTTTTACTCAATATTAACGTTTTTCTTTTCTGTCATCAGCACTTACGTTGGTTTGAAGTAAATGCTAAAAACCATCAGTGCAACCGACCGTTTACCTTGTTAGCTGTCGCAATGTTAACATAGTCTTATTTTATTGTTTTACTCACCCAGTTGATTGAGAGTTGACTTCACTGAAGCTCCATGTGGTGTAGGCTGAGGCTCGGAGCGTGTCAGACACTACACATCATGAAAATCTCCTTTGCACAATATAATCTTATTCCAAGTGTTGCACTGAGGCGACTGATCATTAATGTTATCAAAGTTCAGACACACTTTTGTTCGCCGCCACTGGGCACAAGCATGTCTTCGTGTGTGTTCTTCTTTGTTGGTTTTCACCGCTTCGTTGGTTTTTGCCACTATTTCTTCGGGGTTGGTGGACTATTCATCGAAACTGGGAACCGACATTTCTAAATTTGCGCGACTCCGGGAGAACCGCAACGTTAGTCCCGGTCCCAATCGATTCTCGATGCCCAACCCTAACGATTGGATATTTTTCTTGTTTTTCACTTATGTGTTGATGGACATTTCCAAAATGTTCTCCTTTTTAAATTTCTTTCTGTGGTAGAGAGTTACGACTTGTTCCTGTGTTTTTTGAGTCATGACATTTTCTCATTTGACTTAAGTGAAAGAGAATTTTGGAATTTTCTTTTTAGTAGTTTAGTTTTCAGGTCTGTGATGATTTAGTTACCTTTTCCCGTTTATTTTCTGATAGTTACATTTTCTCTTTTTTATATCTATGATTAGTGACAGTTAAGATATTTACTCGTTTTACGTGTATGGTGGACAATTATTTTCTTTTTTTACTTCTCTGGTGACGGACAGTTACGACATTTCCTCGTTTTAAATTGTATTTCTGAAAAGATGGACAGTAACTACATTTTACTTGTATGATGACCGTTTTGAAATTTTCACCTGTTTTCGTTCGCTGTGATGACTGCTCTGACGTTTTCTCGTTTTACTTGATTGTCAGTCGAAAAATGTTTTTGGGTTTACTTATGTGGTGATCGACAGTTACATTTCCTTTTTTTTTTTTTAATACAATAATCATCAAGTCAGTTTATTATTTTGCTCTTGTGATGGCCAATCGCGACGTTTTACTTCTGTAGTGATGGACAATTACATATTCCTATTTTTTATGACATTCAGTTTTGACTTTCTTGTTTTACTAACAATGGACTGTTAAATTTTTTTCATTGTTGGACAGTTCTGACTTTTTCATTGAACACTTGGGACAGTTTCCTAGTTTTAAGTTTATTTCCGTGACGACAGACAGTTAACTACATTTTTTTCTGTTTTTACTTGTGTAATGGATGTTTATAACATTTTCTCATGTTTTCCGTTCTGACATTTTCTCATTTGACTTCTGTGATTACGAACAGGTTTTAGTGCACTTTACAATCTCAATGTTTTGAGCGTCTTTGGCCTCCAAGCTGCACCCAATCACATGGCTCCGCAAAAAAAAAAATGTACGTTGTGCAGCGCATAACTCCGCCCTCCTTGAATTAAAAAGGAAAAGGAACCACGCTACATCAAACTTGTGCACATTTGGCGGGATGAGAGAAAAGTGATTGATTACTTTGCCGGCGAAGCACATTCCAATCACGCTTATTTTCCTCCTCAAATCAAAAAAATAAATGTTAGCGTTTACCATTAGCAACTCTACTTGAACAACAAATTGCGGAGAAATTGTCCCCCTTTTTTTGTACATAAGGTGACATCATATTTAAGCTTTTTATATGTATATTTCTACCAGCTTTTCTGTTATGTCCCCAACTTGAAGCACTTTTGTGTGAGTGTGTGTATGAAGCTAGGCCACTTTTGTTTGCTTAGCCTGTTTATTTAGTGGCGTGTTTGGACATCGAGGGCGAGCTGGAATCTCCCGCCATCATCTTGCCCCACCAGCCATTTTGGAGGTCCAAGTATTTTGTTGATATTTTTTTAAATTTTTTTTTTTAGGCTGCACACTTGATTGTATTTCCTGTTATTTATTAGCATCTTGCTGGCCTTAGCAGTTGTTGGATCCCAAATCAGGGCTCCTTGCTGTTTTTGTTTTTAAATCATCTTAAAAAAAAAAAAAAAAAAAAACTTTCTGGAAAGGAGAAGTGTCTGTTTTGTTCACCCTGGCATCCCTGCTTGAGCTGTAGCTTTCTACACCATGAAGGTGCATTCAAGTGCTAGCGTAGAGTCAGGAACTGTGACATGGCCTCATTGTTTACATCTGTGACTTGAGATCTTTATGTTAACGTGGTCATTAAAATGACATTCGTCATCGTGGGCGTTTGTTTCGGATACTGAGCTGCAGCTTTACAATGACTCAAATGGTGCATTCAAGCACTCATGCAAACTCCAGAAATGTCACATGACCTTATGTTAAGACTCCCCAAAAAATCTTACCGGACTCGAGAAGCTTTTTTTTTTTCTTTCTCCTCTGTCAACTGAGATGCAGCTTTCCCTTAAGTCGACGGTGCGTTCAAGTGCTCACATAAAACGGGGAACTATCACGACTTGGATGTTTACACCCGTGACTGACATGCCCAAAAAATGCTTCACGGACGAGAAAAGCGTTCGTTTTACTCAGCCTGGCGTCTCACCTGAGCTGCAGTTTTCTCACACTGTCCTTGGTGCATTCAAGACTTTGTGTAAAGTTGGACATTACCACATAATTTGGACATTTACATCTGTGACTGGCTGGACAGGAGAAGCGTTTGTTTTGTTCACCCTAGCAATTTCACGGAGCCACGACTTTGCAATGAGTCAGTGGTGGATTCGAGCACTCAGATAAAGTCTGGAATTATCACATGACCTGGTTGTTTACACCTGTAACTAACTGGGCACCTGGCATCCCCACCGAGCTGCAACGTCGAATCAGTCAATGGTGTGTTCAATAAAGTGGAAAACATAACATGACCTTGTTGTCGCCAAAAGGTAACGTACTGGATGGGTGGGGTGGCGTTAGTTTTGTCTGCTGTAGTGTCCTGTCTGCTGCATCTTTCCAATCAGGCAATGGTGTGTTCAGGTGCTTGCCGATCAAAATTGGGATACACCACATGAACTTGTATTGTTTGCAGCTGTGATGAAATGTGCAACAGTGGCAGGAAGCTGGATGTGGCAGTGTGCTCAGACAACTTAATAACTTTTATTTTGTTTACTCAGGCGTATTCTGTAATCAATTAACAGTGCATTTGATGCTCGTGTTAAAGTCTGGAAATTACAACGTCCCAGTTAGAACTACAGTCCCCTTGGAAGTGTTGGATCAACAAAGTCAATTCCTTTGTTTTTATTGTATACTGAAGACGTGGGTTTCAGATCAAAAGATGAATATCAGACAAAAGTTCAGAAATTCCAGCTTTTATTTCATGATATTTACGTTAAACAACTCAGGACAGAGCACCTTTTGTTTGAAGCCACTCAACTTTTCAAGTGAGCAAAGGTATTGGAACAGTCATGATTAAATTAGCTTCAAGTCAATAACATTTAATATTTGGTGGCAGAACCCTTACTTGCAATAACAACATCAAGCCTGCGACCTATTGACGTCACCAGACTGTAGCATTCTTCATTTCAAATGGTTTTCCAGGCGTTTACTGCACCTTCTTTCAGTTCTTGCTCGTTTCTGAGGGTTTCTCCCTTCAGTCTCCTCTTTACGAGGTAGACTGCATGCTCTGTAGGGTTAAGGTCTGGTGATTGACTTGGCCAGTCTAAGACCTTTCACTTTTAAGCAATCAATCTAAAAGGCAACACCTGAGGAACTAGAAACAACCAGCAGTCACATGTTCTAATACCTTTGCTCACTTGATAAGTGGGTGGCTTCAAACCAAATGTGCTCCGTCCTGAGTTGTTCAACACATCTAGATGTAAATACCATGAAATAAAAGCTGGATTTCTGAACTTTTGTCTGATTAATGTTTTGATCTGGAATCCAAATGTCTTCAGTATACAACAAAAACAGGAAATGACCTTGCTGTTCCAATACTTTTGGAGGGGACTTTATATTCATCCGCCCCCAAAAAGCTTTGAAGCATTTGTTTTTTCCCACTCTGGCACCCCCCACAGAGATGCAGTTTACCAATCTGTCACATCTGTTCACGTAAAGTCAGGAACTATCACATGACTTGAATGTTTACACCTGTGACTGACTGGACAAGAGAAGTGTTTGTTTTGTTCTCCCCCACCACACACACACAAGCTGCAGCTTTCCAGTCAATTAACGGTATGTTCAGGCGCTCACGTAAATTTGAAAAGTAGCATATGACTTTGGTGTTTACGCTTGTGACTGGCTTCTTCTCTAAAATAGCTTCACGGACAAGAGAAGTGTTTGTTTCATTTACCCTGGCGTCCCCTTTGCCCCCAGCACCTGAGCAGCAGCTTTCCAAACAGCCAGCGGTGCGTTCAAGTACTCTGATAAAGTTGGGAAATGTGATAATGTTGTGTTGAAGCTCCTATTTATGACCCCATCCCCACCCAAAAAAGCTGAGGGGACAGGAGGAGCCTTTTTTTTTTTTACACCCTAACACCCCCAGTAGAGCCACAGCTCTCCAAACCGCCAACGGTGCGTTCAATTACTCACATAAAGTCAAAACTGCCACAAAACACATCTATACTGGTTTCTTGAGTTGTATCACAGGAAGAGTATTTGTTTTATTTGTTGGCGTCCCCAACGAGCCAGTTTTCCAGTCAGTCAATGGTGTGTTCACGTGTTGGCGTAAAAGTCGCCAACTGCCTCGGTACATCGTATCCATACTTCTGACTGGCTTGTGTAGACGTAATGTTACGGGAATGTTTAGTTCATCCTGGCATCCCGACAACAAGCTGGCTTGTCATCGTCTGTTGAATTTAGGGCCTCCATCTTGGCGGCCACCATCAGTGACTACCAAAAAAAAAGGAGTCTTGTCCAATTGCAAAATCCAAAAAAGTGTGGAATGATATTTTTGTTTTGACAGCAGAAGGGAGGTTTGGGGACAGGGGGGGGGAGTTTTTGCCAACTTATCTGATGTCATGTGACACTGGTGAGCGCCTCTTTAATGCTGGTGAATTGAGGTGGACAGCATGTATTCATAGAATGACTATTATTTTTATTCTATTCTGTGCCTGTTCTGTTTCTCATTGAAAATGTTTGGGATTATTCGGATGCTGCTTTTTATTTGTGCATTCTGCCTCAGTAGACATGTCTCTTTTCACTCGTGTAAACTATCTTGATATCACAATAAATTTTCAATGCTATTCACTTCGTTTTAAGTTGATTACATTTCCAATAAAAATGTATTTTTTTTCCAAACAAGTTGAGGAAATTTAAACTTCTCGGCATGGCAGTTGACTGGTTAGCACATCTGCCTCACAGTTCAGAGGACGTAGGTTCAAAATCTTGCCAAATTTTTTTATTTACTTTTATTTTAAAAACAACACCTAAGCCAAACACTTCTCTGGGGGAAAAAAAACTTTCTGCCCCAAATTAAAGTTCACAATTTGTTTAAGTCTAGAATTTGTCGAGAAAAGCTTTTCAAGGAAAAAATTTCACTCCCTTTTCTTGAAAAATACTATTACAAAAAACAGTCATTTGTCAAAATCAGAACTGCCTACTTTATTCCTTAAAAAAAAAAATAGTAATTTGACTTGTTAAAAACTGACTGAAAAATATATTTTCTTACTGTCACAAAATAAAAACATGGTCTTTCAAGTATTTCAATGAACCCACAGGGATTATATGAAAGACTCGTTTCCATGTCATTGAATCTTGATTACGTGATCCCTGTTCACGCATTGATGCTGTCACCATGACGACAGTGATTGCCCATCTCGTTCCCTCAACTGCCTCATCTGTAAACCTTGTAAAAACCCTTTAAACCCACCTGACTGCTCCAAAAGATGCTGCTATTTCAGGATGTGTGTGACGTATGATTGGGAGGTGCCGGGCCCCAAGCCCGATAGTGGTGAGTCACAGCTGGGGGGTCGGGGGTTTTATGTTCTGGTGACGCGAACATAACACACAAGAAGCTGAGGCCATGTTTTGATTCTGCCTCAGCCAGTAGTTGCTCCGCATTCATCGTCGCCATGGCGACAGCAGCACCGCATCGGCTATGGTGGGTCGTGAATTACTCATAAAAAGTTGACCCTCAGGTTTAATTAGATCAAAAGATATTTGAAAACAAAAAGTGAGTCAATATTTTTAAAATGGCTGTCAATTCATTACAAAATTGACTATTATTTCATTTCATTAAATCATTTATTTAAAAACACAAAGTGAATCTGACTTCAATTTAAAAAAAATGCTTAGCTGTTAACAGCTTTATTTAGTAAACTATTTTATGCTTGACAACATTTTTAAAAAGTATTTAAAAATATTTTGAAACACCCTAGTTTATTAATGGAAAAATAGTTAAAAACTAATGCATTTAAAAAAAAAAAAAAATTTTTTAAACGAGTTTTTAAATATATTTTTGAACAAGAATTATTCAACTTAATAAAACAAACCACTGGGAGTGAGTGTCAGTGTTGTATGGCTACTAAGCCACAAAAAAAAGTTCATCAGTTGCAGAAAGACCATCATGATTGGTGTCTGCTTACGCCCATGATGCTTTTGATTACGGTTTCACAATAGTCTCATTTAGAGATACGGTGTCACACTTTCATCTTGGCCTTTTTTGAATGCAAGAAATGACAGCCTGCTTCTTTTTCATGCACACAGTATTTGTCTTGCTTTCTTTGAAGGAACAGTTCAATGACAACAGGAGCTCAAACCTGATCCATATTCTCAATTTAAGCTCCGTTAGGATAAAAAAGTCAATTTCAGCTTTAAAGTGCTGTTGATAGCCCTTTTTTCATTTGATTTATTTACATTAATGTTATAAATATGTGAAATAAAGTAAGTGCTGCGTGGACATAAAAAGAAACGTGTATTTATTATTTGACAAAGCTGCTATGATAGTAAAAGTAAAAACTATAGAATTGTGGTTGTTAGGAAGACGATATCGCTGCTACCAGGAGCTAAAGTCGCCAAAGGTGCTCTTTCCTTTTGGCTTCTTGGCGGCAGCGGCGCTGCTGGTAGAAGGTCCGCTTTCTTCTTCTGTGGTCGTACGTTTCCTGGAGGACAACAAGACAAATGTCATATGTGGCGCATTCATGATTTTATTGGAAACAAGATACACTGGTCTAATCTAAATTTTGGATGAACCCAAGTTTGTGGTAGAGTTCTGGCTTAGACCAGTGGTTCTGAACTGCTGCCACCCTGGGATCGGCAGTTTCCTACTGTCGCTCAGTCGTGACCCACTTTTATAGAAGTAAAGAATAATTGTTCCAAAACAGCCTTTGAAAACACGTGTCTCATTTTTCTAACCATAACTACAAATGTTTACATGTTCAAAGTCCCTTTCTGAGGACCTCATTAGAAACTGAGGGTGAACATGACAACCGCATGTACAAATATGAGTATTTTGGCACTGATCACTTTTTAGGAAATGAAGGATGCTGACCAAACCGTAAACCGTTTCAACAGTCTGAATGATCCTGTGATAATAACAATGGCATTCTTGAGATGTTTAAATGCCCCAAGTAATTACGTTTCTGACGCATTCCTGTTAAATAATTATTTTCCAAATAAAAGGAAAGTCTGACCTGGGATCTACAGTACATTAAATATTTCACTGCTGGAGATGACGTAACCCCAAGTTGGAACACGCCATAGTCTATCACTTTACCAACACTAACACAGTCATAAAAGCATAATTACAGTAAATATTTGTATTCTACTTCCTGTGGCGCTTGAAAATGTATTCTTATGCCAACTGTAACCTTGAAATGCACCATTGTAAACCAACCCCCCCGTGTATTTTTGATTACCTGTCCACGGCCAACCCAAAATGGCTTCATTACCCACTTTTGGGTCCCGACTTAACAGTTAAGAATCACTGGCTTTGAGGGTACAGTTATGGTTGGGGTCAGTGAACGGATTAGGGTTAGTGTAATGCTAATTGTAGGGTCAGGTTCGAGGCAGGGGTTTTAGGTAGGGTTAGATAGAGTTTGTCTTAGGTTAGAGACTAGGGTTAGGAATGCACCAATACTACGACTAATAAAAATACTCTGATACAACATCACCGATACCACTTTACCAGCCTGACATATACTTTCCAAGTAGGTGGAGTAGGAGCAATGTTAGCTGTGTGGAGATACTTGCAGGTAAACACGGACTACAACACTATAGCCAACTGCAAAATAAGCTCTGCAAAATGCATGATGAACTCCACTCGGGCGACGATGGAGGTGGGCACCCCATCAGTTGTGGTGGCGGGCCGTCCGGCAAGCAGAGTTTCTCGAGCCCGCTGTGCTCCTGTCACGAAACAATAGCGGTACGCTCGTCCGCCCTCCCGCCCGGCGCATCGTTTGCTCACTCCCTCAGCCCACCGCCAAAGCCACTGTCGTCGCTGCCACGCCCGCTCGCCCAACACGTCTGCTCACCCGCCACGCTCGAAACCATGCTCGCCCCGCCGCCACGCTCCCTGTTTTGCTTACGCCGCAGTGGGGTTGATGTATTTGCCCACGCCTTGCTTGAAGGCCTTGGGTGGCCGCTCTTCCTTGGCCTTCCTCAGGGAGGCACTGGCCTGCTGCTCCTCCTCCATCTTCTTTTGAAGCTCCTTCTCACGCTCGGCCGCGATCTGAAACACAAAATGTTTTTTTTCCAATCATGCTCCATTTTCTAACGCTTGAAGTAAACATAAACAAACCTCGGCGTCGGCCTCTTCGTATGGGTCCACGAACACGGTTGCGCTTAAGATCTTGATCTCAGACTGTCGAACAGACAAATACTCATTTAAGAAAACACAAAATATATAAACTCAACCATTTACTCTAAAAAGGGAAAAATGCTTGAATTTTGCTTTCCTGTGTACTACTAGACTATTTTTTTGTTGTATAAGCACTGTTTTTGACAACTGCTTCACATCAATGTTGCATGAAGTTCAACAAACGGTTACATTCTTCCAACAAAGCTTTTTTTTATTGAGCAAGTCTAGAAAAATTTGCTTTTTACCTTTGGTTTGTCGGTTTTGGTGTCACTCTCCACATTCTCCATGGCCGTCAACGTTTCAAACCCACCGACAACCCTGTTTAATGAGAAAATGTGGAAATGACCTTAAAATGGCTGCTTCAAACCAAATTGACTGACACAGGAAGTCTTTTCAGGCATGGCTTCTTGAGATTTTGTTGTGGGTCTACTCATGACAGACAGTGAAACTGTCATTGGGGGGCAGATTTTTCTAAATAAGCAGTACAAGAAACAAGATGCCTTGTGTGTGAATTCTTTGCGTTTCATGTTTTGCAGCATGTCACCAAACTTCACTTTCATGTTCTGTCCACACGCAATGACAAAAACTAAAAAGGTTAACAATTTATCATCATCCAGTTGTTCAGTGGAAGATGTTCAAATTTGGTATCAATCAGACAAAACCTCTAGGAGTGGCCATTAAAACATGGAAATGGCCGATATGACTTAAAATGGCTAAAATGACTTCCTGTGTTTTTCGGGCATGGCTCCTTGAGACTTGTTTGTGGGTCTTCTCATGATAGACATGCCTACTACTGTAATTTCTCATGTATAATGCGCACCCCCAAAGTTGACCTCAAAATTCTGGAAAACCCTTCTACTTATGTATAATGCATTTTTACAATGCATGATTTTGTTTCTACCCATATGATCAAAACATGAAGTATTATCTTTATTTTGTTAGTTTTTTCAAATAATTATTCTGAAGATGAACACACAATAGTTTATTTTTATTTACTTGCTCTTATTTTGAAATTCACAGTCCTACGTTTACTTAGTGAATGAGAAAACACACAGTTGTGCTCATATGTTTGATTACCCAGGCAGGATTTGTAAGATGTGTACAATTCTTTTAAAAAAACATGAAGGGCTAGGCGAAACACATTTAATTTAATTTTAATGGGATTCAAATTAAGCTGTCAACCATTTCATTAAACAAAACATAACCATAAATAAATTAATGATGGTTGTTGTTCAGTCATCAGTCGTATTAAAAAACAAAAACAAAACAATATTTCACAAATTCTCCCTGGGTGTTTAAACTTATGAGCACAATTGTAGATATATGCAGTCATATGTACCCCTGTCATATTGGAATGAAAGTGTAGTCTACACCTTTTTCATAACCTCTAGGTGGCGGTGGCATAGTGGAATGAAAGTGTACAGCTTTTTCATAACCTCTAGATGGCGGCATACATTGATCAAATGTGAGTCTTTTTCATTTTCTCCTATACTCATGTATAATGCGCACTATTGGATTTTGACAATTTTTGGGGGTAAAAAATGCACATTATACACGAGAAATTATAGTAAATGTCATGTTACTAGGTGAAACTGAATTTGACTTGAATTGAATTTTCAAAATAAGCAGTACAGAAAACAATATGTCTTGTGTGGAAATGCTTTAAAAATCAAGTGTAGGCATGCTTTTACCTTCCAAACACTGTGTGTTTCCTGTCCAGGTAGGCGCAGGAGCGGAATGTGATGAAGCTGATGGAAAACAGAAGCAAACATTGTATTAATATAGATATTTAAAATATATATCTTTACAGAAAATGTGAAAACAAGTACAAAAAAAAACAATGGCATTATCAGTAAATATTCCGTAATGTCTTACAACTGGGACTTGTTGGTGTTTGGACCAGAGTTGGCCATGCTCAGAATCCCCCGGCCTGTGTGGGACAGGTTGGGTCGGAACTCATCTTTGAAAGGTTTTCCCCAGAAGGATTCTCCACCTGGAACAACAAAATAAATGTACGATGACACTTGACATACAGTTGGAGTCATAGAAACTAAAGTATTGGGACATCTACAGGAAGTGAAAAGTGAAGAAAATGTGGAGTTTGCACTTCTCCACTCTTGAAAAACAACTGCCCTGCTCCCATCGGATTAATAAAATGAACAATTAAGATTCAAAGGACCTAGCCCAACCCTTGCTGGATTATTCAATTGATTCGAGGCTATTTTCCCAGATCGCTGCCGTCAGGAAGAAACCTTGCATCTCCCAAACCATCACTTCTCAGGAACCAAAAAAATGGGATGCTTGTTGAGCCATTAACATTGCATCGTCAAAGAGAGCAAGCCATAATCAACACTTTATATTGGTCAATAATAATAAGAATTAACATACCCACGTGACTCACCAGCAGTATCGATTTTTGGAAAAATATGAAATTGACCAAATTTTTGACATACAAGGTTTCGGCCCGACGCCAGGGATATAAAGTAGAAGTGGGACAAATTATTTAAAACGTGCTGCATGGTATCATTATGTCTTCCGTAGGCATGGGCCGGTATCAGATTCTGACAGTATAATAGCCATGAGCAAAACTATTGTTCAGCAAAACTAGTTGCCGCTAACAGTCAACCTTAATAATCCCCATTAGGATTAAACAGGAAGACAGTAAGTGTGAATGTAAATGTAAACCCAGCAGTCAGGGGCTAACAAGACAGGTGACATTTGTACATAATTGATCAGATGGCTGACATTTCACCTTCACGTGTCAGGAAGGAGATAAACAACCTCAGTAGGTGATCATTTCCTCTGATAATGAAATTGCCCTTGGTTGACGTATAGAAAGTGAGGCGGGCAGGTTTTTGCATGCCAATCAATTAAAGGTCTGAGTAGTGCTTTTGGAAGGTCCAGGAACTGTTTACTATTCACAGTGGTTCAATTATTTTTACCCCAGAACGCTTGAAGAAAAATGGGATCCATGGTGGAGTCGCCAGAAGAAAGCCATTACTACGCCAATGCCACAAAAAAATCATGCTTACAATATGCCAAACAGCACAGAGACAAGCCTCAAAACTTCTGGAACAAAATCATTTGGAGTGATGAGACCAAAATTGAACTTTTGGGCCACTACCATAAACGTTACATTTGGAGAGGAGTCGAGAAGGCCTCTGATGAAAGGTACACCATTCCTACTGTGAAACATGGAGGTGGACCACTGATGTTTTGGGGATGTGTGAGCTACAAAGGCACGGGATACTTGCAAGATGAATGCAGCATGTCATCAAAAAATACTAGAGGAAAATTTGCACTCATCAGCCCGGAAACTGCGCATGGTACATACTTGGATATTCCAACATGATAATGATTCAAAACACAAAGCCAAGTCGACCTGACATTGGCTACAGCAAAATAAAGTGAAGGTTCTGGAGTGGCCATCTCAGTCTCCTGACCTCAATATCATTGAGCCACTCTGGGGAGATCTTAAGCGTGCAGTTCATACAAGACAGCCCAAGAATTTACAGGAACTGGAGGCCTTTTGCCAAGAAGAATGGGCAGCTTAAACATCAAAGAAAATAAAGAGCTTCATCCACAACTACCACAAAAGACCCCAAGCTGTCATTGAAAAGGGGGCAATACACGATATTAAAAACTGGGGTATGTAAACTTTTTCATCAGGGTCATTTGTGTAGTTTCTGTTGTCATTATGATTTCAAAAGAGTAAACACAGTTGTTTGATAATAAATTGATTCACCCAAGCACTAACCATGAGTGAGATCATTTTTTTTTGTGTTATCATTCATATTCTCTGAAAAATGGCCAAGAAATCATAAATTCTGCCAGGGTATGTAAACTTATGAGCACAACTGTATAAACAAACATTCGCACTCACATTCACACCTACGGGCAATTTAGAGTCTCCAATCAATCTACCATGCATGTTTTTGGGATGTGGGAGGAAATCGGAGTACCCGGAGAAAACCCACGCAGGCACGGGGAGAACATGGAAACTCCCCCCCAGTCCTCAGAAATGTGAGGCAGCTAACCAGTCGTCCCCCGTGATGCCTATATATATATTTGTATACATAATATATTTTTAAATGTAATTTAAATGTGTTTGCTGTACCGCCAAAGGCATATTGCTTGCCATGACGTCCGTCAGCCAGAGGCTGAGCTGCAATGTATTTTACAGTTTAAACTGGGGGCTAGAAATCAAGCAAGCAACATCTCTTGTCACTTTCCTACTGAGTTCCATGTGGGACCTTAGTACGCCTCTGTACTGTATTTAAAAACAAATAATTAAAAAAATAATACAAAAAATTCATAACAAAACAGATGCAATTTTTTATTCGCTGTTCGAGACCTACCCAAATGGGTCCCGACCCACCAGTCGAGAGCCACTGCTTTAGAGGTTCTCTTGTATTTGAACTAAAAAAAAACCTGCCAGGCAAACATTTAAATTAGGGCTTTTTTTCGCCCAAATGATGACGTTAGCAACGATGGAAAAAAGTTGCAGTGGAAGCGGTTTACTGTTACAGCTGCTGCTTGCTACATGTTGCATGTCTGGCAACAATTAACATGTTCATCTTTTGCCGGGTGTGGACATTGTGACCAGGTGACGAGGAGAATGCCAGGCACTGGTCTGGAACTCAGCACCTTCATAAATCTGTCATTGTGCCAGCGTTTATGTGAGGACAGACACACTTTGTGTCGCTGGCTGCCCTTTCAACTTGACGGCTTTAAGAGAGAAAAAAAAAGACACACCCTGCATGTCAGCCGGGCTCACACCGCACCCTTCCTCCCTTTGCGTCACGTGCCTTGAGTGCCTCTTTTCTCCGGAGTAAATTTAGACGTGGCCTCCACTTACATGTGGCCTCTCTGTGTTTACACACTCCTAAAAAGGAGCTATCAATAATTGAACACAGACTGTGTGTTATGCAAGGATTTAAGTGTGCGGCTGACGGTACCTGTGCCCGTGCCAGTCGGATCGCCTCCTTGAATCTGGAAGAGAAAATTTTTTTAAAATGTGAGAAATTTTGCTGCATGTTTAAAGCACTTTTTCAGCTTTGACGCAACACAGCTGGTCTGTTGACCATAAGAGCTTGCCTCCTACTTCTTACACATTGTACATTGAGTCAGTCAGAAGATCATAAAAGACTTGACTGCCTCATTTTTTTTCTGTACACGCCATAAAAATAGAGCAGCTTTTATCTGTAAAAGCCCGAAGCGCATTACTTTACAACCACACAATGTGCGCTAGCTAAATTGATTATGTTGAAATAATTCTAGTTTTAAAATGTAATTTATATTACTTTAATTTTAATGAACAAATTTAATGTAGTTTTTATATTTGCTTATTTTAATATTTTCTAACAAAATATAACAATTTACCAGTCATTAAATTAAATACATTTAAAAAATGAAAACTGATTAAAATTGATTATTTTAACAGTATTTTGGGTATTTACAAAATTCTATTAACTTCCATCCATCCAGCCATTGTCAACACCGCTTATCCTGGTTAGGGTCGCGGGGCGCTGGAGCCTATCCCAGCTGACTTCGGGCGAAAGGCGGACTACACCCTGAACTGGTCGCCAGTCAGTCGCAGGGCACATATAGACACGGACAACCATTCGCACTCACATTCACACCGTCACTGAGTGGAAACTGATCCCACGCTGCCCGCACCAAAGTCAGGCGAGTGCACCACTACACCATCAGTGACTCTCTATTAACTTTATTTATTTAATTAATTTCAGTTTATTTTAACATTCAAATAATTCACTAATTTTAAATATATTACTTTAAATTTAATTAACCAATTAATAAGACAATTGTCCTTTATTTTAATACATTTTAAAATATATTTACAATAAGCGGAGGAAAATGGATGGATTAATTAATTACCATATTTTCACGACCATAAGGCGCACTTAAGTCTTAAATTTTCTCCAAAATGGACGGGGCGCCTTATAATGCGACGCGCCTTGTGTGCACAGCGTTCCAAAATCTGTAAATGTTGTTGTGTGACTTCGATGAGGGCTTCCCTTGACTGACTGGCAGCATTTCCTGCCGACAGGCTCCTTATAGAGAGGAAAGGCGGACGTGACTGAGGACAGCATGCGGACGTAAAGGAGGAAGGGTCCGCTTGACAGAGGACGCTAAAGGCACGCCCCCAGTAGGTATATAGCACCGGGGTGTGCACTGTGCAAAACAATATTGGTTTGGCTAAAGACCCCTGAAAATGGCACCTACGAAGAGACACGCTTACGAAGCACAGTTTAAAGTGCAAGCTATTAGTTACGCAGAGGAACATGGGAATCGAGCAACCGCGAGAGAATTCAAGATCAACGAATGGATGGTTCGCAAGTGGAGGAAGCAGGAAAACGAGCTTCGCCAAGTCAAGAAGATGAAGCTGAGTTTCCATGGAAACAAGGTGAGGTGGCCCAAGTTGGAAGACCAAATCGAGCAATGGATTAATGACCAAAGAACAACCGGGAGAAGCGCCTCTACAGTCACCATTCGACTGAGTGCAAGAACTCGGAGCTTGCCATCAATCCGGGAGGCTTGACGAAGGAACTCCAACTGCTGGACATCGGTGTAAACAGGGCATTCAAAGTGAAGTTGCGAGTGGCGTGGGAGCGATGGATGACAGATGGCGAACACAGCTTTACTAAGACTAGGTGGCAACGCCGGGCGAGTTACACCACAATTTGTGAATGGATTGTGGATGCTTGGGCTAACGTGTCTGCTTGCACTGTTGTTCGAGCTCTCGTAAAAGCTGGCATAATTTCTGAGGAGTCGCACGGCAACGAGACTGACTCTGACAATGACGAGAGGGAACCTGGTGTGTTTGATGGAGAACTTGCCCAGCTGTTCATTTCGGATACAGAAGATGAGGACTTTTATGGATTTGTGGATGAGGATTGATCAAAAAAATAATGTGAGTACATTGTTAAATACTTCAATAAAGTACAACCGAACTCAGTTTTGCTCCCGCTGCCTTTTTAAAAACATTGTTTAGCGTGCATGCATGCTACCGTATGTTTTAAGCTAGCGCATGTTTTACCATGCCTGTGCCCAATAATGCGGTGTGCCTTATGTATGTGTTAAATACAGAAATAGACCCCATAACTGAGACTGCGCCTTTTAATATGGTGCGCCTTATGGCCGTGAAAATATTATTATTTAATAATAATAATTTAATAATAGGCCTATTCTAAAAATAGTTCACCAGTGATGGGACAATGTGATTTCCTAAGAATGTTGCAGAACTGATGTATTTGAAAGTGTAAAGACGTGCAGAGATTTATAGAAATTAAGTGTTGCATATTGATAGTTGTCTGTTTCCTACCTTGCCAAATCATTGCTGCTAATTATTTTGAGAAATCATTAACCTAATCAGTGTCTTGACATAGAGGAATATCATTAATTAATAAAATAATTAAAGGTAATAAGCACATTTGTTATTTCAGAGGTGTGTATCAAACTGGCATCCCTTTGCATTAGTCAATACCCAAGAAGTAGTTCCCAAAGGTTGGTGACTGCTGATCTAAATGTTTAGTGGGCCGGATTAGAGCACAGAGGGTGCCGTACAAGTTCCACGAGCCTGACTTTGTCCTCCACTGGATTAGCGTGTAGTAGCGCTACCTCGTGGGAATACTGGTGCATTACAGTTTCATCAAGCATAAAACCACATTCAAAATGCACACTACCTCGTGGAAATACTGGTACATTACAGTTTCATCAAGCATAAAACCACATTCAAAATGCATCTACGCTAGCATTTTTTTCCAGCATCGTTGATTAAAAGTGTCAATCAAAAGTGAGCATGTCATCAAAGTTTCCAAAATATACATTTGGTTTATTTTGAGCATGTAAGCTTTAATGTTTTATCAGTTCACACTTACGGAACAGTTTGACACGAGAGAAGACAGCTTTGGAATCCAAACAAATGTGTTTTAAGGTTAAGCCAATCCCCTGATTGCTGAGCTCATTGATGCAGTGCATCATGGGAAATTTAGAAGAGCAAATCAATTGTTGTGTTCTTACCATGAAATTCCGGATGGACCTGTGGAAGACTGTGCCGTCGTAGTAGCCTTTTTTACAAAGGCCGACGAAGTTCTCCCCTGCTTTGGGAATCTGAGGAAGCACAAGGAAAACACTGAATGTTGAATGGTACATGCTACATGTAAACGCTATATGAATTTTACTAACATTGAGAGTGGAATGCATTGTCTTTCATTTCTCAGTGAATTTTTCATGAATTTGAATGACATACATGTTAATAAAATGTATACTAACATTCTGACTGCCTATCAAATGTGAAATTAAAGAACCAAGTAAATATTTAGTTATTATTTTATTATATATTATTTTGTTATTTCTAAAAATGTGTCAACGAGCCCTTCTGAGTTTTAATGCATTGTGACATCATAATTTGGGCTAATTTACATAATTCTGCCCCCACATAGACTTTCTCCACCCATGATTTGGCAGCAAAGCTGGGTGAGGATCCACAATTTTACAGTCACAGCTGGACTGCACTGTGTGAAACAAAGGTCATGTCAAAGCCGAAAGATAGGCAGAGCTGCATTGAGTTGTGTTTAATGCACAAATTAGCATTAGAAAACAGTGTTAGCTGCTGCTGATCAGAAGCACGTACAGTGGGTACGGAAAGTATTCAGACCCCCTTAAATTTTTCACTCTGTTATATTGCAGCCATTTGCAAAACTCATTTAAGTTCATTGTTTTCCCCTCAATGTACACACAACATCCCATATTGACAGAAAAAAAATGAATTGTTGAAATTTTTGCATTTATTCAAGAAAAACTGAACTATCACACAGCCATAAGTACTCAGACCCTTTGCTGCGACACTCATATTTAACTCAGTCTCTTGTCCATTTCTTCTGATCATCCTTGAGATGGTTCTACACCTTCATTGGAGTCCAGCTGTGTTTGATTATACTGATTTTTTGTTTGCAACCTACACACCAATTTTGGGCCCTGACCCACCACTTAACAATCACTGGTTTAATAAAGTTGTCTAGACATTTTAATTTAGTGTTAAAGGACCTTTTATCTTTCCAACAAGGTCAAGTGTGTGTCTTACAGAAACAGAAGATTCCTTCCCAAAGAACAAGCAACACTGACGTCAATCATGTCACATTTGGCGCTGCCAGAGGCATCAAAGCAATGTGGCAAAAACGTCTTTTGTTCATCTCAAAAGCGCACATCCAGGTTAAGAAAACTCCACACTGACAGCCTTAACATGACTGTGTGTGTGTGTGTGTGTCTTTGTGAGAGTTTAAGCTCCAGAATGCTCAGCAATATAATTTTTTATATGTGCTGCCGAGAGGCTCTGCATTGCGATCGGCAATGTCAACGTGGGAACAAAGTTGGCCGCGTCGACCGTTGACATGCCTAAAGGCTCTCTCACTTGAACTATCTTTAGGCTAGTAACACAAAACAACAACAACAATTGCGACTCCTCCAAACGATCTTCACACTTTGGGATCATGCTATACACACGAGCCACGGAAATCTAGAGTGGGCTCACTATTTTTTAATCATTTTTAAGTGCAGAAATTAATAGAGAAAATGTATGCATACTGGTTGAAATCAAGGTTTAGTTCCAATTTTGACATATAGGGGAAAGTCCTTAGCTCATTCACTGACAGACATTTTCAAAGCAGGGTTCCCTATATTTTTCTGTTAGCCATTTTAGAGCATTTTGACTGATATTTCAAGAATCCACAGATATTTGTGTTCTGCAACAATAGGCAGAAAACCTACCAAGAGAAAGAGTCAAATCTCTTCTTTCACCTTTTTTCTGTTATTTAGCAATAGAGCTGTACAATGTGTGTTGGTTACACCAAAACCATCAGTTTTTTATCCCAAAACAGAAAACAAGCTTCTTCAGAAAGAAACGTCAAGCCGAACATTGAATTTGATAGCAATGATTTTTGCTTTTGTGACACCTTAAACTATAAAACAACAAAAACAAGATTTAGAAAGGGCTTTTGTAATATAATAAAACATTTTTTTAGTTATACAACTAAACGTTCCGTGAGCAACAGTGACTCACCACATGGCTCTAATTGAATGTCAGTGGCTTTTTTACTTGCGGTTTGCCATTCACTCCATGAACTGCATTATCTTTTCTTACAATCGCAACACACTTTCTACTAACTTACTCACTAGATTCTGTGTTTATATCATACATACAGTATATAAACACACACTGTTCAAGTGTGAGGTGCCTAAACTTGTCCAACTTGTTACACTCCCTCATAACTGACGTGACAAGCCGAGATTCACCTACTAATCTTTATTTACTACTCAAAAGCTGTGCTGATCTCAAATCCAAAGCGATGCAATGGTTAGTCATTACAGTGGTATGTAAGCTGTTTATTTTTAAGGATAATGTAAGGAGAGTCTGAAATTATATTAATTAAATACATTTAAGGAAGATATCAATTACTAGGTTTTCGCTATTCGAGGCAGGGCTCGGCTTCTGTCTCATAGCGGAGGATTACTGCAGATGCATTCTAGTCCAGTCCGTATGGAAAAATATTAATTATTCCCCTAAACTGAAACATGACAATAATGTCAGGCTACAGTAGTGTTGTTTGTCATCCAGAATAACCTCTCAAATGCTATTTTATCACAGTCAGTTGACGAGTATCCACAGTAACATTGATGGTAACGCCGTGTGCAATGAGCATCGCGCTGGCTCTCACGTCCTTTCTGCAGGGTGGGGTGTGCGGTGGGGCGGGGGTCAGAGACATGCGAAGGAAGGTAAGCTGAGGATTTGTGTGATGGAGAGTGTATGCGACATGCAAGTGCCGCTCATTAATTCCTAAACAGCAGGACGCAAATAGAGCACTGTGGAAGCATTGGGGGAGCAGGAGGGGAGAAGGGGAAAGGGAGTCTGCATCATTCTGATTGGCTGAGGTGATGACCAATCGTAAAAAGAAACATACCTTGTCACAGTGTAGCTCCACATTGAGGTCTCCTTTGTTGGTGTGCAGGCGGACGTAGCCTTTCTTCTTGATGTAGCTGTAGCGCACAGTGTCGTCAGCGATGGCGTCTACGACACAACGAACAAGTCAGATGTGTGCGCTCGTGCTGCACTTCAACTCCCACGCATTTTAGGATAACATAACGTCATTGTCTGGTAGTCCCCGACAACTAATAAGCGCCCAGTACCACACACAGAGGTGTTCTAATAATACAGATAGCTTATTTAATTATGTGGAAACCTCAAAATAGAAGATACATGGCTCGAGACTGCAATCAAAACAGTCGCATACGTGTGGGAGTCAAAATTTCATGTGGTCGCACTTTTGCGAGTGCATGTTTTAATGCTTCCTTTACACGGTCTCACTATATAAGACAGGGTGGTTGAAAGTCGCCATCTTTTTGGTGGTTGAAAGAGCGCCTTCTTGTTGTTATGAACTGCCAACGGGTGCGCGCACACGTGCCGATTCACCCCCCTCCCCCCCTCGCGTGGCGGAGCTATCCTCTGCTTCGTCGGGCAAGGAGGTGCCGCTGAAAAGGGCGCAGATAGTGCTGATTACTCACACAGATTCATAATGACATGACATCAAGCCATCCACCCCACTTTTTTTAATCACCTCCTCTTCCTGAAGTCGGATCTCCAACTCGGCAAGGGAGATGAAACTCACAAGCCCGACATGGAACTCATCCCATCTGCTTCTCACGTAAAACACTAGATGCATTGTTAGTTACATGTTTTGTTGTTCGTTTGTAAGGCTGATAAGTGCGGGGAGCACACAACTCTGCCTTTACATGTCGCAAGTTTTATAAATTCCGACTCAAAGTGGAAGTTGGACACACCATTGGCGCATCGCGTCATAAGTCTCACTACCCACACTGTATAACATGAGGTGTTTGCTCAACTTAAAAACAAAGTAACAATTTACACAGATACTTGTAACTTTATCTCTATTTAGCTACATAAGTCAGGCATGTACTCAACACTAGCTGAATTGAAATACATACCTTCAAAACATCCGTGGAAATAGTTTCATCTTTTCTTTTTTTAACTTTCATTCAACACCAAATTTTTTACAGTGCGCGGCGGGGGCGAAGTTCCTTAAAAACATGTTGCCATCTGTGTGCGGTGCCTGTTGTATTGTTCAGAAAAAAATACAAAACAAAAACCAATTACAGTGTTTTATCATATATGAATACGTTTTTATGCTGTATGGACTGTAGGGAAATCCAAATACTACTACTTCCATTATTTAAAAAGTGACTTTCATGTACAGTTTACATTATTTGTTTTATTTATGTAAAATGTGTTCTTTAAAATACAGTTCATACCCAAATGTTAAATGAAAAGATATTTTGCAATGACGTTTTTGTGGATGATTAGCATTCCAAGTTTCATCATGTATGACTAGTGTTGATCAAGTAAACATTTGTTGATAAAATGTTTGGACGTGAAAATGTTCGAACACCTGAAAAAGGTGGCTGCACCAGTGCTACCAGTGCAAAAGTGAGTGTAGAGCCCTGAGATATCAATATAAATTTAATTGGTAGACGAACATCAGTCTGATTTGTTTGACAAGTTGCAAGACAAGTTCCACTTAAGGCCTGTGGATAGCGGTAACCTGAAGTTAGTAGTATAAATATTTCTTGTTTCTTTATTATTTTTCATTTAAATTGTCTAAAATAAATAAAGAAAAAAAATGTTTTTATGCTAAGTTCTTGAGCAGGTACAGTATATAATTGACAGTAAAAAGTCTACTTTTTTTTTATTAAAAGGGGAGTTTGTATTTTCTTTTAACTTTTCTTTAAAAAAAAAAAAAAAAAAGGAACCACCGTGTCCGAGAAAGAACAACCTATCAGAGTCAAAAGGCGTGACTGACGAGGTGTCAATCATTTGTCATGCATTTTCGCGCACACAGCCTTGCTCTAACCTGGTAGCTTGCGCTTCAGGAGCTTTGCCAACTATTTTGGAATACCAATGTCTGGCAGGGCGGCACGGTGGACGACTGGTTAGAGCGTCAGCCTCACAGTTCTGAGGACCCGGGTTCAGTCCCCGGCCCCCCCTGTGTGGAGTTTGCATGTTCTCCCCGTGCCTGCGTGGGTTTTCTCTGGGCACTCCGGTTTCCTCCCACATCCCAAAAACATGCATTAATTGGAGACTCTAAATTGCCCGTAGGCATGACTGTGAGTGCGAATGGTTGTTTGTTTCTATGTGCCCTGCGATTGGCTGGCAACCAGTTCAGGGTGTACCCCGCCTCCTGCCCGATGACAGCTGGGATAGGCTCCAGCACGCCCGCGACCCTAGTGAGGAGAAGCGGCTCAGAAAATGGATGGATGGATGGATGTCTGGCAGGGAAAAAAAATGACCATCCCTTGTTTGCTAACAACTGGACAAGACAAGCAAACAGAAGCAGAGCAAAGGGACTTGAGGCAGTTCGAAGTATTCAGAAGCAACATGGAATTAACAACATTTCTCCTCGACAGGTACGTTTATCACCTCTTTTTGATTTACTGAATATTCCCCCAAAAAATAAAACTTCAAACTGCTAATATTTAGTGTTATACTAACACGCCATTAAGAAGTCATGCTATCAACATAGCAGCCATGGCTAATGTCAACCTGTTTACAGTGTTAATAATCATTTAGTATTGCTACCAGTGCTATTTTGTTAAAGCTGGATATGCATTCTCTATTTAAAATATCACGACTACGCACAATCACAATCACATGCCATGATGATTGGCCATGTTTGAGAATCATGCTCGTGCACGTTACTGAGGGTGTGGCTTTGGTCAGAGACTTGAGGGGCGAGGGACGAGTGAAGTGAGGCTACATAAAAATTTTGCGACACGTTTTCACACAGGCAGCACGGTGGTTAGCACATCTGCCTCACAGTTCTGGGGACCCATGTTCAAATCCGTACCGCCTAAACTGGTCACCAGCCAATCGCAGAGCACATATAAACAAACAACCATTTGCACACACATTCAAACATACAGGCAATTTAGAGTCCTCAATCAACCTACCATGCATGTTTTTGGGATGTGGGAGGAAACCGCAGTACCTGGAGAAAACCCATGGAGCAAATACCCTTTTAAATATCACCTTCCATCACTGCTTATCTATTGAATGTTTATCATCTGTGATGGCCTTTTATCGGGTTTGCATGATAATATTGGTTGAAAATGCCTAATATGTCCATTTTTCAAGCTATTCAATTTGGTCTATTCCGCCTGGCATTTCAGTGGGTCGGATTACTCCATTATGCTACATGTAAATGAGCTTTGCTTTGATTAGATCGATCGTCTTCCCCAATTTAAATATGGAAAAAAGCTTGACCCTGATTGGTCCATATCATAGCATGTGCGCGCAGTATGCGTGGTTTGGCAACTGTTTTCATGAATGGCCGATCAGTCTACCACTGCTTTTGCTGCATAATTTTAATCATTGGGAAACACCATCGCGGCTTACAGCCTATCTAAATGCACAGAAGCTTTCAATCATGAAAACATTTCCTTTTTTTAAGGAAGCCGTGTCACTACGCCACCCAAGCGCGGCTCCAACTACCGGAGACAAATTCCTTGTGTGTTTTTTGGACATACTTGGCAAATAAAGATGATTCTGAAGCAATATAAATTGTATATAAAGCATCAAATATTGTTTTACATCAATATTTAACTATAATCATAATGTATAATGTGCCTGTGGATGAAAAAGCGAAGCTTGTGACCAAAATGTACCCAGAGTACATAAAAATGAATGGAGTCAGCGAGAATCATTTAAAATAGACACTCGCTTTCTTTTTTTCTCGCCCACATCATCTCTATTTAGCAAACCGCTTCTTCTTTCACTATTAATCTATCTTTTTTATGATTTAATAAATGTGATAAAGTACTAAGTGTACAGCATTCACCACTTATGTCCGATTTATCCACTCAGACAGAGCTGTGCATGTCCCCTGCAGCTGCACAATGGCAAGCACACTCGCCAATCATGGACCACAAATACTCGGTTAAATTGGACATCGTCTTTGATGGAGATAGTGACAGTATCTCAGAGGACATGCTTATTTAACCTGGTGACTCCAGTGTGCAGTCAGCAGTGGAAATTAAACAGAGCTCTCAAGGCTCGAAGTTAACTTTTTAGGGACGGTTGACGGTGGTGCGAAGAGGTGAAAGCAGGAATACCGAAAAAACTATTTTCTGTGCTCGCCGAGTCCTTCTCAACAGCCGTGAGTAGTTTCTGTCGGTTTTCCCACAGGTTTTTGTTAGAAAAACATTATATATTACCGTGCACTTCTATCCCCATCCATCCAATGTTTACATTCGTATACAGTACCTCCAAAACGCTATTATTGCTTCAGCAATAATCATGCTATTCTCACAATAACAAAACTGTCCATTGAGAACTTATCTGTTCACTAATTTAAAAGAATTTAAAAAGAAATCGGTAAACTTCCAGCCCTGGCTCTTTACAGCAGATGCCGATTGTCGTCTTTGGGTGTTTCTTTACAGCTCTCATCAACTGCTGTTGATACCCTTGGCCAATCTGTTCAATGTCTGTTGCTGAGTACACCAGTCATTGCTTTATATTTCAGGAGATTCCAAATTGTTGTATTGGCTCTGCCCAGTGTTTGTGCAATAGCTCTGATCAATTTTCCCTCTTCTCTCAGCTTCAAAATGGATTGCTTTTCTCATATAGACAGCTCTATGGTCTTCATGTTTGCTTAACAGCAAATGCAGTTTTCACAGGTGAAACCCAAATCCAAAAACAAGCATTATCTAATGCTTACGCAAGCAATCTAAAAGGCAACACCTGAGCAACTACAAACACCCATCAGTCACATGTTCCAATACTTTTGCTCAATTGAAAACTAGGTGGCTTCAAACAAAAGGTACTCTGTCCTGAGTTGTTCACAGTTGTAAATACCATAAAATAAAAGCTGTAATTCTGAACTTTCATCTCTTATATTCTTATATTTTGAAAAATGTCTTCAGTATACAACAAAAACTAAGGAATTGACCTTGCCGTTCCAATACCTTTGGAGGGGACTCTAAATCGAAAAAGAAATAAACCAAACTAGTCATTATAGTCTGAGTTTTATTTATTTTTAAATAAAAACAAAGAGGAACTAAACTCGCAATAAAAAAATTTGCAAGTTGTATGTGTCAGCACAAGTCAAAACACGGTACTGTGATTAATATTGCGTTCATGGAATAGGAATGAACAGAATACTTAATCAACTTCACGAGGGCACCTTGTGATGACAAAGCACCAGGAGATGTTTCCCTGCTGCCACAGTGTTTCTCCCTCACATTCAAAGTCTGGATTTTTAAGCCTGATTTTTTTTTTTTTTTTTAACACAACTATCTGTATTTGTGAGCTCTTCTTCCTCCTGTGTTAACAGAGTGGTTTAGTTGACTTGCCTGCTTGGTTGGTGGTGGCTGGCGTCATGGCCGTGGACGTGAAGGAGGCAGCGACCCTGCCCGTTGAGTAGTGTGCCTGAAGGACAAAACAGCAAGGCAGTGACATTGTTCTTTACTTTGGAATAATTACTGTTAAGTTTCCTGAGTTATGTATGTCATTAGGTCGACCTAAATGCACAGTCTGCACATAAAGGAAACCTCTGTCTGCAGTTAGCTGGGCTAGGCTCCAACATACCCGCGACTCTAGTGAGGATAAGCGGTGTAGAAAATGGATTCTACACTCTTTATGACTAGTAAGTATGACAAATCCTCATAAACCCTCCATGAAAACACTGCGAGGTCATTATCAGCATCGTCATCATTGATAAGTAGAAACATGGTCTAGTTGTCGTGCAGACATTAGCTCACGCTGCACCGTCTGACCTATATTCTTCTTCACTTCCTCCGCCAAACAAGACACGGCTGCACCTCTGCAGTTAAGTGGGTATATAGATGGGGGGTGCTGCACAGCAGACATATGCTATATTTGATTTATTTTTATCATGAAAGAGCACACCCATAGAAAAGCTTTGCTAAAAAATATAAATATTTATTATATAATATCAATTTGGCATGTTCTTTTGACTGTTAAAATTGGTTAATTTCTCTTTGCAACTCTGTGATAGAAATCAAGTCGCATCATCATTTGTCAAAAAGGGTGATTTCTTGTTTGTCTTGATTCTTTTGCTTCATAGCTTTGTATTTTTTTTCTATTTTAGTAAGTTTTCCTATTATCCAAGTTTTTTTGTCTAATATTTTCAAATAATTGTGTATTTTGTATCGAACTTATTTTTTGTTTTCGTCTAAACATCTATTTTTTCAGATATTTTAGCAAGTGTTCAAATTAACTGAATTGTTTTGTCTGTTTTTCTTTTAAATAATGATGTATATTGTGTGTTTTGTACGCATCATTTGTTTTGTCTAATATATTTGCATTTTTTATATACATTTCACATTACAGCTTTGTAAGTTTTTCATAATTTTTTTTTACATTTTTAGCAAACACTTGTACAATATTTGTGTATTTTCTTCAAATGTATTTGTATTTTTTTTTTATTTGTATTTTTTCTAAATGTATATTTTAATCTATTTTTTGTTTTGTGTAAACATTTTTGTATTTTACCCTAATTTTGTATTGTTTTATCAAATGCTTGTAGATTTACATTATATTTTCATGTAATTTTATTTGTCTTCTAATATTTGGTGGTTTTACATCATTTCAAAAACATATTTTTCATATTTGTGTATTTTTTAGATGTGCATTAAAACGTCTCTATATTTGCATTCTCTAATTTGGTAATACGGTGCAGTGAAAAAGTATTGGCCCCCTTCTCAAATTATTTTATTTTTGCATAGTTTCTGCACTTTAATGTTTAAGATCATTAAACAAATGTAAATATCAGACAAATATAACCCAAGTGAACTTAAAATGCTGTTTTTTTTTTAATGGTGATTTCTTTTTTAAAAAAAAATATAAAAATATTCAGTTACCTGTGTGAAAAAGTAATTATCTCCCTCGTTAAATCATTAATTAATTGTGGCAAATCACAATTTTTGGTTAATTTTCACTGATCACGCGCCTGATTACCTCAAGACCTATTCAATCAAGAAATCAATTAAACAGAATCTGTCGCAACAAAATCAAGTCGGACAAAAGATCTAAAAAAGCTGCAACAAAATGACACGATCCAAAGAAATTCCAGAATAGTCGAGCAGTCAAGAAATAAAGTAATTGAGATCTATCAGCCTGGAAAGGATTACAAAAGCCATTTCTAAAGCTTTAGGATTCCAGGAAACCATAGGGAGAGAGAGCCATTACCCTCACACGGAGAAAACATGGAACAGTGGTGAACCTTCCCAGGAGTGAGAGGCCTACAAAGATTACCCCAAGAGAACAGCAATGACTGGAGGAGGCCAGATAGGAACTCAGGACAACTTCTAAAGAACTGCAGGCCTCCCTTGCCTCAGTTAAGGTCAGTGTTCATGACACAACAATAAGGAAGAGACTGGGCAAAAATGGGATCCATGGCAGAGTTCTAAGGCAAAAACCACTGCTAACCAAAAATAACAAAGACTCATTTTACTTTTGCAAAAAAACATCTGAATGATTCCCAAGACTTTTAGGGAGAATATTACATGGAATGATGAAAATAGTGCTTTTTGGAAGGTGTGTGTCTCGTTACATGTGGCGTAAACGTAGCACAGCATTTCAGAAAAAGAATATCATACCAACAGTCAAACATGGTGGTGGTAGTGTGATGTTCTTGGGCTGCTTTGCTCGTTCAGGACCTGGACAAATTGCTGTGATTGATGGAACCATGAGTTCTGCTCTAACACAAAATCCTGAAGGAGAATGTTCAGCTATCAGTTTGTGAGCTCAAGCTGAAGAACGCTTGGGTTCTGCAGCAGGATAATGATCCAAAACACACAAGAAAGTCAACTTCTGAATGGCTTAAAAAAACAAAATGAACATTTTGGAGTGGCCTAGTTAAAGCCCAGACTCAAATCCGATTGAAATGCAGTGGCATGACCTTAAAAAGGCCCTTCATGTTCTGAATTCCAACAATTCTGCAAGGAAGTGTGGGCCAAAATATCTCCAATGAGATGTGAAAGACTCATTGGCAGTGATAGAAAAGGCTTGATTTCAGTTGTTGGAGGATGGTCCAACCAGATATTAAGTTTAGGGGGCCATTACATAGACATGGCAGCCTCGTGTAAATAGTGGCCCTTTAAAGTCGGAAATCTGAATTCAACCAATTTTCAATGTCTACTGCACTTCCTTACCGTGTTGAGCTTGTCCGTTTTCTTGGCCTCGGGCTCCTTCATGGTGGCAGCCAGTAGCTGATCTCCCTTGTAGTCTTTGTACAGCTCGGCCAGGGTCTCCCGGGTCTCCAGGTTGGTGGTATTCAGGTGGTACAATGGATCCTGCTTTGCCTTCTCCTCATCTGGATCAAACAAGCACATATTTTAAAATAAACATACAAGAAGCAAAGGTCTGATGGACATCTGACCTGGATCCAGCACTTTGAGGTCATTCTTCACGTGGAAAAAGTTGGAGACGTTGAACTTGTCCAGGTTTGTTGGATCCTAGCAGGGAGAAATTAATGAGTATCAAGTTTCTAGTTGGTTAGTATTTCAAATGACATATTAAAAAAAAAAAAACAACTTGAAGTGTGATGATGTCTTTTCTGGTAAAATTTTCATCAGTCAGCAGATCTTTGAAACTTTTGGTCTTGATGTTGAGCTGCTCCACTGCCTGAACACACGTACACAGCAGACAGAGACACGCAGATAATTAGCGCTCGCGGAATTAAGCATCTCTGAGAGTAGTACGTATTCTTGAATATAGACTTCCAATATTTTTTTATTTTTCGTTCAGTATTTTTAAATGTTTTACAATTTGTTCCATGTAATATTTCTTGATTGGTCATACTGCATTTTTTGTGTAATATTTTTGTATCATTTCTGTTATTTTCAATAATTTTGTTTTTGTAATCTAAGATTCCATATCTTAACATTGAATTATCATCTAAAATTTTGGTATTGTTTCATCTTATATTTTTGTTTAGCTGAATTTTTTTTCTTCAATATTTCTGTATTTTTCATCTAATATTTGTCCATTATTTCCTTTATTTTAGTCTAATATTTTTTATCTCCATATTTTTTTTCTAATACAGTAATCCCTGGTTTATTGCGGGAATAACACTCCAGACGATCCCCGCGAAAGACAAACTAGTGACCATATATTGATTATACTAATCATATATATTTTGACTTCGGACATTCTGTCTTTAATGTACTCTTTCCTCCAGCTTCTGCTTTAACAATCTGTTGGAAAAATAATCACTGCAAAATCCTGCAATATATTGAAAAATATCTGCAATAAAATTAGATATTGTAGTGATATTGCAAATTTCTCCATTGTGGTACTAATAAAATCTTATATTTTATATTATACATATCTTATATGTATGATGTAAAAATATGTAATTCAGTGAAGCCGCAAAAAGTGAAGCAAGATATGGCGAGTAGGGCTGTCGCTATCGAATATTTTTAGAATCGATTATTCCATTGATTAATTGAATATTTGGATTAAAATATCTTTTGCATTAAAGTTTATTGTAAAATAATTTTTTCCCAGTTACTTTTTATCAACTGATTATTGTAGCATGAGACGGAGTAATGTTGTACTCACCAACGTTTTTGAAACAGAGACTGATAATTGTGAAGGGCTACTTCTTCTTTTATTGACGCTTTATTGACTGGGAGCCTTTCCGGGGTGTGCATCAAAACAACATCGGTTTGGCTAAGGACCCCCGAGCAGCCGCAAGAGAATTCAAGATCAACGAATACATGGTTCGCAAGTGGAGGAAGCAGGAAAACGAGCTTCACCAAGTCAAGAAGATGAAGATGAGCTTTCGCGGAAAAAAAAGAAAAACAAAATGCGGAAACAAGGCGAGGTGGCCCGAGTTGGAAGACCAACTCGAGCAATGGATTAATGAGCAAAGAATAACTTGGGGCTTGCCATCATTCCGGGAGGCTTGACGAACCGCTGGACATCGGTGTAAACAGGGCGTTCAAAGTGAAGTTGTGAGCAGCGTGGAAGCGATGGATGACAGATGGCGAAGACAGCTTTACTAAGGCTAGGAGCCAGCGCCGGGCGAATTATGTCACAATTTGTGAATGGATTGTCGATGCTGGGCTAACGTGTCTGCTTGCACTGTTGTTCGAGCTTTCGCACGACAACAAGATTGACTCGAACCTGGCGTGTTTGATTGAGAACTCGCCCAGCTGTTCATTTCGGATACAGAACATGAGGACTCAGATAACCGGTAGAAAAATGGATGAATGGATGGATGATCAACATAGCTGTATATTAATTGAATATTTTTGACACCTATAATGGTTGAGTGACTGTATGTGGTCTTTTTTCTTACATTTATAATAATTGTCCAGTTGTCCTGTGTTCATTTAATCAAATATTTCTGTCTGAATACTTTATCTTTCCTTTTGTGTTTTTTTTCCTAGTATTTTCTAAACATGCATATTAGGTTAAATGAAGACTCTAAATTGCCCGTAGGTGTGAATGTGAGTGCGAATGGTTGTTTGTTTATATGTGCCCTCCGACTGGCTGGCGACCAATCCAGGGTGTACCCCGCCTCTCGCCCCGAATCAGCAGGGATAGGCTCCAGCACGCCCGCGACCCTAGTGAGGATAAGCCGTATGAAAAATGGATGGATGGATGGCCAGGTATTTTTCCATTAAACATTTTATATTAATCCCTTATACCTCTTTTTAATAATTGGCTATTTTGTGTAATTGCTTTACATTAATTCTTAATGTTTTTCTACTTTTTCTATTTTTTTCCCGAATACTTGTATTTTTCTGTAACATTCTAATATTAATCTCTTGAGTGTGTGTGTGTGTATGTTTGAATGTGTGAACGCGTGCGTGTGTTTTATTGTTGACCAACCTCATAGGAGAAGACATTGCCGGTGACTTTGTTTGCGACAATGTGAGAGTTGTTTGTGAAGACAGAGTACAGAACGGGACAGTGGTATTTGCCTGAAAAAAAAATTAAGGAAAATTCATTGTCTAATGAATTCATTACGAAGCAGTGGAGCACCTTGAGGCAAAAAAAAAAAAACATACATATATTAATATATACTTAATTATTGACGATTACCTTCATTGTTCTTGAAAAAGTTGAGCTTGACGAGCGACTTGGCTTCTAGCTTCTTCACAGACAAAGAAAAAAAAGTCAAGCTACAACAGAAAACATCTTTCAAGTGGCAACATTTCAACCAAAACATTCTTGAAAAATATTTTTAAAAAGTTGAAACTATGATCAAGCGAACGAGTGATGGCAAAGAGGAATAGTACGATGATAACCATTCATCCTTTCTCTGTACAGCTGAGCCTAACTAGGTTTGCGGGTGCGCTGGAGCTTATCTCAGCTGAGAGGCACAGTGCACCCTGAAGTGGTCACCACCCAATCGCAGGGCACATATAGACAAAATTTCACACCATTCACACCTAAGGACAATTTTGGAGTCTTGAATTCACCTACAGTCCCCTCCAAAAGTATTGGAATGGCAAGGTCAATTCCTTTGTTTTTGTTGTACAATGAAAAAATTTGGGTTTCAGATCAAAAGATGAATATGAGACAAAAGTTCAGAATTCCTGCATTTATTTCATGGTATATAAATCTAGATGTGTTGGACAACTCAGGACAGAGCACCTTTAGTTTGAACCCACACACTTTTCAAGTGAGCAAAAGTATTAGAACATTTGACTGATGGTTGTTTCTAGTTCCTCAGGTGTTGCCTTTTAGATTGTTTAAACATTAGATAGTGCTTGTTTTTGGCTTTCACCTGTGAAAACTGCATTTGCTGTTAAGCAAACACTGAGACCAGAGAGCTGTCTATGGGAGAAAAGCAAACCATTTTGAAGCTGAGAGAAGAAGGAAAATTGATCAGAGCTATGGCAAAAACATTGGGCATAGCCAAATAATTGGCTAATAGTAATAACAAATAATGTCCTGAAAAAGAAAGAAACGACTGGTGTACTGAGCAGCAGACATCGAAAAGGTTCCCCAAGCGTATCAACAGCAGATGACATAAACATTGTGAGAGCTGGGAAGAAACACCCAAAGACAACAGTCAGTGACATCATTGCCAACCTCCACAGGGCAGAGGCGAAGCTATCACAATCCACAGTTCGAAAAAGACTTTGAGAGAAGAACTATACAGGCATTATCACAAGATGGAAACCACTCATCAGCAAAAAGAATCGGAAGGCCAGATTAGACTTTACACCGACTTTATCAGCCTGATCGGTATCTGCCCGATAATTAGCATTTTATGCTGATCAGCTTTAATGTCATAATTCGCCAATCCGATCAATCGCAAAAGACATTGACTCTGCGTCGCCATGGTGCACAGTATATTTCAATCCAAAAGCTAGTTTATTTTTAGCCTGTACAAAGGAACTGACCTAGCTGTTCCAATACTTTTGGAGGGGACTGTACCATGCATATTTTGGAAATTTGGGAGGAAACTGGAATACTAGGAGAAAACCCACATAGGCAAGGGGAGAACATGCAAACTCGACACAGGAAAGCCAGAGGCTGGATTTGAACCAACGACCTCAGAATTGTGAGTCGGATTTGTTAACCAATCACCGTTCCGCACAGGATGAAAACCATGGAACAGGAAATTATTGCAATGTTGGTTTCCAGCAATACCTCTGTAAACCTCTCTGGTCCCAGTGATACATTTATATTTACATGATGCATTTTTTTTTAAGAATCAAAGGTTTTTTTTTTTTGTTTTTTTTGAGAAAGCAAAGTTTTTAGTAATTTATTTTTTAATATTCCTTGTTTAAAGTCATATTTTAAAAAAGTCATCACATTTAAATGTTTTTATTTTTTATGTAATTTTTGGTTAGTAATAAAAGTTTAAAGTCATATTTAAGAAAAAATGCATAATATGACATTTGTCAACATAACACATTTAAAGTTTTATTATGTTCAAGATTTTGGGGGGGATAATTGTTTATAAATACGAGTTGAGAATCACAATACTACGAGAACAAAGTAATTTTTATTGAGATAAAGTTTCTTTTTTTTAATATTATAAATTTAAAGTCATTTTTAAGAGAGAAACCATGTCATTTTTCAATATTTTTTTCAATCACTTTTTGTTAATGTGACGTTTTTTTTTTTTTTTAATGCAGTTTTTACCAATATTTTTCTGTTAATACCATGAATCCAAAGTCTTTTTTTAAAAAAAGTGACAATATTATGAGACTTGAGTTGTATTTTTTTTATTGCATTGTATTGTTTTATGTGTTACAATAACTTGTTTGAAGTTGTACCTTCGGATTAAAAAAAAGTCATAATATTATGAGAACAAAGTTGTTCCTAGTTATAATAATTATTTTAATTTCAAAAATATTTTTTGATCAAAATTAGAAGTTTAAAGTCAGGCTTTTTCAAGTTGTAATTTTTTAGAAAACTATTTTTTCAAGATTTTTTCTGATCGTGTTTGTTAAAAGTTATTTAGAGAAATATAGTATTTTTTCATAACTTTTTGGTAATATAATAAGTCAGAAGTTGTACACTCTTCAACGTTATTGTTAATACTACGAGTTGAAAATCACATCTTTTTCAAGAGAAAAGTGACAATATTCCGGGAAGGAAGTCAGTGGTTTTCATTCATTCATTCTTTTTCCGTACCACTTATCCTCACTGGGGTTCCGGGTGCGCTAGAGCCTATCCCAGCTATCTTCGGGCGAGAGGCTGGGTACACCCTGAACTGGTCGCCAGCCAACCACAGGGCACATATAAACAAACAAATATTCGTACTCACAGTCACACCAAGTCAGAGTCAAGTCAGACAAAAAATCTAAAAAAGATGCAACAAAATGACACGATCTAAAGAAATTACAGAATAATCGAGCTGTCAAGAAATAAAGTAATTGACATCTATCAGTCTGGAGAGGGTTACAAAAGCCATTTCTAAAGCTTTAAGATTCTGGTGAACTATAGGGAGAGACATTATCCTCACATGGAGAAAACATGGAACAGTGGTGAACCTTCCCAGGAGTGGCCGGCCTACAAAGATTAACCCATAAGAACAGCAATAACTCATCCATGAGGCAACAAAGGAACTCAGGACAACTTCTAAAGAACTGCAGGCCTCCCTTTTCCTCAGTTAAGGTCAGTGTTAAAGACACAACAAAAAGGAAGAGACTGGGCAAAAATGGTATCCATGGCAGAGTTCCAAGGCCAAAACCATTGCTGACCAAAAGAACATAAAGGCTCATATTACTTTTGGGGGAAAAACAAAAAACAAAAACAAAATCTGAATTATTCCAAAGACTTTTGGAAGAATATTATATGGACCATCGGTTTGTGACCTCAAGCTGAAGTGCACTTGGGTTCTGCAGCAGAATAACGACCCAAAATACATCAGCAAGTCAACTTCTGAATGGCTTAAACAAACAAAATCAATGTTTTGGAGTGGCCTAGTCAAAGTCCATACTTGAATCTGAATTAAATGCAGCGGCATAACCTTAAAAAGGCCCTTCATGCTCGAAAACCTTCCATTTTTGGTGAATTCAAACAATTCTGTGAGTGGACCAAAATATCTCCAGAGAGATGTGAAAGACTCAGTTACAGAAAACGCTTGATTTCAGTTGTTGCTGCTGAGGATTGCCAAACCAGTTATTTGGTTCAAGGGGCCATTACTTTTTCACACATTATTATTTATTTATTATTTTCCTTCATAAATGAAATCACCATTTCGAAACATCATTTTAAGTTCAGGCGGCACGGTGGCCGACTGGTTAGACTGTCAGCCTCACAGTTCTGAGGTGCGGGGTTCAATCCCCGTCCCCGCCTGTGTGGAGTTTGCATGTTCTCCCCGTGCCTGCGTGGGTTTTCTCCGGGCACTCCGGTTTCCTCCCACATCCCAAAAACATGCATTAATTGGAGACTCTAAATTGCCCGCAGGCATGACTGTGAGTGCGAATGGTTGTTTGTCTCTATGTGCCCTGCGATTGGCTGGCAACCAGTTCAGGGTGTACCCCGCCTCCTGCCCGATGACAGCTGGGATAGGCTCCAGCACGCCCGCGACCCTAGTGAGGAGAAGCGGCTCAGAAAATGGATGGATGGATGGATGGATTTTAAGTTCACTTGGGTTATATTTGTCTGATGATCTTAAAGTCAGGAAACTATGCAAAAAAATATACGAATTTCAGAAGGGGGGCAATACTTTTTCACACCACTGTAGCTACCTGATGATAATCATTGTGAATGAGTGCAGCTTATGCATAAAGTTCACTCCATGAACTTCTACATCTCTCCATTCATGGCACATGGACACTAATCTCATCTTTTTGTCTCTCAACACCACAATTGATTTGAAACAAAACAAACTAAATGGGCTTTAGGCTTTGAGCTTTAGGGCATACACATCCAAATCAGGTAAAGAGTGTACAAATTTTAACCATTCGTGTATATGCCTTTCACTTTTTAAAGGTGCTGGCTAGCTGCATGCTACCATCGCGTATCCTCAGGTTGCTGAAGTAAATGGGCTTTCACTTGTATAGCGCAGGACACATGGGGACCAAACCGAAACAGTTGAACCAAACCGTTTGGACAGTTTTCAAAAAAACGTTCCACCACTACTGAGTACATGGTCTTTTTCTTTTTTAAGTCTCCATGTTCATGTTACCTCTCCAGATATGGGATTAGTTGCATACTTCTTGATCCATGGAATAATGCTCCTAAAAGACAGAAAGGGCACATCTAAATATATTTGATAAAATCTGCTTGTGATCAAATGTGAATGTACTCACAGCAAGTCAAAGACGACGCCATCTGCAGTGCACACGGGATAAGAAAACGGCTGAAGGGACAAACTGAGGAAGTAGAAAACATGGTTAATGGTTTGAGTGTACGAGTGAGTTTCAATGTTTACTGAACATTTCATTCAACAGAAAGCCAGTTAACAAAATGGCGCACCTGCAGTGGTCGAACGGAAGACGTCTGAAGTTGGCCTGCGGGATTTCTGACAGCCAGGCAAAGCCAATGTTGACAAACACAACACTAAATAGTTACATATTCAGCATAATAGACTTTAATTCAAATATACTGTATATACGTGTATAGACAAAGATGGAATATCACAGCTGAGGGAAAATGTTAGCATGACATAGACATTTATTACAAAATATATTTTTCTCGACTTTTTTTGTCACTGTTACAAATTACAAGAAAAAAGTCCATTATATAAGAATAAAGTCATTTTTTTAATGTAAGTCGTAAACACTGCAACGAGAATAAAGTTGTATTTTATTGGAGATTTATTTTAATGTAACAAATCTAAAGTAATTTTATTTAGAAAAAAAAATCAATATAATTTCATAATATTACAACTTTTGTATCATAGTATAATCATTTATTTTAACTCTCCAGTGTGTACCTATATTATAATCATTGGTAATTTACCACAGCCATTTCCTTATGAATTGCTTCATACTATTTATTGATTTAAAAACAAAAATATTCTGTAAAATCCCTTTGGATTAATAAAATATTCATCCATCTAATATTAGTATTTCTCTGTATATGTAGAATATTTCGGTTAATTGCAGTCAAAGCAGATATCCAGGGTAGTATTAAAGTAGTTCAATGTTTATTACACCCGCAGATTAAGCAATGGCTAACAAAAATTGTATTCTTTTAAAAATGTACTTGAACCCACATCTGGCTCACACAATTTACCTGCCCGCTTGCCTCCATAGAAGTTGGTATACTCTGTACACGTAATGTACCTGTGTTGAAGAATAAGGAAAATTATGCTTTAATGGAGGTAAACAGGCAATGAAATAACTGTTAAATACGTCTGAATTGGCAAAATTAAGACAGTTCGTAATAGTTAGCCTGCTAGCATTAGCCACTGATGCTAAAAACAACAAAAATAGGCGCGTTAAAGCTGTGAGATGATTCTGTCGCATACTTATGTGAAGGTTAAACTTACATTTTGTCCTTTTGGTGCTGCCGCTTCCCCATGTTTGCGTCTTTCAAATAATAATAATGCTTTTACGGGGACTGCTGCTTAGTTAACCACAGACAAACCCGTATGTTGACGTGTTCTTCTTCGCAATCGTCGCTTTACCGGAAGGGCGCTGGAGCGCCCTCTACATGCAAACGTTATTACAATTTACCCAGTAGAACGAAGCTGAAAAACTTTAAAACAAAATTTAATAAACATTGCAAATTATTTTAAGCACTACTATAATATAGGTAATTTATTTTGCAGTGCACAAACTAAATTTCTTAGATACATTCAAATTATCATGACCGTCATTCTCATCTTTGTATGAAATAGATGACATACTTATTACAGAGGTGGGACCAAGTCATTGCTTTGCAAGTCACAAGTCAGTCTCAAGTCTTTGCTCTCAAGTTCCGACTCAAGTCCCAAGTCCTAAAACTGGAGTTGCGACTTGACTTTGAGTTTCAAAGTCCAGGACTTGCAACTTGACACGGGACTTGCCTGTCTAGACTCGGGAGTTGAAGGCAAAGACTTAAGACTACTTGTGACTTGCAAAACAATGATTTAGTCCCACCTCTGATTAATCTTGTAAAGCATTTAATTACGATTATGTGTACAATTTACAACAGCGCAAAACGTATTTTAAATAATTTAAGTACATTAATAATTGTTATTATTTTCCATCTCATACTGTATGAAGTACATAATTCTAATGTTGCAAATTAAGTATTTCTGTAGTATGTGTACAATTTATTATCGTGTGAAATATAGTTTTAATCATTATAAGTTCGTTAATAATTGTCATATTTTAAACCTCTTATTTGTATGAAGTAATTTCAAATATTATTACAAATTACAAAATAAAAATGTGACAAATATACGTACAGTACTTTTACAGTGTGTATTCATTATAGTGCAGCATTTCTAATAAATCCTTTCAAGTATGATTATGGTCGTGAAAATCTTCAAATCTCATTTTTGTCTGAAATTATTTGGAGTCCTATTATATATATATATATATATATATATATATATATATATATATATATATATATATATATGCCCGGCAACATTTGATTTCAACAATGTAAGGCAAGGACTGAGAATTCATTTGTTAACCAGTGTATTTAATCAACCACTGATATTTGTGAGGACACCTATTAATTGATCAAGGCGATCATTTATGCCGCCTGTTGCCCTCACAATCGCTTCGTGACTCCAGCACATGCACTGAAAAAGAGTCCTTTGAATTTACTCCATTTAAACATGTACATCGTTTGGACATGATTAAAATGTTTAAATTGACATAATTTACCCCTCTTCTCCGAAAAAAAAAAAACGTGATTTTTTTTGTCGGTGTGCGTGTCCTCTCCAGTGTATTAAAAGAATAAATTGAGTAATCAAAAAGGAGTCAAAGTTTTTGATATCCTCTTTGATATGTTGATGTGCTTCTATTTTAATGTAAAAGATTATTACGAATACCACACATACAACATTTAAGCATTAACCTTTATCTCACATGGCTAAGTGGAGGTTACTGTATAAACACATTTGTTGTGAGTTCTAAAAATACATGGTATTAACCTTGTGGGGTGATCATAGTCAGCCACATGTGCTCCCACCACCCCTGAGAGAGCAGCGTCACCCATGATCGCAGCGATTCTCTCCTCGAACGGGATGAGGCCCTCCGCGCCGGTTCGTCCGCCTTTTTTTGGCCACACTTTTGCGGTGGGCAGCTGCCCTTCGCTTCACATCCACCTTAATGTCTGACCACTACTTTTTTAGTTCAGCGTGTGTGCGCTGTTCCGACCCCACATCATTGACAGCCGCACACACGCCGTCCCATTCGCTCCTCTTTCGCGTGTTGTTAACGCCGTAGGACAGCGTGCCAAAGAGGATTTTTTTGCGCACCTCCACTTCATTGAGCAACTTCACATTCAGAAAAATTCTCTTTCTTCATCATCTTGCTCATTTTCCTTTTTTTCTGATCATGCAGAGATCGGCATCTCAGGTGCCGGGTTCATTTATGATTTGCATATTTAAATGTAGGGGTGGACAGGGAGGAGTTGGCTACTCCAACATGTGCGCTCATTCCACATTGGTTGGGATGTATGAAGGAAATGTGGTTGGATTCATGCGTACGCACAGATTCATACATCTGAATATTTTTGTGCGTACGTTTTCTGGATTTGAGCGTACGCCATGCTTCAGTACGAAATCCATGCAAGTCTTTGTACATGTACAGGTATGTGCTATTGAACAATGCAAACTAGAACTAGCAGACATTCCAACATGTTCTTCCCTCTTGCCATTAACTTCCTAAACGGTTAACTTAGAATTCCATTGTAACATGCTGCAAAATTTGTCTTGAGATTGTAGTCACATCTCTGTCAGGCCAATTAGACATTATTCGTGCACTCACAGTAGTAGTCTCAACAATCTACACTACTTTCATATCTTTTGTTGCCCAATACTGGTCACTCACGTGCCTGAGAAGTATCTGCACCATTTGCACAATTGACATTGGTCCAGACTATCACACTACAAGTCACTTTGAACTGCATACATTTTATTATTAAAGCACACCATGAATTAGTATACATTTTAAATAAACAAGGCACATGGTAATCATTACATCAAAGAACAGGTCCAAAATGAGTGACTTTTTCTTTGATACAAAACAAAAATTGTATATTCAGTATATCTTTTTATACAAAAAAAACGAACAAAAATTGGTGTTAAATGTAAACATTGTCAGTCACGCTGTTGATGACAGAGGAAAGGAGACAAACATGCCAAACTCATATACAGTTACGTTTATTTCCTTTTGGCATTTAATCGACGCAAGATATTTGCATATGCACATGGAGGGGTATAATTCTTCACAATGATCTCAACACGAGGGTCGCAAAACAATCCTTGAGAGGAAAAAAACAAGGAGTGGGGAAGTTAGTGGAGTTATTCATTCACGCTCTCTGAAGCAAGGACACACAAGGATCACAAGCTTCTACCAATGCCCTTTAAAAAAAAGTTCATGTTTGATGTGTTTGCACCTGAGTTCCAACCGCCTTTAACAAGATCAAATCTGCTGCCTGAACAACCAATGTTAGCCACATCGTCACCCTTGGCACTTGAATATGTCAGGAGGAAACTTGTAGAAGAACACACACACATTCAGAACGCAGACAACAAAGTGGATAAAAGTGCGATAATGACGATAGTGTTCTTTTTTTTTTTTATGTTCCCTTGGAAAACACTTCTAATCCGCAGAACGAGATGAACACACGTCCTTAAAACAAATATGATGATGTGATAAAACAGTCTGAGTGTCCTTGACGGAGAAGGAGCGTGAGGAGGACTGGAAGAAGGAAAAAAATAAAATAAAATCCTAAAATCACCGCAAATCCATCACAGAGACAGCGTCATTCGAGATGGTGACGTGGTCGGCGTGCTGCGTTCAAGAAGACACAAATTTATTTCATTTCAGGGAGAAATATTAAGCTTTTCTTCACACAATTTAAAACAATTAATAGGATCATTATAACATGTCTGTGGCATGCTCTCATCAAAATACCCTAAAGATAAAGAATTTTAGACATATTTACAACGTGAAAATCCCAACACAGGGATTGTGCGATCGTTACATTTCCACGTCCTCCCGATGTTGATGTTTCCTGCTTTTCTTGGTTTCACTTGGTAGGTTTCAACTTGGGATGCACTGATACCACCTATCCGTATCGATACTGTTACTAAAAATTCACTGATACTATGACACATAAAACCACTCAGTGGCGTTGCTGGCTTGAATGGCGCCCTGTGTGAGATCGCCCCGTGCAATCTGATATTGCAAAAATCAAAATAAACCTAAAAGATCAATGTTTTTGTTACAACAATTATCTTCCCAGCATGATAACTACCTTTATTTATGAGATTTGGACTGTATAGTCAATTTCTAAATATTAACCAGTTACTACACAAGCGGTAACAAATTCCAAGATGTGTTTCGCTTACCACCTCTTTTAAAACTAGTGTCAATGGATTTGATGAGTAGCCTATGGGATTAGTGGCGGAATTTCATTTGTGCTTGGAATTTCTATCACATTAATTTTGCATGCATTGTGAACCAGCAAACTCATTGTGAGCTTGTCAGTCAGTGAAACGAAAAGGGTCCTCACTAAAGACTAACTTAACTTAGGGTACGACAAAATGATCCACAAGTACAGTGCCACCAGAAAGTATTCACACCCCTTCATGTTTTCCACATTTTGCTATGTTACAGACTTATTTTAGACCTGATTTGAGCAGTTTTCTTTAAAAAAAATAAAATACAAAAATTAAACATTCTACATAGAATATCCCATAATGACAAAGTAAACATATTTTAAGATATTTGTGTAAATTTAAAAAAAATGTAAACATTCAAACATAATAGGTCACACCTTTTGCTATGACATTCAAACTTAAGCTCAGATGCATCTGATTTCCACTGATCATTAGACTTTAGACCGATTTTATCGGCCTGATCGATATTGGTGCCCTTAAGGATTCTCAGACCTTTAGAAACAAAATTCTCTGGTCTGATGAAACCAATATAGAACTTTTTGGCCTGAATTGCAAGTGTCATATCTGGAGAAAAAGAGGAAGTGCTCATCACCTGGCTAACACCATCCCTACTGTAAAGCATAGTGGTGGCAGCATCATGGTGTGGGGATGTTTTTCTGCTGCAGGAACTGGGCGACTTGTCCGCATAGAGGGTAAGATGACAGCTGCCGAATATAGAGAAATTCTTCAAGAGAACTCGCTCCAGAGTGCTCTGGAACTCATACTAGGGTGTCGATTCACCGTCCAACATGACAATGACCCACAGCACGCACCCAAGATAAAAAAGGAGTGGCTTCAAGAGAAGCCTGTGAATGTCCTTGAGTGGCCCAGGCAGAGCCCGGAATTGAATCCAATCGAACATCTCCGGAAAGACCTAAAAATGGCTGTCCACCAAGGCTGCCCGCCCAACCTGACTGACCTTGAGAGGATCGGTAGAGAAGAATGGAAGAAAAAGCCCAAAACAGGTGTGCCAAGATCGAAGAGACTTGAGGCTGTGATTGCTCCCAAAGGTGCTTCAACAAAATATTAAGCCAAGGTTGTGAATACTTATCTACCTATGATGTTTAAATGTTTACATTTTCAATAAATTTGCATAACTGTCTGAAAATATGTTTTTACTTTGTCATTCTGGGATATTTTCTGTAGATTTTCTTTTAAAGAAAACTATACTCAAATCAGCTTTAGAATAAGTCTGTTGCGTTGATGTCCTACCTAATTTCTACATACAAAATAATTTTCATTGTTTCTTTATTGTAATACATAGTCTAGTTTCTAGAGATGGTGAATTTTGGGTTTTTATTTTTTGTAAGCGATAATCATCCAAATTATACAAATATTTATGAAATATTTTTCTCTGAGTGCATGTAGTGCATCTCTATGAGTCTTACTTTTTTAATTGAACTGCCTAACTAAATTAAGCTTTTGACATTATAGTAATTTATTGAGATGTACCTGTATTTTCTAGGTTTGTGTAGTGAAATGTACTCACTGAAAATAGAGGTGGGTCTTTACTGTGAGGGTGAAAGCCCTTCTGCTTACACGAGGAGATCTCATTCGTTCCCCGATCTGTCAGTCTGAAGTAACCAATCCTGGAAAAAAAAGACAACCATTTTGTTATTTATTTTTGTCGACACCACCAATTTCTTCTTTTGTCAACAGGCAGAACTCACTCGTTGAACTTGGGCGAGCAGACGATGGCGATGGCTTCAGGCAGCATCATCTGGTACGAGCAGTGTGTGTGCAGGTCCACACTGGACAGGAATGCCGTCTGGGTTGGGTGAGTCTATGAAGATGAAAGGAAAAAACAAATTCAAATAACTAAAATAAATATGATAAATAATAATGCATAAATAATAACAATGAAATATAATGACGTAAACAATCAAATAAATAAAAAATAACTATATAATAACTATATAATTTAAAAAATACAATGCTCATAAAAATTTAAACACACTATAAATAAACTATAATATATAAAAAGAAATAAATAAAAGAAAAATTTACTAAAACCAAGAATGTAACCAACCAAAATACAAATAAAAATTAAATATATACAACACAAATAAATCGATTAAAGACTCATTACAAATACAAATATATAAAAAAATAAACAAACCAAAATAAAATTAAAAAACAATACAAATTGACCCAAAAAAAAATGCAAAAGAAACAATAAAATAAAATGTGTATTTTGGTAGATTTCGACTTCCTCGTAATTAGTGATGCACCGAATGGAAAGTTCTTGCCCGAAACCGAAACTTTGGGGCGGGGGGTCAAGGCCAAGGCCAAGGCCGAAACAGTGAAAGAACTTATCAATTCAACTGAATTTGTTAAAATATTTTTCATATAATAGAGCTGTAAAAGGCAGAATTTCTGTTGGAAGCAACTGTTCCTGTTTAAACTGTCCCTGTTTAAAATCACAAAATGTGAACACAAACGGTAGCAACACATGCAGTCAAGACAATATAACAACACTCACATGCATATATTCCTTATCCTCAGTTCATAGACAAATGTAAAAAACGTAGTTTGCAATCAAGTTTTACCAAGGTGATTGGCATTCCAGACAAATAAGAGTTTCATCATGCACAACCCCAATTCCAATGAAGTTCGGACGTTGTGTTAAACATAAATAAAAACAGAATACAATGATTTGCAAATCATGTTAAACCTATATTTAGTTGAATACACTACAAAGACAAGATATTTAATGTTCAAACTGATAAACCTTATTGTTTTTAGAAAATAATCATTAACTTAGAATTTTATGTCTGCAACACGTTCCAAAAAAGCTCGGACAGGGTCATGTTTACCACTGTGTTACATCACCTTTTACTTTTAACAACATTCAATTCACGTTTGGGAACTGAGGACACTAATTGTTGAAGCTTTGTAGGTGGAATTCTTTCCCATTCTTGCTTGATGTACAGCTTCAGCTGTTCAACAGTCCGGGGTCTCCGTTATCGTATTTTACGCTTCATAATGCGCTACACATTTTCAAATGGGAGACAGGTCTGGACTGCAGGCAGGCCAGTCTAGTACCCGCAGTCTTTTACTATGAAGCCACGCTGATGTAACACGTGCAAAATAATTCTACGTACTGTTCAGTTTCACAACATAATCATTACTCTATAATTGTAATAGTTCATCAATATAAATATTGTAATAGTTCATCAATATAAAAATATATTTATAAATTTATAATATAAATATAGCTCCTGCTCAAAATGCTCCTGTGTTTATGTAGCTGTCTAAAGTTATCATATATTTCAGTACAGTGGAACCTTGATAGAACGGATTAATAAGAGGCGGGAGGGTCATCCGATGTAGCAGATTGTCCGTTACATTAAAGCACTTTTTTTGAGCTCATATGCACCCATACTACTGTACACTACAAAATTATTGTTTTGTAGTTTTTCGTGGCCTAAATAGTCCAATACAGTACAAAGTTATTGGAAATAAGTAGAAAAAAACTTGAAAATGTTTTCAAGTTTCACATTTTATCCAAACTTACCACGCCGGTGTGCTTGTTCATGGTGACGGACAGTACTCATCCTAGGTGAGTTGCTTTCGTGAGCCGCAAGGAATTAGTGTGCTTCTTAGTTCCAAATCCGTTGCCAAAGGCATACAGCTTGACAAAAAAAAAAGTTTACTTTCCCAAAAGTAGCATTTTCCAGACTCCAGTCTTGTTTTCTATTCCTCAGAGTTAACACAGCCACCAAGCCTCTTTTTCGCTCTCTCTCTCTCTTTCTCTCTCTCTTTCTCTGTGCTCTACGTCACAATAGACAATAGATAAAACCCTCATTACATGGCCGCCATGTCAATGCCCCACATTCAATATGGCCACCACATAGGCACGGGATGCACATCTTTTAGAATTAGATCTAGTCATATTGTATATATATTCATATTGGGCGCAGAAAAGCTATGAGTTAGCAGCATCAATGTCATTTTGGCCGATTTATTTTGGTGACAAAATAGTCCAAAACTGAAAATGCACTTTTGAGCTTATTTTGGCCGCTGAATTTGCCGAAATTTCAGTGCATCACTATTCCTAATCCTGATTTTTAGTGCCATTTCTGGTTTTATATGATAGGTTTCGAGCTCCTCCAGTGTTGATATTTAGCGCTTTTACCAATTTCATTTTGGTGGGTTTCGCCTTCCTACAATGTTGATATTAGCTGTTTTTGTTTTGGTAGGTTTCAACTTCCTGCCAATGCTGATGTTTAGCGCTGTTTCTGGTTTTAAATTGATAGGTTTCAGTTTCCTCCAGTGTTGATGTTCATTACTGTTAATGGTTTTATTTTTTTACTTTCTCCAATGTTGATGTTAGCTGCTTTTTTGTGGCTTGGTGTCGACTTCCTCCCAATGTCGATGTTTGGCGCCATTTCTTATTTTATTGTGGTAAGTTTTGACTTCCTCCAGTGTTAATGTTTAGGGCTGTTATCGGTTTTATTTTGGTAGGTTTTGACTTTGGCTAATGTTGATGTTTGCACTGTTACTAGTTTTGTTCGAGTAGATTGCGTTGATGTTGACATTCAGCGCTGTTACTGGTTTTATTTTGGTAGATTTTGACTTCGGCTAATGATGTTTGCTGCCTTTTTTTTGGTAGATATCGACTTCCTCTTATAGTGATGTACAGCTCTACCTATTACTGGTTTTCTTTTGGTAGACTGTAACTTCCTCCAATGTTTACAGGTTTTATTGTGGTAGGCTTTGACTTCCTCTAATGTTGATACCTAGCTTGGCTGCTGCTTTTATTTTTGGAAGGGTTTGACTTTCTACAATGTTGATGTTTAACTCTGCCAGTTACTTGTTGTTTTGATAGGGTTCTACTTCCGGTTTTGCTGCCATTCCCATTAACTTGATGTCAGCTGCACCAAATATTACTCACCAACTTCTTGGAACAAAGGACTTTAATTTCTGTGACTCGTGTTTGAATGTTTTGGCTATAATGTATCATCGCTGGACTCCCACATGAGTGATAGGAAGCAGCTTAGCTTGGCTGCTCCACACCTCCTCCTCCAATGTCAAACTGAATGATTGTGCGGCGTGCGTCACAAGGCTAACGCTAACATCAGCGCGACAGGTTTTTCAAGTTTGCATTGGCGTACAACTGCACTGAGAGATGCTTCTGAGTGGGAGATTAACTGACTCACATGGATCCAGCCCAAGGTGATGAGATCATACTGGTCCTGTATGAGGAAGAGCTCCTCCTCGTTCTCCGTGTCGCAATAGTCGGGACCACCGGACTGCTTGGGAACGATGACGTGTGTCACTGTGAATGTATTTCTGGTCTAGAAAGTTACAAATCATGAATACTTGGTCAGACTTTTGCCGCCAATACCATTCAAATCTCATTTATAACAATTAAAGATATAATCCACAAGTTTTTGGGCTTATTTAAAACAAAACAAAAAATAAAAAAATAAAAATAAATAAAAAATTAAATAAATAGTCTTTTTCACCCAAGCCACTTCTACAGGAGATGACACAATGCTGATTACGCCATTCAGCTCCTCTAACATCTTGCTGTATTTGTCATTACATATTTTTTTATATTGAGGGAATGCCCTATTCATTTCCCGCGTGCCCGGTTGGTGCCACACTGTAAATGACGGCATAGAAATGACAGCACAGAAATGATGGCACGGAAATAACGCGTATCCTTCAAAACATAGTAAAACTGTTAACATTGAAATGTAAAAATACCAAAACATATTGACTGAAATTTATTGACTTATAGCAGAGGTTTAATGTCAAGATTTGCAACAGAGATGTGATTTTAACACACAAAAACATTAACAGTAAAGTTCTTAGTGGTCATAAAAATTTTAAAAGAAGATAACTACTGTAAATTTTGACATGTAAAAACAACAAAACATGCTGCCTTCAGTGTTGAACGGCAAGGGTGTAAGTCGAAGATTTGCGTCACAGATGCATTTCATAAATAAATTATTTTTAATCACAAAAAAAAGCAAAATTTACAAAATCAAAATTCGAATTTTTGAGAGTAAAGTTTGTTTTCTTCCTTTTAGATAAAAAGACAATTTTGTACAAAAAACTAATTTACAATAGTCTTATTTTTCCAAAAGTGAAATCAGATTTGAAGTGATTTTTTTAAAGAATATATATATATATCATTATTATTTATTTTACAGAAGTTGTATTTCTTAAGATTTTTATATTATGAGAGATTGTATTTTTTTATAGGAAAAAATATTTTTCATATAATAGAGCTGTAAAAGGCAGAATTTCTGTTGGAAGCAACTGTTCCCGTTTAAACTGTCCCTGTAAACGGTAGCAACACATGCAGTCAAGACAATATAACAACACTCACAGGCATATATTCCTTATCTTCAGTTCATAGACAAATGTAAAAAATAAAACGTAGTTTGCAATTGGCATCAAGTTTTACCAAGGTGATTGGCATTCCAGACAAATAAGAGTTTCATCATGCACAACCCCAATTCCAATGAAGTTCGGACATTGTGTTAAACATAAATAAAAACAGAATACAATGATTTGCAAATCATGTTAAACCTATATTTAGTTGAATACACTACAAAGACAAGATATTTAATGTTCAAACTGATAAACCTTATTGTTTTTAGAAAATAATAATTAACTTAGAATTTTATGTCTGCAACACGTTCCAAAAAGGCTGGGACAGGGTCATGTTTACCACTGTGTTACATCACCTTTTACTTTTAACAACATTCAATTCACGTTTGGGAACTGAGGACACTAATTGTTGAAGCTTTGTAGGTGGAATTCTTTCCCATTCTTGCTTGATGTACAGCTTCAGCTGTTCAACAGTCCGGGGTCTCCGTTATCGTATTTTACGCTTCATAATGCGCCACACATTTTCAATGGGAGACAGGTCTGGACTGCAGGCAGGCCAGTCTAGTACCCGCACTCTTTTACTACGAAGCCACGCTGTTGTAACACGTGCAGAATGTGGTTTGGCATTGTCTTGCTGAAATAAGCAGGGGGGTCCATGAAAAAGACGTTCCTTGGATGGCAGCATATGTTTCTCTAAAACCTGTATGTACCTTTCACCATTAATGGTGCCTTCACCGATGTGTAAGTTACCCATGCCATTGGCACTAACACAGCCCCATACCATCACAGATGCTGGCTTTTGAACTTTGCGTCCATAACAGTCCGGATGGTTCTTTTCGTCTTTGGCCCGGAGGACACGACGTCCACAATTTCCAAAAACAATTTGAAATGTGGACTCGTCGGACCACAGAACACTTTTCCACTTTGCATCGGTCCATCTTAGATGAGCTTGGGCCCAGAGAAGCCGGCGGCGTTTCTGGGTGTTGTTGATAAATGGCTTTTGCTTTGCATAGAAGAGTTTCAAGTTGCACTTACGGATGTATCGCCGAACTGTATTTACTGACATTGGTTTTCTGAAGTGTTCCTGAGCCCATGTGGTGATATCCTTTGATGTCGGTTTTTGATGCAGTGCCGCCTGAGGGATCAAAGGTCACGGGCATTCAATGTTGGTTTTCGGCCTTGCCGCTTACATGCAGTGATTTCACCAGATTCTCTGAACCTTTTGACAATATTATGGACCGTAGATGATGAAATCCCTAAATTTCTTGCAATTGTACGTTGAGGAACATTGTCGTTAAACTGTTCGACTATTTTCTCACGCACTTGTTCACAAAGAGGTGAACCTCGCCCCATCTTTGCTTGTGAATGACTGAGCAATTCAGGGAAGCTCCTTTTATACCCAATCATGGCACCCACCTGTTCCCAATAAGCCTGTTCACCTGTGGGATGTTCCAAACAGGTGTTTGATGAGCATTCCTCAACTTTCTCAGTCTTTTTTGCCACCTGTCCCAGCTTTTTTGGAACATGTTGCAGCCATAAAATTCCAAGTTAATGATTATTTGCTAAAAACAGTAACGTTTATCAGTTTGAACATTAAATATCTTGTCTTTGTAGTGTATTCAATTAAATATAGGTTGAACATGATTTCCAAATCATTGTATTCTGTTTTTATTTATGTTTAACACTACGTCCCAACTTCATTGGAATTGGGGTTGTATAACTAGTGTTGATCAGGTAGGCATTTTGTTAACAAATCTTTATAGTTTAGCCATGATTTCAAATACGAATAAACCCTGTATATAACATAATTGACCTGTGTTGTAAGCCACTGCTTGTTGCAGACAAACTTCTTGTTCCCAAGAAAATATTTAGCAAATATCATATCTCGAATCACAGTCAATCTTTACTTCATAAAACTACGGTATGCCAATTGAGACAACTATTCATCAGCATGCATGTCCACGCTGTACATCCCAAAAAAGGGTGTGACTAAATCATGTGCTGGTGCGACCAACTGAAAAAGTTGGTTGCAACAGTGCTACCAGTGCAAAAGTTACTGTAGAGCCCTGAATACTGTAGAGTGCTATCATATTTTTAAAAAGTAAAAAAAAAAAAAAAATCGTTTTTTTGAGGTTGCTAAATAGATTTATTCGTGTTTCCATTAATTTCAATGAGGAAATATGATTTGAAATAGAAGTGTTTCAAATTCCTAAATCGAGGCACCACTGTAGTTAGATATCAGGTTTTACCAGTTTCCCGCAGAGGATGCCACAGGTTTCAACAGCCCGGCTGGTGTTTGCCTCGGCCAGCCGCAGGAAACTCTGACACAGTTCCAACGGCACCAACAGCTGGCGGAGGGCATCCACCGTCAGATCTGCCGACAGCGGGAAGAGGAAAATTACGACATGGCCTTACACATGACACAGGCCTTTTTTAACTGTGGCCACAATAATGTTAGCAAAAAATGCTAATTTGTGGCCACGAAATAGGTATAATATGCATGAAATACCAATTTGTGGGTCATTCACATGAATGTCTCTGGACGTTTGGGTAGGCAAATGGAAATAGGGTTACAATACAATACAGTGAACCCCCGCTACATCGTGATTCACCGTTCGTGCCCCTGCTATATTCCAGATTTTTAAGCGATTGCGCGTATGGGTTTTTACAGTACTGTATACTGTCAGGGCAAGTCCAACTTTACACTTTATGCTACAAACTGCCAGGCAGCACTCAAGTCTACTGGAAGAGATGCAGCATAATTAAAAGCAAGAAGAAGAGGCAGAGAAGGCCTCCAACAAAACTCCAGTAGTAGATGATGTTCCCACAGAGCAGAGAGAAAATATGCCTGTGCGTTCATGTTCTGTTGCTCGTCCATGTGTGTCAAAGTAGCAGTTGTTTGAAGTTTTAGAATTACTATAACATCTCGGCTAATTTCTGTTAGCCCGTCTATGACGTTTCGTATTATATGTTAGCATTAAGCTTGCACACTTTCATTAGTCGAAACGATAGTTTGGTTTAACATTCTGGTCTTTAAATATACACGGTTAAATGATATTTTCCTCTATGTGTCATATTTGGACAACTACGCGACTGCGAGTGAGTCTTCTTTTCTCAGCATTGGAGGAGTAAAACTATACATATATTTTGAATCTGGTCTTTAAATCACAAATTTTGACCTGAGGTCAAGAACACAGGTGTAAAACTCAAGGCCCACAGGCCAAATCCGGCCCGCTACATCATTTTATGTGGCCAGCGAAAGCAAATCGTGCATCGATTCATGTTTCTTGCTTGAAAACCAAAACTGCTAATTGTCTTCACTTTTAGTAACTTTGCGATAGTGTAAGCATTTTTTGTCACCAACCCCCCTTTCAAAATAAAATGAATAATAATTGAACAAACAACAATTTTACTGCCTTATGATTTTAAAAAATTGTTATCCATCAACGGCACGGTGTACGACTGGTTTGAGCGTCTGCCTCACAGTTCTGATGACCGGGGTTCAATCCCCGACCCCGCCTGTGTGGAGTTTGCATGTTCTCCCCGTGCCTGCGTGGGCTTTCTCCGGGCACTCCGGTTTCCTCCCACATCCCAAAAACATGCATGGTAGGTTTTTATTGACGACTCTAAATTGCCTGTAGGTGTGAATGTGAATGCAAATGGGTGTTTGTTTGTATGTGCCCTGCGATTGGCTGGCAACCAGTCGAGGGTGTACCCCGCCTCCTGCCAGATGATAGCTGGGATAGGCTCCAGCACGCCCGCGACCCTAGTGAGGAGAAGCGGATTTAAAAGGATTGATGTTATCCATCAAATTTTTTTTGTGTATGTGTAATAATATGAGGCAACCATACATTTACAGTGGGTACGGAAAGTAGTCAGACCCCCTTAAATTTTTCACTCCTTGTTATAGTGCAGCAATTTGCTCATGATGCAACAAGTTTTTCACACCTGGATTTGGGGATCCTCTGCAATTCCTCCTTGCAGATCCTCTCCAGTTCTGTCAGGTTCGATGGTGAACGTTGGTGGACAGCCATTTTCAGGTCTCTCCAGAGATCCTCCATTGGGTTTAAGTCAGGCCTCTGCTTGGGCCATTCAAAAACAGTCACGGAGTTGTTCTGAAGCCACTCCCTCGTTATTTTAGCTTTGTGCTTAGGGTCATTGTCTTGTTGGAAGGTGAACCTTTGGCCCAGTCTGAGGTCCTAAGCACTCTGGAGAAGGTTTTCATCCAGGATATCCCTGTACTTGGCCGCATTCATCTTTGCTTCGATTGCAACCAGTCGTTCTGTCCCTGCAGCTGAAAAACACCCCCACATGCTGCCACCACCATGCTTCACTGTTGGGACTGTATTGGACAGGTGATGAGCAGTGCCTGGTTTTCTCCCTGCATACCGCTTAGAATTAAGGTAAAAAAAGTTGTATCTTGGTCTCATCAGACCAGAAAATCTTATTTCTCACCATCTTCGAGTCCGTGAGGTGTTTTCTAGCAAACTCCATGGGGGCTTTCATGTGTCTTGTACCAAGGCGAGGCTTCCGTTGGGCCACTCAGCCATAAAGCCCCGACTGGTGGAGGGCTGCAGTGATGGTTGACTTTCTAGAACTTTCTCCCATCTCCAGACTGCATCTCTGGACCTCAGCCACAATGATTTTTGGGTTCTTCTTTACCTCTCTCAGCAAGGCTCTTCTCCCCCGATTGCTCAGCTCTAGGAAGGGTTCTGGTCGCCCTAAACGTCTTCCATTTAAGGATTATGGAGGCCACTGTGTTCTTAGGAACTTTAAGTGCAGCAAAATTTTTTTCATAACCTTGACCAGATCTGTGTCTTGCCACAATTCTCTCTCTGAGCTCTTCAGGCAGTTCCCTTGACCTCATGAATATCATTTGCTCTGACAAGCACTGTGCGCTGTAAGGTCTTATATAGAGAGGGATGTGGCTTCCCTAATCAAGTCTAATCAGTATAATCAAACACAGATCGACTCCAATGAAGGTGTAGCACCATCTCAAGGATGATCAGAAGAAATGGACAGCACCAGAGTTAAATATATGAGTGTCACATCAAAGGATCTAAATACTTATGGCTGTGTGATATTTAAGTTTTTCTTTTTTAATAAATCTGCAAAAATGTCAACAATTCTTTTTTTTTTCTGTCAATATGGGGTGCTTTGTATACATTGAGGAAAAAAAAATACTTAAATGACTTTTGCAAATTGCTGCAATATAACTGAAAATTTTAAGGGAGTCTGAATACTTTCCGTACCCACTGTGTACAGGTTCAGTCATAACGGGCCTCCGAGGGAACCTATAACTACGATGTAGCCTGCAACAAAAAGGAGTTTGACACCCCTGGTCTAGAATATATCCCCGTAATAAATGCACCAAGCATGTATGATAAAATGAACGGAATTTCTTCTCTACCTTCCGGTTTCTCGAGAAAGTGGGCTCCAGGAAGTGTTCAGGAATTAGATTAACAATTTGTATTTTGTGCACACATTATACCTACTTCGTGGCCACAAATTTGTATTGCGTGGTTACAATTTAACATATTGTGCGGATGTCAAATCTATATTGTGGCCACAATATTTTTTTTCCCCCCATGTATGGGGCTCCACAGAAATCATCTCAGCTTTACATCCCACAAACTCACCGTTGTTCCCGGGGCTGACCAGCGAGCCGGGCTTAAGGGAGCGGTCGAAGCTGGGCGGGGCTACGGAGGATGGAGGACAGTTCCCAGGCGGATCCCAGGGGCTGTGCGGCGGGGTGGGTGAGATGACAGGCGGGCCCTGGATGCCCGGGATGAGCAGTGTGTCCGGGGAAGGTGCGGAGGGCTCGGCGAACTCCAGGAGAACACGTTGGCGCTCTCGCTCCAAGTCCTGGCGTCGGATCATCTCCTCAAAGGCACTGAACTGTTCCTGCTCCTGCTGCCGCCTCTGCATCTCGGCCACACGCTCCCGTTCGGCGTTCAGTGCCCGCTGCAAGACCTGAGCCTCCTCTTCCGCTTTCTGGAAGGGTCACAGTGTCATATATAATGTTCTATACTGTACATAGTTACATTATATTACAAGCGACGATCCCCCCAAGCTGAGAACAATAGCACACTAGCCAACGACTTGAATACCTTCTACTGCAGATTTGAAAAGGACAGTTTCACACCACACACCCACCCGGCCGCACCCGCGACCATAATCACACCTCTGACTTCTGCGTTAACCATTCATGAACAGGATGTGAGACGCATCTTCAAACAACAAAAGATTAACAAAGCGGCAGGCCCGGACCATGTGTCCCCATCCTGCCTCAAAGTCTGCGCGGACCAGCTCGCTCCAATCTTCACTCAGATCTTCAATAGATCTCTGGAACTGTGCGAAGTTCTATCCTGTTTCAAACGCTCCACCACCATTCCAGTCCCCAAGAAACCTGCAATCTCGGATCTGAATGACTACAGGCCTGTCGCTTTGACATCTGTGGTCATGAAGTCCTTTGAACGTCTCGTGCTGGACCACCTCAAGAGTGTCACAGGTCCCCTGCTGGACCCCCTGCAGTTTGCCTACCAAGCGAACAGGTCTGCGGATGATGCAGTCAACATGGGACTGCACTTCATCCTAGAACACCTCGACAGTGCAGGGACCTACGCGAGGATCCTGTTCGTGGACTTCAGCTCAGCGTTCAACACCAGCATCCCTGAACTCCTTTCATCCAAGCTTCTCCAGCTCAGCGTCTCACCTGCACCTGCCATCTGCCAGTGGATTTACAGCTTTCTGACGGGCAGGACACAGCAGGTCAGGCTGGGGGAGGCCACCTCATCCACACGCAGCATCAGCACTGGGGCGCCCCAAGGTTGTGTCCTCTCGCCGCTGCTCTTCTCTCTCTACACGAACGACTGCACCTCAGCGAACCCGACTGTCAAACTCCTGAAGTTTGCAGATGACACCACTGTCATCGGCCTCATCAAGGACGGTGACGAGTCTGCATATCGACAGGAAGCGGAGCGGCTGGAGCTGTGGTGCGGCCGACACAACCTGGAGCTGAACACGCTCAAGACTGTAGAGATGATCGTGGACTTCAGGAGGCATCCTTCGCCACAGCTGCCCCTCACGTTGTCCAGCCGCCTTGTGTCAACCATCGAGACCTTCAAGTTCCTGGGAATTACAATCTCTCAGGACCTGAAGTGGGCGACTAACATCAACTCCGTCCTCAAAAAGGCCCAGCAGAGGATGTACTTCCTGCGGCTCCTGCGTCACTTTAAACCGCATACACTCCTTGAAGTCTCAGCGCCCCTTGCACAATGGTCATTGCACCGGTCTATTGCAATATTAGTCATTCGAACTGCTCTAAGTGCTAGAGGACTCTGCATCTTTTTGCACAATTGTTTTTTGTCAATGTCTCTGTCTCCAAAGTGTTCTGTAAATTGACTGTCTGTTGTACTAGAGCGGCTCCAACTACCGGAGACAAATTCCTTGTGTGTTTTGGACATACTTGGCAAATAAAGATGATTCTGATTAATGTATGTCCACCTCAAACGTGCCATATTGAGTCTATAGCCTGTATATGGCGCGTCACATACTTTGTTAGCATTAAGCTAGGGCATTTTTTTTTTTTACGAGGAAGGTGTGTGTTTAAATAAACTGTGTAATTCTCTTTGTTTTGTGTTGTGTTTTGGGAGAGCACAATCGTAAAGTCAGGCGGGTAAAGTGGTGTTGGTGTTATAGTATCGGAGCATATTTCCATGTACGAGTACAGAATACAATATCGGCACTGATATTGGTGTTGGTAACGGTACATCCCTATCTATAATGTACCATTTTTAAATAATATTGAATATATGGACACCTCAAATGTATCATAATTACTGTATACACCTGTGCACCATATTTGTATCGTATTTCCTGTTGATACGCCTCTTATGCATCATATTTACACAAAATTTAATATTATAATATCTAATTGCCAGCAGTCCAGACCTGTCTCCCTTTGAAAATTTGTGGCGCAATATGAAGCATAAAATCAGACAACAGAAAACCCGGACTGTTGAGCAACGGAATCGAACTACTCATCACTTTAAACTGCATACACCCCTTGAAGTCTCAGCGCCCTTTGCACAATGGTCATTGCACCGGACTATTGCGAGATTAGTCATTCGAACTGCTCTAAGTGCTAGAGGACTCTGCATCTTTTTGCACAATTGTCAAAAAAATAAAAATAAAATAAAATAATTTGGACCGGCATTACCAGATAACTAGCAACCCTTTATTGCTCAGTGACTGTTTTTCTCAATGTCTTTATGTCTCAAAAGTGTTCTCTGTCAATTAACTGTCTGTTGTCGTACCAGAGCGGCTCCAACTACTGGAGACAAATTCCTTGTGTTTTTTTTGGACATACTTGGCAAATAAAGATGATTCTGATTGTACATCAAGCAAGAACGGGAAATAATTCCACCGTCAAAGCTTCAACAATTAGTGTCCTGAGTTCCCAAACATGTATTGAATATATGTCAAACTCAGGCCCGGGGGCCAAATTTGGCCCACGATGTTATTATATTTGGCCCGCAAGACCATATCAAATGTGTATTAGAGCTGGCCCGCCAGTATATATCACATGCGCCATTAGTATTACAAATCCCTGAATGCTTTGCTAGTGTGTTGGCCCATCAGTCTAGAACAGCGAGCACCCCTTCCCTTTCTGTTGCTGTCGTTAGCAACTATGCTATGTTTCCTCGGGCAAATTTACACTTTCCCTTCCCAAAAATGGCCAAACGAAAGATGGAAAACAGTTAACTTCCAAGACAGGTGGGAGGCAGATTATCTGTTCACCAAAATAAAAGACAGACCTGTTTCTTGTGTCCAGAGCAACGTGGCTGTAACAAAGAATATAACATAATTGAATTAATGTTTTTTTGAATGCCCTTTATTCAACTCCTAGGCAGGGACTGTTAATAGTTACTACACCAACCATACCGCAACACTGCGCTACAGAGAAAATAAAAGATGGCGGGATATGCTTCTACATCAATGAAAAATGGTGTACTGATGTCACAGAGCTCAGCACACACTGCAACCCGGACTTGTAGTCGCAGTTTTTGAACTGGAAGTAATTCTATTCGCCGTGCAACTTTGCTTCATTCATACTCGCCGGTGTTTACATCCCCCCACAGACTAACATGAACGCCACACTGCAAACGCTGGCTGACCAAGTAAGTGAACTTGAAAAAATGCACCCAGATTTACCCCTCATTATTATTGGGACTTAAAGCAAAATTCAACCATGAACTCCCTAAATACAGGCAGCACATTGACTGTCCCACCAGGGAAAGCAAACTTCTCGACCACTGCTATACCATGCTGAAGGACTCGGACCATGCTATTACCCAACACAACCTGGAGCTGAACACGTTCAAGACTGCAGCGATGATTGCGGATTTCAGGAATCTTCCTTCGCCACAGCTGCCCCTCACGCTGTCCAACTGCCCTTTGTCAACCATCAAGACCTTCAAGCTCTTGGGAATTAAAGTCTCTCACAACCTGAAGTGGGAGACCAACATCAAGTCCATCCTCAAAAACGCCCAGCAGAGGATGTACATCTGTGGCTAAATTGCTCTAAATTGCTTGAGGACTGCATCGTTTGCAATATTTCAATTATATCAGGATCCCCACAGCGTCACACTTTCATTGTTAAATGACTCTCCATACTAGTGTTTTTTATGTCCTAAATGTATATTTTGTCATGGTGGCTGTTTGCTGTCATACAAAAATGGCTCCAACTACCAGAGACAAATTCCTTGTGTGGCTTGTAACATACTTGGCCAATAAAGCTGATTCTGATAAATACATAAATACCTTGGCTTTGTAGTGTATTCAATTGAATTTAGGTTAAAAATTATTTGCAAATCATTGTATTCTGTTTTCATTTTCATTTTACACAACTTCATTGGAATTGGGGTTTGTATACTATATTTAATTCATATGTAACGTACTGTATACACCGCTAATGTACCATATTTACACCAAATTTCATGTCTTTACACCCCTAATGTACCATAGTTAAGGTAGCTCCCTCTACTGAACCACATTTAGATAAAATTTCACATCACTTGAACCGTGTGGTGTAAATCCAGCCTGCTAAAACGTGGAATGTGGCTGCTCAAGGTGATTGTTTTGCCAACCATAAATACATGTCTCCTTTTATTCTGCAGTTTGGTATACAAGTCGTGTTTACCTTCTTGACACAATACTGAGCGTAGTCTTGTTCAAATCTCTTGAGAAGTGCTTTCTTCAGGACTTCAGCTTGAGGAAAAGCCACATCCTTCAATTTCTGGAGGATAAAACAAATTAGAAGGAAAAATAAAAAGAGCCGGGAAACATTCTGCATGTACCTTAAGGTTGTCTTTCTTCTCTGGAATATTAGCCGTTTTGTAATCCCGATGCTTGGGAAGCTTTTCTATGAAGAGCCTTCGGGTGCGGTGGGGTGGGGTGGGGGCAACAATAAGGTCAGACTCCCCAAGAACATCTGCACAAACGCCTGGAGCAGCATCTCTTACGTGATGTACTTGTTGTAGAGGACGAAGGCCCGCTCAATGTTTCCCTCCTCCGCATAGACATTGGCCATGCGGATCATCTCCATGCCCGAGCGGAAGTAGCGGCGCGGTGGAACCTCATCGCTGATGTCAACCGAGCTCCCCTTCTTGGTGAGGATGCGGACGCGCTCCTCTGGCGGTAGACTGACGTCACTGTGGTCCACCATTTCCACAGCCCAACTTGGAACACTACAAACATGAAACTAGGGCTGCAATGATTAATTGAATAACTCGAAAAATTTTATGACATGTTTAATCTCTGCCTCAAAGCCTTGCAGGGATCACTGATGCCAACTATAGACTTCCTGTCGCTGACGCTCACGTCACTTACCTTTTAAAGCCATACACATTCAAAGTCACAGATACTAAAGTGGAACGTGAAGATGGTGACCCCAAGTAGATGAAAATAATACTTGCACCTCACACGCAGATGTTATAATGTATAACAAAGCAAATTAAAATCTGTTTTTATCCAATTACGCGATTAATCAATGGGAGAATCGGTAGAATACATGATTCCAAAAATATTTGATAGCTGCAGCCCTACCTGACACATTAAAAACTGAGCATTTACATAGGACCAGGTTTCTCAAACATTGTGGGTCCAGGGACCCCTTACTAGGCAGGATTTTACCATGTACCACTAGATGCCATAGGAAATATAAAGGTGCCTGTTTTAGAGGGGAAAATAGTTGTTGTTATGTTATGATAACAAATGAATACTTTTTTTTATGTTAGGAGAATAAAGTTGGAATGTTACGATATTCAAATCTGCAATCCACTACCTTGTTTTGTCAATAAAACAAAAGTCATTTTCACCCAAGCTACTACTAAAGGGGATGACAATGCTGATTAAGTCTGTCAGCTCCTCTAACAACTTGCTGTATTTTTCAGGACCTAATTTTATATTTAGTGAATACTCAATTAATTTCCCGCACTGGCCCAGTGGGTGGTGCACTGCAAATGACGTAATGGAAATGAGGGCATGGAAATTACGCATTTGACCCAGCAATGGGCAATGGGACCCAGCACAGTTGTAAAAAGCTCACTAAACATTATCATTTTGAGTTTCTGTAGCAGAAAATAATCATGTAATAATTACTGTGTAAACAACGACACTAACTAAATTGAAAATAATTGCTGCGAGTCTTTCCAAGGCCTTCGGTGACCAACGAGGTGCCTGACGTAAAATAAACGAAATTCAGCACTGAACAATGCAGCCACAAAACGCACCAATGATAGGGAATTTACAAAAATTACCGCTTCCAAAGATTCCATCTTTTTTTCCCCTACCGTCAGTCCGTCAAAACATAATAAAACTGTCGTAGAATTACATACTTGGACATAACATGCATTGCTTACATCATATTGAAGTGACAGCTCTGTTCTATTGTTGTAATGCTGAATTCGAGTTTAGGAGTCCAAAAGTTACAGACAATAGCTTTAAGTAAAAAAAAAAAAAAGAAGTGAATTCATAGAAGTCATTTTAACAAGTGAATTTCAAAAATAAAACTTTATGTCCATTACATTATATTCTCAAAAAAATACATCTTCTGCTCTCAGAAAAAAAACAAAACACTTTTTTGCTGTAATAACATGCCATTTGTTCTTCAGGGATGTCCTCATAATGGCCCAAAGTAAAAGCAGGTAGGACTAATTGGTTTATTATGTTGGTTTCATTTGCTGCCAGTTCCGGTTTGAAATGGCATGACATAAAAATGCATGGAAAATTATTTTGCGGAACCCCAAGCTGCAGCTCGCAGAGCACAGCGGGTCCTCAAACTCCAGTTTCAAAGCCCTTGATATAGGTGACACCACAGTAAATCTAGTCCAGTGACTAATGCGCTGCAAGAGATCATATAGTGAGAGAAGTTATCCAGTTTTACTTCATTGGTCTGAAAACCCTTTATTTACGGCAAATAATATATCTTTGTTCATCTATCTATGCCAGCAACATTTAGTGGCAGGCAGAACAATTAAATATTCTTCCACAATATGGCAGAAAGTACAATTAACCTGTTTCCACCTGTTGCCATTGATAAAATCGAATAATAGCCTTGTGTTCAAGTGAACAGGTCCAGATTACACATTAAGTAAGGAAATGTGTGAGTTGTGAGATTTTTGTAATGTAAAATGTGAGGCATGGCTCAATGGGAAATTTATCTATTCTATTGGACAGCTAAAGCGTTTATAACAGACCTTATATGGCACTTTTCCACTGCTGGAAGTGTGAGAACATATCTAGAGCCAAGGTTTAATTTAGTTGGGGACTTTTTGTATGTGACATACGACTCAAGGTTACTTTAAACGTCATTTAGTGACATCACAGTAATCGAACTAGTATGGATGTGTCCGTTATTGACATTTGATACTTTTCTCTCTCATCGTGCTGCGAAATGACTAATTTAAAACAGTCAAATGACTGCATGCTGTCGATTTCGCGTTAGCCGCATGTAGCTAATCCAGGCTATTTCTTCGACATAAACGGACAGGAACGCGGCACAAAACTGGCGCGCAGGTCTCGTGACGAATTTCTTACCTGGTCGCGGTGTAAAATGGAGCTCCTACATATATCTAAACCAAATCGAGATCTGATTCCAGACTCGCAAACCAGATCGCTGAAACAACTTAGCCTACAACATCCGAACACTTCCGCAATCACATCAACTTCCGGAATACGCACCGTCACGTGGGGGTGATGACGCCAAGTAGAGGAAGACAAAAATGGCGTCCATCACACGGAAGCAGTTTTTCTCCAGCGTTTTATCGTTCTTTATCGTTTCAGTGTTGCCTTTAAAACGGCTCTCTTAGAGTAGAGAATTTACGACGCTGAAGTTGGCTTCACGGTCGCGCCCCCGTGTATTCAACTCTGCTTTCCACCGTAAAAGATTGCAATTGTGGCTTTTTTCGCCTGAAGATGGCATTGTAGATGCCCACAGTTCCAACTGTAGGCCGGTCCCAAGCCCGGAAAAATGCAGTGGATTGCGTCAGGACGGGCATCCGGCTTAAAACTTTGGCAAACAAATATGAGCGTTCATCCAAACAATTCCATACCGGATCGGTCATGGCCAACGTCCACCACCGTCACCATTAACTTGCAGGGCGCCAGTGAAAATTCAGCTAGTGTGGGTCGAAGACAAAGGAGAGGTGGAAAATGGTTTCTAAGGCAGAAAGAGAAGAGGAAAGCAGAGACCCTGGAACTGAATGTGGGGACTATGACAAGAAAAGCTTGGGAATTGGTTGACATGATGATTTGGAGAAAGGTTCATATATTGTGTGTGTGTAGGTGGAAAGGCAGTAAGGGTAGAATTTTCTGGGCAGGGTCCAAATGATTTCACCATGGTGTAGACGGGAAGATAAATGGAGTTAATTTAAAGGAAGAGTTCACTAAGAATGTCTTGGAGGTGAAAAGAGTATCAGATCGAGTGAGGCTGAAACTTGAAATTGAAGGTGGTATTTACAATGTGATTAGTGGCTCTGCCCCACAGGTATGATTTGACCTAGAGGTGAAAGAAATTCTGGAAGGAGCAAAGTAGTTCAGAGCATCCCAGACAGAGAGAGTCGTGATTGGTGCAGATTGTAATGGACATGTTAGTGAAGGAAATAGGGGTGAAAAAGAAGTGATGGGTAAGTATGGCATCCAGGAACGGAACTTGGAGGGACAGATGGTGGTAGACTTTGCAAAAAGGATGGAAATGGCTGGAGTGAACAGTTTCTTCCAGAAAAGGCAGGAACATAGGGTGACCTGCAAGAGCGGCGGTAGAAGCACGCAGGTGGATTACATCTTGTACAGATGATGTAATCTGAAGGAGGTTACTGACTATAAGGTAGTGGTAGGGGAGAGTGTGGCTAGACAGCATAGGATGTTGGTGTGTAAAATGACTCTAGTGGTGGGAAGGAAGATTAAGAAGACAAGAAGTGAGAAGATGCCTGAGGAATGGAGGAAAGGTGTGCTTGTGCCCCTTTTTAAGAACAAGGGTTATGTGAAGAGCGGTGGGAACTGTAGAGGAATAAAGTTGATGATCCACACAATGAAGTTATGGGAAAGAGTAGTGGAGGCTACACTCAGGACAGCAATAGTATGGTTTCATCCGTAGTGTACCACAGATACATTATTTGCCTTGAGGATATTGATGGACAAGTACAGAGAAGGTCAGAAGGAGCTCCATTGTGTCTTTGTAGAACTAGAGAAAACCTATGACAGAGTACCAAGAGAGGAATTGTGGTACTGCATCTGGAAATCTGGAGTGGCAGAGAAGTATGTTGGAATAGTACAAGACATGTATGAGGTCAGCAGAACAGCGGTGAGGTGCGCTGTATGTGCGACAGAGGATTTTATGGTGCAGGTGGGACTGCATCAGGAATCAGCCCTGAGCCCCTTCTTGTTTGGAGTGGTGATGGCTAGGCTGACAGATGAGTTTAGACTGGAATCACCGTGGACCATGATGTTCGCAGATGACATTGTGTGATCTGCAGTGAAAGCGGGGAGCAGGTGGAGGAACAGTTAGAAAGGTGGAGGCATGCAGTGCAAAGGAGAGGAATGAAGATTAGCCAAAGTAAAACAAAATTTATGTGCATGAGTGAGAGGGGTGGAGGGGGAAGAGTGAGGCTACAGGGAGAAGAGAGAGCGATGGTGTAGGTCAACAATCCAGAGCAATGGTGAGTGTGGTAAGAAAGTGAAGAAACGGGTCCAAGCAGGTTGGAACGGGTGGAGGATGGTGTCAGGTGTGTTGTGTGAAAGAAGAGTCACTCCGAGGATGAAGGGCAAAGTTTATAAGACAGTGGTAAGACCAGCCGTGATGTACGAATTAGAGGCAGTGGCACTGAAGAGACAACAGGAAGCAGAGCTGGAGGTGGCGGAAACGAAGACGTTGAGGTTCTCTCTAGGAGTGACCAGGTTGGATAGGATTAGAAATTAGCTCATCAGAGGGACGGCCAAGGTGAGATGTTTTGGAGACAAAGTTGGAGAGAACAGACTTCGATGGTTTGGACACATCCAGAGGAGTGAGAGTGACTATATTGGTAGAAGGATGAGGATGGAGTGGCCAGGCAAGAGAGCTAAGAGAGCTAGAGGAAGACCAAGAAGAAGGTTGATAGCTGTAGTGAGGGAAGACATGAGGGCAGTTGTTGTTCGAGATGAACATGCAGGATTGTGATGGTGGAAGGATGTAGACTAGTGTGAAACAAGTGAGAAACTCAATGCCATTTTGTCTTTGTGGCAATGGGAGCCCATCAAAATCAACAATGACCTCAAAGTGAACCATCTTGGCAGTGAAAATGCAACAGGTAGACTTTTTGAACCAAAATTATTCCACTTTTTGTCAAACTGATTTTTCATAAGAGGTATCATTTGAAAGATGGGATGGTGTAAAGGGTTAGACATTTGAGAAACTCAATGCCATTTTGTTTTTGTGGCAATGGGAGCCAATCAAAATCAACGATGAGCTCACAAGTTAACTGTTGCAACTGGTAAGACATTTTGAACCAAAATTATTCCACATTTTGCCAATTGGATTTTTCATTTGAAAGCTGGGATACAGTAGAGTGTAAAACAGGTAAGAAATGCCACATTTTTAATTATGTGGCATTAGCAGCAAGTTAAAAAAATGTTTTTTTTTTTTTTTTTAACTAGGCTGAGAAAACCAGCATGTCTGTATACCCATGCAAAACCGTGGCAAACATTGGGATCTACAGGCGAAAACTTGCAATTGCAATCTTTAAAGGTGAAACTCAGAGTTGAATACGGCACGACTGTGGTGCCAACTATAGCGTCGAAGAGAATTTTCACTTGCTTGGGACTCTAAAGTATTCTTTAGAAGGTGAATTCCTATGGTGGCCAGGAAGCGCCAAACTAAGTTTTAATCTAATGCTGACAAATTGAAGTGCAACCAAATGGACCCAAAAAAAAAAGTATTGTAAAATTGACACATAACAGAAAAGAGTGTTGTTAACAAGCCGGACAATGAATTAATAGATTTAAAAAAATGCAAAGTATGTAAAATCGGGCTTCCAAATGGTCAAAAATGGAGACATTCTTTCAGCTTCCAGATGCTGTGTAGCTTTTTCAACAAACGGATTTTGTATCGATAACGGAGTTTGATACGGAGTTTGATACCGATATGGTTGTATCTCTCGCCTTTTTATATTCGGTTCTGTCGGTTTATCGTTCCCAACCCTAGTTGAAACAGATTATCTTTTCTATTGAATTTTTTGAGTGAATTTTAACAACACAACTTTATTAAACAATTATTTGGAGGACTAGTTTTTACTTTTACTTGAGTCTTATTATTCCGAAGTAATAATACTTATAATACAACTATACTTTTACAACTAATAGTTGTAAAGTGTTGTATAAATGCTGTGTTCTTGTTAGTGTTAGTTATACCCTAGTAGTGTTTAATAGACTTTGCGTTCATTTCCCCACTTCTCCTCAGTGTTGTTTCTTTACTGTTATTTTGCACCAGCAGTGACAGTCCCAGGTGTGTGACCAGTGTCTGCTGTTGCGCTTTGTAGTAAAATGTCTTCTTCATCAAAGCCACAGTGTCTCTTTCTCATCTTTATCATCACAATATTTACTGTTGAGAGGCTGAAATCAGTGGATTTGGACGATTTTTCTCAACAATTAATCGATCATCAAAATAATTGCCAACTCCACTTGAGTACAACTTGTGGCTACACTACCCATCTCTGATCGTAAGAAATCGTGAAAAGTATCAGTATAGAAAAAATTATAAGAGTATAACTTCAAAGTCATGTCTATGGCTCGTTGGTCTAGGGGTATGATTCTCGCTTTGGGTGCGAGAGGTCCCGGGTTCAAATCCCGGACGAGCCCAGCTTTTGTTTGGCGCGCTTTATTTGGGGGGGGCGCGAAGACAAAAACTATATAATATTCGTTTCTGAGTGATTATAAAATATGTACTCAGAAGTTACACTAACGAAGTTACTTTTTGTTAAACTGGTGACGGATGTTGCAATACCCTTTTGAATCGCGCGTGGCGTATGTGTGACGTCAAGACGGAACATGACTCCCGTGTTGTCCACCAGGCGTCTCTTTGCGTTTTGTTTCAATGGGAAGAACAACTAACAAAATGAAACGGCGGACCTATACAGTTACTGCTATCTGATGACACACTGAGCCACCCTTCGCCTGAGACTGAATGTGATATCGCTGCGTGTGAGAGGGACGGCTGCCGTGGACTGGAGCTGAAGTCAAGGCTGCTTTTGTGGCAGCATCCGTGGTTAAGGTAGGGAAGCTAATGAAGGACTGGAAGCTAATGCACGCTACCTGCTCGGTAACCTAGCCACACAACGCCACCGAGGGGGCTTGTTAACTGAAACTAATGTCTTTTTAAGACGACGTGTCTGAAAAGCAACAATTAATTAGTCGTGATTGTAGTTCACGCAGCAACGACTCTTTTAAATGCGTTCCTTTTGGTCCATGAGGTCATTACTTTGAAGTCTAGATCAGTTCATGGTCGTTAATATTCATCAAACTATAGTATTGGGATTAAAAAAATGCTACTTGCTATTGTCATTAAAGTAAACTTATTTTTTTGTGTTCTATTAAAGGTCCTGTATTTTGCTAAACCAACCTTTCCTAGTATTTGGGATATATTGTCTCGATGGTACCTCAGTAAACATGTGAAATATGAATTAAAATTCCAGACGTTTTTCTGATGAGAGGCCTGAAATTAAGTCATTCGAATTTCTCGAGTTTATCTATGTCACTAGAAAAAATCTCCGCCTTCCTCTCTGCATGTGTGCTAGCACAAGTGGGTCTTCTCCACGTAGGCAACCAATCAGTGGAAAGGAGGCGGTCTTCGCCAAATATGGACAAACATCCAAAACTCACTCTATGGAGGTCTAAACAGACAAAATATGGGACCTTGAAATGACCCAATAATATCAGAATCATCTTTATTTTGCCAAGTATGTCAAAAACACAAAAGAATTAGTCTCCAGTAGTTGGAGCCGCTCTAGTACGACAACAGATCGTCAATTGACAGAATACTTTTGAGACATACAGACATTGAGGAAAACAGTCACTGAGCAATAAACGGTTGCTCGTAATCTGGTAGTACAGGATGCCTACTTTGTATTGGTCCTTTGTGGTAAAGAAGGAGCTAAGCCGAATTCACTGGTCGATCTACGTTCCTACCTACGGTCAAGAGCTGTGGGTCGTGACCAAAAGAAGACGATCCCGGATACAAGCGGCCGAAATGAGTTTCTTCTGCGGGGTGTCCGGGCTCTCCCTTAGGGATAAGGTGAGAAGCTTAGTCATCCGGGAGGAGCTCAGAGTAGCGCCGCTGCTCCTCCACATTGAGAGGAGTCCGATGAGGTAGCTGGGGCATCTGTTTCGGATGCCTCCCGAACGCCTCCCGGGTTAGGTGTTCCGGGCACGTCCCACCGGGGGGAGACCCACGGGGACGACGCACGACACGCTGGAGAGACTGTCTCCTAGCTGGCCTCGGAGCGCCTCGGGATCCCCTTGAAGAGCTGGATGAGGTGGCTGGGGAGAGGGAAGTCTGGGCGTCCCTGCTAGAGCTACTGCCCCCGCGACCCGACCTCGGATAAGCGGTAGAAAATGGATGGATGGATGGGAGGACTTTGGTGTAACATGACTGAGGGTTATTGTGCAACTTTGATGGAGAAATGGTGTTCCCATGGTATTGTTTTGCCATTGTAAATCATATGTACTGCATCTTTTTCAAGGCTTTAGACCAGGGTCGGGCAAACTATTGTGCTCAAATGGACAGATGGGCCATTTGTAGATGATCAAAATCAAATGTGGAATTAAATCGTTTACTTTAAAGTATCTCACTCAGGTGGAGTAGTAGTGTCGTAGTATCGGAGCATTTTTATGAGCACAGATGTACAGTATTGACAAGTAAATAACCACTTGTTTCGTAAAATTGATCATGAAATTGTTAAAATTGGTATATAAAATATGTAAAACTGTTTATTTTAATAATAACAAAATTCATTCTCAATTTTTTATTGTATTATGGACATCCATCCCTCCATCCATCTTCTATACTGCTTATCCTTATCCTTACTTGCAAGGGCTGCGGGTGTGCTGAAAATGTTAATTGTATACCGGTAATTCAAATTGTTTATTTTTATATTCATGTATTTTATTTACGATAAAAATATTAACCAATTCTTTAATAAGATAAATAAAAAAGATATTAATCAAATTTGGGATTGGGACGCTAAATTAATGCAACAAATATTGCAGGAGTCTACAATCTAAATGCTCGGTGGGCCGGTTTATAGAATAGTACATTTTAGTTTTTTTAATTATGTATACATAATTCTTTAATGAGATAAATGAATACAAAAAATACACGTTAATTTACCAATTGTAGGGAAAAAAACAGCTAAGTGCGACAAATATTTCAGGAGTCTTGATAATGTAAATGCTTGGTGGGCCATCTTAAAGAAACGGAAACTATTGTTACAAAAAAAACACATTTTGAGACATCTTTTTGTGCTTTCAGGCCCCAAATAGACAGTTGTCATTTAGGAAACGACCCAAATGACCCGGTTTTATCATTGTTTTACCAAATATGATCTTAAATGGCCCCTAAAGTCTGCATTCTACATTTTACCTGTGGTCCCCTGAGGTGATGGTGGTGTCTAATACCCTCTCATTTACCCATGAGTATTCCTTTGTGCGGATGACAATGTGTTTGCTGAAGCGGAGTGGTGGGTAATGACACTCCTGCTGATGATGACTGCAGAGATTATTGCAATAGTTAAGGGGGTGTCACTCAATGACCTGGCAGTCCACCAAGATAAAAAGGAGATGAAGAGCTGACACTCCTGTATGATGTATTCTTAGAACTTGTTGGACAGCAAACATTCCCAGCTTAACATGATTATTTCTCGCCTGCGTCACATTGAATTCCACGCAACCAGAGCGACTCGACTCGGCGCCAAAACCCAAGGTAGGGTGGTCTGCGGTCACATTCTCCCAAATATTCTTCTTGTCTGAAGGCAATGATGGTAAAGGATGCAATCCTTCCCAAGATTGACTTCCAAGTTAATTTTTATCCCCATAATACTGCTTAATCAAATACATAGATTTCCCCCCCCCCAAAAATGATAATTTCATCTAGTAGTAGTGTGACTTTTTTCTGAAATTCTTTTTTAAAAAAAGTCACTATTCTTGTAACACTGTGACTTTTTGTTTGGGAAAAAAAATCCAGACTTTATCTCGTTTTCTCGATGAAAGTAAGACTTTATTTTCGTAAGCTTACAACCAAATTCCTGTAGTATTGCAACTTTTATCCTGAAAAATGTTTTATCCCCAAAAGTGCAGCATCCGAGCTCTGACATGTTCATCAGTGTAATTGGCTACCAGGAAATTGTGCTCTGACAAAGGTTCCGCATTGTATGGAACACAAAATGCGATCAACATGCATTAAGTTTTCCAACTAATTAATTGTTGTAATTAATTAATTGTGATTAAGACATTAAAGTCCCACCTCAAAAAAATATGACTATCTCAGTGAAAAATACTTTTTCTCCTAAGATTATGACTTTATTCTCCTTATTTGTTTCTTATAAACAAAGTATGATTTTTAAACATATATACATTTTATCTAAAAAGCATAAAATCTTTCTTTAAGAAAATAAAACTATCTCAAAATTCCTGCAGCTTTGCGAAAAATATGACCTTTTTATCTAAAAAGAATTCATAATTTTTAGCTTAATAAATTCGATATGATTTATTCTTGAAGGGTTTTGCCTTAAAAAACACTTTTACTTAAAAACAACACTTAATTCTTGTAACACAATTTTATTTTGTTTAAGAAAAAAAATTACTATCTCAATGAAAAGTCTGACTTTATTTTTTAAGATTACAACTAAATCCCTGTAATATTACAACCATCTAAAAATGTTTTTCAAATTTTTTTTGCCTCATAAATTAGTTAAAAAAACAAGAACATCCATTTTTATTTTAAAAAATCCAAGTTTTTGCTTGAAAAGAAATCCAGTCTCTCGTTATCGTAATGAAAGTCTGACTTTATTTTCATAAAATTACAATTTAATTCCCAAAGTACTGCTGCACTCTTGAAAAATATTTTAGCTCCGTAAATTCATCCATTTCCATCCATTTTCAACACCGCTTATCCTGGTTAGGGTCGCGGGACGCTGGAGCCTATCCCAGCTGACCGGGCGAAAGGCGGACTACACCCTGAACTGGTCGCCAGTCAGTCGCAGGGCACATATAGACACGGACAACCATTCGCATTCACATTCACACCGTCACTGAGTGGGAACTGAACCCACGCTGCCTGCACCAAAGTCAGGCGAGTGTACCACTACACCATCAGTGACGCTCCGTAAATTATTTTATTTTATTATTTAAAAATCATTTGGTTTGAAAAAAAATTGACTTCATTTCTTATATCTTGATGAAAAGTAGGACTTTATTGTCATAAAATTACAATTTGATTCTCGTACTACTGCGACTTTTATCTCCAAAGATTTGACCCTTCATTTAAAAAAAATGGACTTTTTAGTGTATTAAATGTCTTAAATTTATTATTTATTCTTGTTTTATTTTTCAAAAAAAAAAGGTTTATAAAATGACTTAATTCTCCTGACATTATGACTTTTTCTTGAGGAAATATTATGACTCATTGTTTTTCAAAAATAGTATGACATGTAAAAAATGATACAACCTTTCTAATCTGAAAAAATGTGACGTTGTGAATTTCATTTTTAAACTAAACTATTTAACTTATTTTACATACACATAAAAAAAAAAAAATATATATATATATAAAATGCTGCTTGTTGGTAGTTTTGAGGCATTTGTATTTTTTTGTAACCTAACACAGTGAGGGGTATTATGAGGCTTTGAGCTTCCCGGTGTGCTTTATGTCTCCTAAAAGTGTTGTGTTGTGGCTTAGGTCTGGTATCTGAACATTGCCGACTACCAGTCTACCATCAGCGTCCTTGTTATCTGCTGCGCCGCTCCGCACAGGCCTTGGACTCTTGAACGATCGCATGCAAGCGGGCATGCTGACAGTGCCACTGACATTCATGGCATATCGTTGTTGTTGTTGATCAAACGGTGATTCAAAGGCAAACATCTGCTGTTTCCCTGCACTTCTCCATGTGTGATGTCCGATATTTATCTGTCTCATTATGATTGACTGGCGACAGGTGGCAAAAGTACTCACACTATCCTTAAATAAAAGATACTGAAGTGGAAAAAAAACTGGTAAAAGTAGAGCTTTTGATTTAAGTTTGATACTAAAAAGTAAAGTAAAAAAGTACAAAAAAATGACTATTGTCATAATTTGACTTTTTCTTTTAAAAAAAGGCTATTTTTGTAATATTCAGAATTTTTCCTCAAATGCGACTAATCTGTCTTTTTTGTGGGGGAAAAAATATTCTCGCAATGTTATGACTTTTTTTTCTCTAGAATTACTGGAAATAAATATGCCTTGTAATTTTAAATTTTTAATTCTCAAGATTTGGATTTTATTCTGACAATATGCCTTTAGTCTCATAATGGTTAGAATTGGATTTTCTTTTCTCAAAAGATTACTAATTTGTTCTCATAGTACCTAACCCTTTTCTGTTATTTCAACCTTTCTTAAAAAAATACAACTTAATACAATGTTAGACCTATAAGATTACATTATATTTTTACAATAATTGTTATTACAAATATTACAACTTTTGTTTTTGTTGAAAAATGTTTAAAAAAAAAGTTTTTTTAATCTCAATAAAATAGAATTTAAATATGACTCAAAGTAATTCTCCTCATATCCTTCCTGATTTATCTACATTGCTTCCCAGGTAGGTGAAAGCTTTCCACTTATTTTGAAGACCTTGTAAAGCGAATTTAGAGATTTGTTCATTATTATTCATTATTTATATAATAATATTTCAGTCTCCTCTTCAGGAGGTAAAATGCAGGCTCTATTAGGTTAAGGTCCAGTGATTGACTTGGTCAATCTAAGACCTTCCACTTTTTCCCCCTGATGAAGTCCTTTGTTGTGTTGGCAGTGTGTTTTGGGTCATTGTCTTGTTGCATGATGAAGCTTCTCCCGATTAGTTTGGATGCATTTTTCTGTAAATTGCCAGACAAAATGGTTTTGTAGACTTCAGAATTCATTCTGCTGCTACCATCATGAGTCTGACGCATTTTTCTGGCAAATTGGCCACCCCCCACAGAATTCCGCCCTGTTCCTGGCGGCCCGTGTCGCTCATATCAGAAACCGCCCCTGCTCACCATCATGTGTAAAAAAGATCCAGACAGATTGAGGGGAGTTTCTCCATCAATAAGCAGCTAGCATACCGAATGGTGTTGTGTTAGCTGTGGTGGAGCGAATGAAGTGAGGGATTGGTGAATTAGATCAATATAAATTTTTTTAATGATTGTTTCACAGCGGTTACGTTAAACAGCACGGATCAAAGATTTTCCCCCTTGAAAAATAAATGTCAGCGGTGGTGAGCGGGGGTTACATCGATGCTCACCCCAACCCGTTTGGATGCCCAAGGTGGATGACCTGAGGCTACTGCACCGTTCGACCCACCCTTTGCACTCTCCTGGGCCAGCCTTGATATACAATATTGTGAGCTCAAACTTAAAACACAAGTCACAAAACATAATAAAACAAGTAAAGGATAGACTACAGTGTGTGTATAGGGCGCAGTGGAGGTGAGTTTTAGGTGAGGTGGGTGAACCCTTCAAGAGTCTTATGTATGGGAGCCCAGGATTTGTTGCTACGGCCCTTCCCTGGAGAGCAGTCGTACCTGTGAGGTGTGCTCTTATGGTAAGGATTGCCTCAAGACATCAAAATCTCAAACCTTTAAGATGACCCAATTGGTTGACTATGATGGCAGTGTGGACCCATTCAGTAACATGGGAACAACTGTGGTGGTAAATCTGCTTGACCAGCATCCCATACTGTACCACTATACATCCCATGCTGGTTCAGCAACATCTCGTACTGGTCCAACAACATCCCATGCTGGTCCAGCAACATCTCATGCTGGTCCAGCAACATCCCATGCTGGTCCACGAGCATCCCATGCTGGTCTACTAAAATCCTATGCTGGTCCAATAGCTTGACCACCATTGGCATGCTGGTCCACCAGTAAAACCACCATCTGACCAGCACAAACCAGCATTAACCAGCTTACACCAGCAAAAAAATCCATGCTGGTTAATGGTGGAATTTTCAGCAGGGAAGCCCCAGTCCACATGCTGGCTGTCAAAAAATACATAAATAAATTCCCCTTCTTCGCTCTTCCGGCTTTCTCTTCGGGACTTGTGCGCACTCACAGCTGACAACGAGGCGCTCTAAGCGGCTATGCCAGCGCACTATCTGAAGGGAAGATACCTTTTCGGGGCATAGGAATAGCTAGTTGGTTAACTGCATGTCGCAACTGCGCCAGATAACGCACGTTTTTAGCAATTATCTTCAAACATGTATACAATGAACCCCCGCGTACTTGCAGTTTGGCACCCCCAGATTCACCCATTCACCCATTTTTGTTTTCTTTTTTTGGGGGGGAGCAACCCCTGTTTTTCATGGAAACGCTTATTGGTAGTATATCGCCGCTTATTCAAGATTCTTTTTTAGTTAAAAGATTTATTTTTTTTTCAATGTAAAAATGGCTCTCAATTACTAGTGGATTTTCACTATTCGCGGTCGGGCCTCATCCCTTCAGAAACACGTTTCTGGATTTCTGCGTCTTTAATGGTATTTGTGATTAGGTACACATTCACCATCTATTGTGTCTCGTGAGTTTATCCCAATGCTCTACTCCATTCTCAGTTGCTAGGAGGGATTTTCTTATCCAGCTGTAAGCACGTCAAAGTTCAGACTCCTGCAGCTTTCTGTGAGATTATGATAACTCTGAAATAGAGCATTTCTGTGGGAAGAATTATGGAAGTTTTAGAAGAGACCGCAGAGACTGAGGTTATGTGGAAGGTTTTTTGAAAATTCAGAAACCAGAACCAGTTTTTAAATGGCAGCATGACATTTGGTAGGCGTGTCTTTTAAGAAGCCACGCCTGAAAAGACGAGAAGTCTACCAGTCTAGTCACAATACCTTGTTTATCTTCTGTCGTTTAAACAAAAAAAAAGTCAAGTGCAACGAAGCAAAGTCAAAATACATGTAGAATAACAGTTGGCCAATTAACCTTTTTTTGGGCAGCCCATTTAGGCAGCAACAGAAGTAAGACTTGCTCTACACAATAACTGGTTGCATTACTAAGTTTCCTCAGTTGACAAAAAAAAATCCTTAGAATAATTTATCAAAACATTTAAGTTTTTTGGCAGCCTATTTAGGCGGGAAATTAAGACTTACATGACAACATTGATTGATTGATTGCATCAAATTCTCTGTAATCATAAAAAAATAATACATTTCAAATCGATCGCAGCCCGTTTAGGAATACAATTAAGAAAGAAAGGCTTGGTCTAGCTTAGCTGCACCTAATATGACTTGGCCTATGCGACAACTCAACAGAAATTACACTTGATGAAGTACCCAACAATTGACCTTAACAATCAATATTTAATGAATCATGCCCATCCTTGTTATGCAGAACATCTGCAAACCGCAACATATTTTTTCACACTTCCAGGCTCTTCAGATTTGTTTAGTTTGGATTATGGTAATTGCAATTGAGGTTTGATGGTTTTGTTTGAAGAGCTCAAAATGCCTGGTACCACCATGCTCTTTGTTTGTTTTTAGCGGCACAATTTGCACTGGTGCCGAGTAATCAAAACGCAGCACGTCTCTGAAGAAATGCATAGCCCCAAAAATGCAACATGTGTCCCTGTGCTCTATAAATGTCCTCAATATGGCCAAGGAATGCTCCGATGTGGTTGCAGAGGAGGAGCTTTGACTCTGTGCTCGACTTTGTTGCCTGAGCCAAGCGGATAGTCGTCGTTCTGCTTCAGCCGACGTCCTTGTCGACTCACAAGTGAGTGGTACCTTTTGTGTCCTGTGTCCGACCTGGTCCACCCAGCTGAAACGGTGAGACTCTTGCCTGGGCCTGAATGAGCCCATTTGTTCAGCCTGAATCAATGTTGCGTATGTTTAAAGTGAGCATACATCTGTGTGCTTGGTGTACATTACATTTTGGCATGTACCCAATTTGGATATGTGCTTTTGTGAAGTGGTAAGGTGTTCGGAAAGATCAACAATTGTTCCTCCCACCCATGTCACTCAAGTCATGCTGTCAAGTGCATATACTTGCTTATACAGCATTGTAATTATAAGTGGTAGTTCTGAGTCTTGAGTCAAGAAGTCTTCCTGTAGCACTTCATTGGTGGGCTGCGTTGTGTTCAGTCTCAGCTGAAAAGCCGGAGAATTGTGACTTGGTTCACTGACGCAAATTAGTGGATTTACGAGAAACACTCACTCTACTAATTCACAGGAAGAAAACAGATTTGGATGATTTGGTTAGCACTGAAAATACCGCACACTCACCAAAATTTGATCACTGAGTTTTCGGATTCAGAGGAAACACCCCAGACTCAGATGATTTGATTATCAGACACAAGAAAGTGGTGTACTCTTACTCTAATTATAAGTGGTAGCTTTTAGTCTTGAGTGTAGAAGTCTTCTTCTTGCACTTCATTTGTTGGCCTATTAATGTTAGGACTCACCTGAAAGGCCCAAAGCAACAATTACGACCGAGAAAACAGAACAAATGGACCTAGATGACACGTTTAATTATACTGCAAAATCGATCAAGAAGGCAGTGGCGTAGGTGGAATCAAGGGGAAATCTGAGTATGTCATCACAGCATGTGACTAAAACGGACCAATCACGAGAGACGATCTCCGCGGCATTATGCGCGCTGTGACAATTCATGCCGTGTGCGTCAAGTGCCTCATAGGGGCTGCGTGGCCCTATGCATTGGTCACGTGATGCAATGCGGGTGCTGTTGGCCGTGGGAGTATAACGAGACCTTTATACTGTTTTTATTTATTTTTATTTTTTTTATTTTACAGTAAATGATTAGCTCTATGCATGCACCGCACCACCACACTGCCCCTAAGACGCCAAGGACAGACACTTTTTTTTTCATTTTTTTTTCCCTGACTGTGACATGAAATCAGACTAAACTTTTCCTGTTTCAGGTCAATTAGGATTAGAAAAAATATTTGTATTTGTTAAATGCCAGAATAATGAAAGTATTTTTTTAGACACATATAGGAGTGTCCCGATCCGATCTTTGAGATTAGAAGTCGGTCCAATGTCAGCAAAAAAACAAGGATTGGATCGGACTGGATCCAATCTCTGCTTTTACCACTCTTATTCAAGCAGTCCATTCCATTCTCCGCTACAGCACTACGTGGATGGCATGCAGAGCTCATGTGATCGCAACAGCAAGTTGCTAAGGTGCAAACATAGTAGCAAGGAGTAAGAGTGAATTTTGCTTGCTTAGTCGTTTGACACTCCAGTTGAAATTCACTGTAATACTAAAACAGACATAAAACAATTACAGCTATTCAATGGTCAAGTACATCACAGACTTTTCTTTCTTCGTTTTTGTTCACAAAAATCGCTAGCTCAAATCTAACACACAATGAATGAAAACTCCCACCAATGAGCTAACAAACATTTGCATCAAACTCACGGCACTTATCTCTCAAAATAGTGAATATCGGTACACAAACGCTGTAAAACGCATACAATATAACAATACTCTCTGGCATACATTCTTCAAACTCTGTGAAAAACAAGTTATAATAACAATATTCCATCATGACTACTTCTGCTTTCTTTGTTACTGCAAGTACCGTAATTTCTCCTGTATAATGCACATTTTTTACCCCCAAAAATTGTAAAAAGTCAATAGTGCGCATTATACATAGGTATAGGAGAAAATGAAAGACTTTCACATTTTATTAATGTATGTCGCCACCTAGAGGTAATAAAAGATTTGTACACTTTCCTTCTAGTTTGCCACCTAGAGGTTATGAAAAAGGTGTAGACTACACTTTCATTCCAATATGACAGGGGTACAAATGACTGCATATATGTACAATTGTGCTCATACGTTTACATACCCAGGGAGAATTTGTGAAATATTGTTTTGTTTTTGTTTTTTAATACGACTGAGTAAAAACAACCATGATTAATTTCTTTATGATTATGTTTTGTTTAATGATAATGCTTTTCTGAAATGCTTGACAGTTTAATTTGAATCCCATTAAAATACAATTAAGTGTTTTGCCTGGTCCTTCATGGTTCCCCAATGTATGTATCTGTTCATTCCTCACCGCACTTGACCGCGTACACCAGATTGCTTTAAGGGAACAACTCCAAGTCATTGGTACAGATATGTGGATGACTCAAAAAGTTGAGTTTTCCACACAAACACTGGATAGTCTGTCCTAACAAAGCCTTGTTGCATGAACTGATGAAGGCTACTCAGATGAGAGGCGAAATGTCTTCTGAGACAAACAGAACAGTCCAGTTGTGATCGATTCAATGGCCTGAGAATGAAATGACCTGGATGAATGAGAATATTCAAAGGCAGTGATTGGCAGATCTCACTTATGGATGATTGGTATCAGAATCGGCATCATAAAACCCTGAACAATGCACCCCTATTCGACACTTTAAAAAAAAAAAAAAAAAAAGCTAAAGTGCAATGTGTCTACTGCATAACAGAACTGGCTTCAACACCTGCATGTCTACGGGTAAAGTAAACATTGTTAGCTAATTTAACATACCCTACCAGCGCTACTTAGAATAAATTGTAATCCGTCCACAGGCGGTTCAAGGATAGACACTGCCGCCGGTGTACTTTCAATCAAATTACTGATCAAATAGTAACAAAATAAATGTAACAAGCACATTCATACACGAGCTGCACAGTCATAACTGATGCTGTACCAGAGACACTCAACCTGAGCCAACAACAGCAAACTCTACACTCATTCGCTGACTCCCACATCACTCAACAGGCATGCCCCGCCTTTTAAAGTCGCACACATTAAAGGTCATAGGTACCACAGTGTAGAATGTGATGATGGCGATTCCAAGTCTGCAAAAATAATACCTGCACCTAACATGCATATTTTGTATTGGTATTATACATAAAGCTTTGAAATATATATAAATAATAAAATATATGGTCGCTACTTTGCAGATTTGTGTCTCTCGATAAACAAAGGTCTACTGTTCTCACTTTTGTGAGACACTGCATCTCTTCTAATGTTCGCCTTCTTATCGACAGATAGAATTCCACCCAGTGCAACAGCCATGTTGAACTTCTGCCGTCATAGCCACACAGCTTCCAGCATCCTTTGGTCACCGCTCATCTTGGTCTTGGCGCTGCTGTTTTGTGAAGTAGCGGCTCAGGAGGACCTTCAGACCCAGTCCCCTGCCCAGGTGCTCAAGGACCTGTTGGCCCGCCATGGAGACAACAGCACTATCACTGTGCCACAGCTGCGCTCCCTACTGGCCCTTCTGAGCCAGGGCCAAAGCGACAGCCAGGCCCACGTGGGACACCAGGATGTGACCACCACGACAACGCCCCCCAAACTGAACAAATCCAAGGTGAGAGCAAAGGAGAACTGGTTGGTTTCTAAAATACCAGAGTTCATGAGTCGAAGGTTCATACTGAATCGTGAATCACCAGTCCGACGTCTGTTTTAGGTTTCTATGAGACCTCTGACTGACTGCAACTAAGTACACAAGGGACAGCGGACTCATGGGATTCGGATTTACCGGAAAAACCTGACACAAGAGACTCACTGGATTATTACTGAGGACTCCGATGATTTGGTTGACTGACACCGGTTAGCGGATTCACCAGAAAAAGAGCAGACTCAGATGATTTGATACCCAGACTCGAGTTAGTGGACCCACAGAAACTGTAACTCAAACAACTCACCCAAAACACTGAAGACTTTGATGAGTAGGTTCACTGTCTCGAGTAAGCAGACCCACCAGAACCACTGACTCAAGTAACTCACTGGAAACACTGCAGACTTGGAATATTTGGTTCACAGACTTAAGTTAGCTGAGTCACAGGAAAGACTGCAGAATTTGATGATTTGGTAGTGGACTCACTGGAAAGAGCAGACTGAGGATTTGGTTCACTGGCTCGACTTAGCGGACTCACCATAAACACTGACTCAAGTGACTCTACTTTGAGAATTCACCCATAACACGGCAGACTCAGATGATTTGGTTCACCGACTCGAGTTTAGACGACTGACAGGAAACACTACAAGCACAGACGATTTGTTTCACTGACTCATATTGGTGGGTTTTCCATAAACACTGACTCAAGTGACCCACAAGAAGCACAGTAGACTAAATTCACTGACTTGGATAGAAAGATTCACGACAAACACCTGTGGACTCTGATAATTTGTGTTTACTGATTCGAGTTAACTGACTCACCAGAAATTCTGACTCGGTCGTCTTACTGGAAACACCTCAGACCTAGATGATTTGGTTCACTGACTTGAATTAGCAGACTCACCAGATATACCGCAGATTCAGTTCACTGACCTGAATTAGCAGAATCTCAGAAATGCATGCAGGCTCGGATGATTTGGTTTCACCGATTCAAGTTAGCGGACTAACCAAAACCACTCACTCAAGTTGCTCACTAGAAACAAACCTATTTCTTTTAGGGATTCAAGTTAGTGGACTCAACAGAAACACTGGCTCAAAGGAAATGGCACAGACTCACATGATTTGGTTCAGTGACTCGAGTTGGAGGACTCATCAGAAACACCACAGACTTTACTGATTTGGTTCAAAGTGACTCACCGCAGACGCCGCAGACTCATGTAATTTGGTGCACTGACTCCAGTAAAAGGTCTCACCTGAAACACTGACTGAAGTGACTCGAATTGGCAGACTCACTGAATCACTGTGGACTCAGATTATTTGATTCAGTATCTTGATTTAGTGTACTCACTGGAAACACCACATATCCAGATAATTTGGCTCATTGACTCAAGTTAGCACTCACCCACAGACATGGAGTTCCACTCCCTCAATAGCAGCTTCAGCTCTTACAGGAAAAAGCACAAGTAGCCACATAGTTCTCCCATTTAACGTCACGGAGGACTGCCCAGCTAACCTGATGATCTTGAGCCTTTAATGTACTGCCAAGAACACAAAGTGATCAGTTTGTAGGGTACTCACAGTTCACATGACTTCAGGCCCTGCTATGATCATCCATCACAGTCAGATTAAGTGATTCCATGTTGTTGTTTTTTTTGTTTGTTTCTTTTTTGCATTTTCCAGTGCTTGCCAGAGGATACCTTGGCCATCTACAGGATGGATGAGGAGTCTCGTCTCGATGGGCGGGGCTTGCAGGAGTTGTGCCCCATCATGCTGCAGCAGTTGGATGCCGGTGCGTGCCACGCCCACAATCAAGACGAGCTGAGCAGCGATGCCTCGCCAAGGCCAACTGATGCTGAAGGTAAAACATATGAATACAGGTGTTAATCAGTTAAATTAGGAAATAACATGGTTTTCATTGGACAGCCACAGTATTATGTCATACAGTGGTACTTTGAGATACGAGTGACCTGGTTACGAATTTTTCGAGATACGAGCAATCGATCAGCCAAGTTTTTGCTTCGACTTGCAAGTCCAAACTTGAGAAACGAGGCTCCTTATGCTCACTTGACAACAAGCAGCAGTTTGTCTGATATAATTAAATATTATTTAAAAAAAGGGGGCTTCAAGATGTACATTGCCACTACCAGTTGGCGTTTACTCATTCACAGACATGTTGGAACCGGAAGGGCTAATCCCCAAACTGTTTGACTGTCCATAATCTCTTTGTATGCTGAAGCATCCAGAATTCCTTTCATGAAGCTCAGGGGCTAATATTTTGGACATTTCCAACTTTCTGGCAACAGTTTGAAGATGGCCCCTTCCTGTTCCAACATGACTGTGCAGCAGTGCACAAATCAAGGTTCATAAAGACATGGATGAGAGAGTTTGAAATGGATGAATTTGACTTAACTGCGAGTAGTGGAAAACCACATCTAAAAAATTATTTTATTATTATTATTAATATTTTTACTCAATATACATTTCTTTCTATTTGTGGGGGCAAGAGAAATTTAAAGTAAAAACACAAACAAAACAAATATAAATGCAGCTTTTATTGGACAGCAACAATGTGTGTCTACATGGTAATATACACACACACTCACACACACACAGTATATACAACTCGTTATCCAGTTAAAAACAGATTTATCCAAATTATATAAAAAAATAAATTGGAGATACCTGGTTTTCATTGAACAGTGACAATATTATGTCTCATGCTTCTGCTACATATTCTCATTCTAGGTTTTACATGTGGTTTCATGTTAAGGCCTCAAACACAGTTTTTCACTTGTTGCAGTCCAGTGAAAACGATATTTCCAAATGTTGTGTTTTTTTTGTCTTCTATTTAAATCCAAAACAAAAACATGTATTTTATGTTTTGGAGGGATAAAAAGTAAAGAACAACAACAACAAATAGGTGATACATGGTTTTCACTGGACAGTGATATTACCGTTAAGTCTCATTCTTGCGGTATATGTGATGTTATGTCGCTTATTGGTGACCAATGAAAGCCACATATCTCCAAATTTTATGTTTGGTGTCATCTTTTGACCTTTTCCAGGAGATATATGGTTTATTTTCTCTGGACAGTGATATTAAGCAATATTAAGTCTCACACTTGGTCTGATACAAGGTTTTCTTCCCAGTCTCACACTGGAAAATCGGGGTGTCTCTTTGTCTTACATGTTATTTCTTGCAGAAATTCTCCTCATCTAACTCTTTTTACAGGCTCTAACTTAAATAAACCAGTATAGTTTGTGTTGACAATTCAATGCCTTAATGCAATCACACCCTGCCCCCTTCCCCAGTCTGGGGCTTCTCTTTCCTGAGCGTGTCTGTGGTCAATGTCTTCGCCCTCACCGGAGTCTTCATGGTGCCCGTGATGAAGACGCGCCACATGAAGCATATCTTCACCTTTTCCATCGCGCTTGCCATCGGCACGCTGTACTCCACTGCCGTCCTGCAGCTGCTGCCGGAGGTTTGACTCTCTAACCCCTCGCCCATCCGCATCCCACGTCACACCACTAAATTACACAAAATGCTGGACAGCTTCACACAAAGTCACTCACCTCTATCAGCCTTCCCTCAGGCCACGCTTTTTCCTTCCTGTCTTATTTTCCTCAGTGGTGTCTTGCTGCACGGGTATTCCCTCTTTCTGCTGCTACTGTGTCGTTTGAAAAACCACTGGGTTCTTGATTTGAGCATGAATGGAACTCTGTCTCTCTCTGCTCTTGAGTATGTAATTAAGGTTAATTCACCTCACCTTTTTGTTTACAGAGCCTAAGGTCAGAGCATGGTACAAACAACTGAATTGACAAAAGCATCACTGTGTGTGTGTGTGTGTGTGTGTGTGTGTGTGTGTGTGTGTGTGTGTGTGTGTGTGTGTGTGTGTGTCAGTAGCCCCCTTTACACAGAGCAAAAAAAAAAAAAAAAAAGACTTCGACTTCCGCATAGGGCGCTGTTCGCGCCAATCCCATTTAAGCGCTAGTGATGTCTAGTTCACCAATCAAATGACACAAGAAAGTCACATGACCTCACAAAACGTCTTCTATTGGGCTTCCCGGGCACAGGTATTAAAACTTCACAAGCCAGCTTGGCTGATCGTTGTGCCTAAGTGGCAGCCATGTTGAGAAAGTCGTCGTCACTATGAATGCAAAGGCGCGCGACTCGTTTACATTTAGACAAACAAAAACAACACCTTTCATGTATTGTCGTATTTGTCTGGCACTGTCTGCCCAAATGTGGATATTTCATCTCACTTATAACTTGAGAAAACACTGTGCAGTAAATTGCATACACACACACCCAAAGCATCAGAATTTGCATATTCACATTTTATTTTGTAATTATTTTAAAATTGAATTCATGCTGTGATTTTAAAAAAAATCTGAAATTACTCACTATTTACTCAGTACTTGAGTAATTATTTCATTGTGTACTTTTTACACAAGTAATTTTTTGGACGACTACTTTTTACTTTTACTTGAGTCACATTATTGTCAAGTAACAGTACTCTGACTTGAGTACAATGTTTCGCTACTCTACCCACCTCTGGAGCGGACATCCTCTATTGCTACTCTTACGTTTAAGCAACATTTTTGCTGATCAGATCAGCCAGTGTTGTATTTGTTGCGCTGGTCTTTTGTATTTTCGCTTTGTTATGTGGGTCGCGGCCCTGGTTACGGTCCCAGCGGAACCACGAAGCACACATATCGGCGACAAGAGCTGATCCACTAGTACATCTTGTATTAATTAGGAAACCCGCCTACAATTATCTAATTAGTTTTCGGAGGTTAATGTTACATGTATTAAGCAACAGAGCGATTTTAGGGATTATGTCACAACACAGAATGAACAAACTTCAAATTCAGAAATGGCCAATAAAAACAGAAAAATATTGTAATTAATATTTTCCTGGAGGATGCATTTAGGATTAGCCTTTGAAGTTGGTAATAGTGAAAAATGAACTGAAACAGACTGATTTTAGTCAATTATTTTCCAGAATGAGTGCTTAAATAGGAGGATGCTATTCATGTGGCACAGCTTGAAGCAGGCAAGTTGGAGGCCAAAACAAAAAAGCAAAGGAATTAGGCAAATTTAATTTTAATCTTAAATTTGTACATCACCATGTACTTGAGCGGTGTAAATATGTTTTTCTGCATGAAGATATATTTTTTTTCCTTTATTGTACTCTTCAGTTTTCCAGATTGCTTAGTTTATGTTAAAATAAAAAAAAGTTTCTGCAGGGGCCCAACAATGTTTTTTTGTCACCTTTTTCATGCCTTTGGTGTTTGTATGTCTGTATATATGATTGATTGATTGCTTTGGTCTGGTGGCCTCGCCGGTAGCAGTGGCTAACTACTAATGCTACGTGTAGTGGCAGCAGTGACTGACAGATTGTGCTTTCCATCTAATCACTTGAGTGGTACTTCTTCAAATGAATGAACAAATGTTTTAGTGCGCCGATATACCTTTCACATCGGCTAGTTAATAGCGTTGTTCAATGTTGCTTTAGAGACACCGCCACACAATCGACGTCGGGAACTCCTTGTTAGGACAGTTGAGTCGCACGGGGAGTCTCGATTTCACTACAGGGCGGCGGGCCTTTACTCCCACAACTTTCAAATGGAAGTGGAGCAGGAAAAGAACTGCTTTGATTGGCTGTTATCACGCACATTGCCACCATGGTAGATTGAGGAAATATGCACACAGCTGATCACCGAGCTCGCTATCATGGTATTCCAATTACAGTGCTAAAATGTATTATTTATTAAATGTTTGGGTAAATAACTTTATTCCATTTAACACAATCTATTATATTTTTAAACAAGATATAGAATATTGAGTACATTTGTAAATGTAAAATAAGACAATACAATTTTTCTAAAATCAAAATGTACTACAACACTAAAATTGAAATTGAAAATGAGTATAGCTATTTCTCTGCTCTTCTTCACTTCATGAAGTGTAACGTCAGAGCCGAAACAAGCTGACGTTAGCCATGCCAGTTAGCTAGTTATCTGCCTCGGTAGCGAGTCTATATTATTTATTTTAGTGCTGTCAAGCAATTAGAACAAAATAAGAGAGTTCAATTACAGATCATAATTAATCAATCAATCTTTTTAAATCTCACCTAAAATGCCCCTCAACTCAAGATAATTTCAATTAAAATGATTATATTATTGTGGCAGATCCAAAGATTGATAAATATAACCCAAAAAAAAGACTTTTATGATGTAATTTATTGTTTTTAACAGATTTAAACAGATGGAGTCCTATCCATTTACGGTACATTCCACTGCTTTTCAGACTAGTGTTAAACTTAAGTTTCCACCACCAGGAGAAATACAGTATTGTTATTTTGTCAATCTCCACATGATTAGAAAATAAAAATAAAATTATACATCACGTGCTAAATTTAATATATTCAAAACGGTAAGAACGCTTTTCTAAGCAATATACAAGCACTGAAGACTGAACTTGTTGCTTTCCCTCTGTTTCAGATATGTATAAAATATCAATGACATTGCTGTAAGTTGGCACATGAAAAAAAAACATTGTTCATCATCAAAAAGTCTTCATTAGCCTGTCGGTCGCAGATTTACTCATACGCTAGGTCTTGTCGTTTGGCGAAAAGTTGTGCGATGGCTTGCTAGATCTTTCCTGCTAATGGTAGCTGTGCAGGCATTAGTGTGGTACGCTAAACCTGCTTCGTATGGAAGCAAATCTACCATTCACAGAGACGACTTGTTTAACACGAAAATAATCCCCCTAAAATGCCAGCAGAGGGAGGCAAAGCAGCACAAATACAAGCAGTCTCTCACGGGACAATTTGCTTACCTACAGGAAAACAGTAAATAGATTAAAAAGTAGATTAACACGATTAATAAATATCCATCGATCCATCCATCCATCCATTTTCTGAGCCGCTTCTCCTCACTAGGGTCGCGGGCGTGCTGGAGCCTATCCCAGCCGTCATCGGGCAGGAGGCGGGGTACACCCTGAACTGGTTGCCAGCCAATCGCAGGGCACATACAAACAAACAACCATCCGGACTCACATTCACACCTACGGGCAATTTAGAGTCTCCAATTAATGCATATTTTTGGGGTGTGGGAGGAAACCGGAGTGCCCGGAGAAAACCCACACAGGCACGGGGAGAACATGCAAACTCCACACAGGCGGGGCCGGGGATTGAACCCGGGTCCTCAGAACTGTGAGGCTGACGCTCTAACCAGTCGGCTACCGTGCCGGCGATTAAAAAATAATTGTAATTAATTAATCGCAATCACTGTAATAATTTAACACCCCTAATTCACCAGTTTTAGATGAGCTTACTACCTGTAGCTGGTTGCAAATGTTCATTTCAAGACAGTGTTATGGTAATATATTAACGTTACCTTGTATTCGTGAAAGAGTGATTGCTGCTGCTCGTAATCCGAATGGAAGTATCGCCTCCTCCAGCAGCAATTTTTCGTATCCAAATTTGCATATCGTTCCTCTACCAAGCCGCGCTACCCGAAACATTCCCAAAACAAGGGGAAAGGTAATCGGGCTTACTGACTGCTCGCACCAGCGACGAAAGGGGGGAGGGATTTGTCTGCACTGATGACCCACTTGTCCTAAAAATAAAAAATAAAACAGCTCATACCGCCGATGGAACGTTTAGTGGTTTTTAAACTGTGACTTTTAAACACCGCATTATACCTTAAAACCGGTAACCGATCCAAGCTAGTAATTTTTTTTGTAATTTTTTTTTTGTTTTTTTTTGTGCCCATGTCAACCCCCATTCACTGTTTGAGATTCAGTGTGAAGGGGGCTAATCTGTGTGTGTTTAATTTTACCTTCCTTTCCTTGGTAGCAACATAAATGAGCAGGGTTGAAACATAAAGTGAGAGGTCAACAAGCCTGCTGTCTCTCTGAGGATGCGAAGGTCGCTCGTTTACTTGCCCGCCGTCACTGTTCTCGTTTCCCCTCAAGGTGGTGGGTTCATCCAATTCAATCACATAAGTCACTCGACTAATGACCCCTCTGTCTCTCTTCTCTCTCGCCTTTTCCTCTCCATCTCGTCTCCTCTGCTCTGGTTGCCGCTCAGTGTGGGGCTATGGATTCCTGAGTGTGACGCTCATCTCGCTGTGCTCGCTGTTGGGGGCCTGCGTGGTGCCCTTCATGAAGAAAACCTTTTACAAGCGTCTGCTACTCTTCTTCATTGCGCTGGCCATCGGCACGCTGTACTCAAACGCCCTTTTCCAGCTCATCCCAGAGGTAGTTGATTACCAGAACCAACTGAGCCCTCAGCCTTCATTCAGTGCTAATCTAATAGTACAGCTAGTGGAAGAAGAGTTAGCCCCATTTCCGTCAAGGAGTACCATTTGGTATCTTTTGGTACAGTACACAAAGTTCTGATGTTTCCTCCCCCCAAAATAATCTGTTTCATACAGTGTTTTGGTGTGACAGAACAACACAACATAAATATTCTAAAGACAAAAAAAAATACACGTCACGCAGACGGCACTTGCGTGTGAACTAGGGGTTGAATCGCTTGGTCGACGTTTACTACTTCGCATCGGCATTTAAAGCTTGAAATCGCCTAACCGCCAATCACGTGTTTTTGATCTTTGGTCTTTCAAGCCGGCATTTTACGGAGGACTCACCCAAAAATATCAATGCCTCATCAATCAATCAACTTTGACTCAACTTTCATCACATTGTAGTCAACTACAAAAAAATCGTTAGTTGTTTAACTCTTGTGTGCAGTTTATATGTGTAATGTAATTAATGCAATGGCTCCTCTCGCTAGTTATTAACTCAATCATTGCCAGCCGTTTTCAAAGCGTAGTTCCCCATATTGCCCTGTTATTTTCCTCCATATGCTTATCTTCATAAAGGTTATCTTAGCGCCAGGCATTTTAGAGCATCTTGACGGATTTTTCAAGACCCATAGAATATTGTGTTCTGTGACAATATGAACACCAAAACTACCAAAAGAAACCCTTTTTTTTCATCAGAAAAGTTATTCCAGTTTTTTCGTTGTTTCGTAATTAGCAGTTGAACATGCACTGGTTTCTGACCAAAAAAGCATTTTGTGAAAAGAACCATGTGAAACAGAGCAGTAATTTTGACGCTTATATTTTTGCTTTTTACTTCACACTTAAAAAAAAAAAAAAAGCCTGAAAAGGGGATTTTGATGTTAAAATAATTTATTTACAGATACAGAAGTAAGAAATACCATCAGTAGCATTTTTACATGGCGTTCGCCAATCATGACACAAACTTTCTACACCCTACCGACACAAACACTGTTTATATTATACATATACTGTACATACTGTGTTCGAGAGTGAGATGCCTAAAATTGTCCGACCTCCGTGTTGATTTCTATACCTCATAATCGATGTGAGAAGCATAGATTCACTGCATAATCTTTATCTTCAACTAAAAGCTGTGCTGATCTCAAATCCAAAGTGATCAAATGTCTCCAACTACAGGGATCTGTTAGTCATTACAGTTGTTTACAAACCGGAATTTCACAGACAAGCTGGGCGAGACCCTATTCCATACCTGCCAGTTGAAAAAAGTCTGAATATATTCATTGGTGGCAGTAAACGGTTAGATTCCAGTTGACGAGTATAAATGTCCACAGCAGTAGATGACCACCTTACACACTATTTAACAGAACGACTCAAAATAATCGACAAGTTCAAAAAGTTCACAGCATGCTCGTTCACACACGGGCACATAACTGCCTGCAATGTCATATAATACAGTCACGCCTCTCGCCAGCTATTCATTATGAACGCCATATCGCACAAGATAAATAAACAGAATGACTCAAAATGATCCACAAATTAAACAAAAGTCCATGTCACTCAGTGGCACACACACATGCAACGTTGAGTGTCATGTAATTAATGCGACTGCTTCTCTCACCAATTATTAATGAAAACCTCCAACTTGCACAAAAGAACGAAACAGCACGGCCAGAAATAATTCTCAAATTCAGGAAAGTTGCAGTAATCCATCTTTTTATAATAAATTGAGGGCACACTCATGCTTTTAGAGCAGTGTGAGAATAGGAGGTGGATGCCCGGCACGGTTTGAATGGCCTATAGTGAGTCTCACAACATACCATGACCAACTGAACTGAACTGTACTGTACCTCTTAGTGGCTTTAGACCAAATTTAGCAGGATGAATAATACTCGTTCACAGTTGTTTAAAGATAGTCATGTAGCTTTGAAAGAGTAGTGGCCGTGACAATTGTCCTACATCACACTGGAGTCACTTTTGCTTGTCACCAAACATGTGGTGTTGGCGTGTTGACAATACGCTTTTTGTTTTTCTTTCCGTATGTCAGGCCTTTGGCTTTGATCCTATGGTCAACTTCTACGTGTCGAAGTCTGCGATGGTGTTTGGAGGCTTTTACCTCTTCTTCTTCACCGAGAAAATCCTCAAGATGCTCCTCAAGCAGAAGCACACGGTGAGTGACGTTAAGTTATATTTACTGGATAACAGTCATTTAGAGGCTGCACAAGTTGTAGAGTGGTTAGCACGTCGGCCTCGCAGTTTGCAGGTTCTGGGTTCTAGTTTTGTGTTTGGCCTATGTTTCTCCGAGTACATTTTCCGTAGCGCTTGTGCTCATTAGGGTGGCAGGTGAGCCGGAGCCTATCCCAGGTAGTTTAGGGCAAGAGACAGGGTAAACCCTTGACTGGTTGCCAGCACGACAATGTGAACATCTCACCTCAATACAGGGGTTGAATTAAGCGGTCTTGCATCGCGGTTTGTGAGTTAAAATTCTCATTTCACACTTCAAAAAACACGTTGAAAAGCAAAACTGCGAATCACAGTTTCACCGCGGAGACTGTCGTGGAGACGCACGCACGCAGGGGCATATATGACACATAGCATTGTTAAAATAGTTCTTTGCGACTGTTTTATCAGGTCAAATGGTTTATGTGCAAGCATTATTTTGAAGGGCATGAACTGGAACTCAGCATTTTGGCACAAAAAATAACTTCACATGACACCGGTAAAAACGAAAGGCAAGAAAAAGAGTGATCAATGGAACCAAATGCTCTGTAAAACATTGATTCCTTTACCTACCCACTGATGAAACACAAGGTTAGTGTTTGTGATACTGTGAGACAACGAATTTTGTCCCAATTCATTGTGATGTAAAGTTGTTAGTTTGACCTTTTTGGTTTTAGCTCAATGTTAAGCTTCTGATGCGACTGTTTCTACTTTCTTTTCAGTAGGGTGAAGTCATTTATATTTTAGTTTTGTTTCTGTCATCAGCTCTTACGTTGGTTTGAAGACTAAAATAAACACTAAAACTCATCAGTGCAAGAGTGCAACCCAGCGTTTAACATGTTAGCTGCCTCATTATTGTCATAGTCATATTTTATTGTTTCACTCACCCAATTGACTTGACTGAAGTTCCGCACGCTGTATGTTGAGGCTTAGAGCGGGAGCAAGTGCGTCAGACTTCTACACATCGTGAAAGCCTCCTTTGCACAATATAATCTTAATACACGTGTTGCACTGAAGTGACTGGTCATTTATTTTAACATAGTTAACACTTTCGTTCACCGGTGCCATTGCGCACAAGCACGTCTTCGTGCGCGTTATTCTTCGTTGGTTTTCACCGCTCCTATGTTGGTTTTCACCACTTTCTTCTTCGGGGTCGGCGGACTGCAGGCTTTGAAACTTGAAACTTTTTTAATTTGAACGATTCCGGGAGAACCAGAATGTTTAATCCCGGTTCCAATTGGTTCTTAATTCTCGATGCCCAACCCTACCTTCGGGGAGTCTCTGTTAATTAAGAGTACCGTCTAATGTGTGGCTTTCTTATTATGAAGGTGACAAGTACACATAACGTTACATACAGGGTGCTTTTGCTCAATGCACTCACTGCGTGACAGATATGCCCAATATACTACTATCTGATTAACTTTAAGTGGCAAACTTTGAGTGAAGTTGATGAAAAACGTAGCAAATGTGGCCAGAGAGGAATAAAAGGAAAATGAATTATTTCTCCAAACAGAGGAGGGCTTTGGTGAAGTCAGATGATGGAAAGTATTTGTTTTCTCTCACTCGAGGTTTCTTCATTTTAGTTCGAAAAATATTAACACTTCCAAAACTTGTAGTAGTAGAAAGAATATTTGTAGACTAATTAACCCAGGACACATAGACCTGCTAATCCACTAGCACTGTAATCACATCTCCAGTCACTCCCAGAACGAGCGTACACAAAGTAAAACACCGTCACCTCTGGAAAGAGTAGGGTGGAAAAAGTCACTCCTACAAGGTGTGTATTATATAATGCAGTCAGTTCTTAGAAATGTTTACTCAAAATAATCCAGTAATTACTGAAGAGTGTAGAAAAAAATTATTCCATGTCACTACTGGAAAGAAGGTACACAAATTGATCCGGTCACCCCTAGAAAGAGTCTAGACAATATAATCCAGAGTCACTCCTAAAAAAGTGTGGACAAAATAGTCCAGAGTCACCTCTAGAAACAGTTTCGATAAAATAGTCCAGATATTTCAAAAAAGTGTTTTTATTAAATAATGCAATCCCCCCCCCCCAAAAAAAAGTAATCCAGAATCACTTCTGAAAAGGAAAGCATAGAGAAAATATTCCTGAACAAAATTTAAAGTCATTCCTAGGAAGTTTGTAGCCAAAATAATCCAGTCACTTCAACAATATTTAGACAAAATAATCCAGAGTTGCACAGAGTGAGTGTGGAGAAAATAATTCAGTCACTCCAAGGATGTGTGGAGATGAAATTATCTAACATCACTTAAAAAAAAGATGTTAATACAATCACCCCTAGAAAGAATGAAGGTAACTTTGGGGGGGGGGGGGGGGGGGGGAGAGAAGGAACAAAGTATTCCAGGCACAGATAGAGTGTCGATGGAAGAATCCAGAATCACAGTGTAGACAAAATAATTGAGAGTCAAACTTTAAAAGAGTGTAAATGAAATAATCCAGATTAATGGAGGTTCTTCTCTTGTCTGATGACTGATTGTCCGCCTATCAGGGTCACGGCCACAGCCATTACTCCAGCGCTGAGCACTACTCTGCACCCGACAGAGACATGGAGGAGGGTGAGAAGGTGCAGCAGAATGGGGAGATGAGCGGCAGCCATGCTGTGGGCAAAATGGACACCGGTGAGGGCGAGCTCATGCTGAGGCCCTCACAGACACCGCAGGTACCGGTACAAATTCTACAACTGCTTTTTTTTTTTTTTGCATTTAAGACTCGCATGAACATTTGTGCTTTCTCTCAGGCTTTGCCTAGTGCAGACAAAATAATCCATTCACTCACTCCTAAAACAAATCTATAATAATCCAGTCACTGGAAAAAAAAAAAAAAATACAGAGTCACTTCCATAAAGACTGTAGACAAAATAATTCAGAGTCACTCCTGGAAGGAGTGTACACAAAAAAAGACCAGTCACTCCTGGAACCAAATAATCAAAAATTACTCATGGAAATACTAAGGATGAAATGTTCCCTAGTCACAGCAAGTAAAATAGTAGACAAAATAATCCAGAATCACTCCTGGAAAGAATGTAGACCAAATAATCCAGAGTCACTTCTAGAAAATGTGTAGAGGAAATAATCCAGAGTCATTCCTAAAAAGTGTAGGAAAAAATAATTCAGTCACTACTAGAGTGTAGAAAAATAGATCTCAAATCCCCCTTGGAAGAAGTGTAGACAAATAATTCAGACACAAACAGGGTGGCCGGGTAGTTGAAATAATCCTGAGTGACACCCGAAGAAAGTGTAGACCAAATAATCCGGAGATTTTTTTTTTAAAGAATGGAGATGATATAATCCAGAGTTGCACGCATGTCGGTCCAGATCCAGGGTCATTCCTAAAAATAATCCAGTCCCTCCTAAAAAAAGTGAAGACAAAATAATTCAGTCACTCCTAGAAATAATAGATCGTTATCCAGAGTCACTCATAAAGAGTTTAGACAAAACAATCAACAATCACACCACCGTCAGTCCTTTAAAGATGCTTCTTTTAATCCCTCATTTTCAGGACTCGCAGAGTGTGGATGGTGGCGGGGGGCGTGCCAGCAGGAGCGGCGGCAGCTGCTATTGGCTTAAAGGAACGCCGTACTCTGACATTGGCACACTAGCCTGGATGATCACATTGAGCGATGGTCTGCACAACTTCATCGATGGGCTGGCCATCGGCGCCTCCTTCACTGCCTCAGTCTTTCAGGGCATCAGCACATCTGTGGCAATTTTGTGTGAGGAGTTTCCCCACGAGCTTGGTGAGTAACATTACGGATTGACCAGCGGGGATTAAGGTGGGCCATTATCTGGACTAACATTCAACCTCATGCATTTGATTAAAGCCAGTTGAGCCATGCAGCCTCAAAGAATTGTGCACGGGAGGGACCATTAACAATATCACTGCTCAGATTATTCCAAAGTGGAACGACTATGTTACTGAGAAAAAAACTCCTAATGTCTAATTTAGGAAATTAAATCTTGAATGTCAATAGAGGCAAGGAAAAAGTCCCTCCAAGCTAGAAACCTGGAGCAGAACATAGGCTCTGTGGGGTGACAGTCTGTCTCGGTCGGTTGGGTTGAGTTAGAGAGACAAATTTGAGGGAAGCTGGGTAGCTGGAGAGAGAAAACAAGAAAGAGGGATTGAGCCACCAGGAGAAGGACAAGAGAACAATGGGCACAACAATAACCATATCTACATCAGCAGGACTTCCATGATGACAGCAATGATGACAATAATATACTGTAAATTAAAAAATTGAGCGAAGTTCAGCTAAAATAGGAATATTTTACCAGAACAAACACAATCCGGCGATGAACTAAGGGTTGAAGATTAAGTCTACATGAGTTAGTTTGTACGAAAAAACAGGCAATCTTCATCTTCTAAAAAGACACACTTTCAGATGCACTTTTTCAGTAGTTCAGTAGTTCCGTTTTAAAAAGATTCCATACCTCTGTCGAATCTGGGACTATTCTATCAGCAACGGTAATACTGCATTCATCAAAACTCCCTGTTGTATAACAAACATTTTTCAGATGCTATTTCCAATTTGTTGATTTAGACCAGTTTTGAGCTGCATCTAAATCGGACTAGATTAAATCACTTCATTATTAACTGTTTTTGCCAATTTTGAGGCATACTCTCACCGTCCTCCAGGTGATTTTGTAATCCTGTTGAATGCTGGCATGAGCATCCAGCAGGCGCTCTTCTTCAACTTTGTGTCGGCTTGCTGCTGCTACCTGGGGATGGCCTTTGGCATCCTGGCCGGAAACAGCTTCTCCCCCAACTGGATCTTCGCCTTGGCGGGGGGGATGTTCCTCTACATTTCTCTGGCGGACATGGTCAGTACCGATTTCACAGATTTTTGTAATAATCTCTGCTCTCTGTTGATGGAACAATCCAGAGTCACTGCTAAAAAAGAAATGGGGTAGACTTGACTAGATAGTCCAATCTCGAAACACGGGAGACAAAAAAAAAAACTTCTCAAAAATGTGTAGTAGGAAATAATCCACTGTTGTTCCTCGAGAGAGTGGAGACTAAATAATCCAGTCACTCTAACAAAGTCTGAATCTGAAATTTAAAATCGAACCTTAAAAAAGGGTGTAGATGAAATAATTTATACATACCTGGAAAGAGCATAGACAAAATTTCCCAGAGATATTGTTAACTAAGATTGTCGAACAACTAATCCAGTGTCACTTCTATAAAAAAAAAATAATAATAATATTAAGCAGGAGACGCACCTAAAATGAGTGTACCGCATTTTCACGACCATAAGGCGCACTTAAAAGTCTTAAATCTTCTAAAAAAAAATGGACGGGGCGCCTTATAATAATTATTGTGAAGCTTTTATTTTGAAGGTGACTTTCGCCACGAGTTGGCGACCTATTACCGTAATGCCTAGTATGAACAAAATTAGGGGCAGCTGGCTTGACTGCTACTTTACGAGTGGAGGCTGGGTTGACCGCAGTCGAAAACGGCACCTACGAAGAGACATGCTTACGAAGCACAGTTTAAACTGCAAGTTATCAGTTACGCGGAGGAACCTGGGAATCAAGCAGCCGCGAGAGAATTCAAGATCAACGAATCCATGGTTTGCAAGTGGAAGAAGCAGGAAAACGACCTTCGCCAAGTCAAGAAGACAAAGCTGAGTTTCTGCGGAAACTAGGCGAGGTGGCCCGAGTTGGAAGACCAACTCGAGCAATGGATTAATGAACTCCAACCGCTGGGCATCGGTGTAAACAGGGCGTTCAAAGTGAAGTTGCGAGCGGCATGGGAGCCATGGATGGCAGATGGCGAACACAGCTTTACTAAAACTAGGTGGCAGCGCCAGGCGAGTCACGCCACAATTTGTGAATGGATTGTGGATGCTCGGGCTGACGTGTCTGCTTGCGCTGTTGTTCGGACTTTCGTAAAAGCCGGCATCATTTCTGAGGAGTCGCACGGCAACGAGACTGACTCTGACAACGATGGGAGGGAACCTGGCGTGTTTGATGGAGAACAGCTGTTCATTTCGGATACAGAACATGAGGACTTTGATGGATTTGTGGATGAGGATTGATCAAAAAATAACGCGAGTACATTGTTAAATACTTCAATAAAGTACAACCCAACTCAGTTTTGTTCCCGCTGCCTATTTAAAAACATTGTTTTAGCGGCATGCATGCTACCACATGTTTTAAGATGGCGTATGTTTTACCATGCCTGCGCCCAATAATACGGTGCGCCTTATGTATGTGTTAAACACAGAAATAGACTCGTAACTGAGACTGCGCCTTTTAATACAGTGCGCCTTATGGTCGTGAAAATACGGTAATTGAAAAAATACTGAGTCAGACCTGGAAAGATTGTAGACTAAATCATGCAATAATTTCTTGAAGCAGTGTCGACAAAATAATAGTCTTTTCTAGAAAGAGTGTATACGATCCGGAGTCACACCTGGAAAAAGTGTACAGAGTCACTTCAACAAAGATTTTAGACCAAATAATCCAGATTCACTCCTTGAAAGAGTGTTCACAAAATAAAACACAGGAACGGGGAAGACAAACTAAATCAGTCACTCAGGAAAAAAGGGTCTTCTAAAAGAATAAAGTAAAGTCAAAATAATCCAGAGTCACTCCTAAAAAATCTAAATAATCCAGAGTCATACCTAGAAAGAATAACCCAGTTGCTCTGCAATAAAAAGGGTGTAGTCAGAATAATCCAGAGTTACACCTGGAAAAAGTGTAAACAAAATAATTTGTCGTCATCTGGAACGAGTGTAGACCAAATAATCTACGCACTCAGAAAAAGAGAAAACAAAATCATCCAGTCACTCTAAACGAGTGAATTTGTGTGCGTCTCTATTTTTTTTTTCGCAGTTCCCCGAGATGAACGAGGTGAGTCGCGAGGAGGAAGACGCCGGTGGCAGCAGCTTCCTGCTCACGTTCGCCATCCAGAACGCCGGCCTGTTGACGGGCTTCGCCATCATGCTGCTGCTCACCACTTACTCTGGAGAGATCCAGCTGGTTTAGCCGCTATTTTGGCTCCCGGATTTCATGTGACTAACTGACAATGGCGAACTTTCAGAAAGTGACGAGAGCAAACGGTCTGGTTACTGCTAAGTTCTTCTTCTTTTCTTCTTCGTCTTGGGTTTCAAATCAAACCAAATAAGCCTTTTTTTCCCCCTACGTGATGAAGAGGAGATGCATCAGCTCCTCTCCCATTGCTAAAACTACACTAAAGCTTTTTCTGTTTGTTTGTCAGCGAATAACGGAGGATAGGTTAAGAATTTAAAGCGACGGCGTCACCCAAATATTTGAAAGGTTTCTCCTCATCGCTTCTTAATTCTACTTTTAAAAGGTTGAATGTCTTAGCAGCTAATGCTAATAGCGGTATCAAAGCAATATCAACTTGGATTTGATGTCATTCTCAGCTACACTGTGTGCGCGTGTACGTACGTGTATTTGCGTGTTTTCACCAGCTGTTTATATGGATGCCAAAATTAAGTAAATATGCCATTTGAAATCTGAATTCATTCAAATTTAAACAATTCATGTGCTTGTCCATTTAATGAATTACAATTTGCAGCCCATTTAACCTATTTATTAATTTCCCCCATCAAATTAACGGAAAAATTTACAATATACAATAATATTTTTTATATTAATTGTAATTGATAATCATCACAATTATTGATTAATAACATTTATTATATTATAAACAATAATAATGGACAATTTACTAAATTACAAAATTACCCGTAATTCATTCATTTGTATTCATAATTATGCTGTAAATATCAGTTAATTTATGATTATTGTGAAAATGAAATATATTACCTCGTTGTAATTAATATAATACTTTATAATTCATATGATTTTAAACAGACAATAATGATAATAGACAATTTAATATCATCAGATTTATGTAATTAGTTTACTCCCATTACGTTATTAATGAATGAATTAAAATTTGAACTCATGTGAGGTACCCATTCATTTGGGGCCATATTCTCCCATTTGTGCTAAGACCTTTTTTTGTATGCGCCTGGCTTTCATACCTTCCAGTGACGCGCATTCTCCTGTAATGACTTCTAAGCTGTGACACAACCAATGTCACTCTATTTCCTGGAGCGTGGAGTTTTCCTGAGATGTGAATGCCATAGAAATGAATTTGGAAAATATATCAGTAGGGCTGTCATGATCGCATCTTTTTGCAATCGATTATCCTCTAGATATTTTGTCGACTAAATGAGTTTTAATTTATTTATTTTTTTAACTACAAACATGCATTTTATTCTCATTTATGAGGGCTTGACTTCTGTCCTTAAACTGCATATGTTGGTACTGAGTGTATGGTATAAACTGCACAGAATTTGAGACAACAAAATCAGCCTTTGCTAAACGGTTAGCATTCGTGATTAGCATTAGCTCGCTAGTGATTAACATTTTAGGTAATACCCCTTAACTACCATTCAGCAAGCATCCTTTTATATGTACATTACACATCTAAGAGTGTCTTAAAATCACTTACATACGCTCCTCTGTCAATTTTGGTAACGTTTATCAGTGGCCCAACATTGCGTCCATCTTCAATAAATGTCCGTCTGGTAAACATGGACAGTGGCCAAATGGTTCAAATGCTTTTCCATCCATCCATTTTCTGACCCGCTTATCCTCACTAGGGTCGCGGGTGTGTTGGCGCCTACCTCAGCTGACTTTGGGCAAGAGGTGGGGTACACCCTGACTGGTTGCCAGCCAATTGCAGGGCACACATCGACAAACAATCATTCACACTCACATTCACACATACGGGCAATTTAGAATCTTCAATTCAAATTCTTCAAATTATGTATTTATTGGACTTAGACTCGATGCGAAGACACTTTTTTTGTCACTTTTATGTAGTTTTTTTGTTTGTTCAGTGTTTACTGGCCTGTGTGATTGACAAGGTTTATTTCCAGAGAGTTACTGATGCCGTTACATACTTTAGCTGCAGCATAACGTATTTTATATCATGTAAAGAAGATGCAGTATGATTTATCAGCATGGAAAGTGGCATTAAGGTAGTAAATGGATGATGAGCTCAGCGCTATCTTTGCTGCAGCTTGACACGGAAAGTGTTCATGGGAGATTATTTATTGCTTCTTGTATGCTTTCTACAACAGCCATGTAAGCAGGACATTCTCTTTTATTTTTTTTGTATCCTGTAATGTTGAAATGGTTCAAAACGACGTGTGTAAGCAGGCCTGCCACACACTTTGATGGTGTTACTGTGAATTCCAATCAACTGAATTGATTGTTCACATTTGCGACCATGCAACATTTAGAAGACACCAAATCCTTTCGGTGTGCCCCCCCCCCCAATTCTTTTTGAGTTTTCTAGATACGAATAAAATATACATTTTTCAAGAAAATCATGACTGTGTGCTATAAGATGACTTTATACTTGACCAATAAAAGATTTTCCATGAATGTGTCTCATCCATCCATCCATCTGTCCATTTTCTGTACTGCTTATCCTTACAAGGGTCGCGGGCGTGCTGGAGCCTATCCCAGCTATTTTTCGGGCGGGAGGCGGGGTACACCCTGAACTGATTGCCAGTCAATCGCAGGGCACATATAAACAAACAACTATTTGCAGTCTAATTCACACTGATGGGCAATTTAAAGTCTTCAATTAACCTACCATGCATGTTTTTGGAATGTGGGAGGAAACCCACGCAGGCATGGAGAGAAAATGCAAACTCCACACAGGCGAGGCCAGGATTTGAACCCCGGTCCTCAGGTCTGTGAGACTGATGTGCTAACCAGTCGGAATTTGGGGATTTTATCATCTATTGTCCCTAGTATAATCAAAAGGTTCAGAGAATCTGGAGAAATCACTGCATGCAAGCGGCAAGGCCGAAAACCAACATTGAATGCCCGTGACCTTCGATCCCTCAGGTGTCAAAAACCGACATCAGTGTGTAAAGGATATCACCACATGGGCTCAGGAACACTTTAGAAAACTAATGTCAGTAAATACAGTTTGGCGCTACATCCGTAAGTGCAACTTGAAAGTCTACTATGCAAAGCAAAAGTCATTTATGAACAACACCCAGAAACGCTGCCGGCTTTTCTGGGCCCAAGCGCATCTAAACTGGACTAGGTGGGCGGGCTTTATGAGGAATGCGTCCTCATTGGCTAATTTGTTTTAAGTGACAGCTAATACGCCCAGATGTGACTTTTTTTTTCCTGTCACACTGAGCAGAGCCAGCGACAAGATTGCGAGATTCAATTTTTGATCACCTCAGGGAAGTGCAAGTATCTATCATACATGCTGTCAATGCTGTAGTAGGAATTAGTAATGTTGTAACATTATGCTAGGAACATGTTAGAAGCGCACAGGCACAGTTTATCAACAATTTAGCAGCTAATAACCGTTAGCAATCTACCATTCTGTCTCGTCCGTACTGCATACTATATGGTCATTGGCAACATTTCTTTATCAATTTATCATGACCTGAGAATTACATTACTGAGTAAAATTAAACACTTATCACTAGTACGTCTTAAAGACGGATTTAGCATAAAAGGGAAGCACAAATTCTCAATAAATTGTAGGCTTTATATATATATATATTATATACAATATCTACTTTTAAAGTTAGCCATTCTTTCTTACTAGGTGAAAACAAAAAGGAAAACGGTCTCTCTGTAATTATTTCTATAATCTTAGGGTTTATTTCAATATTAAGTTTGTATTCATATCAAATGTTTCCCCCTCTGAAATTATTTAGTGTTTGGAGCAAACAACTCTAATGCATAGTGATGGGATGATGATACCTCAAGGAGTGTATTGACACACTACGCAAACTGTGTCGGCACTGTATTGACACTGTTGGTCACTCAATAGTGACCCTTGCAGTAATTCTAAAATCATTGCAAATCAGCAAAATTAAAATAAAATGGAAACGCTTACACGCTGCAAACCCAACATCAGCCTGTGTATTTAATCGCTAGTCCTTTACTTAACATATCCTCTCGTGATTGTATAATTTCAGTTACTCAATTTGTTTGCTGAGTGTTTTTTGAGAAGAGTTTCAAATTTGCTTAAAACCTTGTTTGTGTAAATGCTAAAATTAGTTGGTATGTAAAATATAGCAAATTTGTCTAATAAAATTCTGTTAATTTTTTAACTTATGTATAGAATTTTGTTAACTTAAGTGTTCAGTCATATGAAATAAAAGACTAAAAATTTATTTATGCATTTTTATTGAGGAACAAAGGTTTTTGAAGTGTCTTTGCTTCAAGGCGATTTCTCCTCTTAGACACCAGTTCCCCTGCCTTAGAAAAAAACTCATTCACAGGGTACAGATGAAGATGGTGAGCATAAAAATTTAAGAGCGAGTTGATAAGTTTCAGGAGCTCCCTGAATCCCTCATTTTCAACAATGGTGAGTGGCTGACAGTCTTTGATGATCATATTGACCACAGCCTCAGCCACTGCTTGCTTGTTAGGAACTGCAAGCCAAAAGGAAATATTTTGTTAAAAGTGCATTAAAGGACTGTAAGTTTTACAAACAATATTACAGAGTCATACAAAGCCTTTTGTGTGTAATAAACTATTTTTGAAAATTAAAATTTTTTGTGAGAATTTCAACATACCTGGGGTACTCACACGAGTATCTGCCAATTCTTCAATGCCATGCCGAGCTCTATAATGCCTCAGCACTGATGAAGCGCTCTTATTGATGTAAGATAGCGCTGTGGAGCAGAGCCGACACTTCACCTACAATAAAATAAAAATTTAATTCATCTGAAAACAATTCAAACCTCTGACCAGAAAAGAGTACAAACATATTTAATTAAAAAAATAACAGTAAACAATGCCCAAAGGAGAAAATGATTGACCTTATTTGGCGTCACAAGATCAAAATTATTCAGACTGGGGAGAACTTCTTGGAACGATCCATGAAGTCAGTGGAACAATGTGAGGGCAAGCAAAACTCCATCCAACAAATCCACAACATGTCAACACAGTTTGTTTCCTTATATACACAATTTGGCGCGGCACATCCAAATGACACACGTCCTGGATTGGTCACATGATTTTTTTCTTAAAGCGATACGCGCACCAATACGGGGTTTCACTCTTGTGCACTCGGCACAGTGCTGACGCACCAATGTTGTTCATCCCATCACTACACTGTGCAACGTGGTCTAACCCGATTGGACCGAACCATCACATAAAAATAAGAGTTGCCGACACACCCCCGCACGTTGAGCTATGGACGCTCTGAACAGCGAGCCCGTATAGGCTTTTTTATGCAGAATTTTTCAGAACTGCTGTCAGTTATCTGTACAACTATTTTGTCATAACAGGAGACTTTAACATTCATGTTGACAATAACATGGAAAAAAATCTAAATAACTCTCTGCTATACTAGACACATTTGACCTCTCTCAACTGAAGGTCACATCTTAGACCTGGACATCTCTAAGGATGTTGAAATTCTATCAATTAACATTAAGGATATGGCTATTTCTGACCATTTTTGTGTATTCTTTGATTTACAGATTCTTCCAAAAGTTCAGACAACCTCTATGTCTATGAAGAAAATGTACATAAATGAATGAATGAATAAATGAAAGTACGGCCACTAAGTTTATGGAGACCATAGCTGTGCCACAAACTGAATGCTGAGACAATTGACGAATTTTGGGATAATTTCACCTGTAAAATCTCAAATGTCATGAATACTGTTGCTCCTATTAAAACTAAAACAATCTTGAGGTGACCTAGAACACTGTGGTGGAGCACAATGATGGTAAAGACCTCTAAATCAAAGTGTAGGAAAGCAGAACGTAAGTGGAGAAAAACAAAATAATTTTTTAATTAATTGACTATGACCTCTACAGGCAAAGTCTTTGTAATTTTAACCAAGAATTAGTCAGGGCTAGACAGCAACACTTTTCTGAAATCATCAGTAAGGACCTCAATAACATTCACACTCTATTTGCTGTGGTTGACTTTTTGACAAATTTCAATTCCAGTTTCCGAACTCATCATAGTACAGAATCTGCTCTTATCAAAGTGCTAAATGATATAAGGTTGAATACTGACTCGGGAAAGGTGTCAAATTCTGGTCTTGTTGGACCTCATTGCAGCTTTTGATACGGTAGATCACTGCTGAACAGGTTGGAAACGTGGGTAGGACTAAATGGAACAGTCCTTAAATGCTTTAGGTCCTACCTGGAGGAAAGGAGTTATTTTGTAACCACTGGCAGAATCGAATGGCAATGACCTATGGGTCCCTCAGGGGTCAGTTCTTGGACCCCTCCTGGTCAGACTGTATATGCTACCCTTGGGTCAAATTCTTCAGAACTTTAATTTTGACTATCATAGCTATGCAGACGACACACAGTTATTACTAGCAGTGTCTCCAGATGACTACAGTTCAATTCAGGTGTTGTGTCACTGTCTAAAATAGATAAATAACTGGATGAGCCAAAATGTTCTTCAGTTAAACCACAACACAACTGAGATAATTGTTTTTGGCAATAAAGAAAAGAGGATTGCTGTTAATAAATACCTGGAGTCACTCTCTTTAAAAATCAAAGACCAAGTCCGAAACCTTGGTGTTCTGATAGATTCCGACCTGAGTTTCAACAGTCATATCAAATCAATAACTAAAACTCCTTTTTACCATCTCAAGAACATGTCCAGAGTGAAGGCTTGCATGTGTCAAGCAGACCAGGAGAAGCTCATCCATGCTTTTATCTTAAGTAGACTTGACTATTGTAATGGTCTTCTGACTGGATTCCCCAAAAAGAGGATTTAATAGCTGCAGCTCATTCAGAATGCTGCAGCTCGGGGTCTGCAGAACAAAGAGGTCAGAGCATATTACTCCAATTCTATAGTCTTTACACTGGCTTCCAGTCAGCTTTACAATAGATGTTAAAGTTCTGCTACCGGTCTATAAATCACTAAATGGTTTAGGTCCTGAATACATGAAATAAATGTTAATGGGATAGAAAACCAGTAGGGCTCTGAGATCGACAGACTCAGGTCAAATATTGGAGCACAGAGTCCAAAGAAAACCTTTAGCTATTATGCTGCACACAAATGGAATAAGTTGCCAACAGAATTGACATCAGCCCCAAGTGTGAATGTTTTTAAATCCAGGTTACAAACCTTTCTTTTTTTCTCATGCTTATTAGAGCATTTCCACTTTTAAATATTGCTTGCACTGTACGCTGTTTTAATTTTTCTCTCTGTTTTAAATGTTTATAAGCGTTTTTTAAATTTGTTTTTAAATGCTTTTAATCATGTAAAGCACACTGATTTACCTCGTGTATGAAATGCGCTATACAAATAAATTTGCTTTGCTTTGCTTTAACCTTAACTCATCCGAAACTGCCTCAACCCCAACCCTAGTCCTAAACCTAAGGATAATAAACTTCTTCGTTTTAAAAAAAATTATATTTGCAATGGACATCTCGTTACATCTGCGTAGCCTACCCTTCCCGCGATTCAGGAGCCAAACATGTTGAAGCGTGGCGGGTCTTGCCGAGAAAGGGCTTGGGATTTAAGAATGTCTGTGAAATGGGACGTTCCCTCAATTTTAATTTTTCGTCTTTTGTAAAAGTGTTTCTGCTTTTATTAATTTGTTTCCTGAAATGTAAAAGTGTTTTGGCTTTTGTTAATGTGTTTTCTGAAATGTAAAAGTGTTTCACAATTTGTTAATTTGTTTTCTGAAATGTAAAAGTGTTTCACAATTTGTTATATTGTTTTGCACTTCCAGGCACTAAGTACCCATAAATAGCGAAAAACATTGTTTTGTTTATATAATTTTAAAAGTGTAGCATTCATTTTTTTACTGTCAGTTTTGTATTTTTAATTTAAATTTCTATATAATTTACCACTCAGAATATATATGTTTTTTTTCATCTTTAAAAAATGTTTAAATCGTGATTTATTTTATTTCCATAGTGGACCACATGCTGCTGCACTCTACCTAGTGCCCACTAGGGAGCGATAAACAAAAACGAGCAACTGTGTTGCCACACTCTTTTTCGAAGAACAAACTGAGTGAGTCAGTCTCACTGCGCACGCGTGCTCTGCCCAGCTAGAAAAACCGGACAGAAATTAAGAAAAAAATAATAATTGAAAGTGAAAGAGGTCATAAAAGCGGCGACACTTCCACGAGGATGGCTTCCGAGAGTGGCAGACGCTGACGGTAAGGAGGTGGGTTGATTTATTACCACCTTGGCGACACGGCAAAGTTTACTGTGTTTGGCGACGTTATGCTAACACTTAGCTGCCGTGGTTGATTGACGCGCAGTCATCCAAGGTAATTTTCACCTGTTTAGCCCAGCTGTGTGCTACGCAACGTTCTAATCCAGACGCGTGTAAAACCTTCAATGATAGTAACTCTACTTGCGTGGAGGCGAAAATTACACCTGCAGAGAGCGGTATTAACTGTAATTAACCGAATATGTTATTTGTACCAATATGTTTATTGGTCTCGTTTGTGACTTCACATTTAAAAAAAAAAAAGCTTTATTTAAAGTCATGATTAGCAGATACACAGTAGACAGTAAATTGAAAAGTCATGAACATAATAGAACAATGTTAGGGGGTACGTAGTACAATGATTCAGTAGTTGCAAAAATACTTTTAACAGTGCAAGCAGTCATAGTTCTAATTGATTCAGGATTTTTCAGAGTATTGGATCGACTGTATGTATTGTCTGACCACATTGTCAAAGGTAACAAAGTGAGGTTTCTTCATGAACTCACAGCCATGAATATGAAATTTGGCCATTATAAGAATAACATTAATATATGTGCGTTTTGTACTGAGTATGATCATTTTCAAAGAGACCCACCACTGCATCCTTCTACAGTAAACCAAATCACCATCAGTATGGTCACAAACGAAATCACATAAGATCTTCCAGAATCTTTTAACAATAGGGCAATACCAAAATAAGTGAACAACAGTCTCAGGGTACTCCTTACAGAAACTACAATTTCCATCTATGTCCTTTTTGAATCTTTTGTTTTTTGTTGGATAGAATCAGTGGATGATTTTAAGAGATTTCTTTAATTTTATTATCTATTAGGTAACAACCAGGCATTTTCCCATGTAATATTTCCCATAAATTGATTCCAATATGAAATTACATGTGGCAATGTAGTAATATCTTTTTGGAATAAAGCTCTTATAGAATTGTTGTTGCGAATATGACCTGAAAAACATAGCTTACTAACGAGAGTGTCTGTTGGGGATAACCGGGCCACCTGTTGAGCAGTAAATCTTTGTTCAGACTTAAATAACACAGATTCCAGAGGAAATTGCACCAAAGACCTTGGCATAATCTGCAGGTGTGACATGGATATTATATTCTGATAAGAATTCTTCATAAGTGAGAGGAAGACCATCCCTATTAAATAATTGATTACCAATACAATATCATTTTGAAACCAGTATTCCAAGAAAAGAGAAAGCAGTAATAGGCCTACTTAAGAGGTAAAATAATCACAAAATGTAATAAAGGCATCAAGTATTTAAGTGAGACGCAAGTTATTAGCTAACAGGAAGTTTGTCTTTGTTGTGCCAAATAATTAAATATCAAAAATATGATATCTAATATTGTAATGTATTGTAAAACAAGTTATTATAGAACTTCGGCAGCCTCCCACATCCCCAAAACAGTTGATTGAAGACTCTAAATTGCCCGTAGGTGTGAATGTGAGTGTGAATGGTACTTTATTTATATGTGCCCATGATTGGCTGGCAACCAGTTCAAGGTGTACCTAGCCTCTCGCCCAAAGATAGCTGGGATAGGCTCCAGCACGCCTGCGACCCTAGTGAGGATAAGCGGTACAGAAAATGGAGGAGGAAACCGGAGTACCTGTAGAAAACCCACGCAGGCACAGGGAGAACATGCAAACTCCACACACGCGGCCCGGGATTTGAACCCCGGTCCTCAGAACTTTGAGGCAGATGTGCAAACCAGTCGTCCACCGTGCCGCCTACCATTAATAGTTAAGAGAAATATGCATGAATAACCCAATAACCCGTGGTCGGCTATTGACTTCCATAGGCATTGACCATCGGGTGACGACACGGCAAACACTCCCATTCGTGATGCTGATTGTAAGGAGTAGTTTCAAGTAACTGATTAAACAAATGTGATACATTTGAGATGGATTATATTATCTCCTTGATGTCCCTGAATGCTGCATCTCCCTCCCCGTTATTTTGTGATATCACCTAGACCCAGTTTAAAGTCTGGTACGGGGAGCGCATGGTACGGCTTTGGCCGCTGATGGATCACCATTCATGTTTTTTCCGGAAACAAACATTTGGAGATGCATGGTTTTTGTTAATCTTACACACACAGAAAAATATTTGGAATTTTTTTCCAGATTAAAAAAACAAACAAAAAAAACATACAATTTGGATATACCGTACATGCTTTTTGTCATCAAACAAAAAACAGGTATTACCATATATATATATATTTTCCATCTTATTTTGATCTGAAACGTTTTTTTTTGTTTTGTTTTAAAACCATATACAGTTTGAATTTACATGGTTTGTCCAACAAAAAAGCAGGTATCTTAAAGTACTTGTATTTTTATCAGAAACACAGTTGTTGGTCCAGATTTAAAAAAATATATATATATAAAATTTGGAGATAAATGCTTTTTACTGTGCAACAAAAAGCAGGTATCTCTAAAAGTATTGAATTTTTTTCTCAAATGAAGAAAAATATTTATTTTTCCAGATTTAAAAAATAAAATAAAATTGGGAAATACATGCTTTTTGTTGGCCCCCCCCCCAAAAAAAGCAGATATTACCCAAAATATTCCCTAGTTATATTTTTTGCTGAAACACAAACCCAGATGAAAAAAAAACCCCCACAATTTCGAGATGTTTTTTTTCCTAGTCTACCCCCCGAAAAAGGACGTAACACCAATTTAGTTTTTTTACTTTAGTTTAAACTATTAAAATATTTTCTGTGGTCTTCAGATTTACTTTTGAAAAAGACACAATATGTGGAAGGTCATGCTTTATGTTGTCCAACAAAAAACAGAAGCAGCATATATATTGTATAATGTTATAATGTGAAAATTTAAAAACAATTAAGAGGTGTAAAGTGTTCCATAAAAGTCATTGATTTTCGTTTGCGGTATTTTCGTTTGAGGTCATGGCCTGCGCCCGGGTACCGCTGGACGAGCAGCAGGTGACCGAGCGAGACGCGCTGGGCAAGGAGCGCTCGCTGCCCGCTCTGGTGAGTTGCTATCCTCTCCTTATCATTGGTGATGTGCTTGCTGTCACCGTCTCTCTTTGTTCAGCACCCCGACAGGAAGGAGGAGCGCTTCTTCATGCCTTACGTGCCTCTGTCAGAGGACCCCTCTCCGGCAGAGGTGGAGGAGTTCCTAGAGCGCGGCAGATTCATCCTGGAGGATCTGGAATGGCTACTCACGCTGCCACATGACAAATTTTGGTGTCAGGTGAGAGGTGTTTTTGTTGTCCCCTCAGAGCACAGTGGTACCTTGACATAGGAGTGACCAGACTTGAAGAGTTTTTCGAGATAAAAGTCGTCCCTCAGGGGATTTTTATTTTGTCTATTTAACCAAACCACATTAACTTTGTCTCACGAAAGTCAACAAGCTTAATTGCTAACATTAGAGCTGCAGCTAACAATTATTATTTTGATTTATATTTGTTTTTTATTTTAATTTCATACATGCAAATCAGTCGCCTTTTGGCGAAATTTGCCATTTTGAACTCAAAATAGGCCATTTACGTGAATCGTATAGATCCAATGAGTTTTTCCTGGGGGAGGGGGGGTTTCTGTCACTGACATCATAGGCTGTTTCGTACTCCTTGAACGCTGGCAGCTAGATCCATTCCACACATCCACCACCCACACACAGATGTAATTGTGAATATTACTCCGTGGCGGACTAATATGCGCCCTGAGGTTCCGCCTGTGCACTCGAAGTCACAGGAGTTGACAAGACCAGAAAAAAACTTCCGCCGCTTCTGCTGTTAATAAGTCACGGTACTTTTACTCTATTACAATGATCTAAATGTCGCCCGCTACTTTTATTTATCAATTATTGCTTATGTATCAACTATTTCGTATCAACTATTTACATTAGACACCTGTACAGTTTAGAAATATAACTATTACTATAAAAATACATTGTTAGAATTGCTGTAGTGGGACGTGTTTGATCGTTAAATGTAACTAACACGAGCTGGAAACAAGTTACCTTTGTCTCCATTATCATCCGGAGGAAGCTCGAGATGAAGCTCGGCTGCTTCCAGGCGACCCAGAGGGAGTTCACTCATCTGACAATTCCGCATCCCATTTACTCAAATCCTGTTCGGTAGACAATCAGCTAGCAAGCGGCCGAGAGCATCTCGCCATATGGCCCGGCATTTTGGGCAATAGCTTTGCAACAAAGGGATCGGTTCGGAGCGTCATCCTTTATTCCCTTGCATGATCGAAGGCGTCATTCCTGTCAGTCGCAGGAATATTTTTCTTGCCTTGGTGCAATAAATTTCTAGGACTGAAACCTTTTTTTTTTTTTAAGATATTTTTCATTTTGTTTTCTCTCTTTTCCACCATTATGCTTGCCTCTTCTCATTGTCTCCTCCTTCAACCTCCTCGTCAATCTGAGGGAGGGACGTTCACCTCAAAACATTGTTGCCCTATACAGGGTCCCATTCCTGATTGCAGTTATCCAGAGGCTTGACGATCACACATAAACTGCACAAGACCCTTCCCCACCCATCCCCGTTAAAAAATCCCATTGACGTCTTTAGGGGGCGGTGGTCTGGTGCCCGTGCCCCTCCCTTTGTGACCGATCGAAATGCTTTGGTCGGGCTCGGGACCTCCCTGGGTCCTGGGGGTGGTCATTGGTTTCCCCGTGGTTGGGTCCCCTGCTGGACGGGCTCGCTGACTTGGCCCCCCGCTTGTGGGTGGGCGGCACCGGGCTCACCTTTCCTCGATGTGCTGGCTCAGCAACTCCGTACACCAGTTGACAAACAAGCATGTGATATGGTGTTCATTCACTAATAAGTTCGATAGACGCACTATCGGTTTTAATTACTTGTGCTGGGATCACTAAAAACAACACAGGTTCTTACAGGTGTTTAGACACTAAAAAAGAATCCTACCGCACTACTCGTCAGTAGCACTGCCTTGCTCATTTCCCCACATCCTGTCCTTTTCTGTCCTCTCTTCTTCTCCTGGTTAGTTATTGCCATGTCCTCACCGGGTCTCCCCCCCCCCATCTACAAATGACTGTTGTAACGTTACTTGTGTTCAAATATCTAGACTGTCTCACTATTGTTCTGCTGTGGTTCTCACCCCTAGTCCCCTTGTCCACCCTATCCCTCTGTCTGTCCCCTGAAACCCTTTTCTGTCCGGGTGCTATCAATAAACATCAGAATAATAATAAAAAAATAAGCAGAGGGAATATTTAAAACTCCCCTGTTGCACAGCAAAACTGTTCCAGCACAAAGGCATACAGATGCACCATTCTCCAAGGCCATGCAGCTGAACAGGACAAGTTTAAAAAAAAAAAAAGTTTTAAACACCAGGCTGTATTGTATTTTATTTTTGTGTTTATTATCAGCCCGTGTGGCCAGCTGTGGTGTTTTCCATCGTATGCGTGATCGAGGTTTTTTTTTTTTTTTTTTTTTTCAAATATGGTTTTCAAGTTAACGCCAGCTGGCAGTGGCAATGTACAGTTTGAAGCCTATTTTTTAAAGATTATATTGAGATTAGATTGAATTATATCAGACAAAGTGCTGCTTTTTTCAAGTGAATGGAGCTTTCTGGTGTCATACAGCACTCGTTTCTCAAGTTTGGCCTCACAAGTCAAAGCAAAAATTCGGCCAGTCAAAGGTGTGTCACTCGTATCTCGAGGCACCACTGTACATGCTTTTTATTGTCCAACAAAAGGAGTGTGTTGCCATTTTTTTCCAAATGTTTTGAAGTTTTTTATTTTTATAAAAAACAAATATTTGTTGTTTTTCAAATAAAAAAGTACAGTATTTGGACATCCGCTTGTTGGTGTCTAACAAAAGCCAGTGTCTCCAAGTTTAGGCCCCCCCCCTTTTTGTTTTTTTTAAATCTGAAACTCAAAAATATATTAGTTCATCAGAAAAAGAACACACAATTTTGAGTGACTGACTCTTTGGTATCTAACATAAAACAGCTAACTCACAAAAACACCATTGTGATACCTGCTTTTTTTTATTATCCTACAAAAACCGACCTCCAAAATTTGGGTTGATAAATGATTTTTGTTGTACAGCAATGATGGGTTCCATCCCAGCGTCAAAATAAAAATGTGACTACCGATCTGTCGTGATCCTTCTCCCAGGTTGTGTTTGACACATCGCTGCAGAAATGCTTGGATTCGTACGTCCATCATGCCCCTCGCGGCCTCGATCTGGCCCCTGTGCCCTTGTCTCCGGTGGCGGCAGAAAGTCAACGTGCGCTCCACCGCGCTGTCTTCTTTGCCTTCCTCAGGATGGCCACTCACAAGGAGTCCAAGGTAGGACCAACAAATGAAATACAGTGAACCCCCATTTATCAGAGAGGGGTTTACATTCTGTACCCACCCGCAATAAGTGAAAATCCAAGATATCATTCATGCAAATCTTTCGCTTTTCGGCGAAATTTGCTGTTTTGAACTCAAAATAGGCCATTTACGTAATTCGTATAGATCCAATGAGTTTTTCCTGGAAGGGGGGGAGGTCGCTGTCACTGACGTCATAGGCTGTTTCGTACTCCTTGAATGCTGGCAACCAGATCCTTTCCACACATCCACCACCCACACACAGATGTAATTGTGAATATTACTTCGCGGCGGACTAATATGCGCCCTGAGGTTCCGCCTGTGCACTCGAAGTCACAGGAGTTGACAAGACCAGAAAAAAACTTCCGCCGCTTCTGCTGTTAATAAGTCACGGTACTTTTACTCCGTTACAATGATCTAAATGTCGCCCGCTACTTTTATTTATCAATTATTGCTTATTTATCAACTATTTCGTGCGAGAGACTCAGACTGCAACTTCCGCATCGGGCGCTCTGTCCAATTCAAGCGCTAGTGACAAGTTTAAGTCTAGTTCACCAATCAAACGACACAAGAAAGTCACATGACCTCACGTAGTCTTCCATTGGGCTTCCCGGACATAGGTATTCAAACTAGATAAGCATGTCCCGCTGATAGTCGTGCGTACGTGGTGGCCATGTTGGGAAGGTCGTCGTTTCCATGAAGGCAACGGCGCCCAACTCTTGTTTAACAGCAACATCAGAATTTGTACGTTCACATTTTATTTTGTAATTTAAAACATTTTTTTTTTATTGATGTTCATTCTGTGGTTAAAAAAAATCTGAAGTTCCTCACTATTTACTCAGTACTTGAGTAATAATTTCACTGTGTACTTTGTACTCTTACTCAAGTAATTTTTTGGAGGACAACTATTTACTTGAGTCACATTATTGTCAAGTAGCAGTACGCTGACTTGAGGACAAAGTTTGGTTACTCTACCCACCTCTGGAGCGGACATCCTCTATTTGTCCTGTTACGTTTAGGCAACATTTTTGCTCATCAGATCAGCCAGTCTGGTATTTGTTGTGCAGGGGCCTCATGTACAAAAGGTGCATATGCACAAAAACGTGGCGTCCGTTCTTTTTCATGGCAAAGTTCAGATGTATCAAGAGCGACATGACCGTGGAAATGTGCGGTGCCTCACGCCAACTGCATTTCTGGCGTACGCACATTTCTGCAGCTTTTCGTGCTTTGGCGACACTTAGAGGTGATACTGGGAAACTGTTCTCATAAATCTGCACACCAGAGACACCTGAATAATTAGCACCGATGAACAATTCATGCCCGGCAACATTTTATTTCAACAGTGCAATTGAGGCAAGGACTGAGAATTCATTTGTTAACCAGTGTATTTAATGAACCACTGATATTTGTGAGGACACTTATTAATTACGCACTAATTATCTAATTAGTTTACTGATGTTAATGTTAAATGTATTAATCGCTGTTAAGGATTACGTTACAACACAGAATGAACTAACTTCAAATTCAGAAATGGCCAATAAAAACAAGTAACGGTACTCTTACTTAGGTACAATATTTGTCTACTCTACCCACCTCTGGATCGGACATCCTCTATTGCTATTCTTACGTTTAAGCAACATTTTTGCTCATCAGATCAGCCAGTGTCGTATTTGTTGGACTGGTCTTTTGTATTTTTGCGTTGAGGTGCTGCGGGTCGTGGCCCTGGTTGCTGTCCCAGCGAACCGCGAAGCACACGTAACATCGACATCTGGCTCAAGTTGGAGGCCAGAAAAAAAAGCCAAAGAAATTAGACAAATTGAATTTTAATCGTAAATGTGTACATCAACATGTACTTGAGCGGTGTAAATAAGTTTTTCTGCGTGAAGATTTAATTTTTTTATTTTAATTTTTTTGCCTTATTGTACTCTTCAGGCTTCCAGATTGCTTAATTTATGTTAAAATCAAAAAATGTTCATCCCTTTGGTGTTTGCATGTCTGAGATATAGAGAAACTGAAAAATAAATAAATAAATAAAAGATTGTCGCGGGCGTGCTGGAGCCCATCCCAGCTATCTTCGGGTGAGAGGCGGGGTATACCCTGAACTGGTCGCCAGCCAGTCACAGGGCATATAGAAACAAACAACCATTCATGCTCACATTCAAACCTACGGGCAATTTAGAGTCTTCAATATAACAATCCTCACAGCATATTTTCTTTATCCTCTGCAAATAATAACTGATATTACTGACATACTGAGGAATTGAGACCATCTCCATGTACAGTTTATCCTTATGTCTGTATTATACTGCCCCCAGGTGGCCATAAATTGTGTAAATTTACCAGGAACTTCCTGGAAATTTTCCACCACTTTACAAATCTGGTTGTGAATACCCGTAGGTGGCAGTAATGCTTAACGTATGGAATTACTCAGCAGTTTATGCTGAGAATGACACCAACCATGAGTTCTTGTCTTGCCTGCCTAACTCCACCCTTCCCGAAGCATATCCAGGAATTAGGATATTTATTATTATTATTATTGACACTTGGGGGGTATCATAGGCTAAAAACCAAACTGAAAATTTTATACCCAAGAATGGGTGATCAATCAGAGCCCAAGAGAGAAAATATAGCGAGACTGCTTTAACAAATGTTCATAATTTTATATAAATATTGACCTTGTACTGCATTTTAATCAATATTTGTTTTCAATACAATATAGTATTTATGTAAATGTAAAAAGCTGACAAATCCCATCCACCCAAAAAAAATCACTGTATAGGTAGGTGCGTCCTGGAAAAACAACAACACAGTGTTGATATTCTTCAGGAGAGCTTCATTACACCTGCTGTGTTTGGGGAGGTCCTGTACGAGAACTACCTGTTTGACGTTCCCAAAATGATGGACCTGTGCATGCTATTCGGGAAGGGCAACGCTCAGCTGCTGCACAAGATGATTGGTGGGAGTCACCTCACATAGCTGAAGACGAATTTTGTACACTCTGCGGATTAATTTGTATCCTACTGAACTTGCTTATGTGCAGAGAACATCTTCACCCAGCAGCCGTCCTATTACAGAGACCTGGATGACACTGTGCCCACCATTTTGGAGGTGAGACCATACCCGGTGTTGATACACAAGTCCTTTTCACATAGAGTAATATGTTTAAAAAAAAAAAATAGGAAATACTTTTTGTTTTTCATTTTTTGTCTTACTTTTGTCTGAAATACAAAGTATGTCGTTTTGTTAGATTTAAGTGTCGAGTGTTTTTTTACAGTGATTATTGACACTATTGGCACATTGGTAAATATTGAGCGTGTCGCCCGTCAGGTGTTTGACACCATCGAGGAGAAGTGTGGCCTCCACTGCGACGCTGCTGCCGCCGCCCAGCCGATGAAGCTCAACGCCCGCAAGCAGCTCACTGCTATCAGCATGACTCAGCAGGTAAGACCGCCACATAGAGTTTGCAACCAACTTCCGCATTCGGCAAAACAGGTCGAAGCACTTCCTTCCTGGCGCAGCCCGATGACTCTAGACCAGGACAAAGCACATGTAAAAATATCAAATGTCTACAATGCAAGGCTCGAATTAAGCAGTCTCTAATTGCAGTTTGCGAGTTTGCTGATCACCTTGGCTGTTGTGTTCCAGTCTTCTGGAAGCTCCTCCTGTCCACTAGGAGCCTGTCTCATATCTTCCCGAAAAGTCACACAACACTCTTCCTTTCTCAGCTTCCACCACATGGTTCGCTGCTCTGCTTTTGTGTTCTTAATCTTCCTGCCCAGCACCAGAGTCATCTTACACACCACCACCCTATGCTATCTACCCACACTCTCCCCTGCCTCTACCTTAGTCAGTAACCTCCTTCAGATTACATCGTCTGCACAAGATTTAATCCACCTCTGTGCTTCCACCTCCGGTCTTGTAGGTCACCCTATGTTCCTGCCTCTTCTGGAAGAAAGTGTTCAGTACAACCATTTCCATCCTTTTTGCAAAGTCTACCACCATCTGTCCCTCCAAGTTCCCATCCTGGATGCCGTACATACCCATCACTTCTTCATCACCCTGTTTCCTTCACCAACATGTCCATTACAGTCTGCACAACCACGACTCTCTATCTCGCTCGCTCTCTCTGTGTAGGATGCTCAGAACTACTCCGTCTAGTTCCTTCCAGAATTTCTCTTTCACCTCTAGGTCACATCCTACTTGTGGGGCATAGCTGCTAATCACATTATACAGACCCGTTCCAAAAATTAGAATATCATGGAAAAGTTCATTTCCATAATTCCATTCAAAAAGTTAAACTTTCATACATTATAGATTCAGGGCCCACAATTTCAAGTATTTATTTGTTTATTTTTACATATGGGCTTCCAGCTCATAAAACACACAAAATCAGGAATTCAAAAAATTTTAATACGGTGAATAAATCAGCCCAAATTTTGCAGGCCATAAATGTTATAAATTGTGTGTCACACACTAATCATCAACTAAACTCAAAGCACTTACACAGGTTTCCCCAGGTGTTCATTAAATTGCATCAGTTTGGTTCAATTGTCTCAATATGAGGAAGACTGCAGACTTGACAACTGGCCAGAAGACCATCATTGATACCCTCCAAGTTCATAGCTAAGAAGGCTGGCTGTTCGCAGAGTGCTGTGTCCAAGCATATCAATGGAAAGTCTAGTGGAAGGACAAAATGTGGCAAGAGAAGATGCACCAGCAAAAGAGATGACGGTGGACTTTAGCTTATCAAACAAAAAAGATTCAGGAATCTAGCAGAGATCCAGAAAGAGTGGAATAAACCAGGAGGCACAGCTTCACAAACCAACATGAGATACATCCGGGAGATGGGCTACAACTGTTGGGTTCCTCGGGTCAAGCCGCTTCTAAGCCTGAGCCAACGTAGTAAGCGTCTCAACTGGGCCAAGGAAAAGAAGGACTGGACTGTTGGCCAGTGGTCCGAGGTCCTCTTTTCCGATGAAAGTAAAGTGTGCCTTTCATTCCGGAATCAAGGTCCAAGGATTTGGAGGAAGACTGGTGAGGAACAGAACCCAAGCTGCTTGAGCTCCAGTGTGAAATATCCACAGTCAGTCATGATTTGGGGTGCAATGTCCAGTGCAGGTGTTGGTAAACTCTGCTTTCTTAAATCCAAGGTCAGCGCAACAGTCTACCAGAATGTTTTAGAGGACTTCATGATTCCTTCTGCTGAGGATCTGTATGGAGATGCAGATTTCATCTTCCAGCTGGACCGCCAGAAGCACCAAAACCTGGTTTGATGCCCATGCCATCACAGTGCTTGACTGGCCAGCCAACTCGTCGGATCTCACCCGCATTGAGAGTCTATGGAGTATTATCAAGAGGAACATGAAGGGCACCAAACCCAAAAACAAAGAACAATTGACAGCAAGCATCAAGGAAATCTGGGCTTCCATAACTCTCAGGCAATCCCACAGACTGATTGCCTCAATGCCACAGCGCATCTCGGCAGTGATTAAAGCAAAGGGATTCCCAACCAAGTATTGAAGATTAACATATTGTTTTGAAAGTACCATATTTTGATTGATTTAATGTGACCCTAATTTTTCTTTTTTTCCCCCTACAAAAACTGAGAAGTAAATGGTTATTTCTTCACAGTATTAACGTTTTTTGAATTCCTGATTTTGCAGGGTATATGAGCTAGAAGCCCAAATTATGTAAAAATAAACAAATAAATACTTGATTTTTTTTTCAATTGTGGGCATTAAATCTATAATCTATGAAAGTTTAACTTTTTGAATGGAATTATGGAAATAAATAAACTTTCCATGATATTAAATTTTTTTGGGAAAGGGTCTGTACATAACACCCTCAACTGCAAGTTTCAGCCTCATCACTCAATCTGATACTCTTTTCACCGCCAAGACATTCTTAGCTAACTCTTCCCTTAAAACAACCCTTACTCCATTTCTTTTCTCATCTAAATCCATCCATTTTCTGTACCACTTATCCTCACGGAGCCTATCCCAGGTGTCTTCGGGCGAGAGGCGGGGTACACCCTGAACTGGTCGCCAGCCAATCGCAGGGCGCACATATAAACAAACAATCATTCGCACTCACATTCACACCTATGGACAATATAGAGTCTTCAATTAACCTACCACGCATGTTTTTGGGGTGTGGGAGGAAACTGGAGCACCCGGAGAAAACCCACGCAGGCACGAGGAGAGCATCCAAACTCCACACAGGCGAGGCTGGGATTTGAACCCCGGTCCTCAGAAATGTGAGGCAGATGTGCTAACCAGTCGTACACCGTGCCGCTCCCATCTGAATAATAAAAAATAATTTGAATCCTGGCGGCACGGTGGTCGACTGGTTAGAGCGTCAGCCTCACAGTTCTGAGGTGCAGGGTTCAATCCCCGTCCCCGCCTGTGTGGAGTTTGCATGTTCTCACCGTGCCTGCGTCGGTTTTCTCCGGGCACTCCGGTTTCCTCCCACATCCCAAAAACATGCATGAATTGGAGACTCTAAATTGCTCGTAGGCATGACTGTGAGTGCGAATGGTTGTTTGTTTCTATGTGCCCTACGATTGGCTGGCAACCAGTTCAGGGTGTACCCCGTCTCCTGCCCGATGACAGCTGGGATAGGCTCTAGCACGCCCGCGACCCTAGTGAGCAGAAGCGGCTCAGAAAATGGATGGATGGAATTTGAACCCTTCCCCTGAACTTCTAGCCTTACTGCCTTTCCACCTGCTCTCGCGGACACACGATATGTCAACGTTTCTCCTAATCATCATGTCAACCAACTCCCGAGCTTTTCTTGTCATAGTCCCAAAATTCAAAGTCCCCACATTCAGTTTTAGGCTGTGTGCTTTCCTTTTCTCTTTCTGCCAAAGGACCCGCTTTTCACCTCTCCTTCGTCTTCGACCCACAGTAGGTGAATTTCCACCGGCGCCCTGTAGGTTAACGGTGCCTGGCCACGACCGATGCAGTATGGAATTCTTTAGATGAAGGCTCATTTGTTTGGAAAAGTTTTAAGCCGGATGCCCTTCCTGACTAAACCCTTTGTATTTATTGGGGTTTGGGACTGACCTCCAGTCTGCACTGACCTGTGCCCCCCATAGGGCTGCATCTTGTGATATAAGATTAGATGAGATAAAATGTTTTGTTAATATAGTCAGCCAGAGCTGCTAGGAATGCAAAGTTGTCAATGTCCTTTGACCATTGGTCCTGTCATACTGTGTTCCGTGTTTTTGTTTGCACAGTAAGGTCAAAAGTCCTGTTTTTGTTTTAATTCCTCATTTAAAAAAAGACTATTCAAGTTTTTCCTCACGTTTTTAAGATTGTTGGGTGAAAGCTGGCATTTTTGGAATGGTGAACTGAACTTTGAACTAGTTTGCGTAGAAAATGAACTAGCCCAACACCGTGTGTGGCTTTGTTTATTACGAAAGTGACAGTGCAGTAAGCAACCATAACGTTACTTACAGGTGCTTTTGTTCAGTGTAGTCGCTGTGTGGCATATGGCCAATCTGTAAGTGGCAAAACTTTGAGTGAAAAATGTGGCAAATGTGGCCAGAGAAGAATAAGAGTAAAATGGCTCATGTACCCAAACAGAGGAGGGTTTGGTGAAGTCAGATGAAGAACCACAGTGCCCTCTTAAAAACTCCACTGTGGCACACTAAAACTGTTCGGCATAAAAGGGATACAGGTTCTTCTTTCGGTTTGGCCGAAAAGCCAAAAAAATAAATAAAAATGATGTCCGCGGGTGTAGTTATGGTTGATAAACAGTTAACTTTAGTGTGTGTGTGTTTTATGTGGGGAACAAACGCACAACTCCGCACAACTTTTAACAGTGTCGCTGCGGTCGAGTGAGCTTTTTAGCTCCATCCCTTAGCTCGCTAGCTCGTTAGCTCGCAGGCCAGCGAATGTAATGAACAGTTAAGTTTCCCTTTGTCCCAGTTGTGTGCATCGATGGCGCAAACGTCGTTCTGCCAGCGGCTTGCTGCATTATGAGCGGCGCGGCGGGTGTTACCACAACAATGAAAATTTATTGAGTCCAGAAAAAACTCCTGTGTTGTATTATATTGTATTTATGGAACGATAAGCCGCCCTACTCTACCTCTGATTGGCTAGGACCAAGACAGAATTCATACTTTTAATTGGCTGTGTGTGGAAACTCTTCACTAACGCGTACATGCGTAGGGCGGCTCTTAAACCATGCGTATATGGACCCAGGTTGAATATGCTTAATGCGTCCCTGCTAATTTGTGTGTGTCTCAGATGTGGGACGCACATCAAACAAGATCCCTGTACATGTATTTAACATTTGTCCAAAAACGGCAGCGATAGAGAATAAAACATTTTATTAATTTGGCGTCAAACTATCATGTCGTCAGCCAGTAGTTGCCCAAGCACACACAGGAGGTCTCCTGATCTGTTTTCTGGGTTTGGTCACATGACGTTCCGCATATACCGGTTTAAAGGCTGCTAGACGTGACTTGTGATTTACATTTTTTTTTTTTTTTTTTTTTTGTAGGACTTTGTGGACATTGTTCTGTACCTGTGTGACACCAGCAGTACCTTGCACGCCTTCCTGAATGTCTTCCCTGCCGCCTGTGCCACCTTCCACTCGCACAGCTTCCTCTGCAGGTAGACGTATGTCGGCCAAATTGTACTACAGGCCACTTTAGGCCACTAGACTCCATACGTCCACGCTAACTACATCTATTTGGTACTTTCATCTCGCTGCAGACTGACCTCTTTTTACGAAAGTGTTGTGCCTGACCTGGAAAAGGCCTTGAAGAAGAGGAACTTTGACGATAAGAGGTGAGTGTTTAGGATGCATGATTGTTTGTTTCAGGGCTTTTCCATAGTCAAAAACTAGGTTAAAATTGACTCGAAGGTACCCAGAGATTTTTTGGTAAACTTGGCCCCCAGAGCCAGTTTCACTTAACATGAAAATTGTAAGGCAATGTCTATCATGAGTAGACTCATAAAAAAGTCTCCAGGGGCTTAAGTTCCTGGTAGAAAAAGTTTCCTGTGGCCCATGTGATTTATGTTTCCATCGCACTAATTAATTCAGGGTAGCTCAAGCAAATGAGGCTGATGTTGCCCATTACTGACACCGACTGTATCTGAAAAATGCTGGTATTCCAAGCGTTCAATGTCTTATTTTATATCATAATGTAAATTTCAAATATTTGTGGTACCTTTAAAACCTAACCCTTTATCCAGGTGAGACAATTGAAAACTGATTCACATTTGCAATGCCAACCTAGCTGCAGACAGTCTTTGAGGTAGGGATTTTTATTATATACAGCTACATGTCAATAAATTAGAATATATTCTATTTTATTGAGATGACATACCCAAATACATTGTGCAACAGAAGCTTGCAGATAACAATAGACGGGATTTCTCAGCTGGAAAATGCAATAGCATTGAGCATAGCATTGAGCACAATAGCAATGAGCCTGAATCCTTACACACTTCCACTACAAATTTGAGAACAATAAATCACCTCAATATTCATCTGCAGGCTTCTACATTTTATATATATATATATATATATATATATTTAAAAAAAAAAAAAAAAAAAGGTTTTTCTAATGTCTTGGCATTCATAAATTTTTCCTCATGCAAGTTCTCCAGCTTTAGAGACTATCCGCTCACATGCCTTTTATGGACCTTTTATTCATCATGTCCTATGATGTAATGTAATATTTAACTTGTTACTATTAGCCTTTACACGATCAGGATTTTTGGGGCCAATCACCAATCAACGAGTTGAAAAAAAAACGATCACCGATCCAATCACAAAATGGAGGAATGTGTCTATTTAAATGACCTGTTCATTTACTGTCTATACTTGTGTACTTATCCATCCATCCATTTTCTGAGCCGCTTCTCCTCACTAGGGTCGCGGGCGTGCTGGAGCCTATCCCAGCTGTCATCGGGCAGGAGGCGGGGTACACCCTGAACTGGTTGCCAGCCAATCGCAGGGCACATTCAAACAAACAACCATTCGCACTCACAGTCACACCTACGGGCAATTTAGAGTCTCCAATTAATGCATGTTTTTGGGATGTGGGAGGAAACCGGAGTGCCCGGAGAAAACCCACGCAGGCACGGGGAGAACATGCAAACTCCACACAGGCGGGGCTGGGGATTGAACCCGGGTCCACAGAACTGTGAGGCTGACGCTCTAACCTGTCGGCCACCGTGCCGCCCTTGTGTACCTTATTGCTCCAAAAAATATATTTACAATAAATAATGTATCTTTGTTCATCTATTTATGCCAGTGAGGCATAGTGACAGACAGAACAAATGAGTGGTCTTCTATTAGATGGAAGGAAGTACATACAGTAATTAATGTATCCACTTCTTGTGACATTTTTCTTTGTTGATGTTCCGTGAGATTTTCAATTGTAAAATATGTTCCTTGGCTCCATAAAGGTTGCAAATCACTGCTCTAGTCAGATCAAACCAACATTACATGACAGAAATAATGGGCGCTAACTCACTGTAATTAAATTACTTTATTTTTAATTAAATTACTGCACCCACACCGAAACTTTAGAACATTATTCGACAGAACTGTGGTATGTTTACATCCAACCGTTCGTGGTACCACTAGCTTGCTAGGCTACATAACATTTTTGTTGCCTGCTTGCGAGCCGCATCGTATTCAAAGTACGGGAACATACCTCAAGCAAGCCTTAAACGAACGTCCTCTCCTGTCCTGAGCACCGGTCACCACCAACACACGTTTTTTCCCCATTTTGTCCTTATAATACAATGTCGGCGCGCTCCACTCTTGTTGTTGTCGCCACGGCAACGAGTGTATCCGGTCGCATTTGAGTTGACAAGATAAAGCCCAATGATTGTAAAAAAACGGGATGCGGTGGTATCGGAATACAAGATTTTATTGCAGTAGTCTGACAGCAAATTTGTCTTGTAGTCTGTAGCATTAAGTGTTGTCTGTCTCAGACGTGTTGTCTGTTCCACACCGCCGACATGATTTTTTATTTTATTTTTTTAAATAACTTCATTGGCTGTCAGATATTTCCAATACTACGTGAAAAGACGCGCGACAAGGCTAAAAATAAATTAGCTTTTGGATTCATATATACTGTGCACGATGGCGACCCGGAGTAAATTTATTTTGCTTAGCCGATCAATGACATTTATTTTGCTGAGCCGATCAATTATGTCATTGATCGGTTTAAAGCCGATCAGCCGATCAGCATAAAATGCTAACTATCGGCCGATACCGATCAGCCCGATAAAATCGCTTTAAAGTCTAGTTACTATATATCATACTACAGTTTGTATATGTATTTGCTTCTAGTTAGCTTTGTTTTACTCTGTTGTCTGCAGCCAGGTTGCCGTTGCAAATACCTTACCTGGATAAGGTTCAACAAATAAATAAAATATATGACTTATGGACAGCTCTTTGTCAATTTTTAAATATAGCACTGTGAAGTATTTGGTATCTGTAATTTTTTGCATAGAAAAAAAAAAAGACTGTACATTGTAAATATTTATTTGTGAATGGAAGGTTTTTTATTTTTTATTTTCCCCACGACTGGCTGGACTAGACCATTAGAGCATCCCCGCCAGCCAGCCTCACGCCGGTGTTCGTTTCTCCTCTGGCCTGGCCAGAGACTCACACGCCCGCTTGGGCTCAGACCTCTGCCCTTTAGTGGGTACTGAGTCGGCCAGCGGTGGACCTTGCTGCGGATCTTACCCCTGAGGCTGTGGCTTATGGCCATGCCAAAGTGGAGACATAAGCTTGGAAAGCACAGAGTTTGTCCAACCTGCTCCTTATCCATGAAGTGCGACTCAGCAGGAAAATGTAAAGATCAGTGTTTGGAAGCCTCACGCCCTTAAGCCCTGGCCGAGGCAAACGCGCACAGGGTCGGACCTCCGCTGCTTAGCGGAATTGAGTCTGCCAGTGGCGGACCTTGCTACTGGGGCGGTGGAAGATCTTGCCGCGAGGTCCACCGACCCGAGGTCCGCCACGGCCACGTTTTGCTTTTCAATTAATTTTAATCCTGTTTTGAGCCTTGTGTAACACTGCATAATGGAAGCTCTCTGGATGAAAAAGTAAACTCCCACAGAGGTCTGTCAACCAATGAGTGTTCGTCAGCACAGCCCGGCCCCTCAAAGAGCTCCTGGTAGCTCTCGGACGACCCTATCTGCCAAGACGAACGAAATAATCCAGGAACCTTCTGTACCCTTGTAGTTTTTTTCGGTTGGGACAGAGTGGGAACTCGGGAAGTTCTTCCAAAGGTTCCTGAGGTGGGAAAGCCCCTAAGGACCTATGCCCGAAAAAAAAGACACAAGAAGACTGTCATTTTTATTTGAAATGGTCATCTTGTTCGTTTTCAGGGGTTTCTAGAATGTTTTAAAAATGCAGCCCACAAAGCTAGTTTTACTATCGACATGAAATTTGGTCAGTATGTCTATCGCGAGTACGCACACAAACAAAGCTTCAAGACTCCATGTGAGGAAAAAAAACACAGGAAGGCTGCCATTTTTCTCTGAATCGGACATTTTTGGTCCATTTTGGCCATTTTCAGTGGTCCTTTGAATGTTTATAAATTCATTTCGCGTCAAGAAATTGGACGGGCATGTCTATAAAATAAGGCCCACCAAAATAGTCTGAAGAAGCCATGTCTGAATAGGCATGGGAAGTTGGCTGTTTTGATATTAAGTGGAGGAGTTCAAGTATCTTGGGGTCTTGTTCACAAGTGAGGGAAGAATGCAACGGGAGATAGACAGGCAGATCGGTGCAGCTCCTGCAGTGATGTGGACTTTGTATCGGTCCATTGTGGTAAAGAAGGAGCTAAGCCGAAAGGCGAAGCTCTCAATTTACCGGTCGATCTATGTTCCTACCCTCACCTATGGTCACGAGCTGTGGGTTCTGATCGAAAGAACAAGATCCCGGATACAAGCGGCCAAAATGAATTTCCTCCGCAGGGTGTCCGGGCTCTCCCTTAGAGATAGGGTGAGAAGCTCGGTCATCCGGGAGGATCTCAGAGTCGAGCCGCTGCTCCTCCACATCGAGAGGAGCCAGATGAGGTGGCTGGGGCATCTGATTCGGATGTGTCCCGGACGCCTCCCTGGTGAGGTGTTCCGGGCACGTCCCACCGGGGACGACCCAGGACATCCTGGAGAGATTACGTCTTTCGGCTGGCCTGGGAATGCCTCGGGATCCCCCCAGAAGAGTTGGATGAAGTGGCTGGGGAGAGGGAAGTCTGGGCGTCCCTGCTAAAGCTACTGCCCCGCGAGCCGACCTCGCATAAGCAGTAGAAAATGGATGGATGGATATTAAGGGGCCATTTTAGGGTCAATTTTGCATTTCCCATGGGTTCTTTAAAGGTGGACTTGTCCTTGATATTTTATTATTGATGTTTGCAAACGTGCCATATGCAAGAATCTGTCACACACAAGCGAATGTCGAAAACCTCTTTGTGCAGTCTCCGGGAGGATGCGTGGCGGAGGTTTTCCCACTCGTGTCGCAGGATGCTGGAGACTGCTCACCTGCTGCTGCACCACACCTGCCTGCAGCCCATTCTGGAGGGGTGAGGCTGCCTCGCCATAGCACACACATCCTAATACTAATAACCCATTTCCTCCTGCAGGGTAGAAAACATGCAAACATTCGCTGAAGAGCTGCTGCAACACTTCACGTCGTTTCTGTCTGAGAAAAGGTGAAAGCAGCATTAGCACTTCCTCAGTTTACGTCGCGTCTCAGGATTGCTGTATACCGTTATCACGTTTTGGTTGTCCTCATAGGTTCTTGTGCGACTACGACAAGCTGTTTCCCATCGCAGAAGACGTCAGCCTCCTCCAACAAGCACTTCCTGTCATGTGTCCTCTCATTGTCCACATTGCAAACAAAACTAGAGTTAAAATTTTAAAAATTACTGTTAGCTTCAATGTTAGCTTCTTATTTTAGCTTTTAATGTTATCTCTAACATAAGAACTAAAGAAGGCCGACGTTAGGTTCCAAAGTTAGCTTCCAAAGTTAGCTTCGTAAAATTCTAAAGTTAGCTTCCAAATTACCGCTGATTTTAACTTCCAGTGTTCACTTTTTGAAGTTGGCTTCCAACGTTACCTACACCGTATAACGTGATACCAATACTTGTCAGAAGTGTAGGTTTTTTGCTGCCATGGAGGCGATGGTTCGTGACTTAAACTGCGTTGACACCGGACACGAAGCGAACCTTCGCCTCTGTATCATAGCTCGCCAGCCGTAGCTCATAGGCCACTCAGGCAATGTGCCGTTTAAAAACAAAAAAAATGTTTTTTTAAATATTGTATAGTGTACACAACTGTGCACTGGCCATCACAAAATCCTTTTTCGACCGTGTTGTTTCAGTGACAGAACTCTTTTGGCTGAAAACAAGAAAATGCAGTTTTGGGCCATTTACGGCCAAAACCTTTCAGTGACCTTATTTTCAGTACATCCCTGCTTCCGTTAGCTTCCAATGTAATCTCTAACATTAGAGCTAAGGAAGAACATTATCTCCCAAAGGTAGCTTCAATGATAGGTTCCAATGTGACTGCTAATGTTAACTTCCAGTTTTAGCTTTTTACAGTGCCATCAGAAAGTATTAACACCCCTTCACGTTTTCCACATTTTGCTGTCACAGATGTATTCTAAAGCTGATTTGAGTATAGTTTTCTTTTAAAAAATCTCCATAAAATATCCCATAATGACAAAGTAAAAACATATTTTCAGACATTTGTGTAAATTTATAAAATATGTAAACATTCAATCATTAAAGGTACATAAGTATTCACATCTTTTGCTACGACATGCAAACGTAAGCTCGGGTGCATCTGATTTCCAGTGATCTTCCTTGAGATGCTTCAAAAACTTGAATGGAGTCCACCTGTGGTAAATTCAGTTGATTGAACATTTGGAATGGCGCAAACTTGTCTATATAAGGTCTCATAGTTGGCAGTGCATATCAGAGCAGAAACCAAGCAATGAAGTCTAAGGCCGGATTGTGTCATGGCACAAATCTGGGGAAGGATACAAAAGAATTTCAGCAACATTGAAGGTCCCCAAAAAGCACAGTGGTCTTGATTATTCGGAAATGGAAGAAGTTTGGAACCACTAGGACCCTTCCTCGATCTGGCCGTCCGAGCAAGCTGAGTAGCTAGGGAAGAAGGGCCTTGGTCAGAGAGGTGAACAAGAAGAATGGGAGAAAATGCCCCAAAACAGGTGTGCCAAGCTCGTAGAGACATACCCAAGAAGACTTGAGGCTGTGATTGCTGCCAAAGGTGCTTCAACAAAATATTAAGCCAAGGGTGTGAATACTTATGTACCAATTATGTTTAAATGTTTACATTTTCAATAAATTTGGACAACTGTCTGAAAATGTTTTTACTTTGTCATTATGGGATATTTTATGTAGATTTTCTTTTAAAAACTATACTCAAATCAGCTTTAGAATAAGTCTGCTACATAGCAAAATGTGTAAAGAGTGAAGGGGTGTGAATACTTTCTGGTGGCATTGTATATTAGCTTCCAACGTTACCTCTTACGTGAGAGTGAAGCATGACTGTTAGCTTCCGACATTGCTCATGTTAGCTTTAACATAAGCTGCCGATGCTAGTTTCTGAAGTTGGCTTCCAACATTTGTGCTCAGTTATACCAAAGGAAGACCAACATTAACTTGTGACGTTAGTTTCACAATTGGCTTTGAATGTTAACTTCTTAAATTGGCTTCCTATGTTCCCTCTAAAGTTAAAGCTACAGTAAGTTAGAATATTAGCAGCTTCCAATGTTGGCGCCATTGTTATTAATGGATAAAATATGTTTCTGGGGTCTAAAGAAGACCCTGCTAGCAGAGGGTAGTACTTTTAAGAGGTCCAGGAACTTCACAAAAGTTCCAGAAAGGGGATTCACTGTACAAATTTCGTAGAAATCTTAACTTGTGTGCCTCAGCGACGAGACCAGGACATCCTACCTCCTCCACGGCGTCCACAGTGCCTGGGACAGCATGGGCAGATGCAAACCGCAACCTACAGTGTCGTCGTCGCAATTGGCCAATCACGAAATAATGTGTGGGGCTTCACTCTCCATTGGTCAGGATGTGAGAGAAGCAGAAGGTGGCAGAGAGAGCCCCAAGGGGGCTGAGGCCATGTTGGATGCTCCCCGTAAAGGAAGCAACGTAAGTCCTTCAGAAAGCTCCATTGGTCACAAGATCACTAAGAAATCGTGATTGGCTGTTTTTTTGTTTCTCTTCCCAGGGTGCCACTTGTCCGGTGAGCGAGGCTGAGCTGGAGTCACTGCTGTCGTGCATCCGGGACCTGCTGCCCGACTTGGGCGAGGGCTTCCTGATAGCGTGCCTACAGGAGTATGGCTATGACTCAGAGGTGGTCATCAACAACATCCTGGAGGGGCAACTGGCGCCCGGCCTGGACGCGTTGGACCGCGGCATGCCCAGGTGCCCAGATCCAAAAACCATTATACAATAACCAGACTATAACCTTTATATACACAGTGGGACCTCGAAAGAACAGACAAATAGGAGCGGGGTGTCGTCCAATATAGCCGATTGTTCGTTACTTTGAAGCCCCCTTTTTTTTAAGGTCATATGCACCCATATGACTTTTGCAGTACAAAATTATCATTTTGTGCCCCATTGTGCGTATCGCTACCGTGGTGGTTCCCTTCTTCTCTACAGTGTGGTTCACCGGGATGTTGAAAGTGAGCGGCACCTCGTCCATGTTGGTGATGTGGTTGGGCTGGGTGTGTTTGTCGACAATCTTTTCACTGCAGTAGGAGCGGAAAATGGCCAGCTTTTCCTTGTAATCCGCCGGAAGTTGCTGCGCCACGGTAGTCCTTGCCCGGATGGATAGATGGCGCCGTTTCATAAAACGAAAGCACCAAGACGGACCTCCTTGAAAATGTTCGATTTTCATTTCTTCTGCAAGCGTTATTGCCCTCAGTCGAATGGGGACTGTAGAGACGCTTCTCCCGGCTGTTCTTTGATCATTAATCCATTGCTCGAGTTGGTCTTCGAACTCGGACCACCTCAGCTTCGTTTTCTTGACTTGGCGAAGCTCGTTTTCCTGCTTCCTCCACTTGCGAACCATGGATTCGTTGATCTTGAATTCTCTTGCAGCTGCTCGATTCCCATGTTCCTCCGTGTAACTTACAGCTTGCAGTTTAAACTGGGCTTTGTAAGCGTGTCTCTTCGTAGGTGCCATTTTCGGGGGTCCTTAGCCAAACCGGTGTTGTTTTGCACAATGCACATACCGGCGCTATATACCTACTAGGGGGGTGCCTTTAGCGGCCTCCTTCACGCTCACCCTTCCCCCTCTACGTCCGCCTTTCCTCTATATAAGCAGCGTGTCGACAGGAAATGCTCCCATTCAGTCAAGCGGACCGCTCATCACACAACTATAGAATTTGGAACTCGGTGCACACATAAGGCACGCCGCATTATAAGGCGCCCCGTCTATTTTGGAGAAAATTTAGGACTTTTAAGTGCGCCTTATGGTCGTGAAAATACAGTAGTTTAGTTCATAATAAAAATTTTTTAACTAAGTTCAGTGTTCCAAAAATGAACTACTTCATAGTTCTTTTTTCCCCCCAATACTGTATGTTGCTGACGGGCTATTACCCTAAAAATACTGGCATTTTATTTCCTGATTGTTGCCAGTCATTCAGTCCACAATAGTAGCCAGCTGCAGCTTTCACCCTGAAATCTCAAAAACATGAGGAAAAACGTGTTGCCTTGAAAGTTTTTTTTTTTTTTTTTTTTTTTTTTTTTTTTTTCTTCTGAATGAGGCATTAAAACAAGTTATCATACAAGCAGATAAGTATACAAGTACTTTGGGCTGCTCCGTGTGTTGTTTGAAGTGTTATAATTTACCATTGAAAAAAAAAAATAAATAAATAAAAAATAAAAATGTACCAGCATTACCAGATAACTAGCAACCCTTTATTGCTCAGTGACTGTTTTTCTCAATGTCTTTGTCTCATAAGTGTTCCCTGTCAATTGACTGACTGTCGTACTAGAGCGGCTCCAATTACCGGAGACAAATTCCTTGTGTGTTTTTTTTGGACATACTTCGCAAATAAAGATGATTCTGATTCTGATAACATGGGTGCTAATCTTATTAGCATGTCCAAACAGGTCTCCTTGCTGGTCACTTTTAATATTACAGTTGATTCACAGCGACTATTGCGCACACCTACATCACGATGAGATGACTATGCTCAAACAATATATCGTGCAGCCCTAATGTATGTCATCAATTTATACAAATATATTATCATGTATGTCAACACGTACGAAGCCTAAACACTTTTTATAGTCATCTTTGGTGGCTCTGTGGTGACATTTGCATCTAAAAAAAAAAAAAAAAAAGAAGACGTAGATGTTTTAAGTTCCTACAGGCACTTTGAAACGGTCCCCATTCACCTGAGCGAGGCGGAAGTGCTTTTACCTGATTTGGCGAAAGCGGAAGTAGTTTGCGCATACTTTGACCAGCAACATAACAGGAGGGTTTAGAAAAATGTGGGTAAAGCTCAAAATACACATAACCCCCCCCCCCCTCCCGCATGAAAAAATGAAAAAAATATTTAAAGAAATTTAAAATTGAAGAATTAATAAGAAATACACTTTCTGGCAACTGCTTCACATCTGTGTTGCATGGAATCCACCAACTTCTGGCACCTTTTAGCATTTTTTTTTAGGCAACACCCCGTCCCCCTCACCTCCCAATATAAAGTCTTTAAAGTGTGTTTAAAGTCTTAAATTTTAAATGTATGTGCTTTACACATTACTAATATGAATGATGTATGCCTGAAAAGTCTAAATTTGATAATGTGTGTTTAAAAGTTTTAAATTTGAATGAAGTGCTTTAAAATCTTTTAATTTGATTGACTTAAAATTCTTGAATTTGAATTAAATATCAGTATGCAAAGAAAAAAAGTCTTACATTTAAATGAAATATGCTAAAAATGTCTCAGATTTCAATGAAAGTGCTTTAAAGTATTAAATCTGGTTGGAATGTGTTTATGTGCGCATTGTTAATTTGAGTTTTTTCTGTTTGTGTGTTTTGAGGCCGGTGAAAGAAACGCTCCCTGGCGTCCTGTGCAGCAGATCCAACGTCTTTGACGACGACGAGTTTGACGTCTTCCGCAGGGATCGTGTGGACATGACACGTGTTTGGAAGGGAAGGAGGTGAGAGATCACTTGATGACCTTATAAATTCTGGTTAAAACCCTAACTCTGACTTGAAATCCTAATTTGAAAACTTAACCTAGGTCTGGCTTTCAACTGTCATTTGAAACCCTAACTTTGACTTACAACTCTGAAACTCTAGCTCTTGTTTGAAAACCGAACCCTTCTTTAATACCCTAACCCTGGTTTGAAACACTAACTTGAAACCCAAAACCTATCTTGGAACCCTAATTTGAAACCCTAATCTGGGTTTCAAACACTGTAAAAATAACCAAAAACAAATATAGAATTAACCTAAGAAATGTAGGGTAAAAATTTGCAACCACTTTAATTTGGTGAATTTAAATCATATGTTTTCGGTAAAGAGTACCTTATATCAGTAGCTATGAAATACCTTCACAAATTGGGTAAAGTTTACATCATGTTTCTGATTGCATTCTTCAGCCACGGTAGCAGCCCGCTGCATTTTATCTTTCCTCTTATTTTGCTCCTTCATTTATTTCAATGATCAAGTCTGATCACATTGATAACATCAAGTTACTCAAAGCAATTGTCGAGTCAAATGACTTGGCAGTAAAAGTGGCAGTATCCATAGCCTCCTAACCTTGCCTGACAACTCCTAATACAAGGAGACCCAAATCTAAGTAATGATCAACATTTAGCCAAGCTTGTTTCACAAGATAATGCCTTATTCTGTGCCGTTTGTTTGCGTTCATGTTGATTCACTAGCTAACAGCCAATTAGAGAGTGATCAATGGTCACCGATGGGCAACGCCATTTTGCATATTGAATCTGGCGAAACTGCCGTGGACGGAATGTGGGATCCACACCTGCCTACCATTCAACGGCTCATTCATTTACTGCTAAAAAAAAAACAAACACACATGCCCCCTGAGTTCTGTGCTCCCCTACTCCACAAGTTGTTCTGCCGCCTATATGTTCACAACTCATTAATCGATCCTGCAACTTTCAGGTTGGGAGTGGGCCACGCTACCATCTGATGGGCAACTTAATTGATGGCAGGGGCTTTTTTTTTTGTCAGCACTACCAGGGGGCCCACGTGGGACTGTGATTTTCTTGGTCGACTTTTCGCTTCCCTCAGCTTTTAGCCATTGCATCATTATTCTCTCTTCCTGCTGATTTTCATCGTGGCGTCACCACTCTTCTTCTCTGATGGAGGTCTGGTGCCATAGTAAGCGATGTGTGCTATCTAGCGGTGAATCGTGTTGTTACAACTTCAAACTGCTCTGTTACGGTAGAGGAAACTTATAATTTTTTAAATATTTTTAATATTTTTTCCCCTCCACGTTTCCTCTACCAATTGTTTAATCAAAAAAAGAAACCCAAAAGTAATCTTGCGGGGCCGGCAGTTCCCCATCCCTGATCTGAGCCATGCCGCGCTGATGACACATCAGTCAATTACTGCGGCGTGCACCTGTAGCGTGATGACACATGCGCATTTTGGAGTGTAGACAGATGGCTTTTTGGTAGATTTTCATTTTTCTTGGTCACACTTTATTGTTGTGATATAGGTAGTGTAGGTATAATATACCCTTTATTTTACAACACCTTTACTATCTAGATAAACGTACATTTTAGCAGTGATTCGATTTCGTATCACGATTCTTTGTTGCCGATTCGATTCAAGGACGATATTGTTTTATTTAGAACAATACAATCCATCCATCCATTTTCTGAACCGGTTATCCTCACTAGGGTCACGGGCGTGCTGGAAGCCTATCCTAGCTATCTTCGGGCGAGAGGTGGGGTACACCCTGAAATGGTCGCCAGCCAATTGCAGCAATACAATCCGAAACGATGAAGTGGCTGGAAATTGATTCAGTAACTTTTTATCCAAAAATTCAACCGGTTTGACTGTAAAATAAAAATACCTGCATACTGGACAGTACAGGTGAAATTTCCTAGATTCCCGTTCTTTCTTGTAAGGGAATCAGATAAAATTAATTATGGTTGTTAAATATAAAGGTTTTCCTGATTAACTTGGATTGCTTTGCAATAAAATAAAGGGTAAATGGCAATTTATTATTTATATCATTTCGGGTATGATTTTACTTATTTGGCCAGTTGAATTGGTGTTACAATTATGAGGGGGTCCTTGGAAAAATGTATCCACTGTAAGGAGACCTGGCTGGACCCAAAGTTTAAGAATCCCTGTTCTAAACAGTCAAATACTAATGGGTAGAAAAAAAGCACTGAGGTTTTCACAAGGAAAATGCGTTAGGACTTGTGTTAATAATACGTAGAGTTAAATAAATGAACAAACCTGCTTTTTGTAGCACAATTTTGAACCTTGGAAAGAGGGCCCAGTAGTTGATGTCGCTCGTTCTTCTGTTTTGTGCCACAAAGTAGCTAAACTAAGCTAGGAAGCTTGAAAGGCTGCGTGCACGGGGAGTGCCGAGGTTCACACACGTTTCTCGCTCGCCGCCTTCTCATCTGCCATGCCCCAGACTGAAAGACAGAGATGTCTTAAATGTCAATAAAAGTGCTTAAAAAGCAACAACCACACATACTGTGGTTTCTCGTCCAACCACTAGGGACACTACATAGAGGGGTGGCTAGATGTGGGGTGGACAAAAGAAAACGGGGAAGAAGAGACAAAGAAGAAAGTAGCGTTGTGTTAACTGCTGTGTGCAAACTGAACAATAAAACGAAGTAAATGGAATCACAAGCTTTTTTCTTGGAAATACAACATACTTCTGTATAACATCTGCCGTGTGCAAATCCAGTGCGTTATTTCCTAGTATCGATACAATCGATTGATTACCTTTTAAAACGATTCAAACCGATATATTTTCGTTCTGAAGGCTAACTTGTCGAGCAGAGAACGATCCAGTTGGATTGTAGGAATATAAATCGATACATTGATATAATTAATTAATTAATCGTTACACCACTACTAAAAAGAGAATGGCGCCGTTGTACTTATTCTCCACTTTGCAAGGACAAGTCGGGAAGAAGTCACTGCTCCACCTAAACGTAATATCCCCACCCAAACAAGTTGGGGAGACTCCGTTCCCCCCCCTTTTCCGTCGACGATTTGCTTGACATCGGGAGACTCGCGTGTCAATGAGCCTTCAGCGATGAGCTTCAGGAGTGGGAGATGGATATACTTCCATGAACTGGTCCGTGGCAGAAAAAAGGTCTGCGAACACTACCCTACATGATTGTGCAAACACTCCCTCAGAAAAGGCGAGAGCGTGGAGGAGCTGCTGAACGACAAGCAGCACATATCTGAGCAACGCGCCCGCTACCAGGCCTACCAGACTGTGGTGGACGAGGTCGAGCTGCAGGCGGAAGACATGGCAGGAGGCGCAGCGGGCGTGTCATCTAGCTACGGCATGGGCGACCAGTACGACGACGAGTACGACGACACATACGACATGAACCAAGTGGGAGCCAACGACCTGGACGGAGACAGCCTGCTGAACAGGAGGTACAGTACAATGATCCCCCACATATTCGCCGTTCGCAAAGAAAATTTTGAATCTGTCCTCCGTAAGATAGTTTGACAGTATTTTGCTGCCATCATGTGTCATCTAAAGACAATTATAGTATAGTTTTTTCCTGATATTTTGTTACATCACCTTTTCTTTTAACAACATTCAATAAATGTTTGGGAACTGAGGACACTAATTGTTGAAGCTTTGTAGGTAGGATTCTTTCCCATTCTTGCTTGATGTACAGCTTCATCTGTTCAACAGTCCGGGGTCTCCGTTGTCGTATTTTACGCTTCATAATGCGCCACACATTTTCAATGGGAGACTGCAGGCAGGCCAGTCTAGTACCCGCACTCTTTTACTACGAAGCAACGCTGTTGTAACACGTGCAGAATGTGGTTTGGGATTGTCTTGCTGATATAAGCAGGTGCGTTGATTAAAAAGACTTTCCTTGGATGGCAGCATATGTTTCTCCAAAACCTGTACGTAGCTTTCAGCATTAATGGTGCCTTCACAGTTGTGTAAGTTACCCATGCCATCGGCACTAACACAGCCCCATACTATCACAGATGCTGGTTTTTGAACTTTGTGTCCATAACAGTCCGGATAGTTCTTTTCGTCTTTGGCCCGGAGGACATGATTTCCAAAAACAATTTGAAATGTGGACTTGTCGGACCACAGAACACTTTTCCTCTTCGCATCAGTCCATCTTAGATGAGCTTGGGCCCAGAGAAGTCGGTGGCATTCCTGGGTATTGTTGATAAATGGCTTTTGCTTTGCATAGTAGAGTTTCAAGTTGCACTTACGGATGTAACTGTATTTACTGACATTGGTTTTCTGAAGTGTTCCTGAGCCCATGTGGTGATATCCTTTACACATTGATGTCGGTTTTTGATGCAGTGCCGCCTGAGGGATCAAAGGTCACGGGCATTCAATGTTGGTTTTCGGCCTTGCCGCTTATATGCAGTGATTTCTCCAGATTCTCTGAACCTTTTGATGATATTATGGACCGTAGATTATGAAATCCCTAAATTCCTTGCAATTGTACGTTGAGGAACATTGCCCTTAAACTGTTTGACTATTTTCTCACGCACTTGTTCACAAAGAGGTGAACCTCGCCCCATCATTGCTTGTGAATGACTGAGCAATTCAGGGAAGCTCCTTTTATACCCAATCATGGCACCCACCTGTTCCCATTTAGCCTGTTCACCTGTGGGATGTTCCAAACAGGAGTTTGATGAGCATTCCTCAACTTTCTCAGTCTTTTTTGCCACCTGTCCCAGCTTTTTTGGAACGTGTTGCAGCCATAAAATTCTAAGTTAATGATTTGCTAAAACAATCAAGTTTATCAGTTTGAACATTAAATATCTTGTATTTGTAGTGTATTCAATTAAAAATAGGTTGAACATGATTTGCAAATAATTGTATTCTATTTGTTTAACACAATGTCCCAACTTCATTGGAATTGGGGTTGTAGATTACAGATGCCAGAAGTACAGTAATGATGAATTTGTACGTCATTACTTCTCACCACTGATTTAGACTCAGATGCTTACTGATAAGTTTCCTCTTCAGACCCTTCACGCTGCCCAGAGTCCTGCAGAGAGCCAACAAAGCTGATGAAGCAGAGGATGAAGAATACCAGGAAGAAGACCAAGGACTGCAGGTATGCGTTCAACAGGACGTCTGGAGAGGAAGTCCTCGCATGTTTTGTGGGTTTTTAAGTCTTAATGTCAAAATTCACATAAGGTAGTTTGAGAGTCTCGAGCAGGTATGTCAAACCATTTGCTGCTACTTGAAACCCAAACCCTTGTTTGAAATCTTACTATTAAACCCAAACTTGAAAAACCAACTCTGAATTGGAAACTTAATTTGAAACCCTAACCCAGGCTTGAAACGCAAACTTGGAAGTCTAGCCCTTGTTAGAAACCCTAACCATGGTTTAAAAGCCCATAAAACCCTTATTTGACACTTTAATTAGAAACTCTAATCCTGGCTTGAGACCCTAGCCCTTGTTTGGAGCCCTTAAGAACTTTAGATTTGAAACCCTAATTTAAAACCCAGACCGTGGCTTGAAACCATCCATCCATCCATTTTCTTCCCCTTATCTGAGTTTGGGTCGCGGGGGCAGTAGCTTTAGCAGGGAAAACCAGACTTCCTTTTCCCCAGCCACTTTGTCCAGCTGGATCGTCCCTAGGGTCTCCTCCCGGTGGGACGTGACCGGAACACCTCACCATCCTAATCAGATGCCCGAGCCACCTCATCTGGTTCCTCTCAATGCAGAGGAGCAGCGGCTCGACTGAGCCCCTCCCGGATAACCAAGCTTCTCACCCCATCTCTAAGGGAGAGCCCGGACACACTGTGGAGGGCCGCTCGCATCCGGGATCTTGTTCTTTCAGTCACAACCCACACAGCTCGTGACCATAGGTGAGGGTAGGAATGTGGATAGACCGGTAAAGTGAAAGCTTCGCCTTTCGGCTTAGTTCCTTCTTCACCACAACGGACCGATACAAAGTCCGCATCACTGCAGACGCTGCACCGATCCATCTGTCGATCTCCTGTTCCATTCTTCCCTCACTCCTGAACAAGACCCCAAGATACTTGAACTCCTTCTCTTAAGGCACAATCTGACCTGGAGAGGGCACTCAACCCTTTTCTGACTGAGGACCATGGTCTCAGACTTGGAGGTGCTGATTTTCATCCCAACCGCTTCACACTCGGCTGCGAATCGCTCCATTGAGAGTTGGAGATCATGGCTTGATGAAGTCAACAGCACCACATCTGCAAAAAGCAGACCTGGAATACAAAAGCCACAAACCGAACCCCCTCTATGCCTTGGCTGCGCCTAGAAATTCTGCCCATCAACGTTATGTACAGAATCTGTGACAAAGTGCAGGCTTGGCGGAGTCCAACCCTCACCGGAAACGAATCAGACTTACTGCCGGGAATGCGGACCAAATTTTGACACCTGTCGTACAGGGCCCGAACAGCCCGTATCAGGGGGTTCGGTACCCCATACTCCTGAAGTGCCCCCCACAGGACTCCCCGAGGGACACGGTCGAACGCCTTCTCCAAGTCTACAAAACACATGTAGACTGCTTAGGTGAACTCCCATGTACCCTCAAGGACCCTGCCGAGGGTGTAGAGCTGGTCCACTGTTCCACGACCAGGACGAAAACCCCACTGCTCCTCCTGAATCTGACTTTCGACTTCCTGACGGACTATCCTCTCCAGCACCCCTGAATAGACCTTACCAGGGTGGCTGAGGAGTGTGATCCCCCTGTAGTTGGAACACACCCTCCGGTCCCCCTTCTAAAAAAGGGGATCCACCACCCCAGTCTGACAATCCAGAGGCACTGTCCTCGATGTCCACGTGATGTTGCAGAGGCGTGTCAACCAGGGCAGCGCCACAACATGTAGAACCTTTAGGAACTCCGGGCGAATCTCATCCGCCCCCAGGGCCTTGCCACCAACCAGCTTTTTTACCACCTCTGTGTCCTCAACCCTGGAGATAGGAGAGCCCGCCTCAGACATCCCAAACTCTGCCTCCTCATGGGAAGGCGTGTTGGTGGAATTGAGGAGGTCTTTGAAGTATTCTCCCCACAGACTCACAACGTCCCAATTCGAGGTCAGCAACGCCCCATCCCCACTATACACAGTGTTGATGGTGGACTGCTTCCTCCTCCAGAGACGCCGGCTGGTGGACCAGAATTTCCTCGAAGCCGTCCGGAAGTCTTTCTCCATGGCCTCACCAAACTCCTCCCACGCCTGGGTTTTTGCCTCAGTGACCACCAAAGCTGCGCTCCGCTTGGCCAGCCGTTACCCATCATCTGCCTCAGGAGTCCCACAGGCCAAAATTGCGCGATAGGACTCCTCCTTCTCCTTGACGGCATCACTCACCACTGGTGTCCACGAACAGGTTCGGGGGTTGCCGCCACGACAGGCACCGACCACCTTACAGCCACACCTCCGGTCGCCCACCTCGAAAATGAAGGTGCGGAATATGGTCAACTTGGACTCAATGTGCCCGCCTTCCCCGGGACGTGGGTGAAGTTCTGCCGGAGGTAGGAGTTAAAACTCCTTCTGACTGGATTCTGCCAGACGTTCCCAGCAGACTCTCACGATACGTTTGGGCCTGCCAGGTCTGACCGACATGTTCCCCCACCATCGGAGCCAACACACCACCAGGTGGGGATCGGTTGACAGCTCCGCCCCTCTCTTCACCCGAGTGTCCAAGACATGCGGCCACAAGTCCGATGACATGACCACAAAGTTGATCATCGAACTGCGGGCTTGGTATGTTGGTGCGAGGGTTTGGGCATCGTTTGAATTTGAGGGATTCTGGTCCCTTATTTCGATTCCGGTTCCAAACGATTCTCTATTCCGATTCTTTTCGTGGTTGGGTCAAAAATGTTTGCATGGTTTAAATAAAGTGTGTCCAAATTATGAACATCCATTTTCTTAGCAGCCCGCAGCATAGACTAAAATTAACATTTGACTCGGGGTTCTTTATAACTAGTATCAATATCAAACCTATGAACTAAATGGAAATGTGTGTGGAACTAACCCAATTGACTTAATATTAATTGTTTCAGGTAAAAGTTAAATATACCATTATTAAAATCGTTATTTTTGTTTGTTTCATCACGTCAAATGATTTATTTGTGCATGTTTTAACTTGACTTTCTGTTTTAAGCTTGTAGCCTTTTATTTTGAAGGGTATACACCGAAACTCAGCATTTTGGCAAGCAAAGTAACTTCACAAGTCCCTCCACCACGATAAGGTGACGGCTCAGGGAGTGGCTTGAAACACGGGCTTAAAATCCTAACCCTGGTTTGGAAAAAGTAACCCAGGTTTGACACCCCAATTTGAAAACCTAACCCAGGCTTAAAACTCTGACTTGAAACACAAACCCTTGTTTGAAATGCTAACTTGAAACCCCAAATCCTTTTTTTAAAAATCCTAACCCAGGCTTAAAACCAAAACTTGAAACGCTAACCCTGCTTTGAACCTTAATTTGAAACTCTATCCCTTGTTTGAAGTCCTAACCCAGACTTGAAACCCCAATTTGAGACCGTAACAAATACTTTAAACCTTGATTTGAAACCCTGACTATTGTATGAAACCCTAACCCTGGCTTTGAACCCAGGCTTGAAACCTTAACTGTTGTTTAAAATTGTAATCCAGGCTTCAAACCCTAATTAGTTTTGTTCCGCAGCGCAACATGAACAGAGACCAGTTTATTCAGGACCCCGCACTGCTGAGGGAGCGAGTCGAAGCCAAACGAGCCGCCATGCAGCAAAGGAAAGGGTAAGGCCCTCGCAGAGGAACTCTCGCCAACAGAGACATTTATTTTATTAAGCGCCGACCGATCCGCCTCAGCATCCGGCCGGAGCGTCCCAGCCACGTGGTGGGCTGTCCCAAAGGCCAGGGGCAGACATTGGACACATTCCTTGACAGACGCAAGAAGGAGGCCAACAAGGGCCGCGGGGCCAACCACAACCGCCGCAACATGGCTGACCGCAAGAGGAACAAAGGTATGATCCCCTCGTGATGGGAAAAGAAGAAAAAGAGGACTGCTGTTTTTTAATGACTGACGCTTTCTCCTTTGGACAAATAATTTATTTGATTGGAAACCAAAGTCAAAAGATGTTTAACGAAAAAAAAGACAAAGCAAAAACTAACACTTGGAAGTAGACGTTTATTGCATTGACCTTGTCGTCCAGTTTGCGCCTTCAAGTCACAAACCACAACTCACCAGTTTTTGTACATGGACCTGATCTGTTAGCACTTTGTAACCACAGCACATGAAAATGCTTAGAATAAATACTTGAATAAGGTCTCAAACCTGATTCACACTTTTAAAATCTACAGTTTTAAAACACAGTTGATGTTTTTAATTTGACAGTGTGTTGACATAATTTGGGACCGGCCAGTGCCAATTTACCTGCTGAGATTTCCGTGGTGGCAGATGAAAAAGCAGTGTCAAAACCACTGTCCTGGTTGTGGGAAAAATTCCCAGAAGAATCCCTGTGGACACGCAACAGTTTCTGATCCAGGTCCTTATAACAAAAGGGTAAAAAAAAATAATAATAATTTGGAGTGTTCCCACGATGACCACTAATTTTCACTGCGGATGGTGCCTAAGGAGGAAACAAGTTAGTAAATCGGACGAACTTCAAACAGAAATGGCCGAATACCTGTGCCTTTCACAGCATAAGTTCTACATTGATTTTCATGCGTCCTGTCGTGATCAACACAAGTGCCGAATTTGGTGTAAATCTGACACACTGGTGCCGGATGCAAATATTTTCTAAATTGCTCCGGGGATGTTTTGTTTTTCATGGCGAATCATCAAACGCTCACATTTTAGTATGAAGAGTCACAACTTCTGCAATAAAAGTGTCACCCATTTGTCTAGTATACAGTGGAAATAAAATGTTTACACATCCTTGTTCAAATGCCAGGCTTTTGTGATATTAAAAAAATGAAACCAAGACAAATCATTTCAAAACTTCAACCACTGTGACGCCATAACCTGTACAGCTCTGTATATGCGCAACCTACTTGCGCAGTCGGCAAAATGGGTCCAAGCATGTCCTCCAGTTCAGGTGAATGGCGAAGTGGGGCATGACAATGCAACTGTAGGAACTTTAAACTACAGTGGTTTTTTTTAAAGACAAGATGTCACCAAAGAGGACAATATTCGATGTTTAGGCTTCATTCCTGTTTTCATACACTACATTGCCGAAGGTATTCACTCACCTGCCTTGACTCACATATGAAAGTGACATCCCATTTCTAATGCATAGGGTTCAGTATGACGTCGGTCCACCTTTTGCAGTTTCATTCGTGTGAAAGTGTTTGCCCCCTTCCTGATTTATTTTTTTGCTTGTTTTTCACATTTAAATGTTTCCCATCGTCAAAGAAAACACAAACACAAAATGCAGTTTTTGGATAAAACTTGCATCCATATTCCGTACCACTTGTTCTCACTTGGGTCATGGGCACGGTGGAGCCAATCCCAGCCAACTCTGGACAAGAGACTGGGTACACCCGGAACTGGTCGCCAGTCAATCCTGTTAAAACAGAACTGGTTTATCATACCAGTTAAATTTCTCTAGCCACATCCAGGCCTGATATTGCTACACTGGTTCACAATCAAGAAACAATTTAAATAGGACCTGCTTGACAAAGTAGACCAAAAGATCCTCAAAAGCCCGACATCATACTGAGATCTAAAGAAATTTAGGAACAAATGAGAAAGAAAGTAATCAGAATCATCTTTATTTGCCAAGTATGTCAAAAACACACAAGGAATTTGTCTCTGGTAGCCGCTCTAGTACGACAACAGTCAATTGACAGAGAATACTTTTGAGAAATAAAGACATAAAAAACACAGTCACTGAGCAATAAAAGGTTACCAGTAATGTAATGTCGGTACAATTTTTATTTTTTAAATTTTTATTTATTTTATTTTATTTTTTTTATAATGTGCAAAAAGATGCAGAGTCCACTAGCAAGTAGAGCAGTTTGAAATTAATAATAGAACAATAGTCCGGTGTAATGACCGTTGTCCAATGAGCGCAGAAATGTCAGGAAATGTGTGCAGTTTAAAGTGACTGGTAGTGCGATAATCTGGGACAATGTTGATTGTGCAAATGTTGCAGATGCTACTCAGGCACATGAGTGGGCCAGTATTGGTCAACAACAGATATTCTAAGAGTGCAGCGTGTCGAGACTATTACAGTGAGTGCACGAGTAATTGGCCCGACAGATATGTGACAACGAACAAAATCGGCAGCATGCTGCATTGGGATTGTAAATTAACTGTTTAAGATGTCAATGGCAAGGGGGAAGAAGCTGTTGGAATGTCTGATTGTTTTAGTTGGCATTGATCGGTAGTGCCTACTTGTGGGAACGAGCTGGAAGAGGTGGTGACCAGGATGTGGAGGGTCCAGGAGGATTTTGCATGCTCTTGTCTTAGTTCTGGCAGTGTAAAAGTCCTCAAGGGTGGGTAGGGGGGTACAGACAATCTTTTCAGCAGTTTTGATTGTCTGTTGCAGTCGGAGTTTGTCCTTTTTTGTAGCAGCTCCAAACCAGACTGTGATGGAAGAACATGGGACTGATTCGATGACTGCTGTGTATAACTGCCTCAACAGCTCCTGTGGCAGGCCGTTCTTCCTCAGAAGCAGAAAATTACTCCAAGAGCGCAGCGACGCCTCATCCAAGCGGTTACAAAAGACCCCACAACAACATCCAAAGAACTGCAGCCCTTACTTGCCTCAGTTAAGATCAGTGTTCATTGACTCCACCATAAGAAAGAGAGTGGGCAAAAATGGCCTGCATGGCAGAGTTCCAAGATGAAAACCACTGCTGAGCAAAAACAACATGAAGGCTCATCTCAAATTTTCCAGAAGATATCTAGATGATCCTCAAGACTTTTGGGAAAATACTTTGTGGTCTGATGTGACAAAGGTTTTTGGAAGGTGTGTGTCCCATTACATCTGGCGTAAAAGTAACACCGCATTTCAGAAAAACATCATCATCCCTAGAGTAAAATATGGTGGTGATTGTGTGATGCTATGGGGCTATTTTGCTGCTTCAGGACCTGGAAGACTTGCTGTGGTAAATGGAACCATTAATTCAGCTGTCTACCAAATCATGAAGGCGAAAGTCTGGCCGTCTGTTCGTGACCTCAAGCTAAAATGGACTTTGGTTCTGCAGCAGGACAGTGATCCAAAACACACCTGCAAGTCCACCTTTGAATGGCTGAAGAAAAACCAAATGAAGACTTTGGAGTGGCCTAGTCAAAGTCCTAACCTGACCTTAAAAAGGCAGTTCATGCTCAAAAACCCTCCAATGTGGCTTAATTACAACAATTGCAAACTGCAAACATTTCTTGTATCCATCTATAAGCTTTCTACACTTCCCACTCTTCCTTTGCAATTTGTTCAATCTCTTGGAACATTTGCAGCGTTCTTTTCCATGTGGTAGAGTTCAGCTCAGCCCAAAGATGTTCAATTGGATTGAGATCAGGACGCATTGCTGGCCATTTGAAAAGTCTTTTTTTTTTTTTTTTCTCTTTTAAACCATTCCTGTGTGATTTTGGATGTGTGCTTTGGGTCTTTGTCTTGCTGGAGGACCCAGTAGCTTCACCTCAAACAAAGTTTTATTACACTGGGTAAGACATCTCTTTCTAAAATCTCTTGATAAGTTTCTTTTTTTTTCCAGTACCAGATGAAACAAAGCAGGGTCACAGCATTATGGATCCTCCACCAGACTATTGCAGTTTATTTAGCTTGCCCGCTCAAAGATCTGTTCTTTTTTCAGTTGAGTTGGAAAGGTTATAGGCCACGATGGTGGAAAAAGTTTTGAAATTATCTTGGTCTCATTTCTTTGTATCACAGAAAGCTGACATTTGAACAGATGTTGACTTTTTATATCCACCGTATCTGGCAAACATTTGGTGTAAAATTGTCGTGAAGAACTGATTTCGTGTGATTGGACACACTGGTGCTGGATGCTAATATTAATTTAAAAAAAACAACCCCTTCAAACCAAAGTTGCAGATTACCTGTGCATTTCACAGCATAGGTTCTTATTTGATTTACGTGTGTCCTATCATGAGAAACACAAGTGCCGACCGAATGTGGCGTCAATCGGACACTGGTGCCGGATGCAAATATTTTGTAGCACTCACCGAGGATGCTGCGCTTGCACAGTGGGCAGGTGTGATGCAGCAACAGCCAGGGGTCCACACAGTCCCGGTGGTACTCGTGTCGGCACGGCAACACACGAAGACACTGTGGACGTTGGCGTGTCACCAGTCTCATTTGCATATTCAAGTAGGTTGTCTTTCTTACCTGGTTGTGGTTAAAGGCCTCCAGACAGACTGCACAGTTGTCTGTCTCGTCGCGCCTCACTTTGGGCCTTCGATAGGTTTTGGTCCGGAGGGACGAGATGGTCTTCTGAACGTCCTGTTTAGGGAGAGACTGATGAAGACGTTGGTCATTAGTGATCAACTGACAGCTGTCAAATCCACATGGATTTACCTCCATGTTGCCGTGGATCTGGCGGTCGTGGTTCTGCCAGCGGGCCTGCAGGATGACACCGGTGCTGAGGAAAAGCGCCACCCATAGGACAGTGTCCCACAACCGCTGCAGGTACTTCTGTTGCGCGCACGCACGCACGCACACACACACACAGGACGGACCTTTTTTTCCCCCCTCGTAGGATATAGTACGAATTGAATTCATGTGTTTCACTGTTAATACGTACTACGTGCTATATGTACCTGCACCTGCGAGTTGGTCTCCCCCGTGCAGATGACGCCCTGCCACTCACCATAGCGCCCCCCTCTGGAGCGCCCGCAGCTCGACCACAGTGTCAGTGTGGCGCCCTGTCCCACAACACACACACACGGTCAGCTACTGACTGTCCTCCAGGGGGTGCTATATCCAACACTCACCAGGTTGTCAGGTAGGATGTTGCCGAAGGTAATCTTAGCAGTCGCATGGAGGCCCCTGAGGAACACACCACACAATACGTAAACATTTTAGCATCAAGCATATGGGGCCATTATTTTAGCGAAACCATTGGCAAATGCATATTTCAATCCACAGTCTATCCATAGTCAGTCACAAATTTTGCATAAATGCAAACGCATAAAGAGAGTCATATATATGCAACAAGAGCCACAAATGTGTAACTTCTCACAAATGTGTAACTAGAGTCACAAGTGTGTACAATTTGTGATCTGTGAATATTGGGCTTCTGGATTGGATATATTCTTACACGTGACTTGTGTACAATTGTGTAGATTCCTGCCGCCGATTACTCACAAATTCATGAGGCGATTTGCAAATGTGTGCGCCTCTGAAATTACACACAACACATCAACAGGGGGTACAAGAACCAATAATATTGTTACGCTCACCAGGCCCTTGACATCTTTCTGTATTTCGGAGACCAGGAAGAACATGGATGGATCTTCTATTGACCCATGGGCAAGTACCATTTAATTAACATTTAAACTGGAATAGTTGCTAGAAAAAAGATGGTAATAATTAGAAAATGTTCACACAAATAGTATCATCACTGAAGCTTTTGAAAAATTTATGATGCTAGCGTCTCTACATCCAGTTAATTGTGTTGTGCTCAAGTTGCTGTCTCCAACTCTTTCAAAGCACAACATGCACAAATCTCAAACGTAACCATTTCCCCCCCCCCCCCCCCCCCCCCCCCAACTAAATCCTTGCAAAAGATAAATATTTAAGAACGAAGATTTAAAGAAGAGCCTGGTTGCATTTAAGAACCATTTACCTTTTACCAAGTGTGTGTCCTTATTATGAAATTAATAAAGTTGAGGAATTGCAGATCAGTGCTGGTCTTGACGGAAAATCCACAGTCCGGCCAGTCGAATACTGAGACAAGACCAAGACTTTTGGGAGTAGAGTCCCAGACAAGACCAAGCCCTTCAAAATGTGGTCCCCAGACCAAAACCGGTCTCAAGTGTTACAACACTACTAATTACGCAGATTCATTTGACACATTTGTGACTCTGGTTAAAGATGCGGATTTTGTTTACAGATTTGTGGATTGAAATAAGCATTTGCAAATAGTTTTGCTACAATAATGGCCTGTCCCAGACAAGCATGTTACCACGAAGCATTTTACTAAATTAGCATGTTTTTATGTGACCATGAAGCATCTCAGCATATTATCATGCTACTATTTTAGCACATTAGCCTACCTGAGCAACGCTCCCAGGAGCCTGGTGACGTTCTCCGACGTCTGGATCACGATGACAGGTTTGGAAAGAACCGGCGACAGATCCATCTAAACCACAACATAAACAAACCTTCATCATCATTTTTATTTCAAGTTATTCTCTTCTTATGGACACACACACTTTTTTTCATACTTCTCTGACTGTGTTTTGGTTGAGAGCCAGGATGATGAGCGCGGATGCTCCGAGCACCAATGCCCGCTTCATCTACGTGACAAAAAATGGACAATACATAGTTTTTGTTAATGAACACACAAAATGGTATTCTGCACCCCAAAAAATTTAAATCTTATTATTCTACCAACTTTTCCCACACGACTCCTGCACGTTTCTCCAACTGATAAAGGACAATTTAGGAATTGTATCACACCCCCCCAATTCACATTTTTTCTCCATTAATCCACATTTTCCAAGACAAGGTACAGCATTGATAAATTAATAGACATTTTCCAGATTTAGAGTCCCCTCCAAAAGTATTGGAACGGCAAGGTCAATTCCTTTGTTTTTGTTGTATACTGAAGACATTTGGGGTTCAAATCAAAAGATGACTGAGACAAAAGTTCAGAATTCCAGCTTTTATTTCATGGTATTTACATCTACAGACCCTTTCCAAAAAAATCGATGATATGGAAAAGTTTTTTTTATTTTCATAAGTCCATTCAAAAAGTTACTCTTTAATGGATTCAGGGCCCGCAATTTCAACAGTTTCAAGTATTTGTTTATTTTTGACATAATTTGGGTTTCCAGCTCCTAAAACCCACGAAATTAGGGATTAAAAAATTAGATCACTAGATGTTAAACACCACAGGACAGAGCACCTTTTGTTTGAAGCCACCCACTTTTCAAGTGAGCAAAAGTATTAGAACATGTGACTGATGGGTGTTTTGTAGTTGCTCAGGTGTTGCCTTTTAGATTGATTGCTTAAACATAGTGCTTGTTTTTGGCTTTGGGTTTCACCTGTGAAAACTAGGCTTTACACCATCAGGATTTTTGGAGCCGATCACAAGATGGAGCAATGTGTCTATTTAAATGGCTTGTTCATTTACTGTATATACTTGTGTACTTAATTGCTCAAAAAAAATATTTACAATAAATGTATCTTTTTCCATCTATTTATGCCAGTGAGGCATAGTGACAGACAGAACAAATGAATGGTCTTCTATTACAGGGCAGGAAGTACATACAGTAATTGTGACATTTTTGTTTGTTGGTGTGCTGTAAGATTTTTCAATTGTAAAATATGTGCCTTGGCTCCATAAAGGTTGGAAATCACTGCTCTGAATAATGCCGTTTGACCAATCCACACTCCAGTCCGGTAGGTGGCGGTAATGCACCTAACTAGTTTGCCAACCGCCAATCAAACTCAAGGAGGAGAATTCAAATCAATTTCCGGTGGAAAGCTGCCAGTTGCATGCCCCTCTTCCTGACTCTTTTGTGACGAATGCGATTGTTACTCCGGACCAGTTTATAATCCGGAAAATACAGTACTATACTAGATAAACTGTATTTTCCAGACTATAAATCACACTTTTTCACTGATCCTGAAACTTATAGTCAGTCAGGTCAAACCAACAATTACAACATGACAGAAATAATTGTAATTATTGTAATTAAATTACTTCACACACATCAAAACTTTAGAGCATGATTCGACAGAACGCCTGCATGTTGCTTACAACCGTTAGTACTAGCAGTAGCTTGCTAGGCTACATAACGTTTTGTTGCTTGCTTGCGAGCAGTATCGTATTAAAAGTACGTGAACATACCTCAAGCAAGCCTTAAACGAACGTCCTCTCCCGAGCACTGGTGACCACCAACACGTTTTCCCCCATGTTGTTCTTCTCTGGCGCAACCCATTATTGTCATTGTCGCCATAGTAACGAGCGTATCCGGTCACGTTTGAGTTGACAAGATAAAGCCCAGTGATCGTAAAAAACGGGATGCGTCTGTATCAGAATACAAGATTTTATTGCAGTAGTCAGACATGGTACAATTGTGAAAGACCAAATGTATCTTGTAGTCTGATCCACGCATTACATGTCTGTCTCAGACAGTTGTTTTTTTTAAACATAACTTTATTGGTGTTCAGATATTTACAGTACTACGTCAGAAGACACGCGACAAGGCTAAAAATAAACTAGCTTTGGATTCGAATGTACTGTACATGACTAAGACGTGGAGTAAATGTCTTTTGCAGAGTCTATCAATGACATTGATCGGATCGGCGAATTATGACATTTAAAACGATCAGCCGATCAGCATAAAATGCTAATTATCGGGCGATACCGATCAGATCGGTGTAAAGTCTAGTGAAAACTGCATTTGCTGTTAAGCAAACATGAAGACCAGAGAGCTATCTGGGGGAGAAAAGCAAGCCATTTTGAAGCTGAGAGAAGAGGGAAAATCGATCAGAGCTATTGCACATACATTGGGCATAGCCAATGCAACAATTTGGAATGTCCCTGAAAAGAAAGACACTACTGGTGTACTGAGCAACAGACATCGAACAGGTTGGCCAAGGGTGTCAACAGCAGTTGATGACAGAAACATTGTGAGAGCTGTGAAGAAACAGACAAAGACAACAGACTGTGACATCTTTGCCAACCTCCACAGGGCAGGGATGAAGGTATCAGAATCCACAGTTCGAAGAAGACTTCGAGAGAAGAAATATACAGGGCATACCACAAGATGCAAACCACTCATCAGCAAAAACAATCGGAAGGCCAGATTGGATTTTGTAAAGAAGTACAGAGATGAGCCACAAAGGTTTTGGAACAAGGTTTTATGGACTGATGAGACCAAGATTAACCTCTACCAAAGTGATAGAAAGGCCAAAGTATAAAGAAAGAGAGGATCTGCTTATGATTCAAAACAAACAAGCTCCTCTGTGAAGGATGGTGGAGGTAATGTCATGGCTTGAGCTTCCATGCCTGCTTCTGGAACGGGCTCACTAGTCTTTATTCATGGTGTAACTCATGATGGTAGCAGCAGAATGAATTCTGAAGTCTACAAAACCATTTTTTCTGGCAATTTACAGAAAAAAGTATCCAAACTAATTGGGAGAAGCTTCATCGTGCAACAAGACAATGACCCAAAACACTGAAAACACAACAAAGGACTTCATCAGGGAGAAAAAGTGGAAGTCTTAGACTGGCCAAGTCAATCACCGGACCTTAACCCAATAGCGCATGCAATTTACCTCCTGAAGAGGAGACTGAAGGGAGAAACCACCAGAACTGAAAGAGGCTGTAGTAGAGGCCTGGAAAACCATTTCAAATGAAGAATGCAACAATTTGGTGAAGTCAATGGGTCGCAGGCTTGATTCAGTTATTGCAAGTAAGGGTTTTGCTACCAAATAATAAGTTATTCCCTTTAATTTTTATTAATGTGTTAATTTAATAATGTTGTTGTGTAAACTGTTTCAATACTTTTGCTCACTTGAAAAGTGGGTGGCTTCAAACAAAAGGTGCTCTGTCCTCAGTTGTTTAACACATCTCGAGGTAAATACCATGAAATAAAAGCAGCTGGAATTCTGAACTTTGGTCACATATCTTGATCTGAAACCCAAATGTCTTCAGAAAACAACAAAACAAAAACAAGGGAACTGACCTTGCCATTCCAATACTTTAGCAAGGAACTGTACATCCTCCTCCCAAATTTCTTGACCATATTTGACAACAGGCACAGCTCCAGGATTTTTTTCTCTTCTGGAGTGAAGCGTGTGCTGAGAAAATAATAAATTTTCATAACTTCACTTACTTTCTTCAAACCATTCCAACTTAAAAGTGCCGCATTGTACATTTCAACCTTTGCATTAATTCCACAGCATTTTATTTCCTCTTCAGCACTCACAAGGAAATTCTGAAGAAATTGCACTCTCTTGTATGACTATAATGTGACAAAAGGCCTTACCCTGCTGACCACAGCCTCGGTGAAGGACTCCTGCTGCCGGCTCCCGGCGGACACTTGGTGGTCCTCCACGGGCATCACGCCGATCCAAAGCTCCCCCTCCTCCTTGTCATCTCCGCTCACCTGCGGCTCCGAGTCCTTAATCTAACAAAAAATGGTCTTAAATCCATGCACATTAGGTAATAATCCCCATACAACCGTAAATGTGTTCCACGGACCAGAACTAGTTCTCCCTCCAGGCTCTCCGGTTCCTCGTCGGGACCCTCGTTACTCTTTCCTCGGCTAGCGGTCACCACCTCCCCGCGGAGAAGAGTGCCGCTAAACCGCTGCTCCGCGTACACCTCCACCACGGCGACCCACGGACGAGTCGGAGCCGCCGCCGCGAAAGGCAGCACCAGCCCCGGCCACAGAAGCACGAGCAGCGGGGACGCCATGGTGGTCCAGCCCGACAGCGGAGAGGTAAAAGCGGTTTCAAGAGGTTTTTATACGGAGCCGGTTAACTGTCAGCCATTGTTTTGCTTGAGCCGTTACCTAATGCGAAAGAATGTAAACAAGCGAACAGCACTTCCGGACCACACCGGAAACTGCGGGAGTAGAACCGTGACCTCACCTAGCGCAAATATATATATATAGATATATATATATTAAAAAATAATTACGGGAGTTCACTTTAATAAGCATCACATTCATTTAATATACATGTCCGGTGTTTTCACTTTCAACCACGGCGGCAAACTCATTTTCACAGAGGGCCACATCAGCCAAATGGTTGCCTGTTTGAGGGTGGACGACTGGCTAGCACATCTGCCTCACAGTTCTGAGGACCCGGGTTCAAATCCGGCCTCTCCTCTGTGGAGTTTGCATGTTCTCCCCTTTTGTCCGGGTGCTCCAGTGCCGCCATAAATGTACTCCTTAATGTTAAATAAGGCTATTACTTATTCAAGTTACAAATATTACATATGCATTTACTTAGATGTAAAAGAAAAAACAAGTTTGCTTGTTGATCTGTTATAACATAAATATTTTTAAATTTGTCAAGTTAAGAAACACGCATTACACCAGCAATCAATGATCCAACTATCCAAGTGAATGAAAACATTAAACACTAGTTAGAGTAAGACATTAACGGTACAATCAACAGTTGTGCGCCGCTAAGAACATTTGTGACAGATATAGCATTATACACAAACAACCTGCTGACAGACCTTTAGCATACACCATCTTAACACAATCAGTATTGCTGGGCAATGCCAGTATATTACCAATAGGACTGTTCCTTAACCCATCAGATTACAAATTCATCCTCACAGAAGCGCTCAATGACCTCACCATTTTTCCATTCTGATTGCATGCACAAATTAGCAATACAGCGGTGCTTTGAGATATGAGTGACCTGACATGAGTTTTTCGAGACACGAGCTTTCGTTTGGCAGACTTTTTTTTTGTTTTGACTTGCAAGCGAAAATTTGAGATATGACAGTTGCGTGGTGGCAGTGAACTTAACTTGGCTCACTGCACAGCGAGCACCTGTATGGCAGATTGAAAAATTAAATTGAAAAAAATTTGTAATAATAAAAAAAAAAGAGGATTTGAGCTGTTTATTGCTACTCCCAGTTAAAGTGAAAGTTTACTGTCAAACTCAACATAAAACAGAAAATGACGTGTATTTAAAAAAAAACAAAAAAAACATAACTTTGTCTTTACAGTCCGTTAGCTTAATGGTAACACAATGGGGAAACCATAGATGGGCTAACGAATGCAATCGGTGTCGCGGTGCTATAACCATACATGCAAATCCTTTAGGCGAAATTCAATGATCTAAATGTCGGTCGCTGCTTTTATCAATTATTGCTTATTTAGCAACTATTTCGTGAGCGAGACTACGATTTAAACTTTGGCACTGTTTGCCCCAATCCAATTTAAGTGCTAGTGACGTTGAGGTCTAGTTCACCAATCAAACGACACAAGAAAGTCACATGACCTCACACAACGTCTTCTATTGGGCTTCTTGAGTATAGGTTTTACAACTCGATAAACCAGCTCTTCGTCATGCCTACGTGGCGGCCATGTTGGGAAGGTCGTCCTTACCATGAAGGCAACGGCGCGCTGCGCTTGTTTACATTAAACGAACAATAGTATTTGTCTGGCACTGTCTGCCTAAACGTGGATATTTCAGCTCACTTATAATTTGAGAAAACACCGGGCAGTAAATTGCAAGTTTTGTTGTAGTTTTGACTGTGCGTACACACATGCCCACACATAGAAACGTCAGAATTTGCATTTTAGTTAATTTATTTTTAATGTTCATGCTGTGGTTAAAAAATCAGAAGTTACTCACTATTTACTCAGTACTTGAGTAATTATTTCACTGTGTACGTTTTACTCAAGTAATTTTTTTTAGGACTACTTTTTACTTGAGTCACATTGTCAAGTAACAGTACTTTTACTTGAGTACAACATTTGGCTACTGTACCCACCTCTGGAGCGGACATCCTCTCTTGCTACTCTTATGTTTAAGCAACATTTTTGCTCATCAGATCAGCCAGTGTCGTATTTGTTGGGCTGGTCTTTTTGTATTTTCGCGTTGGTGCTGCGGGTCGTGGTCCTGGTTGTGGTCTCATCGGAACCGCGAACCACACGTAACATCGGCGACAAGAGTTGATCCGCTAGTACATCTTGTATTAGGAAATGCGCCTACATTTATGTAATTAGTTTTCGGATGTTAAAGTTAAATGTATTAAGCGAAGGAGCGATCTTAGGGGATTATGTCACAACACAGAATGAACTAACGAACTTCAAATTTAGCAATGGCTAATAAAAACTGAAAAATATTGTACTTAATATTCTCCTGGAGGATGCATTTGGGATTGGCCTTTGAAGTTGGTAATTGTGAAAAATGAAGTGAAACAGACAATGGTTTTAGTCAATTCTTTTTCTGCGTGAAGAAAAAGGCATATGTTCTTTATCCTCTGTGAGGAATGACTAATATTACGGCGATTTACTGAGGAGCTGAGACTGGCTCCATGCACAATAAAACTATTTTTGTATTATACCCCACCGCCCCAACCCCCAGTGGCCAAAGTGCACCCACCAGAACGAGCAGCACAGTATATATTGAATTGAAACAAAACATTTTTTAGCCAAAACGGTTTATTTACATTGTTACATCTTTATGTATTTTTATATAAAGTACACTATTATAGTGCCATTTTTCTTGTCACAAAACATTACAAATATTTTTGGAAGTGCTTTGGGAGGCTGGAACAGATTAATGGCATTTCCATTCGTTCCAATGGGGAAAGATGTTTTGAGTGATGAGCATGGTCACAGAACAAATTAGTCGTATCTCAAGACACCACCGTACAAATTGAATATAATTTTTAAATAACTTATCCAAGAAAAAATTAGACCACACTACCTTCATAAATATTTTATGAAAACATTTTTATTGCACCATTATATCACACGATTGATTGAATGACTATTACATATTTGGTCTGTCTCCATATGTCACATTACATACATGGCAAAATGGTTCACAATTTAAACAGTTATTTTGTACACTTTGTTCAAATACATGCTTTTATTTATTATCTTATGTACATATATACAAGAGGAGCTCACATTTCTTGCCACATTGTAAACACACTCTGCATCATTAACAAACAGTTTGGCTATCTAATGTGATTTTGCTGGCACTTAACGCATTGAAATCCAATTCAAAATGTTCAGCTGAGACACTTTTAGAAGTCAGGTAAAAGTTTGTCCTCATTTTGGCAGCGGTCGTCGCAGTTTGGAACTAAGGCAGAATGAAAATGAGGATGTCGTTTTATGTCCGTTGCTTTTCTCATTTTTAAATCCACGAGTGTTGTCGTCAAGCACCAGTTTTAAGGACACCAAGCGAAGAAAGGTACTCAAAACGACCCACCGGAAGCTGACTCGTATCGTCATTACGGCCGTTCTTTTTACAATTAATGATAATATATGATGATTATTTCTAAAAGGCTTTCAAATGACATTTAAATGCGCTTATTTTGCATTATTTTCCACCAACAAATGGAGGGAAAGAGCTGCAAAATGGTTGCTGTTAAAAGTTCACTACGTAAGAGCACAGGTTGAAGCTAACAAGCTAGCATTTATCTTCTAATAACTCGGAAATCAAAATGTTTGTAAACATCAGGATGGTAATTTAGGAGGAATGTGTAATTTTGGCCCCGATAAATTACTGCAGAACTAAATGTAGACAATAGTTGCAGTAGTTGGTTGTTGGTACTTCTAGTTCCTGGACTTAAAAGTACTACCTCTCTAGCAGAATAGTCTTTCTGCTGAGATAAATTACCCTAGAACTAAATTTAGACAATAGGTAAGCTCCACCTAAATTTCCTAGAACTTTTAGTTCTTGGTAATTGAAAGGTTCCGGTTTCAACTGGACACGGTCAAAGCCTACCCTAAAGGTTCCTGGACTTCTTGAAAGTACTACCCCCCTTAGCAGACTCTTCTTTTGGTCCCAAAGAACTAGTTCAGAACATATTTTTGGGACAATATTTCCTGCAGTTCTAACATATGCTTAAGTGCCAGGACCTTTTACTTCTTGGAACCTCTAGTTCCTGGAAGTGAAAAGTTCTAATCATAAGTGTGTGTGTCTCCCCAAAGGTTCTTGGACCTCTGGGAAGTACTACCCCCACAGCAAGGTCTTCTTTTGGCCTCTGGTAAATTACTAAACTAAATTTAGACAATCCTCTAAAAGTTGCTAGTTTCACTCAACCTAAAGTTACAGGTACTTTTAGTTCTTGTTAATTGCAGTTCCTGGTCTTTAGAGCTGCACAAAGGTTCTGGACCTCTCAAAAGTACTACCCTGCCCTTATCAAGGTCTTCTTTCGGCTTCGATACATTACTCCAGATATAAATGTAGACAATAATTCTTGCAGCCCAAACACACAAAGGGCCTCCAAAGGTTCCTAGTTTCACCTAAGGTTCCTGGAACATATATTTCTTGGTACTTGTAGTTCTTGGAACTAAACTGTTCTACTCGCATATGTTCAGAGCCCGCCCTCGAGCTTCCCAAAACACATTTTCAGACTAAAGTTCCAGGAACTTTTAGTTCTTGGTAATTGTAGTGTTGGAAGGTATTTTTTTTAGCCCTGGTAAACTACCCTGTAACCAACTTTTAAATGGTTTAAATGGTCCAAATACACAGTAGTCCTCTAAAAGTTGCAAATTCCACCTAAAGTTCCTGGAATCTTTAGTTCTTGGTACTTGTAGTTGTTGGACCTCTCTAAAGTACTAGCCCACTACAAGGGTCTTCTTCTGGCCCCGATAAATTAGCCTAGAACAACAATTAGGCAATAATTCCTGCGGTCCAAACACACAATGGTCTTCCAAAGCTACTGAAAGTTCCAGGAACATTGAATTCTTGTAATACATACCAGTCAGATTTGTTAGCGAACCAAAAGTTCTGTCCACCTCCGAAGTACTGCCCCCATACTAAGGTCTTCTTTTGGTCCCAATAAGTTACCCAGAACTACATTTAGGCAATAATTCCTGCAGTCCAAACACCAAGGTCCTCCAATGCTGCCTAAAGTTCCAGGATCTTTTAGTTTTTGGTACTCCCGGTTGCCGGAACCACACAAAATAGTGTTCCTAAAGTCCCTAGTCCCGGGATAAAGCGAGGGCTGCGTTCACCTGCCCTCCTCGGCGGGCCGTGTCTCTGACTTGATCTTGACGAACTCCTTGGCGATGTCGTCGTTGGGCCTCTGGGCCAGGATGCGCATGACGGTGGTACCGGTCTGGTCTGTGGCGATGCCGGGACCCAGGGGGCACCAGCAGACGCAGGCGCGGCGCTCGGCCACGTCTCGTAGCTGCAGCACGGCCACGCCCACCACACGGTCGGCGCGGCCAAAGCAGTAGTCCTTGACTGACGCGTGCAGCTCACAGCACTCCCAACCCTCTTTGCCCAAAACGCTGACAAGGAAGGAAACACGATGTTAATGTACACATTTTACTAGAGATGCTACAATTAATTGATTAATCGACATTTAATCAATTATCAAATTAACTATTTTGATAATCGATTAATCGTTTAGAGACCTTGCATAACTTAAAATTGTCCAAATCCATCGGAATTTCAGCCTCTCAACAGTATGTGTTCTCAGTTTTCTGTCGTACTCCATGAAAGCAGACTGATTATCGTTTATGTTTAACCAAAATAAGACATTTGCAAACATCAGCTTTTATTTTAGAAATCATTCCTCAACATTTGGGCCGATTTTGGACGGATGTTATGGACCGAACCAGGAACTGAATTATAATCAACTTGTTTGTTCATTTTCTGCATTGTCAATTTGAAATAATGCCCTGTTTTGAATAAAGGGATAGACATTTAAGTTTTTTTTTTTTAATCCATTCACCGATCAATAAAAAAATTAATTGACAGAATAATCAATTATTAAAATGTTAGTTGCAGCCTTACATTTTACATTAACACACACACAAAGTAATTTTATATAATGTATATAAATGTACAGAAGAATTACATTAAACAAAGACTTTTTAACCAATGGAAAACCTATACAATACACTAATGCCCAGGACTATAAAAGTAGCAAACTTTCCACCTCAAACCCTAACCAGGCTCAAAACCCAGTCACTCTTGTTTCAGGCTCAATACCTTCATTTCTAACCCTAACCTAGACTCAAAAGTCTAGCTTCAAACCCTACTTTGAAAGCATAACACCGTTTTAAAAACCAGAATTTCTGTTTCTGAAGCCCAACACAGACTTAAATTCTGGTCCACCAGTCGGTGTCTCAGGAGGGGGAAGCAGTGCACCATCAACACTCTGTATAGTGGGGATGGGGCGCTGCTGACCTCGACTGGGGACATTGTGAGGCGGTGGGGAGAATACTTCGAAGACCTCCTCAATTCCACCGACACGCCTTCCCATGAGGGAGCAGAGTCTGGGTTCTCTGAGACGGGCTCTCCTATCTCTGGGGTTGAGGTCACTGAGGTCGTTAAAAGAGTCCTTGGTGGCCAAGCCCTGGGGGTGGATGAGATTCGCCCGGAGTTCCTAAAGGCTCTGGATGTTGTGGGGCTGTCCTGGTTGACACGCCTCTGCAACATCGCATGAACAGTGCTTCTGGATTGGCAGACTGCCAATCCAGAAGGACTGTGTGTGTTTTTAAGAAGGGGGACCGGAGGATGTGTTCCAACTACAGGGGGATCACACTCCTCAGCCTCCCTAGTAAGGTCTATTCAGGGGTGCTGGAGAGGAGGGTCCGTCAGGAAGTCGAATCTCAGATCCAGGAGGAGTAGTGTGGTTTTCATCCTGGGCGTGGAACAGTGGACCAGCTCTCCACCCTTGGCAGGGTCCTCGAGGGTGCATGGGAGTTTGCCCAACCAGTCTACATGTCTTTTGTGGACTTGGAAAAGGCGTTTGACGTGTCCCTCGGGGGGTCCTGTGGAGGGTGCTTCGGGTGTATGGGATACCGAACCCCCTGATATGGGCTGTTCGGTCCATGTACGACAGGAGTCACAGTTTGGTCCGCATATCCGGCAGTAAGTCGGATTCGTTTCCGGTGAGGGTTGGCCTCCGCCAAGGCTGCCCTTTGTCACCGTTTCTGTTCATAACTTTTATGAACAGAATTTCTAGGCGCAGCCGAGGCGTAGAGGGGGTCCGGTTTGGTGGCCTCAGTATTGCATCTCTGCTTTTTGCAGATGATGTGGTTCTGTTGGCTTCATCAAGCCGTGACGTCCAACTCTCACTGGAGCAGTCCGCAGCTGAGTGTGAAGCGGCTGGGATGAGAATCGGCACCTCCAAATCTGAGACCATGGTCCTCAGTCGGAAAAGAAGAAGAATGAGAAGAAGAATCACCTTCGGGTGACGTGCCCTCTCCGGGTCAGGGATGAGATCCTGCCCCAAGTGGAGGAGTTCAAGTATTTTGGGGTCTTGAGGGAAGAATGGAACGAGAGATCGACTGCCGGATCGGTGCGGACTTTGTATCGGTCCGTTGTGGTAAAGAAGGAGCTAAGCCGAAAGGCGAAGCTCTCAATTTACCGGTCGATCTACGTTCCTCCCCTCACCTATGGTCACAAGCTGTGGGTCGTGACCAAAAGAACGAGATCCCGGATACAAGCGGCCGAAATGAGTTTCCTCCGCAGGGTGACCGGGCTCTCCCTTAGAGATAAGGTGAGAAGCTCGGTCATCCGGGAGGGGCACAGAGTAGAGCCGCTGCTCCTCCACAACGAGAGGAGCCAGATGAGGTGGCTGAGGCATCTGATTCGGATGCTTCCCGGACGCCTCCCTGGTGAGGTGTGCCGGGCACGTCCCACCGGGAGGAGACCCCGGGCACGAACCAGGACACGCTGGAGAGACTACTACGTCTTTCGGCTGGCCTGGGAACGCCTCGGGATCTCCTCGGAAGAGATGGATGAAGTGGCTGGGGAGAGGGAAGTCTGGGCGTCCCTGCTAAAGCCTATCTCAGCTGACTTCGGGCGAAAGGCAGACTGCAGCCTGAACTGGTTGCCAGTCAGTCGCAGGGGACAAATAGACACAGAAACACTCACACTTCACACTCACATTCACGCCGTCACTGAGTGGGAACTGAACCCACGCTGCCTGCAGCAAAGTCAGGCGAGTGTACCACTACACCATCAGTGATGGCTTGAAAACCGAATTTGAAAATATAACTCTTGTTTAAAACAGCCCAGACTTAATACCCCAATTTGAAATACAAACCCCCATTTAAAATCCTAATTTGAAACCCTAATCCTTGTTTGAAACCCTAACGCAGGCTTGAAATGTACATATATAATATAATATAATGTAATGTATGTATGTGTGATTATGTGCCTCACAATTGGAAGCTCTCGTTGAACTTGGCGCTCCAGCAGTTGTTCTTGGACTTGGTGGTGAACTTGCGCTTCTTGTCTACCAGCGCCGGTCCCAGCAGGGAAACCTCCACGAACGGACGGAACATTCCGGATGTCTGCCAGCGAATGTCGTTCACGCTGATCACTGATGGACGGGAACACAATAACTCAGCAACTCTAATTTCATGAAGTATGGTAAATATAAATAGAGGAAGTGGTGGTCAGTGATGCTACAGTATCGTAACACGTTACTCTATGACCAATTTTACACAGTCGGTACGGAAAGTATTCAGACCCCTTAAATTTTTCACTCTTTTTTTATATTGCAGCCATTTGCTAAAATCATTTAAGTGCATTTTTTTCCACAATGTACACACAACACCCCATATTGACAGAAAAAAATGGAATTGTTGAAATTTTTGCAGATTTATTAAAAAAGAAAAACTGAAATATCACACAGCCATAAGTATTCAGACCCTTTGCTCAGTATTTAGTAGAAGCACCCTTTTGAGCTAATACAGCCATGAGTCTTTTTGGGAATGATGCAACAAGTTTTGTTGAGGAGAGGCTTCCGTCGGGCCACTCTGCCATAAAGCTCCGACTGGTGGAGGGCTGCAGTGATGGTTGACTTTCTAGAACTTTCTCCGCTTTCCCAACTGCGTCTCTGGAGCTCAGCCACGGTGATCTTTAGGTCCTTCTTTACCTCTCTCACCAAGGCTCTTCTCCCCCAATTGCTCAGTTTGGCCGGACGGCCAGCTCTACGAAGGGGTCTGATCGTCCCAAACTTCTTCCATTTAAGGATTATGGAGGCCACTGTGCTCTTAGGAACCTTAAGTGCAGCAGAATTATTTTGGTAATCTTGGCCAGATCTGTGCCTTGCCACAATTCTGTCTCTGAGCTCTTCAGGCAGTTCCTTTGACCTCATGATTCTCATTTGCTCTGACAAGCACTGTGCGCTCTAAGGTCTTATATAGAGAGGGATGTGGCTTTCCTAATCAAGTCTAATCAGTATAATCAAACACAGCGGGACTCCAATGAAGGTGTAGAACCATCTCAAGGATGATCAGAAGAAACGGACAGCACCCGAGTCTGAATACTTACGGCTGTGTGAGATTTCAGTTTTTCTTTTTTAATAAATCAGCAACAATGTCATCAATTACGTTTTTTATCTGTCAATATGGGCTGTTGTGTGTACATTAATGAGGAAAAAAATGAACTTAAATGATTTTAACAAATGGCTTCAATATAACAGAGTGAAAAATTTAAGTGGGTGTACCCACTCTAAGTAACTAGTAAGCTAACATGTTATTTCCTGACAAGTACAGTGGACCTCGCTATTCTTGGGGGATAGGAACTGGGCTGGACCGTGAATAGCGAAAATCCGTGAATAATTGAGGCCCATTACACCGGGGAACAATTATAAAATTATGTTGAGTTAGATTTTTATGCTGATTAAAACTAAAATTGGCATGCTGATTCCAAAATTCCAGTCAGTTATTTTCTAGCATGTCAAGTTTATTTTCTCCACAGATTACTTTCCAGATAAGCAAAATTCCACTGATTAGCTGTAGTAAGACTTGCCAGCTGATAACAATTGGACTCATCTACAACTACGTGGCAACCTGTTTGTGCAGTCACAATTGAAACAGTACGGTGAGGTGTGTGTAGCTCCCAATAGGTCGGTACTATCAATATCTGCAAACGGAAAGCTAGCATAGTAGGAATTAAGGATTTGTGCCATATCCTTTGTAAAACATAATAGTGTTAAATAAACATTGCATTCATGCCTGTTTCTTTCATATTTCATTGTATGTCAATATTTAAAAAGTTTTATAGAGCAAGCAAAAATCTGTTAAGTACAGTATTTTTCATATTCTTTAAAGAAAACAGGGATATATAGTTCAAAAACTTGATGTGATAGAGAAAAACTGAGATCAGTTTTGGATTCCACACCCAAAAATTTGTTAAAAACAGCTGTCAGACCAAACTCAACAAAAATTGTATTCCCCAGTGTTAACGCCTTGGTAAAAAACAACAACTTTTTTTTAACCCCAAGAATTCTTGAATAAGATGGGATAGACCGCCAATATGCGTTTTCATGGTTGGTTCCGACTTGAAACTTTCCATTTAATTGATTCACAAAAAGGTTCATCTTGTGTGGGTCACGTGTGCACAAATTCCCCTGCTGGCCAAATCCTGATTGTCATTTGAACTATGTGTGATGGCTTTTTTGCAGTCTTGAAACAGTGTCCGCATGGGGAATAATCCCTGAAATTAAAACACCATAATTATATCTTGTGGGGCTCATTAATGTAATGTATTTATGATTAATGTGTGGTTAAGACGTCAATCATTGTGAAGCCCTTGGAGACTTGTGGTGAAGGGGATCATCAATTATTTTTGTATTTAATTTCAATTTGCTACACTCATAATAAAAAATTTGGCAATGTTTGGTCCTGTGCGGTGTCGCTGAACTTCTAAATCGAACCAGTTTGTTACCTGAGGGGGGGAAAAAAAGCTCAGAACTCAAAACTGAATTGGAAAACAACAAAAACTTCTGAATCATAGTAGTAAGTCATGAAATATGTTACTACTCATAACACATTTCATGGCAAATGATGTGCGATATCTTATTTGGCGAGATCTACTCAAAGCGTTGTCATACATGGGAACTTTTTTTTTTTTTTAGCAGACTATAAGAAAAAACGTGAAGTTGGCTAAGCAGCAACAGGACAACTAAAATGCAAAACCTCTGTGGATCCACTACGCTGTTTTCCTCATCTTTTCATAAATCATGCCAACACGTGAACGACTTGTCAAAACACTGAGGTTTCATACGTAAGCATTGACATGATTTGCCTACAACAAATCCTGCTTCAATACGCGCTTCTGAAATTACTCCCGGGGTTGCTCGACATGCTTCGAAGGCTCGGCACGATTTTGTCCATCACTACCTTTGACGTTGACTTTGCGGTCCTTGGTGAGGACGTCCACCTGTAAGACGACTTCGCCAATTGGTTTCTCCACTCCAGAACCTCAAACGCAAAAACACAAAAAGTCACTTTTGGCATCAACGCTGATTACTACTGGAAGTGCTGTATCACACACATTTAGAACACAACATTCTCAATTCAAACCGAAACCTTGGGTTGAAACCATAATTTGACACTGTAGCCCTGGCTGCAAACCTTACTTTGAAACCCTAACTCTGACTCAAAGCTCCAACTAAGTTGAAACCCTAACCCTGACTTGGAACCCTAATTTGAAACCCTAACTCAGGGTTGTCAAACACATCGTAGTTCAGGGGCCCACATAAAGCCCAATTTGATGTCAAACTAAAATCATACCACACTTAATATATTCATAATTAACAGTTTTTTCCTTTGTTTTAACACAAAACAAGTACACAAGGAAAATCTTTAAATGATTACATAAAAAAAAACCATCTCAGATTTCTTGAGAAAAGGGTTAGTTACATTTGTTAAATGTTAATTCTCAAAATTGTCCCTATTCCCCACGGCCCCTTAAGCCTCTTATGTATTTTTGTTCACTTTCAAATTCCTTCTGCGGGCCGGATTGTACCCCCTACTGGGGCGGTTTGGGCCCGTGAGCCGTATGTTTTTAACCCCTGCTTTAACCCAGGTTCCAAACCCCAACCCAGATTTCAAACTCTAACCCTGATCTAAAAGCCTAAACCAGCCTGGAAACTCTAATCCTATTTTGTAAGCCTAAGCCTTGTTTGAAACCCTAGCCCGGACTCAAAACCTTACTTTGAAACATTAACCCTAGTTTAAACCCTAGTCTAACCCTGATTCAAAACACTAACACTGTCCTGAAACCCTAACCCAAGCTTGAAACCCAAATTTGGAACCCTAACCCTGGCTCAGAACCCTATCTTGAAACCCTAACCATTATTTGAACCTCTAATGCAGGATTGAGGCTTTAACTTGAAACCTTGGCATGTTTGAAACCCAAAACCAGGTTGAAAACCGTAACCGCAAATCCGTAACTCTGATTCAAAATCCTTACCCTTTGAAACAATAACAAAAGCTTGAAACCCTTGTTTAAAACCCTCATGCAGAAATTCTTATTGAAACCCCAACCCTTGGATTGAAGTCTTAACATGAAACCATAACTCTGACTTAAAACTAATTTAAAACACAAGTATTGTTTGAAACTTACTTTGAAACCCGAGCCCTTGCTTGCAACCCTAATTAGAAACTCACTCTGGCTTGAAACTCTAATTCGATAATGTCAACCCAGTCTTGCGTAACGGAGTACAAATTCCTCGTTACTGTCCTTAAGTAGAATGTTCACACATCTTTGTTATTTTTATTTCTGGCATACTCCACAACATTCCCTCAGTAAAATGTATACTTGTACTCTGATATATTTCCCCTAACCATCTTTCACTACTCATTAATATTACTACAAGGTGCCTTTACCTTCTACCAAAGTTATTTTCTGTACCTTCACTGAAGAATAACTTTCACGTACTTGATACAAGACAAAATGACGAAAATTCAAGATTGACAGATGACATCATTCAGGGGGCGAGGCTTAAGAGCTCACCTCGATCAGGTCGAGTCTTCTCATTGGCCGTGATTCGAATGCCCATGCCGCTGTGCACTACACACAGACGCACACACACACATTAAGCATGCGATTTGATGAGTGCTAGGTGCGTGTGTGTGTGTAGTGTTATGGTCGTCACCTTGTTGGCGTTGCGTGCTGACGAAAGTCCTAATGAGGGCGTCCGTGCTCTGAGAGTAGAGCGATAAAGCGTAACTCAGCGATGACAACTCGGGACTTTTCTCCACAAAAGATTTCTTCAGGCCGTTTCCTCCAGCGTGGAAATATTGCTACAACAACAACAACACAATTATATTAAATTGATTAATCATTCATTCATTTACCATACCACTTATCCTCACTAGGTTTGCGGGCGTGCTGGAGCCTATCCCAGCTGACTCTGGGCCAGAACTGGTCGCCAGCCAATCGCAGGGCAAGTTGATTATATTTAATTGAATAAAGTTCCTTAGCTTGAGGAAGAAAAGATGCTAAACCACGAGAAGCCAGATTGCGCAATCTTATATTTAGCCTAAGTGGCGAAATGTTAAAAGCACTTGAAAGTGCTTGTTTGGAAACCTAAAGCAGGCAGCTTGAGACCCTACTTTGAAACTGTAACAAGGGCTCGAAACCCTACTTTATAACCCTAACCTGCACTTGAAACCCAGATTTGAAACACTAAGTGGCTTGAAACCCTATTTTGAAACCAAAACCTACCTTAAAACCCTAACCCAGGCTTGAAATTCTAATTTGAAGCCCTAACCTTTGCTTGAAGCCCCAATTTGAAAGCCAAACCCTACTATACAACCCTAACCCAAGCTCATTTCTAACTCAAATTTAAAACTTTAATCCTTGTTAGAAACCCGAACCCTGTCTTGAAATCCTACCTTTACTTTAAAACCCTAATCTTGTCTTGAAACACTAAAACTGTAATATAAACCTTAATCCTTGTTTGAAACTCTAATCCTGGCTTGAAACCCTAACCCTCATTTGGAACCCTAACCCTGGCTTAAATCCCTAAACCATGTTTTAAAACTTCAACTGCCTGAAATACTAAATTGAAATCCTAACCGTGTCTTGAAACCATGACCCTTGTTCAAAGCCCAAATTTTAAACTTTTAACTGTAGTTTGAAACCCTAACTTGAAAACCAAACCCAGGTTTAAAATTTTAATCCTAACCCTGGCTTTGAACCCAACTTTAGGCTTAGTCATGTGACTCAATGGCTCCACCTACCTTGAGGCTCTCCAGGCTGGCATCCACCACTGTGCACTGCTTGGGCGTCAGCATTTTTGCCTCACCTCCGCCGCCACCCTAAAAGACAAATGTGGTCATAATCATAATACTAATCATCATCATAACAATAAGATATGTTAGTTACCTTGAGGTTGGACAGTCCTTTGGCAGCAGTAAGGATCTGAGCACCCTGTAATTATTATACATAATACGTTATTATTATTAAGGCCCGATGGATTAATCGGATGGCCACTGTAATCGGCCGATATTAGCTCTTTTCAAATCGAACAAATATCGGCTGATTTTTCTTTTTTTTTTCAGATTGTTGTAACTGTTGTAAAGTCAAACAAATACTACATACAAATACAATACAAAATATTGTAAAACAGTCAAATGTTATGCCTGTAATTCATGTCTTCATTGTTGTAACGGACCCAAAAATACGTTATTTTATTAATTATATATATATATATTTTAATTATTTGACCAATTGATCAGTTATCAGAATTTTATTCTACCAATTATCGGCATCGGCTTAAAAAAATCCATATCATTCGGGCCCTAATTATTTTTGTTTTATGCCATATTTCAAGCGTGTTTGAAACAACAGTTTTTACTGGCTACCAGCAGATGGCAGCAAAGCGCTTCTACTGCACGACCATATAACGGTAGTAGCGCGTATACAAAGTTAAGGAGGACGTCAGTGAAGAAGCACTGACAGGATTACGGTTACAAATTTAGGGTTTTGAGCCTGGTTTGGCGTTTCAAACAAGGGTTAGGGTTTAGAATTTGCGTTACAAGGAGGTTTAGGGTTTTAATTGAGATTTCAAGCCCGGGTTACAATTTAAAAGTAGGGGTTCAAGCCAGGGTTATGGTTTTAAATTAGGTTTTTGAGCTAGTGTTACAGTTTCAAAGTAGGTTTTCAAGGTAGAGTTATAGGGTTTTAAATTAGGGCGTCAAACAAGGATTAGGGTTTCAAGGTGGGGTTAAGGTTTCAGATAAGGGTTTTAAGCCTGGGTTAGGATTTCAAATTAGGGGTTAAAGCCTGGTTCACTTTTACAAATTGGGGTTTCAAAGTAAAGTGTCAAACCAGGGTTACGATTTTAAAATAAGGTTTGAAGACAAGGTTACCGTTTCAAATTAGGGTTTCAAGGTAGAATTGGGGTTTCAAAGAAGGTGTTTTTCAAGACGGTTGTAATTTCAAATGAGGGTTTCATGCCAAGGTTACTGTTTTAAATTAGGGCTTTAAACAAGGATTAGGGTTTCAAAGTAGTTATGGTTTCAAATAACCAGGCTGGGGTTGTAATTTCAAACAACGGCAAGAATTTTCAATTGGGCCTCTGAGTATGGGTTTCAAAGTAAGGTATCAAACTACGGTTAGGCTTTCAATGGGTTAGAAGTTGGTTATTATTTTGTTACCAGGCTGTCGTTAGAGTTTGGCAGCACGATGTTCTTCTCCAGACCACAAAGGACCGCCTTCCACAAGTCCTTCAGGATCTTCTTCAGGACTGCCTTCTCACATACGTCTGCAAACACGCTCAGACTACACGCACGCACACGGGAAATAATGAGACCAAGTTGATGATGATGTAAGTAAAAAGGATGATAAAATACGTAAAGTGCATATGTACTTGGCGTCCAGGAATTCCATGAGCGGTCTCAACATGGCGTCGGCATCCCCCTCGGCCGTGTTGGGGTTGGGGGGGCCCCTCATCTGGTACAGAAGCGCGGACATCTGATGCATGCAGGCATTGATGCGCATCTGAAAGCTGAATGAAGGGCAAGCAGAAGAAGAAAAACGCAATCTGTCAGTCAACATGATTGATGAAAAATAAATTGACTGTGGGTGAAATTGTTCGTTTGTTACAATGGTTGCGTGTGTGTGTACACCCGTGTGTTTAGTGTGCTACTAAATGTGTATGTGTGTGTAAATTTTAAACTGTGTTAACTAGTTTGTCACGTGTGTGTGCTACATTTCACCTTGAACGTTGCGAACCACTATAATAACTTAATTGGCATGTATGAACGAGTGTACGTGTTTAAATAGTGTGCATTTAACAGTGCGCGTGTGTGTATGCGCGCGTGCGTACCTTTTGGCAAAGACGGCACTGAAGTTGTCGAGCATGCCACTGAGTTTCATTTGTAGCTCGTTGAGGATGTCGGCAGCCTCTGTGTCCAACTACAACACACACACTAAATTGAGTTCCGGGGTAATTGGGGCCAAAAAAGGACCCTTCGAGGAAGTACTCGGAAGGGACCAGGGACCTTCGAGGTGGGGTCGACAGCGCTCTAAGCATTGGAACTTTTTAGTTGTATGATAAAGGATGTCAGGTATGATACATCTGGTCTACCACCCGTTTTGCTACTTTCCTGAGGCTTTTCAATCTGCTTTGAAGAAGAGGAGGCTAAAGGAAAAGAGCTAATGTAGAGAAGAAACCAACCAACCTGCTTCTCTTTATCTTTCTTCTCAGCCTGAAACACAACACACACACACACACACAATCCTCACACTGATGTGAATTACACTACTTTGATCACTCATCAGTATGTGGTTAATGTAGTTTGCTATTTATGTAGAGTATTATTTATGTGTATGAATATAACATCAAACACACACTCTTACACTCACACAAACACACACATTGATAGCATTCAGAAACAAACATACAAATAGATACACAAAGAATTATAAATGCACACATACATAAATCAGAGAAAAACACACACAACATAGATACACAAAGAAACTACATATACACCATTATAAACACAAACAAATTCACACACACGTACAGGTCAACAGAGACACACGTATAAATATACACATACACAAATATAGATATACACACATATAGACTAGATATGCAAACACACGCACGCACACATACACACACCTTTTCCTCAGATTCCAACTGTCCAAATGTGAAAATAAAAAAAATAGAACCACACAACAAAAATGTGTTATGTAATGTCAGGATGAATGTTCAACATTTAAAACACACACTCAAACAATAACACGTGTACACAAAGACACAGACCTTTTCCTTGTCAAATTTCAACTGTACAAAAACAAGAAAAAAAGATGAATGACAAGAATGTATATTATTTGTATGACAGTTAAAAAGAATATCAATTATTTAAAAAATATATATATATTAAAATGTAAAATCTAACAGTATTGTCAAATGTTTGTTGTGGTGGGTCACCTTTTCCTCTTCAATCTTTTGGATGACAACGTAACAACAACAAAAAAGAAAAATAGAAAAAAACATTAACCTCAATGTTTACACGAGAACCCATCCACCCCCCCACCATACACACACTAACTTACTCTGACACTACTTCAACACACACACACACACGTAACCTCAGTGTTCACAAGAGAAACACACACACACACACACACACACAAAGTGGGACCTTGTCCTCCTTGTCTTTGTTGTCCATCTGAGCATGTACGTGAACAGAGATAGGACAGGAAGTGAAAAACAGGAATTGAATTTCGTTTCGACCTTGTCATTGCCAGGGGTAAATGCTAAGCATGCTAATGCTAAAAGATGGCCGCCGCTTACCTCTGAGCCTTCTGAATCCGAACAGCCCGACTGAGTCACAAATGAAGATATAATTTATAAACAAGAAACAATAAATATATCGATAGCTAACTAGCATATAATACCCACCACGTCATCATCATCATCACAGCCTTCATTGTCATTGTTGGCCTGCACGGGGCGAGGTGAGCAAATAAAAAAAAACAAAAAAAACTTTGAACTTTGAAGCAATCTACCAAGGTCATGTGATCGTGTCATCATGCGACAGATACACCCACCTCTTCATCAAACTCCTCTTCTTCACTATCCAACTTACAAAGAAGCAACAATATTCAACATCAAATGAATCAGATGAAAGACAGAAGTGATTGTTGGTAAATTTGGGTAAGATTACGAAAGGGGAGTTACTGGTGAGTTAAGGAAAGGGAAATTGCTAATACGTTTAGGAAAGGGGGGGGGGTGGTGATGAATTAAGGGAAGTGGAATTGCTGGTAAATTAATGAAAAGGGTATTATTGTGAATTTAGGAATGTGGGGATTTCTGATCATTTAAGGAATGCATAAATGCTGGTAAATTTAGGAAAGTAAGATTGTTGGTAAATTAGGAAAAAGGTGATTGTTGTAAATTTAGATAAGTGGGACTGCTATAGGCGGCACGGTGGACGACTGGTTAGAGCGTCAGCCTCACAGTTCTGAGAACCCGGGTTCAATCCCCGGCCCCGCCTGTGTGGAGTTTGCATGTTCTCCCCGTGCCTGCGTGGGTTTTCTCCGGGCACTCCGGTTTCCTCCCACATCCCAAAAACATGCGTTAATTGGAGACTCTAAAAAATTGCCCGTAGGCATGACTGTGAGTGCGAATGGTTGTTTGTTTGTATGTGCCCTGCGATTGGCTGGCAGTTCAGGGTGTACCCCGCCTCCTGCCCGATGACAGCTGGGATAGGCTCCAGCACGCCCGCGACCCTAGTGAGGAGAAGCGGCTCAGAAAATGGATGGATGGATGGATGGGACTGCTATAACTAGGACACGGGAGATACAGTAAATTTAAGAGACCAGGTTCACTTGTAAACCAAGGAAAGTGTAGTTGCAAGTAAATTTAGGAAAGTGGGGATATTGGCTGGCTAAAGCCTGGGGAAAAATGTTTCATCACCAAGGTATGCACATCTGGTTTGACAATAACCATAACAATAACATTTACTGCATTTATCATGAATAAATATGATTAGGCTCAAGAGAGGGAAAATAAGGCTGGGCTTGGGGGGTCTGAGAGGCTACATACCCTCTCCTCTTCAACGGTAAACTGCCAAAAACAAAAACGTCTTTGAACCAGATTGAAAAGCATCAAAAGTGGACATCCTTGATCATACTGCACATTCTGGCTGTCATCCTTTCAGCGTTTATTCCACATCTTTGATATCCACCTTAAGGTCTTCCTTCAACTTGTATGCGTTTTATCGTCACTAGTAAGATAATTCAATATACTAGTAGAATAACTGTGTCTTACTAGTAACGTAAGTGCCATTTTTGGCCAACTAGTACAGCCTTTCAGCTGTTAGTTATAAGTGGTAAATGTTAACTACAAGTAGCACACAGTTGTCAACTTGTCCGCAGTTTTGCCTAGCTAGTATCATGTTATTGTCCTACTAGTAGGCCAAAGTTGTTGTAACCTATTGGACTACTGGTGTCTTTAACTACTCGTGGTAAATTTAGTAGGAGGGACCAGGGGCCTCATGTACAAAAGGTGTGTACGCACAAAAACGTGGCGTTCGTTCTTTTTCACGGCAAAGGTCAGATGTATCAAGAGTGACATGACCGTGGAAATGTGCGGTGCCTCACGCCAACTTCATGGCTGGCGTACGCACGTTTCTGCAGCGGTTGGTGCTTTGGCAACACTTAGAGGTGATGCTGGGAAACTTATAATAAATCTGCACATCAGCGACACACGAACAACTAGCACTGATAAATAATTAATGCCCGACAGCATTTGATTTCAACAATGTAAAAGATGCAAGGACTCCGAATTCACTTGTTAACCAGTGTATTTAATGAATCACTGATATTTGACACCTATTAATTGATCAAGCTGATCATTTATGCGGCCTATTGCCCTCACAATCGCCTCGTGACTCCAACACATGCACGGGTGAGGACACGGCCAGTCGGGCGGCAGCAGCAGCCGGTTGTTGGAGTGTAATTGCAATTGTAATTGCAATTGTAATTGCGACGCTGGGGATATTACAAATACCACACATACAACATTTACGCATGAACCTTTATCTCACATGGCTAAGTGTAGGTTACTGAATAAACACATTTGTTGTGAGTTCTAAAAATACATGGTATTAACCTTGTGGGGTGATCATAGTCAGCCACATGTGCTCCCACCACCCCTGAGAGAGCAGCGTCACCCATGATGCAGCGACTCTCTACTCGAACGGGGTGAGGCCGTCCGCGCCCGTTCCTCCGCCTGTTTTGGCCACACTTTTGCGGTGGGCAGCTGTCCTTCGCTTCACATCCACCTTAATGTCTGACCACTACTGTTTTAGTTCAGCGTGTGTGCGCTGTTCCGACCCCACAGCATTGACAGCCGCACACACGCTGTCCCTTTCGCTCCTCTTTCGCGTGTTGTTAACGCCGTAGGACAGTGTGCCAAAGAGGATTTTCTTGCGCACCTCCACTTCATTGATCAACTTCACATTCAGAAAAATTATCTTGCTCATTTTCCTTTTTTTCTGATCATGCAGAGATCGGCATCTCAGGTGCAGGGTTCATTTAAATATGATTTGCATATTTAAATGTGGGCGTGGACAGGGAGGGGTCAGCTACTCCAACACGTGCGCTCAATTCTACGTTGATTGGGATGTACGAAGGAAATGTGCTCGGATTCATGCGTACGCACAGATTCATACGGATATGTTTGTGCATACGACGTTTTCTGGATTTGAGCGTACGCCATGTTTCAGTAGGAAATCCACGCAAGTCTTTGTACATGAGGCCCCAGGAGGTAGTAAAAGTAGGTTACTAGTGTGTGACACACCATTAGTTACGCCTAGTAGTGTTACTTGTGTACCACAGTAAGGTTGAAGTGCATACTAGTAGGCCAAAAGTGGCACTAGTAGTGAAAAGGAAAAAAGTGAAGAGTCCACAATGGACACCCGCGTTGTAGCTGACTGACCTGTTTTGCTCCCATGGACTCAAACATCCTCTCCAGAAGGACTCTCATCTGCTGGATATTGTTCATCAGCACGCACGGCTACACAACAACAGCAACAACAGAAAAACAACACAGCATGAAGCACGCTAGTCCTTGTTGACTTATAATGATGTCGGTGATATTTGTGTACTGACAATCTTCTCTTTGTCGCAGTAGGATGGAAAGGATTTGGCCAGCAGGGCGCAATACTGCAGCAGGACTTTGCTGATGGTCTGAACAAACAATAACAAGCAAACAGGCAAAAATCACTTTTGGCTAAGGTCACGCAAGAACGCATCATGGGAGATTTGAGACCATCAAAGTACTTTAATTAAAATCAAAGAATGATAACAATCCTTTAATCAGACAACTACTATAAACTATGATAATATTCATTTGAGCCTGCAACTACGATGACAATAATCGACATCGGCAACCACTGCGATAATTTCAGATACAGCGGCCGACGATGATATTAATCCTTTGATCTAACATCTACAATTATGATAATCCTTTGAACTGTCAACCACTATTGCAAATTTGGATCTATCAACCTACTCAAGTATTTCTGTCATTTCTGGTGTTGGCTACTCCCCACAGTAGCTGCGTTTTGCTGTTTCACAATTAACCCTAAGATAAACGAACTAGGGTCTCCTGTGGTCATTGAAGACACTACAGTACTGTAACGAACTTGGTTATGTGTGTTTTAGTTGTGTGTTACTGTTGAGGGGTTGTGGCGAGCATGTCATGTTATGTTACGCTGAGCACTGCTATTTCCAAGTGTTTTTGAACACATCGCTCGGCTCAAGTGTGGGAACGAGGAGAGAGAGACCCGCAGAGCTAGAAGCTAATGGTTGTGTTCAGTTCGTGACTTGGTTGTTCTGGCAATAGAGTTTGAGCATAGGTAGTGCGGTGTCACGGCTAATGACGTCACCTTGGCGAATCGTCTGTTGTAGTGAGCCAGCACAGTGGGGTCGGGGCAGTCCAGCTTGCGGATGATCCCGAAGCTTTGGTTGAGCTGTGTGAAAATGTCCACCACCGAGCAGGAGAACAACGCATGCTCCGATGTCGACTGGAACTGTGGACGTGGGAAAATAAATAACGGGAAGGTTTTTTTCACAGACTTGCGAAAAAGTCAACTTTGATGGACAGTGTGAAAGGGGTCATGTTTTCTCTTTGCTCATAAGGTTAGGAAAATGGGAGATAATTGATAAATTTGGGGATTGGGGAATTGCTGGTAAATTGAAGAAAGAAGGGTTTAGAAAAGGGGTTGGCTGGTCAGTTAGGAATGGAGATTGGATCAGAATTGTTGCTATATTTTGAAAAAGGAGATTGCTGCCAAGTTTAGAAAAGAAGGGTTAAGGAAATGGGCGTTGCTGGTAGGTTTAGGAAAAGAGCGATTGTTGGTAAATGTAGGAAAAGGGGTTAGCTAGTAAATTAAGGGAATAGGGAGTTTCTGTGAAATTTAAGAATGGGTTTTGCTGAACAATTAGGAAAGGGAGGTTGCTGGCAAGTTTGAGAAAGATATTTGGTAAGTTAAGGAAAAGTATTGCTGGTTACTTTGGGAACTGAGATTTGCTTGTAAAATCAGGAAGGGGAGGTTGCGTGCAAGTTTAGGAAAAATATATTGTTGGTAAGTTAAGGAAACAATGTATTGCTGGTTAGTTTGGGAACTAGAGTTGCTGGAAAGTTTAGGAAAGGAGGGTTGTGGGTAATTTTAGGAGATTCCTAGTATGTTTAGGAAAGTGAGATGGCAAATAAATTTAGAAAAGAAGCAATTTCTGGTAAATTTGTGATTTCAGAAAGAGAGATTGCTGGTAGGTTTTGGAGAGGGAAGCTTGTCAGTATCAGGAATGTGAGATTGCTGGTAAATTTAGGAAAGAGTGTTCAGTAAAGGGAGATTGCTGGTACAGTATGTGTAGGAAAGGAACAGTGTGTGTGTGTGTGTGTTTTGACTCACTCCTTCCCTCTTGTCCCTCTCCAGTGCTCCGTGCATAAACTCCATGGAGACGTCTTCATTCTCAGCCAGCCAGGCCAGGACGAACTGCAGGAACCACCTAGAACAACATTAACAGCAAAACAACAACCCGTGTAATGCGCAACATGTTCTGAACATGGATGTGATGGATCCGCATGAGGAAGGCTGCGTCTTACGCAGGATACTCGGGAACGCTGTCGGCGAAGGCCGGAAGATCCGAGACGTACTCATTGTAGAGCCACTTGACCTTGAAGTGAAGATTCATGTAGTCGGAAGGCTTACACAGACGATGATGATCGTGCTCTGGGGAACACAAATTAACATCAAACTTATCTAATATCCTACATTTACCACCACTCACCGTTCTTAAACATGCCAGTAAACCCTCTTTCTTAGATATACCAGCAACCCCACTTTCTTTAACTTGCCAGCAACCCCTTTTTCCTAAAATGATCAGAATACCCTCTTTCATAAATTTACCAGCAACACCACTTTCCTTAACTTGCCAGCAACCCTTTTCCCTAATTTTACCAGCAATCACCTTCCCTTCACTTAGCAGCGATCACCACGTTTTAGAGTTCAGTAATACCCTCTTCCCTAAATTTGCTAGCAATGCTGCTTTTCCGGCGGCATGGTGTACGGTGTACGACTGGTTAGCACATCTGCCTCGCAGTTCTGAGGACTGGGGTTCAAATCCCGGGCCAGCCTGTGTGGAGTTTGCATGTTGTCCCCGTGCCTGCGTGGCTTTTCTCGGGGCACTACGGTTTCCTCCCACATCCCAAAAACATGCAGGGTAGGTTAATTGAACACTCTAAATTGCCCGTAGGTGTGAATGTGAGTGCGAATGGTTGTTTGTTTGTATGTGCCCTGCGATTGGATGGCGACCAGTTCAGGGTGTACCCCGCCTCTCGCCCGAAGATAGCTGGGATAGGCTCCAGCACGCCCGCGACCCTAGTGAGAATAAGCAGAACGGAAGATGAATGAATGCTGCTTTTCCTTAATTTAGCAGCAACCATCCCTTCCTAAACTAAGCAGCAACCCCCACTTTGCTAAATTTACCAACAATCCCTCCTTTCCTAAATTTAGCAACAACCCCTTTCCTAAATTTACAAGCGATCAAACTTTTCCTTAACTTACCAGCAAAACCCCTTTCCTAAACCTACCTGCAACTCTCCATTTCCTCAGTTTACCAGCAATCTCCTTCCCTAAATTCACAAGCAACCCCTGTTTTCTAAATTTACTAGCAACCCTACTTTCCTAACTTTATCAGCAACCCCTTTCCTGAATCAACCACCAACCCCCTTTCTTAAATTAACAAGCATCATCCCCACTCCCCCCTCGACTAAACTTGCCAGAAACCCCCCTTTCCTTTCCTTTGATCTAACTACAACAATGAATAATCCTTTATTCTAGATTCTGTTGTTTTACCATCATGGAAGTCTATTCTGCGGATCCGGAAGGTGCTGGGAGCTGCTGCTGCCATGGTGATGCGATGGCAAAAAAATAAAAAATTAAATAAATAAAAAAAACAAAAACAAAAAACAATGACAGCAAAGATAAAAGGAGGAAGAAGATGATGATGATGATACACTTGGTGGAGAAAGCGGTGACTCAGGGAAAAGCTACGATGATGGATTGCTACGCTCCAAACGCAGCCTCAAACACACAAACACGAATTTAACACAAACACTACCCTGCATTATTAACTGCCATACAAGTATAAAAATAAAGGCTAAGCACTGGATAATACAACAAAACCTGAAAAATTTGTGACACATTTGTAGGGGCAATGTCAATGTAGGAACCTCTCATGGAAAATGCTAATGTAAAGCAAAAAATTAAGTCGACAGAGATGGAATACTAACATGCCTACAGTACATTTGGTATGTGGACATATGGCAAGGCAGCAACCTGAGTTGGCAGTTTGATTATACATTAAAAAAGCATATAATGCCCTTTAAGCAGTGGGTATTGTTTCAAAGGTGAGATGCTCAAAAGCTATTATGCTAACAATTGGAATGCTAGCACACGGCAAGGTAGCAACCTCGACAAGCTTGATATCTCGATAAGTATTTTACATCCTGCCTTTTGGTCGGGTATCCTATCAAATAAGAATTGACCTATTGCTAACATGCTAATAGTTGGTAAACTGATTGTTGTTATGGTTTAAAATAAACTGTTAACTTCTTTTTCAAATCTGAAAAAAAAACAAAAAACGGGCACCGCAGTCTAGACGACTGTTTTCTAGTAAAGGCTAAGAATATGTTCTAGAGACGATCACGTGACGGCTAATATGCTAACAATGCTAGCAACCAATGCTTACCAATGTTCCTGTGGGAGCGATTTCCTTTAACCAAAACTGGAGGAACATAAAAAATGATCAAAGAAAATAACTAACTTAGTGAATTAAAAAAAGAACTACAATAGATGGAATAAAATGACAAACACGCACCCACAGGAACCCACACACACAAAATCATACCCTGCAGAGCGTACTTGACGTCCTGAGCGAACAGCGTCCACATCACCTCAGCACTGACTTTCCCCACATTCAGTTCCTGAGGAAACCTGAAGGGGGAGAACATGTGTTTTTTGTTTCATGGCGAGTCATTCATGTTTGACACTATGTTTTACCCACACATAATGAAAAAACCTCCACAGTTTTACAATTTAGCGTTCACCATATGTTTAGTTCAAATTTGGTAGCAATTGGACTAAATCTCTAGGGGTAGTTTGTCTATAAAGGACCAGTGGAAATGGCCAAAATGAGCCTAAATGGTTTTGAGCTAGGGCTGCATGATTATGGCCAAAATAATAATTGCGATTATTTTGACCAATACTGTAATCACGATTACTTGCCACGATTATTCTTCATGTAAGGTAAAAAATATTTTTATTGCACTACTTTTCAACAAACAATATGTAACAGTTTTCAGTGCAAAATGAATATTTAAAATGCAAAAGGTATATTTAAATATTTAAATAAATGTATATGTATAGTATATAATATAATATATATATAAAAACAAATATAATATGTATTTAATAAATAATAATAATGACCAATAAATGTACCTCTAAATTGCCCGTAGGTGTGAATGTGAGTGCGAATGGTTGTTTGTTTATATGTGCCCTGTGATTGGCTGGCGACCAGTTAAGGGTGTACCCCGCCTCTCGTTCGAAGATAGCTGGGATAGGCTCCAGCGCGCCCGCGACCCTAGTGAGGATAAGCGGTAAAGAAAATGGATGGGTACGTCTCCACTGTTCTGCTTGACCATTGGTCAGTCGTGCATGGTCACAAACTGCAAAGAACTCGACAGTTGTGATTTTCCTCTCTATTTACTCCCAGCGTTTTTTCGATGCGGTCATCCCAGTTGAAAAGTTGAAGTCAAGGCAGCCGCTACAACGATATAGTGTCTTACCACATGCCGGCTCTCTGCCAACGTGCTGAGAGGCCCAACTTCAAAGTATAAGCTTCATATATTACTACATTGGACACCAATGGCATTTTCAGCTTTTATTTTGAAGTTGTTACCGTAGTGGAGCGGAGCTTAACTCATTCACTGGCATCCTTCCCAGTTAACATGGATATTTGCCTTCTAAAGCCGTCAGTGGCAATGAATTTAATGAAGCCTTAACCATGCGTTTCCCCCCTGGTGGCTGGTTGACTATTTTGCGAACACTGCTGCAAATGCCCACATATTAAATTTTAAAAAATTGCCGACGATGAGGCTCATTTAATGCTGGCAGTGAAACACGTGATTACGATTATAAATAGAGTAATTGTGCAGCCCTACTTTGAGCCAAAATGACAGACTTCCTGTGTTGTGTCATGACTTCTTGAGACTTTTTTGTGGGTCCACTCATGATAGACATGGCAATTACATTTCATGTTGCCAAGTAAAACTGGCTTCAGTGGCAGAATTTAAAAAAAATCTCTCAGATAGATTTGTCTTTGAAGGCTGCTGGAAAATGGCCAAAATTGTACTAAAATGGCAGCTTTTGAACCAAAATGACAGACTTCCGGTGTTTTTTCAGGCATGGCTTCTTGACACTTTTTGGGGGGGATCTACTCAAGATAGCGATGCCTTTGGCCTATCATCTTAGAGTTTTAATTTTGTTAAATATTCAGAAAAATGTTCAGAGAATAGTAGAAAAAGATTCTCGAAAACTGTTAACTATTTTTCAACGAGTCATATTTTTTTAAAAAGCAATCTTATGGGAACAATAAAAAAAATGTAAAATACAATTAAAAACATTTTTTTCCCCTCAAACATAATACAATAAAGAAAATCTTGAAAAAAAGCTTTTTTTTTCACTCAAAAAATACCTTTTGGAAAAAAGATTTTTTTTTCTTGATAAAGTAAAACAAATTTATTAAATCCTTTAAAAATAAAAAGAGAATCTGACTTTTCTTGAGAAAAAATATCTCTTGTCGACAGGGGCTCAATTTTCTAAACAATAATTTATAAAGTAGAAGAACACTGACTGGTTGATGATGGGCGTGTACGAATTATTATCCTCCTCAATGATTGACACGATGAGCGTGATGAGTTTGGGCCAGAAGTCCAAATTCTGGATGCTCGGGCCTTGGTCCTCGGGAGGCTGGCTCTCCTCTTTCTCCTCTTCCTCCTCCTCATCACCCTCTACTTTTTCCTTCTTGTTCTTCTCTGGCTCAAGCTGTAAGAAGGACAACAAAGAACAAAGCATAGACTTTGAGTTCTCTCGTAGTACCAGATGATGGTCAACTTTAACCCTTACATACTGTACTGTTGGATCAAATTTGACCCGTTTTTATGTAAAAACAGCAACAAAAATACCGTAAAAGTCATTCTTTCATCCTGAAATTTGATGAGTTTTCCTTAAGTGATGTTCACGGGGGAGTTTGAAACAGTCCCAAGAACCTTCTGTTTTTCCACCACATTTGCACAGGTTCCCTGTTGGTCTTTTAGGGAGTCATGGGGCAATCTCAAAACAGTCAACGAGTCCAAGTCATGCTTATGTTTAAATTTTCAGGGGGGGGCAGGGTGTTCAAAGGGGAGTTAGACACAGTCCCAAGAACTGTCTGTTCCCCCCACATTTGCACAGGTTCCTGGAAAAATATGCACCTTTTGATCATTGAAGGGTCACGGGAGAATCTGGAAACAATCAAAGAGTCCAAGTCATGGATATGTGTAATTTTATGGGACAGTGGGGGATAATGTTCTTCGGGGCGTTTGAAACAGACCTAAGGACTGTCTGTGTTTCCACCACATTTGCATAGACAGAAACATACCCTTGTTGGTCTTTGAAGAGTCACGGGGGAATCTCGAAATTACCAACATACTAAACAACAGGAACACAAGTCAAGCTAGTAATACATTTTGAAAAGATTTGGAGCTCATAATTTGATATAGACAGTGATTATGAGTATATTCTTTTCCCGGAACACACTACGCAAGCAAGTAAAATGAACAGTATATAAGGGTAAGGCGTTTACTGACGGCGGGGGTGGTCTGGAACTGGCGGTTGAAGAGGTCCAGGCAGTTGTTGAAGATGTACTCGTAGGTGGAGTTGAGGCAGGCCTTGACGCAGTCACGGACCACCGCCGATGCCCTGGGGGGGCTTGGCAGCTCTAGGACCTGAACCGGGAACACGTGGTTAAGAACACGTCATTCCTATCAATGCAGTTGTTGTGGGAACATCTCCAACGCAACTTGTTTCAATGCAAAACATGCAGAATACAAAAATCTTTACAACCCATTATTTTAGCAGTTATCATATAGATTAAACGGCTAAAAATGTATTCTGTTATCAAACAACAACACCAACAGATAGTACAATCACAGAGTACATGGGAGATGCAGGTATTTTTTTTTTGTCCACTTGGGATTGCCATCGTCACGCTCTACATTGTCGTATCTGTGACTTTGAGTGCCTGTGTGTGGCTTTAAAAGGTGGGGCCTGACCTGGTGAGTGATGTGAATGAATGTCAACACTACACGAGTAAATTGAGTTGTGAGCTTCGTCGCGGAACAAATTTAACTCGCAAGTCAAGGTCCCACTGTATAGTAAATGAATAAACTGAGGAAGTCTACTTAGCCTGTTAGCTTGTTAGCATGTTAGCGAGAACAATGCAAGAAAATGCCATGTGTTAAGGGCTTCCAATCAGGTTTGTACCTTCATCCTGAAGAAGGTGATGCTGGTGAGGAGGTCCACTGTGGATTTGAGGTCCTGGAGGCGGGGCTTGCAGCTGCCGGGAAAGTTGTTCTGAGGGCACATATACACGCACACACAAACACACACACACGCATTAAGCATTTATAGATTTATATGTCGTGTTTGATTTGTATTCCAGCAAAAAACTTCCTTTGTCAGAGTTCAACATTATTCTTGTTATTTGGACACTCACTCTGTACATGGAGAGGTCGATCCTCAGGGAATTGTGCAGCTGATCCAGAAGTTTGACAAAACGATCTCTCTGTTGGAAAGAAAAAAAGCCAAAATGTCAGCCAGAAGCACAAATTCTCCCACTTTTATTTGGAAGAAAACAAATAGAACTCTTAGTGTTTTTCATTATTGCCTTTAACGATCACATCTCACTTTTGATTGGCTGGCAAACGGCTGGCTGGTTGCTTAGCGACAAGCTGGAGAGGTTTTCCCTTTTCTTTTCATGTCAGGATAAAACAATCGTGACGCCAACGTTACCTGGCATTACGGACCAACTAATCGGCCAAACTCTTGAAATTCTTCCTCTTTGAGTGTGCATGCCTGCATGAGGCACACAACTTGAGGCATACACGCACACATGAACGAGCATAAGCTCAATGTGTATGGTAATATCAGGTGAGATAATTTACCCTAAAACATAGCTTCAAAGCAAAGATGTAAAGATCCTGTATCTTTTTGGGCATGGCTTTTTGAAACTTTTTTACAGGTCTACTAATAATAAACACGGCCACCAAATTTAATGTTTCTAAGTGAAAATGTCTTTGGGCCTGATTTAAAAAAACAACAACTTCAGAACAACTTTGTTTTTGAAGATCACCTGGAAATCAGAAGACTGTCCCTAAAATGGCTGCTTTGAACCAATGTGCAAAATCTTTTTGGGCATGGGCATTTGCATGTTCTGCTCATGCCTTTGTGGGTTTCCTCCCACATTCCAAAAAACATGCATAGAGGGTTAATTGAAGACTCTAAATTGCCCGCAGGTGTGAATGTGAGTGTGAGTTATTTATATGTGCCCTGCAAATGGCTGGCAACCAGTTCAGTTCAAACCCCATAATATTCACAATTTAGTGAGATCCATCTTTCTGGTATCCAGGGTTATTAGAAATCTGATAAAATCCGTCTGAGTAGTTTGTCTTTGAAGGACTCCTGGAAATGGCCAACTGAACGTAAAATCAGCAGGACGGTCAAATATCCATGTGGAACTGGTACACTCCCTCATTAAAAAAGTGCCATCACCTTTTCTTGAGGGCCACATGGGGAAAAAGGGACTGCGTCAACGCCAGGTCAGCGTCAGGACTGCTTGGCGGTGGTCTCCAGCAGTCCTGCTGCCATTCTCCAGCATCTGATGGACTTTGAAGGTTTGTTTCCAGAGCAGCGGCTCGCTAATAATCTCAGCGGGATGGTGCAATTTTACAATTTTTACTTGTTAGACTTCAGACGACTAGGTCATGGGTGGGCAGGTAATTGGACTACAAACGGTCGGCAGGGCTCCCTGTCCCCAGCGGGACCACTCTGTCATTCTGCCTTAACTGCAACCTCTACACTAGTCTACTTTCATACACAGCGCATAATGCCAATCTTCTATGGGCTCTTGAGTAAAAGGTGAAGAAATGACGGATCTTCTGTTCAGGCTCTGGTGCATATGGTGAAAAAGAATCACACGCTTACTAGAATTATTATTATTATTATATTATTATTATTAATTATTAAATATTATTATTTAATGAAAATAAAATCGTAATCTTAACTAAAGCTGTATTTCCTTGTGAAAAAATGAGCAGCATAAAAGGTGTTTTTTTTTTTCATGAAAAAAATAATAACAATTTTACCAGTTTAAGGATATATTTTTTGGGGGCGGAACCAAACCACATTTTATGAGAATAAAGTTTTATAATTTCCTGAAAAAAATAATTACAACAACTTTACCACAGTAAAGTTGTAATTTCTCATTAAAAAAAATTACAATCTTACCAGAATAAAATTGTATTATTTTTCATGAAATATATTGCAATCATACCAGAAGAAAGTCATATTTTTTGTGGAAAAAGTAATTGTTTTACCCAACTAAAATTTTATTTTTCCATGAAGAAAAGCAACTTTACCAGTAAAAAAGTAGTATTTTCTTCATGACAAAAATAGCCATATTACCAGAATAAAGATGCCAGGAAAATAAAAAAGAATAAAACAATAAGAAGTCATAATCTGATGAGAATATCATATTTTTGTGTATCTCACGAGAAAAAAAGTCAGAGTTCATTTGTGAAAAAAGTTGCAGTTTTACGAGAATGTATCAATGAAAATCACAATCTTATGACAAAAGTCATGTTTTTTTGGGGAAAGAAAATCCTACTCTTACAGAATGGGTTCATTTTGTTACTTCTTTTTAAAAATATTCATAAATTTATGAAACTAAAATTATTTTTGTGTGAAAAGTCACAGTTTTAGGAGAATAAATTTGTATATTTTTTATTTAGAAAAAATATATGCGAAAAAAAAAGTCAGATTTCTTTGAGAAAAAGTTTGAATCTTACTGAATAGGGATATTTCTTTGTCGTGTTTATTTTTTGGAGAAATATTGTGTTTTTTTGGCATATAATAAAATCACAAGCTTACGAGAATAATATATGTTTTTTGGGGGGGAGTTGTAATCTGAATAAAGTCAGATTTTGGGGGCAACGGTAGACAAAATTGGATTTATTTGTGAGAAAAAAAATCTCAATATTGTGACAGTAAAGTTGTATGATTTAAAAAAAATTGTAATCTCGCGAGAATAAAGTCTGACTTTTTATGGAAAATCTTTAGTTTTAAAATGTTAAAGTGTAAAGGTTTTGACACCAGCCCTAATCAGTCGAAAGCAAATGACACTGTCATAGTGTTAAAGCCGGAGCGTCTGTTACAGGTCTGGTACGGAAATTTTACGTGAGTGTCACTTACCCCAAAGTTGGAGGCAGCAAACCTGGTGGGTGTGGAGACCTTGGTGGTAGTGGCGGTGGGATGCGCGTAGAAGGCATTAATGTTGGCCAGCAGGGTGCTCATTACGGCCGGCACGCCCGGCAGCATGTACTTGGACGACAGGCACGAGAAGTGGCTGACCAGACACACAAGAAACAATTCATTACATTGTGACGTACAGTGGCGGCTTGACTTACAAGTTGTATACATTATACAGGTTGCATATATTATACTGGCCAACGGGGCGCAGCATAATATATCCATCCATCCATCCATTTTCTGAGCCGCTTCTCCTCACTAGGGTCGCGGGCGTGCTGGAGCCTATCCCAGCTGTCATCGGGCAGGGGGCGGGGTACACCCTGAACTGGTTGCCAGCCAATCGCAGGACACATAGAAACAAACAACCATTCCCACTCACAGTCATGCCTACGGGCAATTTAGAGTCTCCAATTAATGCATGTTTTTGGGATGTGGGAGGAAACCGGAGTGCCCGGAGAAAACCCACGCAGGCACGGGGAGAACATGCAAACTCCACACAGGCGGGGACGGGGATTGAACCCCGTACCTCAGAACTGTGAGGCTGACGCTCTAACCAGTCGGCCACCGTGCCGCCAGCATAATATATACTTATGTACAATATATAGATGAAAAAGACAGTCACAACTTTTCAGTCAGCTGCAGTAATATTAGTTGTTTTTCGCAGAGGATTAAGAATATAAACCTGTGAGTATGTTTGTCTGCTCTGCTTGCATGAGTATCTTATGTTAAAATATACTGTATATTGTTTAAAGATTTACAATTACCCCACCATCAATGCTGGTTTTGTTAGTCCCTCGTGAGTAATATTATTAAGCTAGTGACTTTCGTAAGTGGTTTGGTTAGATACACAATGTATTTTTATTATGTTAAGTTTGACAGTGGTAATAAAAAGCTTGAAGCAAGCATCTAGCCTCTTTTTTTAAGAATTGGTTACTATCTGCCAAACCGCTACTTGTTGTGACGTTCGCTGCTGCCATCTAGCGCACGTAACTCTATTTTTTGCTCGCAACTCAAAACAAAAATAATTATTTTTAAATGATAATAAAAAGGAAAATAATTAAATAATTAATAATATTAAATAAATGAATAAATATAATTAAGTAAATAAAACTGTCCTTAAGTAATATGAAAAATTAAATAAATAGTAATTCCCATAAAACAGTTACAAACCTAAATTTGCATAAATTAGTATTTTGTATAAAACTATTAATTAAGTGTGCCTTCAGGGTGTGTTTTTATTACTCTAAAAGTAAAATGTATTATCATTTAATATTTTCTGGATTATTATCTTTTTTTTTAATCTGACAATTTTTCTTGCAATTCAGTTTAACACCTTCCACGACCTTAACTGGTACTGTATTCTTCATTTACTGCAATGTCCAACCCTTTCAATGTAACGTGAATGATTGACGGCAGCCTTACGTCATGGCCTGGTAGATAGACTCGACGCCGTATCGCATGGCGAACTCATCCACTACTTCCTGCTGCACCTCGTCAAAGTAAACCTTCCAGGCGTCGTCGCCCTGCGCCGCTGGGAACTTGACCATTCCGGCACCCTCCACATCCGTCACCAAGTGGAACATGTTCTACCGGACCAGACCACAACTGTCCTTTAGGTATATTTTCCATGTAATCCCTAACCAAAAGGGTACCCAACACCTTACCTCATGAAGACACGTGTACTGCATATGGTATGGTGCCACCTTTTCCTCGCCTTCGATCTCCACGCTGATCTGAAGTCGAACGGCGCCCGACACCGCTGACTTGTCGGTTCGCTTTTCTGCAAGTGCAAAAAAAAAAAGAATAAGAAAAACAACGCACAACTTGCAGTCAATCTCAAGCTAATGGCTGAAGCAGTTAGTGCTCGCCCTAGCCTGCAGTGAGGGAAGTACATCTGGAACGGGGATCGTGTACATTGTCTTGTCCGCATTGTCTATTATGTTTACGCATTATTAACCAATTGAAAGTGTTGAAAATAGCTTGAGAACAAATCTATTAACTCTCTTAAACACTCAAACTGTCTGAAAAGTGTTCTTGCCTCTTTCCTCACTCGGCGGGAGCTGTGCGGCATTATGTCACCTCAAGACAAAGACCTTTTTTTTTAGACAATAACCAGTGAAAATAGTTAGGTGAGATCCATTTGAGTGAGCTTTTTTTGTTAAAAATGGATCGCTGTAATGCTTCGGTGCTAATGGAAGTGGTCAGCCATGAAGGGAAGTTGCATACGGATTCATTTCCACCCATTAAAGAGCTTAGTAAGCTCATCGTTTTATTGCATCACTCGTGGCTCAAAGATCTTTGAGGAGTTTGGGAACATGACGTAACTGCAGTCATTCGCTATTGTGAAGTATAAAAGGCTTTTTGTCCGGCCGAGGGGTCGGTGGTACAAGCGCAGACTTTGAATAATTTTAAATCAATGAAGCACAATCATTGTATTTATTAAATTTTTTTAGCGCATTAAATCAGCGATTATGATTTTTGGGGTGGTGTTGTGTTCATGTTGGTGTGCAAATAGCATTGGTGCATCCAGCGTGTGGAAATATTTTATTAAAAATGCGACCGGTAGCACAGGATGCAAGTCTTACCTCAAATATAACAAAAGTGTTATGAATGCCCATCTGAAACGGCATCCGCTAACACTAGCTAAGGAACTGCCTAAATCCTCACGTCAACTATGGGAAAATCTACCAAATGACATTTTGGAACAGTGAAATGACAAGAAGATAACATAGTGTAGGGTCTGCTTAGACGATGAAATGAGGATGACCGGTGGTCAATCAACGTCGTCTTTATTGTGAAAATGGTTAATGTTGCCAACGACTAGTGTTTCGCTCACCCATCCAATTACAAATCACACTCAGACCACTGCACTACCTCACAGACAATCAGATCTTATAAAACTCTTGAAACAGTCAACGTGACAACTGCAGGTTTGCTTCAATACATATTGCAAAGCATTTCCTCCTCCTGTAATTTTCTAGCATTAGATACTACTATTATTATATACTGTCGCGAGTAGCGACTCAACAGTTCTGTTACAGTGTGATTTGGAGTTAGACTTCTCCAATTTTCGACTGTGAAGGTATCTGAATGAATGTGACTGGATGAGCAAGGGATTGAATGTGATTGGATGAATGAGTTGGGGGGTTGGCCAGTGCAATTGAGGACGGTAGGGAAAGTGAGTGAGCGCGCATAGCGACTTGACAACTGATGAGAATATCGATGAAGTCATTGATTAATCGACGTCAACTCGACAAACATCACCTTAGTGTTGACTACAAAAAATGTACAGTGATTCCCCCGATGTAGTGTTGCGTACCCAGGTTATACCAGACGTCCATCTCGCCGCTGAGCATGCGGACCTCGATGATGCTTTGGCCCAGGAAGTCGTCCGACTCCCTCTTGAGCCGCTGCTTCACCCTCGACTTGATGTCGTCGTCCTCGTCCCACACGCGCAATTTCACGCGGTCCGACGAGTTATGGCACTCACTGGAAAAGACCACGGCGAGTTAAGAAATTGTCAAAATTAAAACATCAATGTGAGAGGGGAAACTTACAAGCTGAACTTCTCCTCCCAGACCGGGTTCAAGTTCCCGTAGATGGTCTTTGTCCTCTTCTTGGTCTTGCCCACTTGGATGGTGACGTATGGGTCACTGGAACCGGTACGGTCCTTGGCCTGTAGACCCTGTGCACTTACGACTATCACACATGCACCAGAGGAAGCACATGACTATTCAAATTGCATAACTTCCGGGTCCAACTTATGCAACTATATTTCAACATCACTCCAGCGTCTATGAAGAGCTCAGCATTAAAAAAAAGAAAAAAAGAGAAAAGCCGGAGTCTGAATGATGTCTGTGCCTTTGATGGACCTCAGAGACAAGGTGTGATGGCTGCCATGGCAACAACCGCTGCCACAGCACGCTGCCACGTGTTAGGTTGCTGTGGTAACATTGGCACCTTGGGTGCGCGGGAGGCAGTGGTGTGTTAGCAGTGAGGTGAAGTTAGTGATGTTTGCAGTGACAAACTCTCCAACGGCCCTTTTGCCAAGGAGCCCAGAATAGGAGCTATGTGCTCCCTCTTACGTGTTCCACAGTTGAGAGCCGAGCGGCACTGCACTCCTGTGCTGTGACACGCTTGTGCCATGGAGCTCAGCGAGTGCAACTCCAGCTAAGCTTGTTTTTGAAACTCTTGCAGTGGATGTCACATGCAGTGAAATTGGCCTCCAGTGATGCTTGCAGTGACAAATGTTTGTTTAACACAGATGCAGTGGCTTCTGCAGTCAAATTAACGTTGCCAAGTATATGAAATTAGGCTTCAAAATTGTGAAAAATCGAGCCGTTCTCTCCGATCTCAGATGCTGGGGGTGTGTCTGCTGAATCCGCTCAGCTGTCAACTGTCAATCAAATACCTCTGTACTTCTACTACCTGGAAAAATGGATGCTACTATGTCGAGCATCTTTCTCATGCCAACACATAACTACATTTTCGAGCCGCAAAAATATATCCTCTTAAAGCGCCGGGTCGCTGGAATATACAGTACATACAGTAAGAATGTGACTAGAGCTCACTATACTCCACAGTAAGTGAAACTTGACTTTTCCAGGCTCTATGTTGCAACCTGCTGATGACGGTCTCTACGATGAGTGGCCAGTTCCCTCTGAAAACATCCTGTTTGATCCTGTTGATTAATTGTTAGGTGTCTCCTTGACAGTATGATGAAGAGAACATTTTAAATACTAATTCTGATTGAACCAGGAAATGTTTTGATCCATTCATGGATTGTGAACTTTGCCGTTTGTTATAGAGCAGCAAGTTACAGCAACATTACTGAAACATTGAACAGTTGAAAAGTTTAGTGATGGTCAAAGTAATTTCACCTATAAAGGTTATGATGCATTTTCGATTCATACTAAAATTTCACTTGAAAGCCTAATATCCACAACTTTTGTGAGTAGTGTATATGGGTCATTTTCATATTCTGTAATTTGATCAATAATGGTAAAGACAGTTGTAAGAAAACAAATTCTAATTTAACAATGTTTGTATTGCCACCTTGCTTTTGTATTGGTAAATGTCTCCCATGCCGTAACAGCCACGCTTAAAGTTTGATTTTCAAAAAGGTATTGATTTAATATTTTAGGCATTCATAGTAAAGGCAATCCTTATTGACAGAGCAAGTGGTGGTGGCCCACTGAAATACACTTCTTGCGTCTCTTGTTAAAGACAAAAAAAAAAAAGTGTCTCTTGTTAAAGACAAAAAAAAAAAAGTGTAAAGACAACAGCGTCAAAAAAATCATGAGTTGTACAATTTACTTGTGTTGCCCTTCAAATTCTGTGGATACAAGTGCATAAATTATCCTAACTACTCATTAAACCCATACACTTGTCTTTGTACAGTCGCAATAATGGTGAAGACGTGCAATAGACACTTTCACAAATTCATACATAGCTCAGAAATAACACCATTTATTTCATTGCCTCATCCTTGAACGTCAGCTCACAGAGCCTTCTGGTGTATTGCAATGAAATAATGAGGCTCTCTCCAGTGGCATTAATAGTAAAGACAGCTTGAATGACAAAGACGGGCCCTTTGTAAAAGAACCAACAAAAAAAGGAATGCTGAAAACACTTACCGTATTTTCACGACCATAAGGCGCACTTAAAAGTCTTACATTTTCTCCTAGATGGACGGGGATGCATGTTTTTGGTATGTGAGAGGAAACCGGAGTGCCCGGAGAAAACCCACGCAGGCGCGGGGAGAACATGCAAACTCCACACAGGCGGGGCCAGGATTGAACACCGGTCCTCAGAACTGTGAGGCTGACGCTCTAACCAGTCGTACACCGTGCCGCCTCAAATATCATCATATCAGTAAAATGTATTGATTCTCAAAAAGAAATTTGGGGCATGTCTTTATTGATCAAATTATATGAAAATTACCCATATGCCTCAGTGACAAACATCAGAATGACACTTGTGTGCAGTGACCCTTGTCGACCTTGAATTGCAGTGACCACAGTGCAGTAATGTCCTGGAGGACAATGAACGAGAACATACCGTTGATGTTGATCTTGGCTGACCACTTGGAGGTTCCGGCCAGGATGTTCTGCTTGATACTCTTCATGTGCTGTCCGTGCAGCGTCCTGGACATGTCGAACACCCGGCGGATCTCCTCAAAGATCTCTGGCTTGTTCTTCTCGCGAATCTTCATTCTGTCCTTCATGGCCATGATGATGTGCTGCGTCCGGTCCTCCGCTCCCGTTTTGGAGCTCTTCTCGGCCGCTCCTGAGGAAGACGATGGAAAAAGGGTGAAGCTTTTGATGTGAAATCTTGAATTGGATTTTGGATGAAGAAGCTCTTCCACTCACGCTGCAGGCAGTCGGCGTTGAGCAGGTCCTGACACTTCTCGTGGACTTTGACGCCGCACTCGGCGCAGCGCATGCCTTGCCGGGCGATGCCCCACAGCAGCCCCTCGCACTCGTAACAGTAGGTGGGCTTGGTGGCGGTCCACACCTCAAAGTTGTGCGGCGTGGTGCAGGAGATGGGGTAGATGAGAGCCTGAAGCGTCTTTTTGTACACGTGGCACTTCTGTTGGAAAACACCGAACAAGCACCAGTGAAATACGGTGAACGCCCGTTTAGTGTGTGTGTGTGTGTGTGTGTGTGTGTATGTGTGTGTGTGGGTGGGGTTACGTTCCAGACGCACCCAGAATAGGAACTCAACTTCATTTGCAGCCACTTTGGCAATAATCCAAGCGATCAAAAATCTACAGTTGCACTCATGTGTTATGCCACATCACGACACAACTAGATAACTAGACTCACAAGCTCTTTGTCCTTGAGGGAGGTCCGCGTGGCCAACGTCTGGGACAGGCCGGCCTTCCTGGACTGGATCATGGTCTGGAAAGAAGTGTCGAGAGTTGGGATGTTGTTGTTGTATCCTCACACAACACAATCTTTGAAAAAATAATCAACTGCAAGATGATATAACATCTAGAGACCCTTAATGCCTTTAGCCCTCTGCAGTTGGGCTTTACATCAGGACACAGCTGTACGTATCCCACGGTAAAAGTGGTAAAGGACATTGTAGGTGCCATAGACAACAGAATATTGTGCTGCTGTTTTTGTGGCTCTGGCGAAGGAATTTCTATCCATCCATTTTCCATACCGCTTATCCTCACTAGGGTCGCGGGGGTGCTGTAGCCTATCCCAGCCCTATCGCAGGTCGCATATAAACAAACAACCATTCACACTCACATTTCGCCCGGTTGTATGCCGACGACACAATTGTTTCAGATGAGTTTTACTAACATTCAAAATCGTCTTACCAGTCTACAGTTTTCACTGAACTCAAGAAAAAACTAAACATATGATCTTCAACAGTAACCTTACATGAATCAAGAACCCCAGCAATATTTTGACTTTTAATGGGTCTGCTGTTCAGTTCATCACTTGCTACAAATACCTAGGAATCTGACTTCAATGTACACTTACATTTGAAACTCACATCATTACGCTTCTCTCAAAAGTTAAAAGCAGATTCGGCTCTCTGTCACAAAATAAATCCTCACTAAAATGTTCTTCTAAATTGCTTTTTGTTAATGACTGTACTCTCAATACTAGATTATGGAGCTATACTACAGTATATACATATCAGCTTCAAAAACTCTCCTTCAAAAAGCTGGACACCAAATACCACGCTGTCTTTCGCTTTGTCGCCAGTGCTCCCCCACCCACCACTGTGATCTACAGTATACTACCTGGTTAATTGGCCCTCTCTTCACTCACGCAGACAAATTCACTGGTCCGTGTTTATCTATAAAACACTCATTGGCAAGAACCCACCATAACGCTCTCTGCTCACCATGCATGCCACCACCCACACTCTCCATTCCAGCAGTTTTATTAACCTCTTTGTTTCGAAAGTCTGCAGTACTTTTGGTCAATCTTTTCATTTTTCTGAACAAAATGACAGGAAAACTTCACAACAAATAATAGAACTCACCTCATTCATCCCAATATCATCGTTTAAAAAGTTAGTGACGGATACTGCACATGATCACTGCACCTGTCTTTAGCCTGTTATGAACCTTTTATTCATCATATGCTATGATGTCCATCCATCCATCCATTTTCTTTTACCGCTCATCCTCACTAGGGTCGCTGGAGTCTATCCCAGCTATCTTCGGGTGAGAGGCGGGGTACACCCTGAACTGGTCGCCAGCCAATCACAAGCCACATAGAAACAAGCATTTGCGCTCACGTTCACACCTAAGGGCAATTCAGAGTTTCCAATCAACCTACATGCATGTTTTTGGGATGTGGGAGGAAACCGGAGTGCCCGGAGAAAACCCACACAGGTACGGGGAGAACATGCAAACTCCACACAGTCCTCAGAACTGTGAGGCAGATGTGCTAACCAGTCATCCACCGTGCCGCCATGCTATGATGTAATGGAACATAGTATATAAATATGTAACTATACCGCATTGTACAGGATGTGTAGTATGTGTTAATTTGTATTTGCTTTGTTTGACTCTGTTGTCTGCAGCCAGGTAAGCATTACAAATGAGAATCTGTTCTCAGTTGCCTTACCTGGACTAATAAAACAAAACCACACACACACAAACACACACATAAAAAACTCGGGGTTGAACGGACTAGTGGTTTAGATGATTTGTCGACTTTGCTCACCACAATGATGTTTCGAGCGTAATGTCGACTAGTAGCGAATCGTCCATCACCTTAATTGATTCAACTTGTCATCTATTTCTGAATGTGCAGCTTTGGTAAGCATGGTAGAACCAGTAAAGGCGGAAAAAAAGCCAGACTCAAGCATGACTTTGTTTCACATCTCGGCCCGCAGTATAAAAGTGAAAGAAGAGTGGAGAATAATTCTCCACTAAAGCGCATGTGAAGAGGTCAGATTTTTTTTAAATTCCCACCATACAAAACCCGCTGCTGTAGTGGGTCCAGAACGAGAAAAAGGTTTTATCCGCCTGGCCAAGTTGTGCAACCATGACCTGGCTGCTCCAGCATCAAGCACACCAAGCGAAAAAATGTTTTCGGTGTATAAACTGACTATTGCACAGCATCCATCCATCCATTTTCTGAGCCGCTTATCCTCACAAGGGTCGCGGGAGTGCTGGAGCCTATCCCAGCTATCTTCGGGCAGGAGGCGGGGTACCCCCTGAACTGTTTGCCAGCCAATTGTAGGGCACATATAAACAAACCACCATTCGCACGCACATTCACACCTACGGGCAATTTAGAGTCTTCAATGAACCTACCATGCATGTTTTTGGGATGCGGGAGGAAAACGGAGTGCCCGGAGAAAACCCACGCAGTCATGGGGAGAACATGCAAACTCCACTCAGGCAGGGCTGGGGATTTAACCCCGGTCCTCAGAACTGTGAGGCAGACGCTCTAACCAGTCGGCCACTGTGCCGCCTATTGCACAACAGTCACTCATTTTATTATTTATTTATTTTTTATTATTCATTATAGGATTGTACTGGAAAAATATAAATGACGTCATCAGCGACAAGTCGACTTGACTTTCATCACATTAGGTTCGACTTAAAAAAATCTTTATGCAACCCATAATGATCACCCAAGTGCAGTTCAAGGTACATACTCAAGTGTCTCTTTGTTGAACTTCATCTAATGCTGCAGTTACATTATGTTTCTGGCAATCACCTTTCACCGGGGACAAAACGGGATGGACATAGGACAATGAGGCAAACATGACAGGCAGTGATTGCCGTGGATGGCGCACTAGATTTTTAGACTATGAAAAGATTTGCCAGGGCAGTCACGATGCAGATGTAGGAGCTCTTTAACCATCAGTCAACAGTGGGGAAATCTCCTTGAAAACAAGTGCAAGGACTTCCCTTTATGATTTACTATGATTTCATTTTGTTTGCGAGAAGCGTTGCTCCAAGAAAGAGCACAGGTGTGGGTGTCTCTACGGTGAATATTAGAAAAATCAAAAGGACGCAAAAAGTGTGCGAGCTCGTCCCACATCATTCAAAACACAACAATTACTGTTTGTGTGTGTTACTCACCATAGCCTGGAAGCAACAAGAGGGGGTGGAGGAGGAAGAAAATAAAAGGTTACAGATGAGCAACCAGCTAAAAACTGGCTTACATGATTTTAATAGTATTTTATCATATTTTGAAATCTTTCCAAGGTGATTCTACCTTTTTGCTTTAGCTATTTGCTATTAGCATTGCCACAGAGTAATGGGTGAAATATAACATTTTGTGGCATTGTTAATTCATTTATTTGTATGATAATTAGTTCCACTGTTGGATTTAAAACACATATTACAAATAAGACAGACAAAAAAGTGTACTATACCTTTTAATTTTGTGGGACTATAATTTTACTTTAATTTTAATGTTAAATTTACACATCTAGTTGACATCTACAATGAAAAAAGATGTCAATATAAAATTCAGTCGTTTGTCATTCCAGTGTCGGGTTTAAATATGCTTAAAATATTTTGACAGGCTGAAAAATAAGTGAAATATGAAATTGTGTGACCTGATTAATTTAGTGGGGTCATTTATTTTATAGTTTTTTCCATGACTCTTCATATTTGTTTGTTTATGTTTTATTCTGGTTATAATGTGACACTTTATATATATATATATATATATATATATATATAATACATATATTTCACAATATGTATATTTCAATAGGCACAGAAATAATTGAAATGTAATTCAAATATATTTTTGTGGTTTTATTAATTTTGTGGAATTACCTTTACTTTTAAAAATCATGAATTCACTGTATTTATGCAATTTATTACATGCCTTCTGGATCCAGTGTCACACCTTAAATATATATTAAAAAATATATATTTTCATAGGCATAGAAATAGGGGAAGTGTAGTCTTGTTAATTTTGTGGGATTATTAATTTTTTAATTTACATGTACTGTATTTATGTTGGAAAATGATGACATTTGTGTGTTTTTAAGGCTATTTAAAAAAAAAAAAAAGATTTGAACTCACCACTTCACTAACAAGGGGAATGGGCCTCCTTTTTCGGAGGTCTGGCGTGCTGTCAATGCCAAACGGTGTGTTTTCCCTACGCACAAACATGCAAATACTCTGATTAGTATGTAAACAGGTGACACTGGGATATTCCCGAGTTATGCAAAGTGTTCCCTGACCTTGGCTTGGTCCATAGCTGCCTGCCGGGGTTGCCATCTTGGCCCTGAAAGACAAAGTAAAATGTCACAGATTTCAAGGGAGATGGATACATTTTACGGGTTTATGGATGCCACAACGGGCATGCACATGGATGCGGGTTGGGACTGAGACAGCTTGGTTGACTTTCAGCACAGCATGCTAACGATAGCACCGCAACAAAAGGTCGGACCAAGGAAAAGAACCATTTAAGTTTCCTGCTTTATGCCGAGTCATCAAACTCATGCTTGAACCACGCGCAATGACCAAAACTCAAAATATTTCCAATTTAGTGTTGCCCATCTATTCATTATATTTGCTTCCAATTTGGTAGCAATCGCACAATGTTGTAGTTGTAATTTGCTTTTAAACAGCTGATGGAAATGGCCAAAATAAGCCCTAAAATGAATGCACGGCAGACTTTCTGTGTCTTTTCAGGAATGGCTTCTTGAAACTTTTTTGTAGGTATACTAATGATAGAAATGCCAACCAAATTTCATGTAGCTACATCAAGCTGCTTTCGAGGGCTGAATTTAAGAAAAAAATCTGTAGGACAACTTCATTTTTGAAATACCCCTGGAAATGTCCAAATTGGCCCTAAAATGGCTAAATTCACGCAGCTTTTCTGGCATGACTTTTTGAGACTTTTTAGTGGGTCTACTCGTGATAAACATGTCTACCAAATTTCATGTTAAGTGAAACTGGCTGCGGGGGCTGGATTTTCAAACGCTCTCTAGGAAGAGTTTGTTTTAGTAGGACCATTGAAATTGGCCAGAGGGTGCACTTCGAACCACAATTGCAGACTACCTCTGACTTTTCAGGCATGGTTTCTTGAGACTTTTTTTGTGGGTCTACTTATGATAAAAATGTTTCCCAAATATCATGCTGCTAAGTGAAAATGGCTTTGGCGGCTGAATTGTCTCAGAATGAATAAGAAAATGAAAACACTTTTAAGAGGGCCTTCACACTGCATGCTCAGGTTCTAATAAACAAGAATGCTAATGCAGCAGAGTGAATGGAATAGGACACCAAAGAAACATTCCATTAAATTACACATGAACAAGGTCTTGGGGGAATGTAATGTTAGTAATGTCGGGAGGCAGAGAAACCACACAGTCAGAAACCTGATCTCCATCTTGACTTCCACCTGCAAGACAGCACAAGAGATACGGCAAAGTGTCAACACGTTGAAGCTTAAGTACTAACATAAGAGTGATCTCATCAGTGTTCATTAACACGTCCATCTGGCTATTAAAAAAAAACAAAAAAACTGATATCTCCCTCTACCCCAAAAGATAATTCATGCCTTCTAATTCAGCAAATGGCTACCGCAGCTGGAGCGAAGGCATGGCAATCGGCAGATGATGGATGGATGACGCTCTTGGGAGTATGAAAATCTTTAGCGCAGACGTCAAGACAGATGCCGTCAAATTGATATTAGAGCTAATGTTTTAATGGCAGCCACACTCTATAGAGGTGTTTTGAAACATAAAACAAGTACAGAAATTCAGAATTTGATCAAGTTTGTTATTTGGTGTTAATGTTATGACTGAGCATTTTGTTATTTTTCTCTTAAAGGAATATTCTATGTCAAATTCACTATTAATGTCTTGTAATAATAGCTGTTTGTCTGAAGTGCCTGCCAACCCATCAAGTGTGAAATTAAACAACTCCTTTGTGAGCTGCCCATTTTTACTAAATGTGTTAGCCAGCCACCCTCAATTTTGCAGAAATGTGGCATCAGAGTGAGCCTAATTTGCATAATAACCACCCCCTACACTGATATTTACGTTCGCCATTTAGTGTTGCCCCTCTGTCTAGTATATAGGTCATGTTTATATAATTTGATCAGTAACAGTAAAGACATGCCCAACTGAATTTTCTCTTGAAAATCAATACATTTTACTGTATTTGAATTACTGGCATTTGTTATACATCAAAATGTCATAATTGTTTCTAAGAAAAAAAACATTCTAAAGTAATATTTTTCAAACTTCTAATGCCAAAATGTCCCAAATGAAGTTCCATGACTTCATGTTTTCTGAAGATGCTAATTACATTTTTGGATTTATAAGATTTTTCTCCAACTACCCAATACATCTTTTTCATGAAAAATAGCACAAATGCATCTTAGTGTCTTCAGAGTTCCTTTTTTGGTTCTTTTACAAACAGTCCTTTGCCACTCAAGCTGTCTCTACCGTTAATGCCACTGGAGAGAGAGACTTGTATGCTGTTGCTATACACCAGAGGGATCTGAAGTGGCAGGATGAGACAGCCATTTTGCATTCATACAACAGCAGACAGCAAAATAAATTGTGAAGGGCAACACGTAAATTGTGCTCCTCACATGATGTTTATTAAGATGTTTATGTCTTTATCATTATGCACTTTTTGTCTTTACCGTAACGCAAGAAGTGTATTTCAGTAGGCCACCACTATTTGCTCTGTCAAAGGGTTCGATCAACAAATCTGTGGCAGAATTTAAGTTGGGATAAGATTGATGCATAAATCCATAGATTCTCAGGGATAGCTGTTCTTTTTCATTGTCTTTCTAGTTTGCATCGCTAAGTTACACAATTTCTTTGTCAGTTGTTCAAAGCTGTAAAGTTTGAACAGCAATCAGTAAAATTTATGAACAAAATCGGTGACAAAGGGCAGCCTTGGCAGAAGTCCAATCCTCACTGGAAACGAATCCGACTTACTGCTGGCAATGCAGACCAAACTCTGCATTGCTGTTCCGTCCCTGGTTGTGCAGGGACGGAACAGCCCTTACTAGGGGGTCTGGTATCCCATACTCCCGGAGCACCTTCCACAGGACTCCCCGAGGGACATGGACGAACACATTTACCAAGTCCACAAAACAAATGTAGACTGGTTGGGCGAACTCCCGTGCACCATCGACGACCCTGCCGAGGGTGTAGCGCTGGTCCACTGTTTCACGGCCAGGACAAAAACCACACTGCTCCACCTAGATCTGAGATTTGACTTCCCGACAGACCCTGCTCTTCAGAAGCCCTGAATAGGCTGAGGCTGAGGAGTCTGATCCCCCTGTAGTTGCAACACACCCTCCGATCCCCCTCTTATATCCAAATTAACCCTAAAATGTCTTTTCAAGCATGACTTCTTGAGACTTTGTAGTCATTCTACTCATCATAGACATGTCTACCAAATTTCATGTTGATCAGTGAAACAAGCTTTGTGGGCTTAATTTTCAAAAGATTCCAGCATAACAAGCTTCATTTTCCTCATTTGGGACACACGTGAGCGGGAGTCTATCTCATCTGACTTTGGGCAAGAAGTGGGGCATACCCTAGACTGGTCGCCAGACAATCCCAAGCCATATACTGTATAGACAGTGGTTGTTTCCCTACTAAGAATATTTGGAACTTTGGTTTGATGGAAGCATGCAATGAAGATGAGAGGGTTTACTATTGACGACTACCTGCTTCAAAGCCCTCCTGAGAGGTGGTGGACGCGGTGGCCAGGTTGCGCCTCATCTCTCGCTTCTCCCGCAGGATCTGCTGGAAACTCCTAACGTATTTCAGCTTGTGTTTGTCCATCTGGCTTATCTCTAGGTTTGGCTCCTCAGCTTGGATGTCGGACTTGCCTTCGATGTCTTCTCCTTGTTCCTCTGGTTCTGCAATTGACAAGGATTCCGTGGTAGTGCCTTGAGACAGCTGTCTTTTGACTTTCCGATCTGGAGGCCACTCCTCAGGAACAACTATGTGGTCTGGTAAGCTGGTGGACATGGACTTGGGGTAGGCTACAAGTTCCAAACTTGGGTAATGCTGGCTGGTGGCTACAAACTCATCTTCATCTTCTTCAAAGGGAGTGGTTTGGCTCACGAGGTCCCAGCTAAAAGATTTTGGAGGCATGTCAGAAAGCGTGGATACGTCAAAGTCCATCGCATTTTCCGGATCCTCGTTCGAGGGGACCTCAAGTTTGCGAAGTGCACCTCGCAAAGCAGAACTGAAGTCGGAAACGGCTCGACTTATACGCCTGACATTGAAGCCTGTTTGGGGATCTTCCTGACTCGGATGAGGGATTCGGTTTTCGGTCTTTGGTACAAAGGGTTTCTCTTGCGATGTCCACAGCCCAGATGTGGAGTTTTCATATGGCAAATAAGTTCCCTCATAACTACCGGTCTGATTGTTTGACTGGTCGCAGTTGAACCCATTGGAGGATACATAATGTCCATCAAAAGAATGGTAACCAGAAGTTTTAGGGTAGGAACAATCTGAGGTGTAGTTTCCGAGGTCCGTCTGAAATCCTGGCTGGGATTTGGACCTCCGCGTTTGCCAGTCCTCCCGACGTGAGGATGTCCTCGCAGGTGAGTTGGAGTAATGCTCCCTGCATCCAACAAAGCCACGATCTGGAGAGATCCTGGTAGCGTAGTGATCCCAACTGACCACTGCGTCATAGCAAGCCTCTGCTTTATGATCCTCCAGGTAGGAAGGTTCCCCGTCCCATAAACGCTCACCAGCAGTCTCATGCGGCGGTTTGGTGGTTTTCCACTGTTCCTTTGTCTGATTAGTAGGTCTCTCCAAATCCGACTCGGACTTGGAACTTTGGGAAGACAAAGAACTGGTGCTCAGGCAGTCTTGGCCAAAGCTCAGCTTTCGGGCTAGTGCACCTTCTGGGATGTCCGAGCTGAGGTCCGATGCATCCTCAAGTTCCTCTGGGTCCAGATGATGGGCCGATTCTGCAATTGGAGATACCGAGTAGTCCTCTGCCCTCAGTCGGAATTTCCCTTTGAGAACATCAGGAAAATGGTTGGACTTTGGCGCTACCCTCCCTAAACTGTCGTATGCGCTAGCCGGCCTCCTGCGAGCGGAAGGCCCATCCGTGCGCACCACCCCAGACCAGGTACCGGCTCGCGCACCCTGCCCTTGCTCCCCCCTCCCACTGGAGCGAATGCCCTCGATTTCCAGCAACACAGCATCCACGCAGGATGACACCTCCTCCACGGAGCCCTTCACCGAGGTGAGGTAATCCCTGAGGTCTGAGATCTCCTCCTGGATCTTGTTGATGCCCCGCAGCTCTTTAAGAATGTGATCGATGATGGCGCTGGAATCCTCCTCGCCCAGACGGCCTTCCTCCTCTTCTGGCCCCGGTGGTCCCGGGGGAGCGGTGGTGAAGTCGTAATCCAAGGTATCCCCAGCAGAGTAGGGTCTCTTTGGTCGAGCACGAGGGGAAGCGACTGAGATGCCATTCCAGTCGGGTCCGGCGGAACTAGAGAGTGGGGTGGTGGTCGGTGGCTGCTCCGGAGACAATGGGAGCAAACCCTCGAAGGAGATCCGCTTCCGATTAGCAGGAGATTTTCCGCTTTTACGCTGCAGAGTGCAGGGTATTCGTAAACACCCTTCCCGAGTCAGCTCAACTTCACCAAGAGATGGCGATCCTGGTGGTCCAGCATTTCCTTTACCATTTGATACGATGGCTGAGGAGCAGGCTTCATCCCTGGATCCCATCTTCGGATAGATCTGTCTGTGATCCTTTCCATGTTTTTCGTGCTCAGCTTCCTTGTGATAATGCTGGGGATCGGACACGTGGTGGTCCACGGACCCTTGCAGCAACCGATGGATTTTCCCCCGGATGACCAAGGCTACCTTCGGGTTGGGGGCTCGCTTCTTGTTCTTGGTGGCTCCCTTAGGGGGCACGCTGGCTGCATGTGGCCCACTGGAGCGATTCCTGGAGAACATGTTCGTTATGGTCTTCCCCGCATTGTCCTCAAAAGGCAGCTGCCATTGTTCTGCTAATCATACTTGCAGGAGGTATTTTTTTATCCCGAAAAGTCAGGGCACCGTAACTGGGATGAAAAACACAAAACATTAGTAAATGCAGTAAAGATCTTGACAAAACAAATGAGAATAAGTGAAACATTTGAGAAATGATGGTCCTGATGAAACTCCTTGCAATAATATAATTGGAATGGAAAGTCTTTCTAGATTATTACTTGCAAAGAATGAGGAGAAATTGTACAGAGTATATGCACAGATGCATGGAATACAGAAGACAAGGTCTTCTCCTGTCAAGTTTACGCCACCTCCTGATCATTTACTTGGAATTGAGCGCACAGGAGCAGCCTTGGATAATGAACCACATTCTGTTTCACCAGGAAAAAAGAAGTAGCCTACGAGCTCACAAACACAAGCGATGTTTTTAATAACAAATTGTCCATTCGCATTATTGTACATAATTCGCTGCAAACTAGGAAGTAGTCCAATAGCTAACAAACAGATGGTCAAATAAGCAGGGATCTCGTTTGATTTATGTCCTGCGTCTGAGACGCACAAAAATAAGTAGGGACGCATAAAACGTTCAATGTGTGTCCATCGACACACAGGCGTACAGCATTACTTACCTACTGTACGTGTAGGTGTTGCTGAGGTGCTTCGGTGAATCATTATCCACTGAAAGTATGAGTCCTGTCTTGGTGCTAGCCAATCAGAGGCAGAGGAGGGCAGGTTATCAGTCCAAAATACAACCGAAACTTATTTCCAAACTCCATAAATTTTCAGCTCACGACACAGCGAACGGCTGGCGGAACTGTAGATGCGCACAACTGGGACACTTTAGGGAAAGTTAACTATTGATTACGTTTTCTAGCCCGGGAACTTAATAAGGAGCTAAACAGCTTGCTCTGGCTCGCTCTATCGTGGAGACATCGTTTAAAACAGGTCACTAACTGGCAGACAGGAGTCCGCGTCCAGACCCAGAAACAGTCCCATACGGACCCACACCATAGCCCAAAAAAAAGTTGAGTGAAAGATCAGAAAATGACAGATAAAGCAAGAGAACATTTGGAACAAATGGTGCTTAAAATGGAATAATCAGTGTCATTTTTGTTTGTACTTCTCACTGGGAAGTTCCTACTGGGAACACTTATTATAAGTGCATGTACAGTGGGTACGGAAAGTATTCAGACCCCCTTAAATATTTCACTCTTTGTTATATTGCAGCCATTTGCTAAAATCATTTAAGTTATTTTCCCCCTCATTAAAGTACACACAGCACCCCAATATTTACAGAAAAAAAATTAATTGTTAAAATTTTTGCAGATTTATTAAAAAAGAAAAACTGAACTACCACACAGCCATGAGTATTCAGACCCTTTGCTGTGACACTCATATTTAACTCGGGTGCTGTCCATTTCTTCTGATCATCCTTGAGATGGTTCTACACCTTCATTGGAGTCCAGCTGTGTTTGAATAAGAACATGAACATGCATGCATGCACACAGAATTTTCTCTCTGCATTTTACCCATCACAGTGAACACACACACACACACACACACACACTTCTTAGTGGAACACACTGGAGCAGGGGGCAGCTGAAGCGCCCAGGGAGTGGTTTGGGGTATCAGTGTCTTGCTCGAGGACACCGCAGCTGTGAATCCAGGGGATGTTGGCGGATGGTCTTGAACCTAGATCCCCATCGGTGGCAGGTTCAGGTCTTAACCACGGCTGTGCGATTATACCGATTGGACTTGATTATGAAAGCCACACACCTGTCTGTAAGAAGGTTACCAAAACAAATCTGCTGCACTTAAGGTTCCTAAGAGCACAGTGGCCTCCATAATCCTTAAATGGAAGATGTTTGGGACTGCAGCCCTCCACCAGTCGGGGCTCTATGGCAGAGTGGCCCAACAGAAGCCTCTCCTCAGTGCAAGACACATGAAAGCCCGCATGGAGTTTGCTAAAAAAAAAAAAAAAACACCAAGATGGTGAGAAATAAGATTCTCTGGTCTGAAGAAACCAAGATAGAACTTTTTGGCCTTAATTCTAAGCAGTATGTGTGGAGAAAACCAGGCACTGCTAATCACCTTTCCAATACAGTCCCAACAGTGAAGCATGGTGGTGGCAGCATCATGCTGTGGGGGTGTTTTTCAGCTGCAGGGACAGGGAGACTGGTTGCAATCGTAGAAAAGATGAATGTGGTCAAGTACAGGGATATCCTGGACGAAACCCTTCTCCAGAGTGCTCAGAACCTCAGACTGGGTCGAAGGTTCACCTTCCAACAAGACAATGACCCTAAGCACACAGCTAAAATAACAAAGAAGTGGCTTCAGAACAACTCTGTGACTGTTCTTGAATGGCCCAGCCAGAGCCCTGACTTAAACCCAGTTGACCATCTCTGGGGAGACCTGAAAATGGCTGTCAACCAATGTTCACAATCCAACCTGACAGAAATGGGGAGGATCTGCAAGGCGGAATGGCAGAGGATCCCCAAATCCAGGTGTGAAAAACATCATTCCCAAAAAGACTTATGGCTGTATTAGCTCAAAGCTAAGCTTCTACTAAATACTGAGCAAAGGGTCTGAATACTTATGGCTGTGTGATATTTCAGTTTTTCTTTTTTAATAAATCTGCCAAAATTTCAACAATTCCGTTTTTTTTTCTGTCACAATGGGGTGCTGTATGTAAATTAATGTGGGGAAAATGAACTTAAATGATTTTAGGAAATGGCTGCAATATAACAAAGAGTGAAAAATTTAAGGCGGTCTGAATACTGTCCGTATCCACTGTATAATATATATATATATATATATATATATATATATATATATATATATATATATATATATTCATTCGCTATGAACCAAGAAGCCCAATAGCTAACAAACAGATGGACACTCTTGTTAACTTTTATTTCCAATGCTTACATTTTGATCATCATTAATTCATCAGTTACAGGAATTATGCAAAACTGTATGCAAAATGAACTAACATGCGCAGCCCGTTTTCCATTTTTTAAATGCCTACACTATTTAAAAAAAAAAAAAAAAAAAGGGGGGGGGGGCAGCGTGAAAAGCGTGGGTGTTGAAAAAGTGAAGGGTTGTGACACCCACATCCCCTATCGATGCGACGCTGCTGACCACTACGACTACTGCTACTAGTGCTAATAAGTGTGTTATATACAAAGGTATTCTAGCTATGCAAATAAATTATTTGCAACTAAAATAGTTAAAATAGTCAATAAAAAGACCTCATCGTAACGTTGAATGAAGATAATTCTGTTTCAGAAGAAAAAAAGGTTTCCTCCACTTTCTGCTCTGTGTCAAGGTTCAATTTGTGAACATATAAAATTATCCTCAATGACAGTGACTGCTTTATAAATTGTCAACTTTCTAAAGATTAAACTGTTTTTGTTTCTGAATATGGAGCACTGGTCAGTGCAGAGGCGGCTCTTTTCTCGTGGGATACAGGGCCGCGGGCCACCCCAAAATCCTGAAAAATGCTACAGCTAGTTGCTTTATCACCTTTAACAGAACGCTATGATGTACAGTGAATATAAAAAAGTCTATACACCCCTGTTCAAAGGCCATTTTTTTGTGATAGAAAAAATTAGACCAAGATAAATAATTGAAAAACTTTTTTCACCATTAAAGTGACCTATAAACTAGGGGTGCATAAGAATATTGATTAATTAATGCATTGCAATACTTCTCCCAGCAATTCAATATTGATTCAGCAAATCCTCTGAATTGATTTACAAGAGGGTTATAAGAGGGTGTGCAACCTTCTGCTACCACCTTATTTCACCTGCTTATATTTACTTCCCAAAGATTTCCTTTTAATTTCTCAATTGAGTTATACAAGTTATAGGTAATGATCGTGTGCCCTGTGATTGGCTGGCAACCAGTTCAGGGTGTACCCCGCCTCTCGCCTAGTGAGGATAAGCAGTATGGAAAACGGATGGATGGATGGAATTTTAAAGTAGCCCTGGCATCCATAAATTTTTCTGAATGCTTCCCTTGGAGGAAAAAGTTGAGATACCCCTAAACTAAGCTAACAGAGGTAGTAAACAAATGACGAAAGATAATTTGTTTGTTCACTTTTTGTCAACACTCAAAATTTAGCAGTTGCACGGTCACTGAACTCAAATTGAATGTGGCGAGCGGTTAAGCTTTTCGCCGTTTGTTTCTGTAATTAGGCCCAAACTACTTAACGAAAACCAGGAAAATCTCTGACTAACCTGCTTTTCTTTACACTTGTGTTAACAATGTCAATCAAAAAAGTGAGTTATTAATTTATAAAGGTAGAGCTTTTGATTATTGGATTGTGTTGAATCTAAAATTGATCTAGTGTCTAGACGAGATGTAGATTCCAGTATATGAATCCATTGGTCAACGAGCCAGTTTTCTACAATAAATGGTCACATGTACGATAAATTGATTTTATTTCATTTAATTACAATTGTTGAAAGGTTCTGAATGTCACAGTGACACCCAAGGAGGGAACATTGAGAATATTTCACGACTATTTATGTCTGTTGACTTACGGCCCTCGCACAATACTCTTAATTATATTCATTGACCGACACATTGATTGGATGACAGTGTCCTGGAAGTGCGCTAAAGTCCTTTGCTGTCAAAACAGGACGAATGTAAATCACACCAGTTGTTGTTCAGCAGACGCCAAATCCGTAACGTCCCCCTTCAAGAAAGAAGCTGAGCTAGATGCTCAGCACCTGACAAGAAACACAACCCACATTTTAGTTATAACACTAATTTCATATAAAACGTTTAACACTACCTTTTGTTCGGGGGCATCAGACCCTTGTGGGATGTGGGTGTTACAACACCCAAATTTTTACTGGTGTAAGGGTTCAACACCCACACTTTTTCTGGCAAAAGCGTTCAACGCCAACTCTTTTCCTGGTTAAAAGGTTCAATATTCATACATTTCCCATATGCGTGGCAGCCATGGGGGATATGGGGGCTTCAACACCTGCATTTTTCCTGGTGAAAGTTTTCAACACCCACACTTTTCCCAGCAAAAGGATTCAACACCCAAACTACTCCTAGTTAAAGGGTTGAATACTGATGCTTTATTAGGGCGGCCCCCACTCTCGGCGAATATGGTTGGTGTCACACCCACACCTTTCCCGGTGAAATCGTTCAACACACTCTGTTCCAAGGGGCGTTGTACCCGTGGGGTGAGGGGTGGGGGCGGGGAGGTACAACACCAACACTATTCCTAGCGAAAAAGGTTCAACACCCGCACTTTTCCCGGTTGAAGGGTTCTACAGCCATGCTTTTCGCTGGGTGGGGTGGTGCCTTTCCGGGTAAAAGGGTTTAACGCTCACTGCTCCCTGTGGCATCGCATCCAACTTTGGGCGTATGTGGGTGTTGCAACACCCACACTTTTTCCGGTTAAGGGGTTCAACAGCTTCATCGCTCCTTTCATGTCAAAGCACTTTGACATCTTTAAGCATGTCCATAAGTGCATTAATATGCTGACTAGTGTTACCTTCAGGCTAAGTTTGATTCCAGTTGAAATACATTTTCATATCCACACTTGACTCTCCTTTCATCTCCCAACGTTTGGGAATATTTTAATTTGTTCCATCTGGCACCCAAGGGGTTTCAGCTCTCTTGGATTCACTCTTAACTTTGATATGTCTATACATTTATAGGCACACTCAGAGGCCACTTTACTTTGGCTGCTTCTCCAATGTATTACAGTATATTAGCAGTTAAGCTAAGTTGTGTTTTGACTTTTTTTCAAGGTGAGTGCGGGGTAAAGGTGGTGCACCATCTATCGGGTTGTACCAGTGCTTAACTCATTCACTGCCAGCCATTTTGAAAACAGAGTTCCCCGTTTTAGAACATTTTGACTGATCTTTCAAGACCCACAGAATATTGTGTTCTGTGACAATATTGAGTCTACCAAAAGAAATAGTAGACTTCACCAGAAAAAAAGGTTGTTTCTGGCTTTTTGCATTCTTTAGTAACCAGTAGTAGAACATGGGTTGGTTCAGCCAAAAACATGGGTTTCTGACCAAAATGTGGAGAAAATTAGCTTTTTGTAAAAAGAAACAGACTTTGATGTTATTTTGAATTTTTTTGTAACACCTTAAACTATAAAAACAACAAAAAACAAGACTGAAAAGGGCTTTTGATAGCAAAGTAATCATTTACATATATACAACTAAGAAACCTTTTTACATGACGCTCACCATTCATTCCATTAACAGCGTCATCTTTTCTAACGATGGCAAAACACAATTTCTACTCACTACAGTGACACATAACTCTGTTTATCTGTGAGGTGCATAAACCTCTCCGGCTTCCAACGTAACTGAGATTACAAGGTAAGATTCACCGCCCAACTTTACCTTCTACTCAAAAGCTGTCCTGATCTCAAATGCAAAATGATGCAACGCCGCCATCCACAGGGATCTATTAGTCATTACAGTGGTTCAAAAACCTGAATTTCAAAGACAATTTGGACGAGAACCTCTTCCATGCCAGCCCATTGAAAAACGTACTTCATGAATATATAAATACCGTATTTTCACGACCATAAGGCGCACTTAAAAGTCTTAAATTTTCTCCAAAATGGATGGGGCGCCTTATAATGTGGCGCGTCTTATGTCCGCACCGAGTTCCAAAATCTGTAAAGGTTGTTGTGTGGCTTTAATGAATGCTCCGCTTGACTGACTGGGAGCATTTCCTGCCAACAGGCTGCTTATATAGAGGAAAGGCGGACGTGACTGAGGACAGCATGCGGACGTTAAAGGGGGAAGGGTGCGCGTGACAGAGGACGCTAAAGGCACGCCCCCAGTAGGTATATAGTTCCGGTATGTGCATCGGTTTGGCTAAGGACCCCCGAAAATGGCACCTATGAAGAGACATGCTTACGAAGCACAGTTTAAACTGCAAGCTATTAGTTACGCGGAGGAACCTGGGAATCGAGCAGCCGTGAGAGAATTCAAGCTCAACGAATCCATGGTTCGCAAGTGGAGGAAGCAGAAAAACGAGCTTCGCCAAGTCAAGAAGACGAAGCTGAGTTTCCGTGGAAACTAGGCAAGGTAGCCCGAGTTGGAAGACCAAATCGAGCAATGGTTTAATGAGCAAAGAACAGCCGGGAGAAGCGCCTCTACAGTCACCATTCGACTGAGTGCAAGAACTCGGAGCTTGCCATCATTCCGGGAGGCTTGACGAAGGAACTCCAACCGCTGGACATCGGTGTAAACAGGGCATTCAAAGTGAAGTTGCGAGTGGCGTGGGAGCGATGGATGACAGATGGCGAACACAGCTTTACTAAGACTAGGTGGCAACGCCGGGCGAGTTACGCTACAATTTGTGAATGGATTGTGGATGCTTGGGCTAACGTGTCTGCTAGCACTGTTGTTCGAGCTCTCGTAAAAGCCGGCATCATTTCTGAGGAGCCGCACGGCAATGAGACTGACTCTGACAATGACGAGAGGGAACCTGGCGTGTTTGATGGAGAACTTGCCCAGCTGTTAATTTCGGATACAGAACAAGAGGACTTTGATGGATTTGTGGATGAGGATTGATCAAAAAATAACATGAGTATATTGTTAAATACTTCAATAAAGTACAACCAAACTCAGTTTTGCTCCCGCTGCCTTTTTAAAAACATTGTTTTAGCGTGCATGCATGGTACCGTATGTTTTAAGCTAGCGTATGTTTTACCACGCCTGCGCCCAATAATACGGTGCGCCTTATGTATGTGTTAAATACACAAATAGACCCCGTAACTGAGACTGCGCCTTTTAATACGGTGCGCCTCATGGCCGTGAAAATACGGTATATATAAATAAATGTATATATAAATTTCCACAGAAGTAAATAAGTTTAGTATAAAATGTTTTCAGCATTCTGTTTTTCTAATGCTTTCTCTTTAATTGTCTCATAAATTTTTTTTTTCGTTGTTGGTATTTTATTTGTACCTTTGTACTTATCTGTACAGCACTTTGACTGAAAGCACTAATTATTATTATTATTATTTTGTCAAAGTGTGGTGTGCCGGGTCCCTCTAGTGTTACGTAAAAGAATCACTCAATTAAAAATTTTCGAACTGTGCATAATGTTACAGCGGCTTAAACTTGTTTTTATACCAGTACAGTACATTTGTTAGGTACAGTTCAGTTGTATTTAACTTTAAGCACAACACAATTGCAATATACATGCATACTATATCCATATCTCTGTAAAGGTTTAATTTGTAATTTTGTTGAGTGACTAAACATGACAATAAAACTGCTATGTTCTGACATTTGGGTGCACTACCAGCTTGTTAGGCTGTCACGCTCTCGTGACATTTCCGTCTTTTAATGTACACAAAATGCAGCTGGAGGGGGAAAAAACAACCCACCAACATTTTGACAGACAAATGCATTGAACTTGACTCTCCAATCTGCCTCTTCCCAAGATTTCCTCCTTCCGAAGAGGCTTTTGATTGTCACTAAACGGCGGCCGTGCTCTTGTGACCGTTCCACGCAGAGACGATAAATGTGAGAGCTTTAACACAATCAATCAGACTTTTTCTGTTGCGAGGCTATAAAGAAAAGACATGAATGAAACAGGGCAGACGTCAATATGACAACGTCCTCTGCTCACCTTGAACGGATACAAAAACAGACTTCGATGACAATGACACAACATCATGAAGTGACTACATGTCAGAGATAACCAGAAAAAAAAGATTATTAAGAAGAAAAGGGGCGGAACGGTAATCGACTGGTTAGCACATCTGCCTCACAGTTCTGAGGACCCGGGTTCAATCCCCGGCCCCGCCTGTGTGGAGTTTGCATGTTCTCCCCGTGGCTGCGTGGGTTTTCTCCGGGTACTCCGGTTTCCTCCTACGTCCCCAAAAACATACAGGGTAGGTTAATTGAAGACTCTGAATTGCCCGTAGGTGTGAATGTGAGTGCGAATGGTGGTTTGTTCATATGTGCCCTGCGATTGGCTGGCAACCAGTTCAGGGTGTACCCCGTCTCTCGCCTGAAGATAGCTGGGATAGGCTCCAGCACGCCCGCGACCCAAGTGAGGATAAGCGGAACGGAAGATGAATGAATGAATAAATTACGGAGAAAAGCAGCAAAAGCGGAAAGAATCTAGGCAGATTACACAAAACTAGTAAGTGGCTTCACAACATAAGCATGGACGCACACAACATTGTGGTGTGAGCACATGTCACAGTCTACTGAAGAAAAGGAACTATGATGGTAAAATTCAGAGAACGTCAACAAGGCAGACTTTGCGAAACTAACAAGTAATGCAGCTCTTCTACAATATAATATGGATGCACACAACATTGAAGAGCGACCGCATGTCAGTCTGCTAAAAAAAAGGGACCATTATAATAAAATTCAGAGAAATGACAACAAGGAAGGCAGACTTTGCAAAAGTAATAAGGTAAGTGTCATAACTACGCTGCCACAAAACCATGGACGCATACAACTCTGTGGAGTGACCATATGTCAGTCTACCAGAAAAAAAGGCATTATTATGGAAAAATGCAATGAAATGGAAACTGTATCAAGGCAGACTATAGGTGAAAAAAAGTGGTATACAACTCCTCTTTGGATGTACAGTACACAACATTGTGGAGCAACCACATGTCAGAATATACCGGAAAGCAAATGCAAACCTCCATGGTCACAATTTATACAATTTACGTACAATGTGTGTACTAAATCTACAAGATACATGAGTTGAGGGGTACACCCTGCACTGGTCGCCAGCTAATCGCAGGGCACATTGAAACAAACAACCATTCGCGCTCACATTCACACCTACGGGCAATTTAGAGTCTTCAATCAACCTACCACGCATGTTTTTGGGATGTGGGAGGAAACCGGAGTGCCCGGACAAAACGCATCCAGGCACGGGGAGAACATGCAAACTCCACACAGGGGGGCCGGGATTTGAACCCCGGTGCCCAGAACTGTGAGGTAGATGTGATAACCAGTCGACTACCGTGCCAGCCAAGCAGAACTAAATATTTACAAATGATAAGTCATGATAAATGCACACAGATTTAAAAAACACGTGTAAATCGTGGATATAGTTGTGGATTTGAAAAACGTGTGTAAATCGCGGATGTATTTGTGGATCCGAAAAACACGTGTAAATCGTGGATGTATTTGTGTAAATTCCGAGACAAATCTCTCCCCATACACATCTGACTGCAACCTTTTAGTTCCGGCAGGGTACCCAGAACTAAAAATTCCTGGAATTACAGGTGGAAATGTGGCCTAATTAACATTTGTTCGTCGTAATCATACAAAGAATGTGTTGAATGGCTGGCTGATTGTCTTGCAGGATTGGCCGCCGCCTGACAGGAAGTCAACAAATACACACACACACACACACACACGCACACACAAACACAAGGCGTGTCCCTCAAGCGTGCATTCTGGGAAGTTTAATCCAATCAGTCTCTTCTCCCTCTTCCTGCCACTCTAGTGAATGAGAACTGTTAGCCTTCTCCTGCTAACTACTTTAGCTTCCTCTCAACATGGGACAACAACACTTCACTTAGCATTTATTTCATATCCTTGATATTCAAGTTGAGCTTCATGTACTAGTACACTCTTGGCCTCACTAGTTGGACAACTTTGGCATACTAGTAGGACAACAAAATGTTACAAGTGAGGTAAAACTGTGCACTAGTTGATGATTGTGTGCTACAACTAGGGACATAAAATGGTAGTAGTTAACATCTAGCACTTCGCTAGTAGTACTAGTTGTTTGCAGATGTCAACTAGTGCACAGTAATTTATCAAAAGAGAGGCCTAATAGGTCCACCTTTTGGCTTGGTTCTTTCTGCATAAATCTCATTGGGCCTCATTTACTAACATGCTACCGCAAGCAACACAAGTGCATTCAGGGTGCTTTTACAATGCAGGAGTGCCATGAGTCACATGAATTGTTTTTCTCCCATTATAATGTTTTCATGATCGTGAAAAGCCAAAATTTAAATCACAATTACATTTTGATTAATCGCCCAGCCCTACTCCTGTGGCGAATGTAATACTTTAAAAAGGTCCAGGAACCTTTAGGTCTACACATACAGTATGTTTGATTTTAGTCCCAGCAACTCTAAGTACCAATAACTTAAGCTTCTAGAAACCTTTAGAGGACGTGGTTTGGAAGTTATTTCCATTATTTCCATTGGCCACTTCCTGATTGGCTGCTTCCCAAAAGGAGTAGTAGTCCTTAAAAATGGCTACTGTATCTGATTTGAACCTTTTAGTTCCACAAAAAAAAAAGTAACAACAATTAAAAGATCCAGGAACTTAAGGATGAGCTGGGAAGTTTAGGAGCACCATTGTTTGTTTGTTTCGCAGGAACTGTTGTCTGAATTTTGTTCCAGGAAAGTTTATCGAGGCTAAAAAAAATACGCTGCTGGCAGAGTAGTACTTTTAAGAAATCCAGGAACATTTAAGTACCAACAACGACCAACAAGTACGAACAAAGTTCTAGGAAATTTTAGAGGAACTGGTTTGTACTGTGGAAACTAGTGTCTAAATGTGGTTAAAGTTATTTCCATGATTTCCTATTGCTGCTTCCTGATTGGTTGCTTCCCGAAGGAGATGTAGTCCTATTAGCACCTGCTAAAACCCTTGCTAGAGGTCTAAACCCCGCCCCCAACCTCCACTTGACTTCCTGTTCATCATCACTTTTTGGAACCGTTTCGTCAAAGCTAGCCGCTGGTAATCGAACCGTCCGTCGTGAGTCACAATTCGTATCCTCTGGCACGTTCCCAAGCCGGCGGACAAAGATCCTGCCAGGAGAGCACACTCTGCTGCTAAAGTGAGTGATGGGATTTAGGGGGTGAAAGTGCATGGTGATCGGTTAAAAAAAGAAAGCAAAAGGGGGGGGGTCTCCTGGAAAAGCTCTTGGGGGGCCCGAAGGACATGGAACTTGTTTGATTTTCTCATTCATCAAATGTCTCCTCTCCCCTAATGAATAAATAAATGGACGCCATGCACTTACCTGGAGCACCAAGAGTGGGGAAGAGTTCCTGCAAAAATCCTTAAAAAAAAAAAAAGTAGATTTTTTTGTCATGTTTTCACTGAGCTGTCAGTCAAATCCATTTGAAGGTGTTTGTATGTCCAATCAGATCACAGCAAGTGCCGTTATCATCAGCATCGTCATCATCCTCATCATCATTATCTTCATCAGGGTCTTTCCTCCTCCTCTTCCTTCACATCACTGATAGAGCTGGTCAGTACTCGCACCACTCGCCTCTCTCTCCCTCCTCGCAGCTTGTTGCCCAGTACGCTCTCTCTCTCTCTCTTGCACTCTCTCTCTCCCATTATCTCCAACTGTCTCTCTTTCCATCTCTCTCTCTTTCTCTCCCCATCCCTTTCTCTGTTACTCTCCATCTCTGTCTCTCTCTTGTCCTCTCTCCCCACCTCTCTATCCTTCCTTTCTCCCTTTTTGTCTTCCTATTTCACGTACTCTATCCATCTCTCTCCCTCTGTGTCCCTCTTTCCCCCTCTCTCTCTCGCTCTCTCTCTCTCATCATTCTTTCCTCTCATCACTCTCTCTCTCTCACCCTGGCTCTCTCATTCCCTCCTTTGCCCTCTCTATTTCCCTCTCACCCTCCAGCCCCCTTTCACTCTTGCCTTCCCTCTTCCTCCTTATATATATATATATATATATATATATATTATAAGTTATACCCACTCCTGCCTGCCGGCCTCACATATGCTTTTCACGGCTCTGCTCCTCCTCAAAACGTCTTCGTAGACTATCCAAAAAAGACTTGAAATAATCCACGAAAAACCTCCATGAGATCCCTGCATGTGCATTATAGACTTGTCCTACACTTACAATAATGTGCTCATTCCTTGTAAGTTTGTTCATGAAAACCACCATAGTGCACAATAGAAATAAAAACAATGACTATAGAAATAATACGCAAAGTAAAAAAAAAGTCCAAAGCACACCTGGGTACACACATCTGTGTGTGATGATAACTTGATGTACTCTTGGCAGTTATTCATTACACCCACCAAAGTGCAAATTAGAAATAAACCATCTAAACTTCCCTCTGTCCGTCCATCCATCCATCCATCCAACCTTCTGTCCATCTAAAATGAAATCTACTACAAGGCTCCATGCCACCAGTAATACAAAAGTAATACATATATCCATCCATTCCTCTCTGTCATTGATCCATACACTCTTTCCTCCATCTAGCCATTTATTCTTTCCTTAATCAGTCTATCCATTCTTTCCTCTCCCTGTCCATCCATTCTTTCAGTCACCCATCCATTCATCCATCCATCGGTTCATCAAATCAAATGTGCTTCAAAGGCTCCATGCCACCCTCATAAAAGGAGGAATGCATCTATCTATTCTCTCCTCTACTCCTCAATCCATCTGTCCATCCAACCTTCTGTCCATCTACAATGAAATTGGCTACAAAGGTTCCATGCCACCCTCCTAAAATAAGGAATCCATCCATCCATCTATCTCTCCATTCAATCATCTATTATGCATCCATTTTTCACCCATCCACCCATCCTTCCTTCCTTCCTTCCTTTATCCATCCATCTGTGCATCCATCCATCCAATCATCCATTAAAAATGAACTGTGCTCCAAAGACTCTATACTACCCCCAAAAGAATCAATTCATCTGTTCATCAATCCATCCATTCACCCATCCACCTATCTACAATTAAGTCATCTGCTACAAAGATTCCCACTGCCCCCTAAAAGAAAGAATACATCCATCTGTCCATCCATCTATCCTTCTGTCCATCCATCCATCCATCCATCTGTCCATCCATCCATCCATCCATCCAGTAAAATGACTTATTTAAAAGAAGAGCACTCAGCCATGCACTGCAGATGTCTGCCAAGAGGAAAAAAAGTGAACAAAGGTGGAAAAAAAAACTTGGCTCCGCATCAAAATGTAATGGCTTCTTCCTTGAACCTCTCCAGCCCCAGCCTCCCACCGCACCCCGCACCCCCACTTTCCTCCTGTCTAAAAGTTATTCCGGAAATTAGTAAAGTAATTTTTGTGTCGGCGGCACGGTGGAAGACTGGTTGGCACATCTGCCTCACAGTTCTGAGGACCCGGGTTCAAATCCGGCTTCGCCTGTGTGGAGTTTTCATGTTCTCCCCGTGCCTGTGTGGGTTTGCTCCAGGTACTCCGGTTTCCTACCACATCCCAAAAACATGCATGGTAGGTTAATTGAAGACTTTAAATTGCCCTTAGTTGTGAATGTGAGTGTGAGTGGTTGTTTGTTTATATGTACCCTGTGATTGACTAGAGAACCAGTTCAGGGTGTACCCCACCTCTCGCCCAGAGTCAGCTGGAATAGGGTCCAGCACATCCGCGACTGGATAAGCGGTATGGAAAATGAATGAATGAATTATTGTGTCATCCTGACAATACACACGCAAAAAAACTGAAAACACTTTGGCATTGGTAATAACAAGATTTGTTATAGTAACTTTCATTGCATGCATTTCCTGTTCTATGGTTCTAGAACACGAGATGTTGTTGTTGATGTTATGCATGAGAATGATGACGGTTTAAACTCCAAATTGCACAATAGAAATAAAAAGAACGACTAGAAATTATCTACAAAGTCCCCCTAAAAAGTCCAATGCACACCTGTCACATGCAGGCACAAGTACTTGTCATATTATTCAATGTGATCACTCCTCCTGTACACTAGACAGCAACTAAGAACCTAATAGTGAGGAGAATAAAAGTATAAAGAGAGCCTGTGCACATCATAAACAAATAGACGGTGGCGTCGCCATAGAAATGTCACACGGTTGCCATGCCAATACTGACCAAGGAATCTGAAAAAAAAAGACTATTTCTGATCCTGCCGGGGGGAAGCCACTTAATTATGATTTTAATGCATTACAAAAACTTGTGAAAAATGACAGGAAAATTACAGCGAAGAGCACAAACTTGCTGCAATCAGCATTAAAGCCTGGAACTATCAACATTAGAGCTTTTAACTATACCCACACTTTTGACATACTGTAGTTATCAGCATTAAAGTCTAGAACTATCCACACACTTGCAGCATTACAATCAGCATTAAAACCTGAAAGTTTCTGCAAATTTCCGGTATAACAACCAGCATTAAAGCCAGAACTACACCACACTCGCAGCTAACAATTAGAGCATTAAAGAACAGCATTAAAGCCTGGAACGATCCCCACACGTGCAGGACAACAATCAGCATTAATGTCTGGAACTATCCACAGCTACAGCACAACAATCAGCATTCAAGTACGTAACTATGCATACAGTTTTAGCACAACAATCAGAATAAAGGCCTGGGACTATCCACAGACTTGCAGCACAATGATCAGCATTAAAGCCTGGCTCAATCCACATTAAAGCTTGTACCTATATCCATACTTGTGCCAGAGCTATCAGTATTAAAGTCTGGAACTATCCTACACATGCAGCACAACAATCAGGATTAAAGTATGAAGGGTTCCGCACACTTGCAACATAATAATCAGAATTAAAGTCGGGATCAATCCCTCACTTGAAGCACAACAATCAGCATTAAAGCCTGGGACTATCTGCACTGCTGCTGAAAAACACTCAGCATTAAAGACTAGAACTATCCCCACATTTGTAGCACACGGTCAGCATTAAAGCCTAGAATGATCCACAAATGTTCAGAACAACAATCAGCAGTAAAGCCTGTAACTATCCACATTGTAGCATAACAATCAGCATTAAAGCCTGGGACTATCTGCACTGCTGCTGAAAAACACTCAGCATTAAAGACTAGAACTATCCCCACATTTGTAGCACACGGTCAGCATTAAAGCCTAGAATGATCCACAAATGTTCAGAACAACAATCAGCAGTAAAGCCTGTAACTATCCACATTGTAGCATAACAATCAGCATTAATGCCTAGAACTATCAGCACACTTGCAGGAGAATAATCTCCATTAAGTTCTGGAACGATCCACTCAGTTACAGCATAACGTTAGCATTAGAACCTAGAACTATCCGTACACTTGCAGCACAACAATCAGCATTAAAGTCTGGAATTATCCATACACTTACAGGTCAACAATCAGGAATTAAGCCAGAAACTACCCGCACACATGCAGACCAACAATGATTAAATGAGTGCGAATCAGGAGCAAAAAGTCAACCAAGCCGTAGGGAAGATGGGATAAAAGTGAGATCGGGTAGTGGGGACAAAAGGGACAGAGTAAGGGCGTCCTACCTGGAAGTGCTTGGACCTGACTTTGTAGTATGCTTTGAGCCAGCGGATCTTTGAGGGAGAACACAGAGGAGGATCGTCCACTAACACGCTGACCAGGAGGAAAAAACAACATTATTTAACACTTTGCCGGACTGATACGGTGTGATTTTGCCGATGTCACGATATAACAACTATGCTATAATCGATATATTAGAAGAAAATCAGCAACCATACATCACATTATCGAAGAGCATATTGAAACCTGATGTTGGCATATTCGTACTGTACCGAGAGGTAACGGTTATGATATCATTACAATATTTTACCAACATTAGCAAAAAGCAAATGAAATTTATGTATCTAGCGGATTACATACACAAGGTAACTCAATGTGCTTTACATGATTAAAATCATCTAAAAACAAAGAAAAAAACATCTTATAAACATTTAAAACAAACAGAAAAAAAGTACAATTAAAACACTGTGCAGTGCCAGAAATATCATTTCAAAGTGGAAATGCTCAAAAAACGAGAGAAAAGAAGAGTGTTTAACCTGGACTTAAAAACATTCACACTTGGGGCTGACGTCACGTCTCTTGGCAACTTATTCCATTTGTTTGCAGCATAATTGCTAAATGCAGCTTCACCATGTTTGCTTTGAACTCTGTGCTCCACTATTTGACCTGAGTCTGTAGATCTCAGAGCCCTACTGGGTTTACATGCCATTAGCATTTCTTTCATGTATTCAGGACCTAAACCATTTAGTGATTTATAGTGATTATTAAGGCAATAATCTATATTTTGGAAGAATATCAGTTACGATACATCATGATCTATGAGTGTATTGGTACCTGATGTTGCCGTATTGATAATGTACCTTGAGAGATAACAATATAATATAATAATCAGATTATTTGCTAACTATAATATCCCAATACAACGATTATGTTGTTGTATGTATTTGTTGTTATTATCATTGGCAAAGTCTGATATTGTATCATTCTTTCGCATGGTAAAGTATTGATAAGCCAAAATCAAGTACTGTTATGCTCATACATATTGTGCTGTTATTTTCCCTAATCAATCTATTATGAGTGTTGTAATATCGTTCATCGACTAATGCGATGATATATTATCAGGAGTATATCGATATGGCGATGTTCATCCGACATCCGGCGTCAATACACAATAGATATTGTGACATATTCTATCTTATTTTCTTCTACCAACTCATAATCGTTCTATTATCATTAGCAAAATATTGCAATGATATCGTATCGTTAGTTTTCATAGTACAGTATCGATACGGCAACATCAGATACCGATTCACTCATAGAGCGTGGTATCCTCGGTGACTTTCTTCCAAGATATACATTTTTACACAATTGTTATTATTGTTGGCAAAATATCAAAATGATAACATTTCAATATCTCTCACAGTATAATGTCAATACAGCAATGTCAAGTATTGATACACAGATATGATTGTGATGTATCATAGCTTTTTTTGTTCTAATACATGAATTATGAGGGTTGTATTATCATTCATCAAATATAGCAATGATATCATATTGTTATCGTTTACATGATAGTATCGATAGAGGGACATCATCTATTGATACACGCCAAGATATTGTGACATATCCTTGCTCATTTTCTTCCAGGATCACATAATCGTTGTATTATTGTTGACAAAATATTGCAACATTTCACACCACTAGTTTTGCTGACATACTTGATATCTGTCCTGGTCTTGTTATCGTCGTTGTCCCAGACGGTTTTGGATGCCTGGACCGAGGTGTCCCTCAACTCAGTGGTGTCCGCCTTGTCTTGGTCCCACGTGAGAGGGACGTGGAGGCGTCCCCTCGAGGGATAGCCCGACTCGGGTTCAGAGCCGAACTGGGAGCTGCTCAGGCTAAGGTTGTCCGAAGAGTCCAAGCGGCTGCTGTGAGCCGGACTGTTGGAGAGCGGGGATCATGTTGTTTAGTAAAATGTTCAATCATATTCCGTATATTAATATTTATTATTCAAATAAGTACCAAATACAGGGACCTGGGCTAGTATGATGGGGGTGGGGGGCTTCTATTGGAGGTTGGAATGGAAAGTGATATTGTCCCTATAAATGACTGCTTTAATCCAAAATGACAGACTTACTGTGTCCGTTCGGGCACGGCTACTTGAGACTTTTTTGTGTCTAGCTCACGAGCTAGCTCGTTAACTCGCAGGCTAGCGAACACAACAAGCAGTTAGGTTTTCCTTAAGTGTCACTGTTGTGTGAATCTATGCGCTGCACATGGACCAAGGCTGTTGACTTTTGGACGGAGCTAACACCGACGAGTGTACCGGTCCGCCGGCGTTCCATAAGCCCACTAGCAGCTAATGACACAGCCGTTCAACTCTGTCGGCTAACTGTGTGATAAACACGCCGGCTCACCACAACAATGACAATTTATCGAGTCCGGAAAAACTATCATGTCCCTTTTATTTATCAAACAATAAATCGATACAGTAATTATTGTGACAGGTCTACCTGGAAATCAACTTTACTATGTGGCCACTTCAAATAAAAATGTCAGACTTCCTGATTCTTTTCAGGCATGGCTTCTTGAGACTTTTTCATGGGTTTCCGCACGATAGACATGCCTACGAAATTCCATTATCGCTAAGTGAAACTGGTTTTGGGGTCTGATTTTTGAAAATGTCTCAATGTAGACTACTGTATACTTGCTGACTATTTGAATGTTGGAAGTGAAGCTTTAGAGGTGAAACCCCGCAGACGTCTGCGAGGCGGCTCTGCGATGCTGACGGCTAACGAGGAAAGTGCCGGTGATTTAGTCCATCTTGGCTGTGCTCCAAAAAGCCTCTCCCGCAACTCCTTTTATTCCCGTCTGCAACACCACGCTATTGTGAATCTATCTCACCTGCATAGATTTATATAAGAAATAGACCGTGACTGTGAGCATCATTCAGAGAGGTGCACGTAGGGCGAATTATGCACACAAATAAAAAGATCCTCTGCTTCTTCGTCTCTGTCAAGAAAGCTGTAACACTGTTACGCAGGCGTTAACTGTTGTAGCTGAACACAGAATGCTGAGAGGTTTCGTGGCAGGGGTTCTCACTTGCAATCTTCATTTGCTAAGGCTTTGACCAGCTAACTCTTTACTAAAGCTCATACTGTATATGTTAGCCTCGAAATCGTCTTCAGTATTTACAAAGATACATACGTTTGTTAGTTCATGAAAGACTAACTTGTTTAATGTTTACAACACAAGTACAGTGAAGGGATTTTTAAGAGATTATTTCTTATGGGTTTTTACAGCAGGCCCGATGCCTGTAAGCATTGTTGTAAACTCTTTGTATGTGTTGCTTCTCTGTGCATGTTAAAGTAGCAGCTGTTTGACGAGTTAGGAATACAGTGACATCATTGCTACTTGCTGTTAGATGGTCTATGGAATTATGCATTATATGTCAGTATTAAGATAGTGGACTTTCATTAGACAAAATCACATGGTTTGGTTGATCATTTTGGTGTTTAAATATTCAATGTTTAATCTTCTGTTACATGTGTCAGTTTTCCGGTAAACTTCAACTGGGAGTGACAAAGAAACAGCTTAAAGCAAACATGCTTTGCTCTTATTTAGAGAACTGTTCGAGTAAGAGAGTCTTCATTGACAGTATGACACTCCAATTTCGTGTTAGCGAGAGAGTCAAAAGAGATGCTAAGGAATACATTAAAAAGTGTGTTTTAAAATGTTCAAATCTCTTTAAAGCGTGTGGGAGGGGTAAAACTATGAAAGAAATGTTTTTGATATGGTTTCATTATATGGCAGATTTTCACCTACTTATCAGGTCTGAAAGGTATGCCCAGCAAAATAGAGTCCACTGCGGTGTTAGGTAAGTTGAAGACTATAACCAGATTTACAAAACATGTTAGGTTCGGTGAAGCCTTTTAATTGTCTTCAATTGTATGTTCGGTTTGTTGTAGACTGTAAATTGTCTTCAGTGTTTACAAAAAAACGCACATTAGAGTCACTGATGACTGTAAATAGTCTTTGATTTTTCTAAATACGTACGTTAGTATAGTACATTTGGTTGGTTGAAGCCTAAAAATGGTTGATTTGCTTCTTTGAAGGCTAATTGGTCCATGATGTTTATGAAAACTTGCTATGTTGAATTTCTGGCCTTGGTGGTGGTCTGGTCTCTACCAAGTGGCATGCTCGTTAGTTCATGGTTGTGAGGTGAATGTTTAAACACATGGACATTCAAACATGGAGTAAGTCAAGAAAGGTAGGAAATGAAACAAAAAGAAAGGGGAAAGCTAGCATTAGCATTATGATGATCACTACTAGCCTTGGAGTAGCTTCTTGCATCAGGAGGTTCTTCAGAGGTTCGCTGTTCAGCGGTGTAGCCACACTGCCCTCTTCCTCACACGGGATGACTCGTACCTGAGGTTCATCCGAATGTTCTGCCAGGGACACAGACTCGGAAGCAAGTTCCGTCAGCGGTGACTCGGCTAGGCTGTCGGAACCCCCGGTTTGGACAGTACCGCTCGGTCCTTCTGTGTCACTCTCTGTGTCTCTTGAACCTTGGGAGAGTTTGTCTACTTCACTGGCGGGTTTCGGACTTTGGGGCTGCGGTTGGACAGTGACCTCAACAGCAGACTTGGGAGGATCTGAGGTTCTGAACATCGAACCGAGTTTCATGTCAAAAACCGACGATGGTTCTTCCTTTCCTGGCTGCTTCTCATCCTGGAAAATGCCCGCCGAGAAACATTTAAACCCAGAGAGGAGACCCCCCTCTGTCTGTAGGGGCTGAGATTGTTTTGCGTCCATGGTTGAAGATGCAGAGGACGAGAAGAAGGATCCGATTGATGATGTTCCTTCAGCAGCGATGGATAAAAAGCCAAATTTAGGTGCAGATAGGTTTGGTATTTCAAAGGTGGTTTTGGTCTCAGGTGCAGGGTCCTGGGCTTCAGGAGGAGGAAGTGATGCTGCTTTTTCAGACACCTCAGAGTGTTCTTCATGCGCTACAAGTTTCACTTCCACTTCTTGTTCAGGGGTTAGACTTTCCTTGCCATCTTTCTTTTCTGCATGTTCTGCTTCCTCCACTAAAATCTTCTCAGGGATGGAGTCCTTTCTGGTCTTCACCCGTTCTTCAGTCTTCTCAGATGAAAGTTGAGGTTCCTCAGTTTTCACTGCTTCTGGACCTTTCAATATACCGAGAATGTCTCCTGTAAGTGATTCTGGGGCAATGCTACTCGGGAGCCCAAAAAATGAGCTTTTTTGTGCTTGTTGGGGTTTTTGAGGTTGACGAGGAGCAGAAGAGCCAAAGAGGGAACCTGGTGAGGTTGAGAAGAATCCTCCAACAGTTGCCGGTCTACTAGGCGTGCTGGGCGAGTTAGAGAACATTGACATGAAGCCCGAAAAAGGAGTGGACTCAGAGGGCTTATGAGGTCCCGGTGGTCTGGGCCCGGGCATTCTCGGCCCCCCAATCTGTAGGGGACCTCCCATTCTTGGTGCTCCCATTCTTTGTCTTGGAGGGACGGGTGCTCTATCTGAAAGAGGCCTGGGTGTGGGCTGTGGTGGAGGTAAATCAGGACCCAATGGTGGAGCCTCAATGTGTACTATATCTGAAGACATGATTTTTGGTGGGTTGGTTACATGACCTCCGGCCTCATCTCTTGTCGAGACCACAGGAACAAAACTATTAGAGAGTTTCCCTAGTGCCAGTGGTGGTTCTACTGAAGGTTCTTCCTTAATTGATTCCTGTGCAGGTTCTGATTTTTCTAAGGGTGGGAGTGGAGTAATTGGTTCTGTAGTGGGTTCCTCTGCTTTGGCTACAGTTGCTTCCTCAAGCTCTGTAACACCATTATCACCAGTAACTTCAGATGATTTACTTGTTGTTTTTTCCACGCCAATAATTTTTGCATTCAGATTTGATTGCTCTATGTGGGGTTCTTCATCTTCACCGAGAATCTCTGGGGCTCCTTCAGGGTCCAGTTTTTTCTCTTGCTCAGGAATTGGTATGTCTTCAATACTGGGTAGTAAATGCTCCACCACAATTATGTCAGGTTTGGTATCATCATGACGGGGATCCATAACCGTTTCAGATTTTTGTACACCGTCTTTCATGTCTGATTCACCAACATCTTTGTCGCCTTCTCCAGTCAATTGGTTGTCCGATTGATTGTACGCAGTCATGACTTTATCGTGTATAGTGTCACTTTCTGGTAAACTGATCATCTTTTGTGTATCTGACCCTACACCAGAGTCATTTTCAGCACACGGTGAAATTTTATCAGTTGTGTCCTCTCCTCTTAACTGAACAGTACTGTCAAATGTTTGTTTGGTGCAGTCTTGGGTTTCTTCACATTCTTTTTCAGCTGCAATGTCATCTGGATGTGAAAGGGAAGGCTTAGGGTCTGACTTATCTGTGGTCTCAGGGGTTTTTACATCTTCACTTGGCCTAGGCTCTGTCTCGACAGCCTCTTTCGTTTCTGGGGGGTTTTCGTCTTCATTTGGGCTCGGCTCCGTCTGGTGAGCCTCTTTCGTTTCTGGGGGGTTTTCGTCTTCACTTGGGCTAGGCTCCGTCAGGTGAGCCTCTTTAGTTTCTGGGGGTTTTACATCTTCACTTGGGCTAGGCTCTGTCTCGACAGCCTCTTTCGTGTCTGGGGGGTTTTCGTCTTCACTTGGGCTAGGCTCCGTCTGGTGAGCCTCTTTCGTTTCTGGGGGGTTTTCGTCTTCACTTGGGCTAGGCTCCGTCAGGTGAGCCTCTTTAGTTTCTGGGGGTTTTACATCTGCACTTGTGCTGCTAGCTTCCTTCCCAAGAACAACTGATTGTGGCTCCTTTTTGGACTCCTCTGTGAAAGACATTCCAAACATCCCAAACCCAGTTTTGGTTTTGTTTCCGTCAGAGCTCCCTCCGAGCGAGAACACAGAAGAAACTTTAAAAACGCTCTCAGATTCAGGTATCTGAGTTTGCTGGATTTGCCCACCAAACATTGAAAACAGTCCTTTACCAGAGGGCTCTGAAGCTCTGAGTCCTGCTGGTGCTGTTTGTCCTGCTACAGGCATTCTTGGTCCACTTTGACCTGGGGCACTGGTACCTGCAAGCTTGGAGAACAGGCCTGTACCTGGGCTTTCTTTACTGGAAGAAGAACCTTGGAGGATGCTGCCGAATATAGCAGATCCAGCCCTAGCTGGAGGAGGACCTCTTGGACTGGGCCCCTGCTGGGGTGCAGGTCCGCCAAACATAGAAAACAAGGTTTTTCCTTGAGGTTCTTTAGGTGGAGGACCCTTTGGTGGGACACTTCCTGCAGTTGGGCTTCTTGTTCCAGCTGGTGAATTAGTACTGGAGCCACCAAACAATGAGAATAAACCTTTTGCTTGTGATTCTTGCGGGGTTGAAGAAGGAGATGGTTCTTTGGTTCCAATGGAGACTGGGACATTTGACCCCGCAAACATTGACAGTAAACCTTTTCCTTGTGGTTCTTGTGGGGTTGAAGCAGGTGGCAGTCCTTTGGTTCTAGGGGATGCTGGGATGTTTGACCCACCAAACATTGAGCGTAGACCTTTTCCTTGTGGCTCTTGTGGGGTTGACTGAGGTAATGGTCCTTTGGTTTCAGGGGACACTGAGGCATTTGACCCATTAAACATTGAGAGTAACCCTTTTCCTTGTGGTTCTTGTAAGGCTGAAGAAGTTGTTGATCCTTTGGTTTCAGGAGAAGGAACATTTGACCCACCAAACATTGAGAGTAGACCTTTTCCTTGTGGCTCTTGTTGGATTGACTGAGGCAACGGTCCTTTGGTTTCAGGGGACACTGGGGAACTTGACCCACCAAACATTGAGAGTAAGCCAGTACCAGCTTGATCTTTGGTAGTTGAAGCGGGAAGAGTACTTCCAAGTGTGGACTGCCCAGACTGGGAAGCAGTCTGCTCTGGGCTTGCAGTAGAGCTGCCAAACATTGAATACAAACTCTTTCCTTGTTGTTCATTGGGCGGTTGATCAAGCTTGGCATCTGGACTATCTTCATTGGAAGTTTCTTTGACAAAATTGACTTGAGAAGCAGGAAAAGGAACATCCTTTCCCATTTTGTCATCAAGTTCTGAGATTTCTTCAGAAGGTTTTATATCCGACGGTGGTTCTGTCAATTTATTGAGAGACACATCAGATTCAACTTCTGAAGTTATTCTTTTGCCCTCACTTGGAGGTTGTGCACTTTTTTCTGGTTCTTGGAATGATGCTGTCAATTCACTAGGTGATCTATCTTCTTCCAAATCTGCAACAGGTTTCTCAGCAAGTGGTTCACAAACAGCAAGGCTCTCTGCTTTGAGATCAGCTTCTGAGACAGATGCTACTGTGAGGGAATGTTCCTTTCCTTGGCTCTGGTCATCTGCAGTCAAATCGTTTATTGTAGTTTGTGGTAACCTCTCAGATAAGTAGGGTGTGGTCCCTGTGCTAATGACATCTGTAGCTCCATCATCCAAAGATATAGTGTCATCAGTAGGTTCAAAATACTTCCGACACTCTGTGGGGGTTACAGCAGTTGCAGTGGCAACTTCATCAGCGCTGGCTTCTTTGGATTCTTCAGTCAACTCGTCTTCTGGTGAACTGGCGGTCGAGATAAATATATGGGGTAGTCTGACATATGGTCTTGGCTCACTTGGATCCATCAGCTTATCAACAGGTGACATGTCCGTAGCATTAATGCCAATGTAGATAGACCTGGGTAGGCTCATTTTGTCCTGCGATTGGTCACTTCCAGTACTTAGATTGAAAGATTCTTTGGTGGGTTCCTCTGGTAGAGCTTCAGATGAGTCTTCAGAAGATTTACATGAGGGTTCCACTAAAGTGTCTTCATTGAGAGTAACTTCGGAAGGCATGTTATTGCCTAGTTTGTACAGTAAAGATTCTGAACTTGGTAGGCTTGATTGTTGTTTTTTCTGGGCTAGCTGAACCGTGACATTGGATGATGATGTCATGGATCCTTGATAGCTTGAGCCACTGGATGCTAAAATGTCGACATTGTGGTGTGATTCAGAAATGAGTGATGATAGAGGAGGCAAGTCTATCTGTGGGGTTACAGGTTGAGATGGTAAGGTACTAACTACCGATGGCACTCTCACATCAGGAGAATGTGCAACATGGCCAGCATTAAGAATCTCCACTGCTGTGCCCTGAGACTTTACAACCACGAGTGTAGACCTGGTCATAGTGGGACCTGGTGTTCCTTTTGCTGGTTTTCCACTGACATGAGGCTGGGAACCGAGGCCACTAAACAATGAAACCAACCCCTTGACAGAAGAGGATCCCGATTGGGGTGAAGGTGTCCCTTCCTGTCTTTGTAGTTCTGGTCTGATACCCTCTTCACCTGTTTTAAGATCAGGTCTAAAACCATGTTCCCTTGTTTGCTTTAAAGGCTCGTGTTTTGCAGACGTGGGTTGTGAGACAAGTGCTGTAAATCCTGGTGCAAACTGAGTAGAAATGGTAGAAATTGAAAGTACATTTGTTACGTTACTTTGGTGTGCAGTGAAGGAGCATCGTCCCGAATCAGGCTGTGTTGATAGTTGAGGGGGTGTAATTGTCCCCAAAGATTGAGTATTCACAGAGTTGATGGAATTATCGAGTCTTTGTTTTTCAGATCCTTGAATAACAACTGATAAAGGGGACAATTGACTATTCAAAGGCTGAGAGATCTTGATAGTTTCTGGAATATATTGTTGATGGGTAAGGGGTTGCTTTTGAGGACTTCCTGTTACACTTTGCATGGGTCTTTCTTCCAAGCTTCCCACAGTGGGCTGCTTGATTAGAGTTTTGGATTTTGCAGGGACACTTGGATCTTGTGTGTGCAACATTCTCACCATAGGTAGGGAATTTATTGAATTTATAGGTGTCCTGTAGCCTTCAAGACTGATTTGTGTTCCGTTTGGAAGCATTTGATTACCTTTCTGGGATTCAAAACCTCCTGTACTGGCCTGCTGATATGTGCTGTTTGAAGATGAGCCGTCTTGCGTAGCTTGAATGCCAGACTTTGATACAAATTGAAGCTGTGTTCCTGAAAGGTCAGTCATACCTGACTGAGTGGTAGTGTGATCATGGTGTGAGTATTTAAAGATTTCTTGAGCGGTCTGGGCTGTTCTGTACTCCTGTTGCTGGTAAAGGCAGCTTTGATACAAAGCAGGCAATGTAAGTTCGTTCACACTCTGACTTGGACTATTTGTGGTCTTACTTTGAGGATCCACGGTCAGGTCCACTAAACCTTGGATCATCTTTTTGATTTGCCTCCCAGATTGCTCTCTTTGAAAAGATTCTTTCCTTGCATTGAGATTAGTGAAATTTAAGGGGAGTCCAGCTTCTGGTTCGGTGTAAATACTGGAAATGTTTGTTTTGTTTACGCTTTCTTTTGCAGAGCAGTCCACTGGTTTGTTTGTTTGCTGGACTTGCTTGTATGTGGAGGACAGAAATTCATTAGTATGGCAGTTGGATATCTGCCTGTGCAGGGTCTCTGCTCTGTTGAGTCCAGTCAGGGGGGTCATTCCTTGCTTAGGTGCAGCAGGAGGTATTTTATGGCATGGAGATTCTAGCTGGACTATGAGTGGAAGGCCGACAGAGTCTTTCCTTGCCATCATTCTTGCACTTGGCTTATTAATGAGTGAAACTGCTTCAAGAAGAGCAGGAGATGCTGGGGCTTTTATCGGTGTGTTCTGGGGTGGTTTGGGTGACATATCCAGTGGAGCTCCCGTGGTGGGATTTACTAAAGTGGATGCTAGAGCCATGGCTGGTGATACGGAGTCTGAATAACTGAACTGGGGTGGGATGAAAGCTGTACTTTGTTGAGACTGTTCTTGATACTGAATCCACTCGTGGGATTCTTGAGAGGGAAGGTCTTTGACAAGTGCAATGCCAACAGAACTATTTCGTGCCAGCTGGCGGGCGGTCTGTTTTCCTCTGGTTAAGGGAATTCCTTTGGTCAGAGTGTCGTCCGTTCTTGTATCGGGTACGACTGTTTTTAAGTCGGTTGGTTTCGAAGACATATCAAGCGCAGCCTTGATGGAATTGGCTGGTGCTGAAGCTTGCTTTGGGGTATGGTCAAAAGAACACCATGGATGTGACATGACCCTGTCGTGTTCTCTTTGAATATCCTCTCTCCTAACTAACTCTTTTTCATGATTTTCATGAGAATCAACAGGGAGAGAATGTCCCAAGACATCTCTTACTTCTCTATATGACAAGTCAAGAGACTCCTGATGAGTTGGACTTGGGTGTTTTCTCTCGGGACTGACTGTTTTTTTCTTCTCCTGGTTTTTAAGAGACTGATATGAAGTGGTTGTAAACGAGGCTCTTCTGTTGTTGACACGAGTCTGGTGTGCCAAACAGTCTGAATCTAAGGGTCCATGTAGTTGCCTCTGAACGTTAGCATAATTCAGTTGCTGTTTTTCAATGTGGACTTGCTTTGGAACAGGGCTCATTTGAGGAGGGGATGCTAATGATATTGATCCAGCTGCGGCGAAACATCCCACTTGATTTCTCTCTTTACTTTGCAATTTTGGCTGGGTTGTTGTCTTCATAGACATATCTAGTACGACTTTGAACAAGTTTGCTGGTGCGGTGATCTCATGGTTTTCATTAGATTGACCGGAAGTGGAAGTAAAGGTTTCTCTTCTGCTGTCGACACGAGTCTGCTGTGACGACCAGTCAGCAACTAAGCATACCTGCTGTTGCAATTGAACGTTTACAGCGTAATTTGGTTGCTGTTCTTTAATGCAGACTTGATTTTGAACTGGGTCCATTTGAGGAGAAGACGGTATGGTTTGCACTGATCCAGATTTTGGTGCCCGGGTGAAACAATCCACTTGATTTGTCTCTTTCCTGGCAGAAGATGTTTTGTTATTATGTGCACCCGGTGGTACTGCAGGACTTTTGGATGCAGACGGTCTTCGGACGTTCGTCTGAGGACTGGATGATCGTCCTTCAGGTGTGGAACGTTGATCAACTGTTGCGTAGGTGGTCTCCAAGGCTCTCAAAATAGTCGCAGTATCTGAAACATGCCACTCCACCTCTTTCTCCTCCTGCGTCTGTTTGGTAAGATCGACAGCCACCTTGTTCGTGAAGACCACATTTTCTTCAGATTCCTTAAATCTTTTAAACTTGGGTTTGGAAAAGTCAACAACCTCAGAGTTTTGTTTCACAGCTTCTGTTTGGAGATCCTTCTCAGTTGAAGGCTTGTTCTTATCACTTGAGGCGGAAAAATCCAATACTTTGTGACCTGACTCAGGGCCAGTCGACAAGCCAATGTAAGGGTTTCTTTTGTAAAGTTTGGCGTCATCATGTGTGCAGGGATTCAGGATGTGTAACTGTGGGGGTTCTTTGTGGATATCTTTCGGCATGGGAGATGGTGGATCTGCAGAGGGTATTTTGCCTGCATTGCAAATCTCAGAGACTGCAGTCTTGGTAGTTTGTGATGATTCTCTGGGCTTGTCTGCCTGAGATTGTTGCCTTGGTAGTCGAGGTCTCAGAGAGGAAGGCACGGTGGTCGAAGCAACTGTAGCTGTTGGTGATGAAGGAGCTGAAGGGATTGGAGTAACGTTTGTTGAAGGTGGAAATTTCCTTTGCATGAGTTCAGGTATCTTTGATGCTGATGGGGTTTGGGGAAGGTTCCTGGAAACATCTGAGGACAGTTTCCGAGGTGACGCAGTTGTTGAGGCCGGAAGTGAATGAGATTTTTTCAGATCACCATCAGTTGACTTGGAAAAGTTTCCTCCTGAAACTACAGAGCTCGTTTTTTGTTGCGATTGGTCTACATGTGCATCATCCGCATGTCCAATCCTAATTTCAGGGATTGGGTGATATTTCTTGGGAGATATTGGCTTGTAGGATCTTGGAGAAGTTGGAGTGGGGGATGTTGGTATGTCTTTTACCTCTTGATTCATCCAGTAAGGTCTTCCGTGAGCTGCTTTAAGCGAGTTTAGTGTCAGATCGGCGGCATTCATTGGAGGCTCACAGCAGCTTGGAAGGTTTTCTGATGCTCCCACCATGATCTTTTTCATCTTATAAACCGTGAAGTCCACGGGGGCTTCCGCTTGTGAGACCAGGGACTCCTGAAACATCTGAGAAAAACTTTCCAAGTTCATGTTCATGATTTTTTCACCTTTATGTAGGGCAGAGCTGAGATCCTCCGGAGCATCCGGTAGTCCTGATATGGTATGCGGCTGCTCAGGAAACCAAGCAGCTTTTTCTTTCGGGCAGAGTGGGATTTTAAATCCACACAAGGTTACTTTTTCCTTTTCTTTCTGGGTCAGAATGTTTGCAATGTTTTCTGTAATATTGCTAAGCGTCTGTTGGTCTTCCGGTGCGGCGCAAGCATAGAGGTGTCTACCAGCTCTGTCGGTTAAAAGAGAATAAATAAAGTCTCCATTGGTGTACACGTAATATCCACAATCTCCAGCTTCTGCTGGCCACCACAGCCCTTGATCCAGCAGTGACAGCCACTGTTGGTACCATTCTGAGTCCTCGAAGAGCATTTTGTCATCGCTGAGCCCCACGGCCACGGCTGATCTGCTTAAATCCATAGCACCGTACCTTAGATCCACTGGACCTTTTTTGGTAGTGAGTTGTTTTAAAAAGTCTGTAGCTGACTTCAAACTAAAGTCATCAACAGTTACCTCTTTTAAAGCCCCCGTCTTCTCCGCTAAGTAGTTGAATTCTGTGAGAGACTGACATCGCTGTAGTCTGGTCTTTGACTTTTCGCTAGACAGATTTAGACCCCCGCCCTCCGTATCCCAGGGTTGTCGTTTTCTGCCAAGTTCATCCAAGTGGTCACAGCTGGTCCAGGGCATCTTGTGTCTACAGGTCATATCAAACAAAACCAGGTCTTCACCCGGTTCCAGGAAGCAATTTCTGCTCTCAAAAAGTTGGGCGGAAGGATCCTTCCACGGATGCAACGGCACGTTAAAATGACTGATATCAATTTCCTGAGGACTCGGCCATACATTACCACCCCACTGGGGCGGTCTGGCTGCAGCTGTCAAAGGTCCTCGGCAATCACGGTAGCCTTCCTGAGCTTGAGCGGAAAGAGCCTCAGCAAGAGCATAGTCATTGAGCTGTTGCCACAGGAGCGCCTCGATGAGAGACTGGTGCTCGTAAAGCTCGGGCGGAATCACGCCATGCTCTGTGAAGTTGTACAGAAGGTCCTTGTAGCCATACTCTCCTGCTGTCCCATACAAGAGACGATGAATTTCTTCGAGGTAACGCTGGGTGGGTGACACCGTAGGAGCGTTCCAAATTTGTGGCAGTAATTCTTCTGAGGGGTTGTCACCTGTAGAAACTGTAACGGAAGAAGACGTGATTGGTGTTGTCCTAGAAGGTGTATCCTCCTTAGTCTTAGGCAGGAAATGGTTAAGGAGGCCTTTTTCCGGTTCTTTTTCCTGAGCAGAAGCGGTGTTGTTACTGGGGGCAGTTTTAAAAATGCTCGACAACAGACCAGGAGATGTGTTACTCATGCTGGTTGGTTTTGTTTCGCCCTTTCCGAGGATGGAGGTCTTTGAGGATGACTCCTCCTTGGCACTAAACAGACCTGAGAGGAAGCCCTTGTGATCTTTTGAGTCCTTCTCTCCCGCTGCATCAGGTGTGGAATGAATTTCCACTGGTTTTGTTCTCTGAATCTGCGGACGTCCTTGTCCCGCACGTAGTGGCTGTTGCTGTATTGTTTTTTGGTTTGCCTGGTCAGCTGGACACGATGTTTGCTCCACATTAACGGAAATTTTGTTAAGCAGGCCAGTATATATCCCACCTGATTCAGATGGGGCTGGACATTGGCCCGGTTGACCACCCTGGCTTTTGGGTGCCTGCTCTTCCTGAGATGCACTCTCACCAGATGCAAGCTTCAGAAAGCCTGAGAGTAAGCCTCCGCCTTGACTGGGTTGTTCTGTCGTGGTATGTTGAGGACTTTTTCCCAGCACTTGCTGCTGTGGAGACGGTGTTTGACTAAACAGCCCAGACAGGAAACCTCCCTGTTGACCAAGTGGACCTGCATTTTGCTGAGATCGAGCAGCGTTTGATTTAGCCCCCTGTTGAAACTCTGCATGCGGGATCGATTGTTGCGGTGGGTTATCGGTGGTTAATCTACTGAACAGCCCTGACAATAGCCCGCCTTGCTGCGGCTCGGCCGCAGGGGCAGCAGATTGTTGGGATATTTGGCTTTGTCTTTGCAGTGGCTGCCTGTTGGAAGGACTCACTGGTGGCTGCTGTGACTGCTTTTGCTGCGCTGGAGTAGGAGGACCTGATGAAAAGAGTCCAGACAGGAAACCTCCTTGTTGATTGAGGGGTTGCTGGGTTGTCTTAGAACCTGCCATTTGTGCTTTTTGCTGGTCTTGTTGACTATCTGATGGAGTGTCAGTCGGCGGGGCCTTTGCTTCTGCAATTTTGCTTAAGAATCCAGTGAACATCCCCACAGGACTGCTTGGGGGCAGCTGCTGTGGGGGAATTTGCTTTTGCCTATATAAATTTGGTCTGATGCTTGGTTGCTGAGACAGTTGCGCCCCCGGTGGGCCACTTTGTTGCTGGTTCTGTGAATTAGCAGGGGCTAGGTCTTGGCTCCCAGTTCCAAAGAGCCCTGAGAGGAAGCCCCCTTGCTGAGGGGGTGCTGACTGTGGCTGAGATGATGCAGTGCTAGGTTCTACAATTTTGTTAAAAAGTCCAGACAACAAATTTCCCGACTGTTGATTTGCTGTCTGTGCAGCTTGGGTAGCTGAAGGTCCTTTCTGTGGCTGTGGTGTCGTAGCTGTAGTTTGTGGTGGTAATTTTTGTTGTTGATCTGAGGTGACTTCTATTTGCTGGTCCAGCTTGTCACGGGGAGAACTTCCCAAGGAACCTAATTTGATTTCTCCCGACGGAACCCCTGACCGAGGTGTCCCTTGAGTTAAGTTTTGTTCATTTTTATTTATTCTGGTCATTTGGTTCATTACATCTGTTTTGACTTCCTTACTAGAGTGAGTAACAGAGTCTGTGGCTTTTTTAAAAAGACCAGATAGCAGTCCACCAATTTGGGGTTGTGCACCTGCAGCTTGTCCTTGACCAGGTACTTGGCCAGATCGGCTTTGTGGCCCAGTTGCTGGTGGCTGAGTTGTAGGAGCTGACATGTTGTCAGAGGTGAATTTTAAGAATCCAGATAAGATTCCTGTCGATGGTTGAGCTGCAGGATTCTGTGTTTGACAAAAAGGTGGGGAGGGTGAGGAAAACATGCCTGAAAAGAGGCCTCCTTGTTGAGGCTGACTGTCCCCTCCATGGGTCTGCTTAGACTCTTCTGTAGGCCCGATTTTCAGCAACCCGGACAGAAACCCTTGAGGCTGTGGAGTTTCTGGTAGGGATTCCGGTTGATCCTTTGTTTGGACCTCAGTCTCACTCTGAGAGGCATTGTCTGATAATATTTCTATTTCGCCGGCAGTACACTCTGAATGCTCAGTATGTGGGTCCGTTAGGCCACTAGGTTTGGTGAGTGTCACACTGGGAGTCACTGGAGATTTTGCAAGATCCTTAGCCGGTTCACTTTGAGCCACCTTGAACAGGTTTGAAAACCAGCCTGTTTCAGTGTTTCCTTTTGGGGTGCTTTCAAGTAGTGCAGTGCGGATCGGCAAGGGTGTTCTTGCGGCACTCGTGGATGGACTCCTTTGTGGCACACTGGTATCCTCCCCGGTGGCAAACTTAAGAAACCCAGACAGAACCCCTCCTTCTGGTTTTGCTTGGCTTGCAGTGGGAGGATCTTCAGAAGAGAAGAACGGGATCTTGAGTTTGCCACTTAAAAATGATTCCTCTGGCGGTTTGGGGCTCGTTGTAGAGCTTTCAGGAGGATTTGTAGAAATCAAACTGGAGAGAGATTTTCTAAAAGGACTGAACAAGCCTGTATCTTCTGCGGTGGTTTCAGGTTTTGGTTCAGGTAACATCTGAATTCTTTGCTGAATATCCGGTAGTTCGCCAGACGATTCAGTCTCTGGAAGAATCTCTACTGATCCACTTCCTGTGTCCGGAAAGAGCTCAACGGATTCACTCCCAGAATCTGGTTTTAGTTCTACTTGTGAACTATTATTAGGACTAGGGACTGGGGCTACTGAGTCATTGCTGGTGGCTGATGTACTTTGTTGTTCTGATGCTTGAGGGGATGGCTCTCTTGACGGGGATGGTTCTCTTGATGGGGGTGCGCTGGAAAACAACCTCATAGTACTAAGCCTCCCGAGCACAGATTCTAAACCAGAAGTGGTTTGGTTAGCACCTTGTGCCTCTGCACTATTAGATGTCTGACTAGCTTCAGCTTGCCGAGTGGATTCTGATGACTGGAAAGGCATCAGAGATTGCAGTGAGAACGTCTTCTCAGTGGGGGGCTCCTGGCAGGCAGGGGGAACGATGGCCACCGGGGGGGTTGTGCCGCCACTTTTGGGAATGAAAGAAAGCAGCTTGGAAATGCCAGACTCTGGCTGGGAGGTCGCCACGGAGGATGGCGGATACCTTGTCGTCACCCCGGCTGTTTCTGTGGCTTCAGGGCTACTTTTTGGGATTATGGAGAGCAGTTTGAAGATACTGGAGTCAGCTGCGGGAACCTTGGGAGGCGCCAAAGCCTCTACATCTGTGTTGGTTTTGGTTCCGGTAATTGTATTGAACAATGACGTCATGACGTTTTTAACACCAGCTTTGTCCTCAGCTTTTACGTCCTCAGTTTTGACATCATCGGCTTTGATGTCCTCGGCTTTGACATCCTCACTTTTACTGTCCTCGGGTGGCACAACTGGCAGTGATGGCAGTTTTCGCCTTACCGATTTCTGCTCTGACTCATAGCTGTTGAGCTCCTCCTCTTTTACAGCCAGGTAATGAGAAACAGAGTCAACTAAGCACTTCAGTTCATCCATCGGGTCGATGTAGTCCTCACAGGGCTCCTCCTCAGGCAAAAGGCTGGGGTCTGGTCCCATTCTGGACCCTCCAAGAAGGGGTGCATACCTGCCAGGATAGTTGTACAACTCGTACTCATATGTGGCATCTGCCTCGGTGAACATCAGGTCCTCCAGTTCCTCGTCCGATCCGAAGGAGTACTGCATTTCGTCGGAACCAACTGATCCGAATTCGCTCCTGATCCTAGCTGCCTCTCGGGCCGCCTCTTCCTCGCAGAATGCTGCATAGCTGTCCTCCAATGCGGTCTTGGCCCACAATCTGGTTTTGAAGAGCAGACCTTCCCGGTCAACATGCTGTTGGAGGCGTTTGACGGATGGGATTATGTCAATCTCCGGAGGCGACGACTCGCCCTCAAAGTTGCCAGCTTCCCGGTAAACCAAGCGGACGTCTCCGGTGCCGAAACCAGCCAGCTGGTGCTGCGCCTGGCGGTCCTCGGGTGAAAGGGAATCGCACTCTACCGTCTGGTAGAACCTGGTGCCTCTGGACTCATGCAGTGTTGTTGGCGGTGCGTCAGCGAGGCGGTAAATGATGCTCTTGTCCTCGTCCTCCCACATCTTCTGCTCCTGGTCCAAGTAGTCATCCAGGACTCCTGATTCAGGAAATTTATACCTGCCCTCCCAGTCCTCCACACCCATGCCCGAATCCACCGGAACTATTCTTACGCTGCGCCTACTGCTTAACCGCCTGGGCCGAAATGCAAAGTAAAAGAAAAAGTGCAACAGCAATGAGAGACAACACAAAGCAAAGAAAAAGTCTTAAAACAGAAGACAGACAACAAAGCAGCAAATGAAGGAAAAAAACTGTTATGGTGGTTCGGGTTTACCTGGAACCCCGCAGGTCCAGGTAACCGTTCTCAAAGCTGTGCACTGAGTCCGAGTCCCTTGAGAACTGCTGGTGCTGGACCCGGATCCCGATGGGATACTGGTGGGCAGACGAGTTGGTCTGCGCGGTGTTGTGGTAGCGTGGAGGCGGCGCGCGGACGCCCGCTTCACTGTCGTGGTCGTCCATCGCGCTGTCATGATCGTCGAAAGCTGCGTTAAAACGACCAGAAGGCACACTTATCAAACACTTTTGGACAGAGGTCACAGAGTCACTATCGTCTTCGTTTTTCTCATCAACTTCTCAAGTATTGCTAAATATTCTAAATCAGTCAAACTGGTCCTGGGTAAGGATGCAGACTACTGAGCACGGACAGATGAAAACTTATTTTGGAGAAATGCTTCTCTCTGCTGGTAAAAACGTGTATTGCAACTATTTAAAAAAAAAAAAAGAAAAAAAAAACTCTTGCCCAGCCTTTAAACCCCCATTTTAAACCCTAATCCTTGCTTCAAGCTCAGGCTTGAAACCCTCATTTGAAAACATATTAAACTCTAAACATGGTTTGAAACACTAATTTGAAACCCATACCCCCTATTTTGAAGACTTATCTTTGTTTGAAGCCATAATCAAGGCTTGAAACGTTCAAACCCAAACTGAGACTTAAAACCCTAATTTGAAATCTTATTTTGAATTCCAAAACCAGCCTTGAAACCCTAACCTCAGCTTCAAAACCTAATTTGAAATCCTAACCCTTGCTTGAAACGCTAATTTTGAAACCAAAACCCTCCCTTGAAACCTCAACCCAGGCTTAAAACCCTAATTTGAAACCATAACCCAGAATGAAAAACCTAATTTGAAAACCTACTGAAGACTTGACAACCTAACGCTTGTTTGAAACCAAAAACTAGCTTGAAACCCTTAATTCAAAACTATAATCCTTGTTTTGAGGCTGTGCAACGTGGGGGGTGGGCGGGGAAACCCATCACGATTTGTTTTTATATCAGTCGATATTGATATATATCACGAAATAAAACAAATCACTATTTTTTTAATCTTAAATGCTGCGTTACACTTAACCTTTTGATTTAAATATTTATTTTCTGTCAAAAGCTGAACATGACATGGAACATTATACAACTGTGTCAGACAAATAAAACGTGTACATTTCTGAATATATATGAGTATAATCTGACCATGTAAAAGCTTTCAAGTTTTCCAGTTACAATTTACGCCCAGGGAACTGGTAAAGAGGGTCCATTACTTGAATCTTACTTGAATCATTTGTTTTCAACTGTGCTTACTGGCAGCATGTCTTTTGCGATACAATTTGTTTGTTGTTTTCGGCGGGGTTAGCTCTTGCTCCGATTTGGAATAATAAAGTCTTGCATGGACCGTGCGCTAGTGAGTGGCACTGCTTCAGGTGGTAAAAAAACATTGGTGGTATTCTCTGACTTTGCGTGAACATACACGCGACACAATTTGTAGTGCATGCTACTTTGTTTCTTGTCAGACTTTACAAAAGCAAAATAAATCAAACCAAAATTTTGGGCCTTTCTTGTCAAAGATGTCACCAGTTGAGGCTTGGCCTGTGTCTCCCGTCGTTTCTTCCGAGGGACCACGCATTTTCTCTTTTTTTTCCCCAGCGCTCCCCCACGGCTGCCTGCTCCATTAAAAAAATGCGAATGTGCTTTGTCCGTCAACCTGACTTGGCATGGTTCACAAGTACAATCACATGCTTGGTTCAGCGCTGAGCAAATCAGTTATTACTATTATTACAATTCCATCCATCCATCCATTTTCTGAGCCGCTTCTCCTCACTAGGGTCGCGGGCGTGCTGGAGCCTATCCCAGCTGTCATCGGGCAGGAGGCGGGGTACACCCTGAACTGGTTGCCAGCCAATCGCAGGGCACATAGAAACAAACAACCATTCGCACTCACAGTCATGCCTACGGGCAATTTAGAGTCTCCAATTAATGCATGTTTTTGGGATGTGGGAGGAAAGCGGAGTGCCCGGAGAAAACCCACGCAGGCACGGGGAGAACATGCAAACTCCACACAGGCGAGGCCAGGGATTGAACCCGGGTCCTCAGAACAGTGAGGCTGACGCTCTAACCAGTCGTCCACCGTGCCGCTATTATTACAATTATTACTCAAATTATTTTTGGCTATTTATATTGTCTATGAAAACATGGGTGTAATCAAATTTGTTTAACTGCGCCATGTTAGGTCGAGCGGCTGAGGGTGGATCTCAAGTCTCTTCCTAGCTTCTACCTCCTCCATACAGTATACAGTACATCGACACCGACCCGGCAAAAAGAGAAATCAGAAGAGCCCCAAAGCCTCTGTTGAAGCCTCCCGTCATCAACATGTTTTTTTCCCAAGATTTTTTTCTATCAAACATTTTATCAAATGTATTTTCCATTGATATTGACCATGTCTATTTTGATATATATTGATATTGAAATAGCCCCTCCAGCATGCAATGTTTGAGTATTTTCATGCAGGTTTTCTGTTTGTTCTATTTTGTTCCATTTACGTACGCATACTTTGCTTGTCAGTCCATCCAAAATAAGTCCAATTGCCTGGTGGCCAGCAAGCAGGAAAACCACAAGAACAAGAAGAAGAAAAGTCACTCCGGGAAATAAATACCACCGAGGAAGATGATGATAATGATGATGATGATGATGATGATGATGATGATTTTTCTTTGGCTTTTTTGCAAGACTCTCCAAAAGCAAGAGAAAAAGATACACAGGAATATCATTCTGTGCGTCCATTCTATCAAAACAGTGCTGAACTTTTTTTTTAACTCTACTGTGACAGTTAAGACCTTAATTTAAAACGCCAACCCTGACTTGAAACCCTAATTTGAAACCGTAATCCAGGACAAACATGCCTATTTGAAAGACCCTTTTCCCATGTTTAAAATCATAATTTGGAAGCCTAAACCTCATCTGGCTCACAACCCTGTCTTGGAACTGTACTTTAAAACCTTAACTCGATCTTGAAGCACTAACCCAAGCTTGAAAATCTCATTTGAAACCCTAACTCTGGTTTTAAAAACTTATTTCAAACCAAAACCCTGTCTTGAAATCATCATTTGATACCCTAACCTAAGATTAAAACCCTAATTTGAAGCCCTAACCCTCATTTGAAATTCTAACTGTGTTGAGATTCTAATTTCAAACTCTAACCCTTGTTTGAAACCCTAACCCTGTTTTTCAATCTAAACTGAAATCCTAACCCTGTTTTGAAACCTTAATTTGTAACCCCAACCCTTATTTGAAACCTTAAATTTAGATTTAAGCGTTCATTCCAAACCCAAACTTTGGTTTGAAACCATAACCCTGTTACCATAACCATTATTTGACATCACAACTCAGGCTCGAAACCTTAATTTGAAACGCTAACCCTCATTTGTAACCCTAACTGAGATCCTAATTTGAAACCCTAACCCTTGTTTGAAACCTTAACCCTGTCTTCAAAACCTAATTTGAAAGACTAACCCTGTTTAGAAATCTTAATTTAAAATCCTACCCTTATTTGAAACCCTAAACCGAGTTTGAAGCCTGAATTTGAAACCCTAAGCCTATCTTGAAACCATAATTTGACAGCCAAAGCAAGCATCAAACCCTAATTTGAAACCCTAACCCAGGTGTGACTCGCACTAAAAGCAGCAAAGAAGTTTACTGAATGAATAAATGAAATTCTATGATCACGTTACGCATACAACTGTACGCTCAGCCCACATGGCTTTATAAAACACCAAATTATCCAGCACCAGGACAAAAATGCAACAAAAAGTCATGTCAAAAGCAGTCTTTCTTGTCTTCTTTAGAAAGCTTTAGAAAAACATCAAAATCAAACAGCCACTTAAACCTTTTCTCATATGAACAATAGACATATCCGGGTTATGTTGTATATAGTATCATTAAACAGACTCTCACTTAGATCATCATAAAGTGTACAATATAAGAGACAAGGAGATTCACTTTTCATCTCATTTAAGTCACACATCTTGTACAATCTACAAGTATTATCTTCACGGATAATATTGAATAGATTTCAATGACCAGAGGGAGCGCACCAGACCTCAATTGAGCAATGAAAGATCACTATTAACCGTGCTTAACTTTTTTTTTCTTTTTTTTTTTACATTTATTTTTAAATTTATAAGAAGATGAACAGGGAGAAGGTGAGAAACGAAATCAATGATGTCATAGATTTGAAAATTTACAAAAATAACACACACCCACATATACAGTACATATATATGTAAATAATGCATGCACTCGCGGATGTTTAAAATAATTTGAGACTCACCCAACAAACACAACAGTAAACATATTATTACATGAATTGTGTTGGATCTCTAGGTGGTGTACCTAATGAAGTGGCTGATGAGTGAAAATGAATTATGAAAATGAATTATTGAACATGGAAGTTTGCTACTTACAGCATTGCGAGGGCACGGACGCCATTCGTCCCCTGTGGACTGCATCGTCGTGCGGGGAATACTGACACAGTCATAGTTCATCTTAATACTTAAATACTGTACTGTACATACGCTACATATTAATAACGGTAATGAGCAGTGTCTGCCTCTAGGTGTCAGCAGAATGCATGAAAGGAGAAGTGAACTCACATCCTGGTCGTGAATGCTCATGTTGTTTATGCGATCCAGCTTACGAGTCCAATATTGAGCTTCGTCCTCTGGAATGTCTGTAACACAAAACAAACAAACATGTACAGTATGTATATTATTATATACAGTATAGGAATATGATGATGTTTCTCTTTATGTACAAACCAAGTGACAAATGTACAAAAACAACAAACCCAAACTACTACTGCACTAACCTTTTTCAAACCCTAATTTGAAACCATAAGCCTGGTTTTAAACCCGACTGTGAAAACCTGACATTGGTTTGAAACCCTAACCTTTGCTTCATACCATAATTTGTAGCACTAATCGTGTCTTGAAACCCTACTTGAAAACCTGGACTTTGGTTTGCAACCCTTTCATTAAACCCTAATTTGTAACCTTAAACCTGTCTTGAAACTGTAAATTGAAACCCTAAGCCAGGCTTGAAATCTAAACTTGAAACCCTGACTTTGGCCTTAAACCCAAATTTAAAACCTTAACATAAGCTTGTAACCCAAATTTACAAAATTTTGAAATTTGACTTTGAAACTCTAACCAGAGCCACAGATGGTGTAGCGGTACACTCGCCTGACTTTGGTGCGGGCAGCGTGGGTTCAGTTCCCACTCAGTGACGGTGTGAATGTGAGTGCGAATGGCTGTCCGTGTCTATATGTGCCCTGCGACTGACTGGCGACCAGTTCAGGGTGTAGTCGCCTTTCGCCTGAAGTCAGCTGGGATAGGCTCCAGCGCCCTGTGACCCCAACCAGGATAAACGGTGTTGAAAATGGATGGATGGATGGATGGATGGAAACTCTAACCCCTTGTTTGAAACCCTAACACAGGCTTGAAACTCAAGTTTAAAACCCTAACCCAGGCTTCAAACTCTACTTTGAAACCCTTATCCAGGCTTAAAACCCTAACCCTGGTTTGCAACCCAACTTTAAACCCCTAACCTTTCCTTCAAACCCTAATTTGGAAACCTTACTCTGTCTTGAAAACCTCAACCTGGCTCAAAAGCTTACATTTTAAACACTAACCATGTCTTGAAACGCTAATTTCAAATCCAACATGCACGTACTGTAAGTATAACTGACCAAAAGGCAGCTCAAAGCGTGCGTCAAGCAGCACTTGGTGAGAAGTCGGCTTGGTAGTTCCGAAGATCTCGTCTTCCTTCATTAGAACCTCCGAGTCCAGACAAGTCCATTCTCCGGGACCCTCCTGAAACACAAGCAACACATTGAGGACTGTGTGTGTGTGTGTGTGTGTGTGTGTGTGTGTGTGTGTGCGTGCAAGCATGTGTTACCTCGTTGGATTGTCGAATAGCGTCGAGCGGTAGGAGTGCCGTGCCAATCAAAGTGTCCCAAATTAAACCCTTGTTCCATAATTCTGCCACCAGGCCGGAATCCCGATGACCGATCTCACTATACAACAAACACAAAAACTAATACGGTGGTTGGGGAAACACCAATTATCGTCCCAGCCGATAATTATAATTATAATAATTATTTCGGCCCATATTTGGGATTTTGACACATATCTGCCTTTTTTTCTAAAACCGACGGCCAAAAAGAGATCAATTTAAAAATGAATAAACTTCAGGGAACAATTTTTTTATTTAAATCTTCAGTTAAGAGATGCTGCTGACCAAGGGAACTCCTTGCAGTTTTTGTTTTTGGTCAAATTTAAAGATAAGTGACAGATAAATGTTTCAGTTATATTCATATTTTAGAAAACATTAATTACTGTAGAATACTTTAGAGAGCTATTTATTATAAAACGCAGTACCCGGAGAAAACCCATGCAGGCACGGGGAGAACAAGCAAACTCCACACAGGCAAGGCTGGATTTGAACCCCGGTCCTCAGAACTGTGAGGCAGAGGTGCTAACCGGTTTGTCCACCGTGCCGCCAAGACCAAAACCATAAAAATCTAGTTTAAAAACCATGACAAGGTTTAACAGTTAAAGTGCATTCGCTTTTTGATTAAAATTTTCTTTGAAATACATTTGACAGCAAAAAACACGGTGTCTACAACTCTTTCAAAGCACAACATGCAAAAATCTCCAATATTTAAAAAAAACTTATTTTTTGCAAAAAAAAAAAACAACTTTGTATTTAAAAACTAATAGACTGTAGCATTTTGTGAACTAAACGTGCACAAAGGGTGAAAAACTAGCCAATTTAGTTGATCTGACATAAGCTGCAGCCAAAGTATAATACATGTTTAAAGCACACTACTTAAACATGCTCATACACAAATTAGACACACGTGACAGAGCACATTCTAACCTGGCTCACGTCAGGAGTGCGTGTGCGCCAAAAATACACTTAAAAGTAAAACTGTTTGTATGCGTGTAAAGTTACGCATTCAAACACATAAATTGCATGGCCACTAAATCAGGTACAGTGCCGCAATTGCCATTGTGTTTTGGGGGAAATAATATGCAACATATACGGGACATATTAGTATTGTTAAGCAACTAAGTTGAAACTTCGTCTTGCATCTTGGACTGTCCACGTGTCCATTTGTGCTTTTTCCCCATGTGCACTTTTCCCCAAAGGCATATTCTTTCGGCAACTTAAGAGCAGAAAAAAAATAACACATCCACGTTTGCATTCAGCTTCATAGTAAGTCTACTACTTTTGCAGTGCGTCATACACTACATGTTTACATGAGAAAATATCACATTTACATGACAAACTAGACTGTTAAAATAAAAATATATCATCTTAATGGCAAATTAAAGACTTGTGAATATACATGGTGTTTAAATGGAAAAATATCTCATTTATGAGATTTATCTATGAGGTTTATTTCATGAGAATATAGAATATATATATCTATTTTTTTGGCAAAATATTTCCTTTTTGTGAAAAATTATGTTCTGATGTCAAATATAGCCTTTTTGCAAACCAATGTTTTGTGGTCTAATAAAGCCTTTATGTAATATTGTGTAAAATGTATTTTAATGGGCGGCACGGTGGACGACTGATTAGCACAGCTGCCACACAGTTCTGAGGATCCGGGTTCTAATCTGGCCTCGCTTGGGTGGAGATTCCATGTTCTCCCTGTGCCTGTGTGGGTTTTCTTCAGGTACTCCGGTTTCCTCCCACATTCCAAAAACATGCATGGTAGGATGATTGATGACTCTAAATTGTCTGTAGGTGTGAATGATTGTTTGTCAATATGTGCCATGCGATTGGCTGGCGACGAGTTCAGGGTGTACCCCGCCTCTTGCCCAAAGTCATTTGAGATAGGCGCCATCACACCTGCGACCCTAGTGAGGAGAAGCAGTACATGAAATGGATGGATGGGTGTGTTTTAATGGCATTTAATGGCAGAAGTGCAGCATATTGTCCTAAAATATAACTTCTGGTGCGCAACCATTGCATTTTTGTGAAAGTTGTGCAACAAAATACAAGGTGAAACTGAGAAAGGACAGAACCAGCATCCCGACTGTCTCCTCATTTGCACACTGTATTCATGATGCTCATGTTGTCTCACTTTGGCTGCCAGTCATCACAGCTGGTGTGTGTGTGTGTGTGTGCGCCCGTGTGTGTGTGTGTGTGTGTGCGTGTGTCTGTGTGCATGCACGTGTGGGTGCGTGTGTGTGTATGTGTGCGTGTTAAGCAGATAAGCAGTAGAAAGTCGACCACGCCACTCTTGCGGTCAGCAGGATCACATGGTCATGTGACCTCATATTGAACGCTGCCACATGCACACACACACACAAGACACACAAGGACCAAAATTCTACTGCTTCAGTGAGGACTAGAACTCGAAAAAGCGATCAAAGTTTATTTTTTATTTGTGCACTGAAAACTGCCATCAATTGTCACCAAAATGTATGTGGAAAACTCTATTTATGCCCAGTCCAACCTCTGAAAATATCAGAATGATGGGCCCAATATATTGGATTTTATGGATGTTAAACATTTTCCTCCTCCATAGGCGCTCACTACGCCCATAAAACCCCTAGTGGTAGTAAACTTCTTGTTTAGACACAGCTGCCCTGAGGCAATCTGAAGGAAGCGTGGCTGCCATTCTGCGCCTACGACACCACCAAACAACCAACCACATTCATTCGTGGGCAATGTGGATCAAATGGCTTGCCCAGGGATACAACAATGATATGCGCTCAGGCGGGGATACAAACTGGCAACCCTCCGGTTGCAGGGTGTACACTTACCATCTGCGCCACACTGCCCACAAAGGTGGGTGGGGTAGGGAAGGGTTAGGTCAACTGTCCACTGCTTACCTGCACACACACACACACACACACACAACACTCTGGGTTGTTGTTGCCATGTGTGATTGACACGTCTTCTGGAGGGGGCAACTCACAAAAAAACCCACCAGCCGCCAGCCACCCCCGTTGCGCCCTACTGCCGCTAATGAAAAAAAAAGGTCACTAATTAGCATGTTAGCATCATTCAGCCGCAGGTGGCCTCGGAGCAAAACCATTGGCTCACTTCGTCAACTTCAACTGGAAGCTGTCTGAATGCGTTTCAACAAAAATCATAAGGAGAAGTGGCACGTTAGCTGCTCCCATTAGTATTTAACATCAATTTTCTACTCACAACATGAAGTCTTGTTCCCAGCACGGCTGGTTGCCGCGCACCGCTATGGTCGTACTCTTCACATTCTGAACCTTTAGCGTTACATAAGCGTTGAACTTATCTGTAAAGACAAAAGAAATAAGGAAATCATTTTTTAAAATTACAATAAATCTAATTTGCCAAAGGACAAGTGTAAACGTCAAAGGCTCTCTCAGCTGGGCCGGAATGCTACTGCTTGAGTACCGACTAGAACTCGAAAAAGATCATATTTGTTTTTGTTTTTTTAAGTACCATTTGTTCAGTAGAGTATACTTGCTATTATGTGTCTAAAGACCACAATTCTACTGCTCGAGTGTCAACTAAAAGTAGAAAAGATCATATTTGTTTTTGTTTTTTAAGTATGTTAACTACAGTATACATGTTGTTACGTGTTTAAAGACCAGAAGTCTGCTGCTCAAGTGCTGACTAAAACAAGGAGAAGAGATCATATTTCTTCTGTCATGTTTTCACTACACCTGGTTCCTGTAAAAATTAGAATAAAATGTCGAAAGCTGGTGATTGTCGGGTGAAAGGTTTAATGGCAAATCATCTATCATTCCCTTAGTGAGTCACTATATCTTGACACATCATTTCATTTTGTCCTTATTTATGTATTTTACTAATACGCACTTTTCCTCCAATGAGCAGCATGCAGCAGGCCTCTCTAGGGGGGAGCGGCGTGAGTCATTTATAATTAAGCGTCAACCATTTGTGAAAATAAATAAGTTATATTTCGGTCACACATGGACGTGTGCAGCACGGCCCGCCGAGATGACATTTAGTCGGCGCCCAGTGGGTAGCAAATGCTCTATTAGCAGTGATGGAAGGCCGCGGAGGGTTGGGGGAGAATCTTCAGATGAATTTATATTTACTGGATATGAATGAGTGCGGCACGGTTGACAATTGGTTAGTACATCTGCCTCACAGTTCTGAGGACTCGGGTTTAAATCTCGTTTAGCACATCTGCCTCACTGTTCTGAGGACTCGGGTTCAAATCTGGCTTTGCCTGTGTGGAGTTTGCATGTTTTCCCCGTGCCTGTGTGGGTTTTCTCCAGGTACTTCTTCCCACATCCCAAAAACATGCATGGTAGGTTAATTGAAGACTCTAAATTGCCCGTAGATGTGAATGTGAGTGAGAAAGGTTGTTTGTTTATATGTGTCTTGCGATTGGCTGACGACCAGTTCAGGGTGTACCCTATCTCTCGCCCGAAGATAGCTGGGATAGGCTCCAGGATGCCCATCACCCTGTTGAGGATAAGTGGTACAGAAAATGGATGGATGGATGGATATGAATCAGCCTTTTAGTGCAGAACTAGATGGCCAAAATGACCCTTAATGGTATCTTTAAACAAAAATGTTTTAGGGTATGGCTTCTTGAAACATTTTTGTGGGTCAACTGAAGACTGACATGCCAACCGAATTTTGTGTTGCAAAGTGAAACTGGCTTTGGGGGCTTTTTTCAATTTTCAAAAAACTCTCTTGGAGGAGCTAATCTTTGAAGGTCTGCTGGAAATGACCAAATTAACATAAAAATGACCACTTTAAACCAAAATGTCAGACTTCCTGTGTGTTTTCAGGCATGGCACGGTGAGACTTTATTGTGGGGTCTACTCATGATAGACATGGCTGCCAAATTTCAAGTCGCTATGTGAAACTGTTTTGGAGGCTAGATTTTCAAAATAAAGTTCCTGAAAATGATGCCTCAAAAGCCAAACACAAGTTGGAGTTCACGGATCATTAACTGAACAACGTCAACAGCGGACACAGACAAAATCAAAGTGATTGTCAGACTAATTTAAGAAGTAACACATGTTCCAGGCCAAACATCTCCAGGGACATCCTGCCTCTAGAATTTGAGCGTCTGCTCCCCTCAGGTGACCAAATGTATCGCTTATTAGTAAAAATCAGATCAAGTTTGCTAAAGTAGAGCAGCAGACTGGGACATCTCTTCTTCCTTCTTGTTCTCATCATGTCTGACCCGACATGAGAGAAAACATTCATTCATTCATTTTCCACACCGCTGATATCCTCACTAAGGTTGCGGGCGTTCTGGAGCCTATCCCAACTTGCTCTGGGCAAGAGGCGGGGTACACCCCGAACTGGTTTCTAGCCAATCGCAGGGCACATAAAACCCACACAGGCACGGGTAGAACATGCAAACTCCAAACAGGCGAAGTCCGATTTGAACCTGGGTCCTCAGAACTGTGAGGCAGATGTGCTAATCAGTCGGCCATTGAGTCGCCACAGACGAAACAATCATCAAAAATAACAATTAATTAATATTTATCCTGCCAACATTCAAGAGCAAACATTAACTATCAGAAATGGTAATGTTTCCACAGTTTTTTTCCCCAAAACTTTGCAACAAACCACCTTGAGTCTAGACTTTACACTGATTTTATCGGCCTGATCGGTATCGGCCGATAATTAGCATTATATGCTGATCGGCTTTAATGTCATAATTCGTCGATCGGATCAATGAAGTCATTGATCGTCTCCGCAAAAGACATTGACTCCACGTCGCCATCGTGCGCAGTATATTTAGATGCAAAAGCTAGTTTATTTTTAGCCTGGTCACATGTCTTTTGATGTAGGACTGTAAATATCTGACGACCAATAGTTATTAAAAAAAAAAAAAAAAAACATGTCGGCGGTGTGGGACAGACAACACATAATGCCCGGATCAGACTACAAGACAAATTTGTTCTTTCACGATTGCACTATGGCAGACTACTGCAATCAAATCTTCTATTCGGATACCACCGCATCCCATTTTTTACGATCATTGGGCTTTATCTTGTCAACGCAAATGCACTCGTTACCGTGGCGACGACAACAAGAGTGTATCGCGCCGACTGTATTATAAGGACAAAATGGGGAAAAACGTGTGTTGGTGGTCACTGGTGCTCAGGACAGGAGAGGACGTTCGTTTAAGGCTTGCTTGATGTATGTTCACATACTATTAGTACGATACGGCTCGCAACCAGGCAACAAAAAGTTATGTAGCCTAGCCTAGCAAGCTACTGCTAGCGCTAACGGTTGTATATAAACATGCTGCCGTTCTGTCGACTCATGCTGTAAAGTTTCGGTGTCTGTGAAGTAATTTAATTACAATAAAGTAATGTAATTACAGTAAGTTAGCACCCAATGTTTCTGTCATGTTGTAATGTTGGTTTGACTTGACTGATTAGAATACACTATCTGACTAGACCAGTGATTTCCAACCTTTATGGAGCCAAGGAACATATTTTACAATGGAAAAATCTCACGGCACACCAACAAATAAAAATGTCACAAAAAGTTGATACATTAATTACTGTATGTACTTCCTGCCATCTAATAGAAGACCATTAATTTGTTCTGTCTGTCACTCTGCCTCACTGGCATAAATTGATGAACAAAGATACATTATTTATTGTAAATATAATTTTTTGAGCAATTAAGTACACACGTATACACAGTAAATGAACAGGTCATTTAAATAGACACATTGCTCCATCTTGTGATTGTATCGGTGATCGGTTATCTTTTTCTTTTTTAACTCGCTGATCGGCCCCAAAAATCCTGATCATGTAAAGCCTACTTGAGTCACATGTCAAATTAAAGTCCTCGCTGAGCACTTTACATATCTGCAAGCAGGTTGTCAATATACTATCATATGATTTTGAACTTTCTTTAAATGTTGGTTACGCCCTGCAGTTTTAGCGACATTAACCATGAGGGTTAGACATACAGCAGCTAATCAATACGTGTTTCTTCACAATTTTGTCACATAATGTGGAATTTGAGCAGTGAATACTATAAGTATGTATCTATGAGGTCAGATGTCCGATTGCTATTGTCAAGCTGTCTCTTCCTCCTGGGCTACAATACTTCTGATCGAGGAACGACTAAAACTACAAGAGATCATGGTTCTCTTCCTGCAAAGAAAGTAAAAAGAGGAAACAAGGGCAGATTTCTCACCTGGAGGCCCTGAAAGTTTGGCTTTCTTCACTGTGGAGAAAACAAAAACAAATGTTACTAAAATGTTATTACATGTGTTGTTATTTCGTCAAACAAACGAGATCGGGATTGTGGTATGCTAACCAAAGGCATCTTCTGTGCAGTGCAAACGTGAAATGGCTTTTAATGAGAAAAAGTTAATTGACAATTGAGGCTAAAGTGATTATCTCAATGAGGTTTCGATGCAAATCCGTTTTGACGTTTTATTCAATCACAGTCGTAAAGTGAAGAACACACAGAGAAAAGTAGACGAGAAAAAAACATCTTGTTTCCATTGCAGTTTGGATGTCTCCTGCAACCCGTTTAGGCAGCAAGTACTTGGTGGCTGCCAAGTTGTGACATCTGTTATACCTCCATGACTACAACATTTGACAACTACAATAAGACATAACATTGTTGACAATATGAACATTACATCTATCAAAGTTCACCTTTATGACATTGTGGAAAGTACAGAACTAATACGTTCTCTTTTTCTAGTTAGCTTTCAACCATTAAGATACTGTACATTTACATTATGCTCCTGGCGGCCACAGCAGCCACATTCCAGGCCACTGTGGACAAAATTGAATTGTCATGAGACAACGCGGGGGGACAGGGTGAGCAAAAGTGACAGGCCGTGACTGCCATGACTGTTGTGGATGCCCAGTGAGATTTTTAAAGTGTCCAAAAATTTGCCGCAGCTTTCACAGTGTAGATGAAAAACCTTGTCGGACTATTACAACGGGGTGAATGCAACTAAAACTGACAGAACGTAATAAGGCATATCTTTGACTCAACAGCCCCTTCACTCCACAGCCAGTCATGGATACCGTGAAAGACTGTTAGAAAATTGAGCAAAACACAAACCCAGAGAAATAAATGCCATTTTCTACCAAACAGGGCTGCTGTGGCAGCCGGAAAAATCGGGTAAACATAGCTTTAGATGCAATCAGTAAGTAGCCCGTTAAGTAGGTAGGTAGGTAGGTAGGTAGGCAGGTAGCTGGGTAGGATCTATCAGTAGGTAGGTAGGTAGGTAGGTAGGTAGGTAGGTAGGTAGGTAGGTAGGTAGGTAGGTAAATAGCAAGGTAGCTAGGTAGTTAGATAGGTAGGTATTGTCGGTCCGTAAATAGTTATGGTTAAGTTAAGGTAAATCGGTATATTTAAGTAGGTAGGTACATGGCCGAGTAAGTAGGTAGGTAGGCAAATAAGTATGTAGGGAAGTAAATTGATCTGTAAATTGATGGATTGGTAGGGAAATGGGTAAGAAGGATGAATGGACAAATAAGTAGGTATGTAGGTTGATAGGTAGGTAGAGCCTGTGGCAATGGCTACAGCCATCAAAGTTCGGTCAGACATCTCCCGGGTGTCACAGGTCAGCGTGGCTGTGGGCCACGGCGCGATTAGAAGTCGTGAGAAGACGGTAGAAGCGGGTCATGGGTGCGCATGTACTGGTGATTGTGTGACAGCGGGCCAGCATCTGCAAACAGATAATCCTGACAGGATAATGCCTTAAGAACCACATCAAGGCTAACAGACAAGCTAACCAGCATGCTAACAGGCAGACTGCATTGAACTGCACGACATCCCCCAGTTCAACAAAGGCAACATGGACCTTCTGACGTCAAAACTGAGCTTTGTCAAATAAAAGAATGAGAGGGAATAGCCATAATCTGACCATGTTATGAGTCATCCATGGGATTAAATGGTCAGAGAATTATGATGCCGTATTCTTTCATGCCTGTGCACGCGACACTAAGCAAGTCATGCAAAGATTCGGCTTTAAATTTAGAAAAGATGGAAAGACAACATTTGGTGGTGGGTGGATAAGTTTTTACCATTTGCTGACTGGTGGGTTACTGCCCCACTTAAATACCAATATTAAATACTTATTTCATATTTTTTTATAAGAGTTATGACACAAAGTCAGGCGGACGGGACTCTATTATTTATATCAACAGCTTTTGGCAACCTGCTATCATTAACATCCTCAAGACCAGGAAGTGGCATTATCATGAGAGGACCAGCCGATGGGAGCTCTACATTCCAACTCACACATACTGTACATAAACATCCATAAACACACACCCATACATAAAAACACACACAACACACAACAGTAACAGCAACAGATGGCCAGTGGATTACCCGCTCAACCCCTTCTGGAGGTGTTTATTTCATGCTGCTACGACCTCACTTCCTGTTCTGACCTGTCACTTCCTGTTTTAATCTGTCACTACTCATTTCCTATTCTCACCTGCCAATTCCTGATGGTCACTTCTTGTCCTTACGTGTCGCTTCCTGGTGCTCACTTCCTGTTCTCATGTGCCATTTCCTGACGGTCAATTCCAGATCTCACCGGTCACTTCCTTTTTTCACCTGCCTCTTACTGGTGGTCACCTGCTACTTCCTGTTCTTATGTGTCACTTCCTGCTAGTCACTTACGGTTGTCACCTGCCGCTTCATGTTCTCACATTCCACTTGCGGGTGGTCACAGGGTTAGGGTGGGTTAGGGTTAGTGGGAAACATATTAACCATGGCACACTTAAGCCACATACTTATTTTCCCTTCTGGAAGAAGTAGTGTTCTACCGAGATACAGCACCCAATTATAGTGCATATGTCCTGCCTGGAAACTATGTGGGAATCCTAATAACACATCACTTTCTGGTGGTCACTTCCTGTTCTCACCTGCCATTTCCTGCCAGTCACTTCCTGTTCTCACCCTTCACTTCCTGTTCTCACCTGCTACATCCCTTTGATCCCTGCCACTTCCTGTTTTTGCAGACATTCCTGTAGCTGTAACTAAAAAAAATCATGACATTTAGTTAGAGAAATGCTACCATTTTAGATTGTCCCAAAAGATAACACCTGATTTAGTAGATAATGATAATGACATACAGTAGCTAGAAGAAACCAAGGATCCCGTCGAGGAACTTAGTGACTCCATACAGACTTCATTTTTTTAGCTTAATTAATTAATTATTAAGTTTTTTTAAGGGTACCAATGCAAGCCTGATGCCCTGATAAAAACGAAAACACCCCCAATGCAGAATTGGAGGCCCTGAGACGGTGGAAGAAAAAGGATCAAGTGTTAAGATGCAGTTCTTCTGGTTTGTCTAGGTTGTTCCCATGATTGAGTTTCTTTGTCTGTGCAAGGAAACATTTGAATTGTAATCTTTGTTTTCAGTGTGTATCATAACACACACATTTCATTGATCCAAAACCAGACCCAGCTGCAGTCTTATCAACCTACTGTATAAAAGGCAAGTTGGGCACTGGATTCCGCTTCAGGAGTCAATCAAACAAGTGTCCACAGATCACAAAGTGACAACAAAAAACGCCACCGGCTAACGCTGTTGTCAATATCCCTCTGAACAACACTGGAACCTCTAAAAAGTGCAAATTTGGTCGGATTTGTTTGGATTTCATAGCATATTTTCCAATAGGAAATCTTTGGTTATTCTCACAATAGTAGTTAGAATATGCTAATCATGTTAGCATCAGTTTGCTAAAATATGATATGCGTGGCATCTACGCGTCAATGAAAGCACACACTTCCTTTTCGTGTATGTGTGTGTGTGCGCGTGTGTTTGTGGGGTGTGTGTGTGTGTGAGTTAGCATTACAAACCTGTTTTGTGTGTCGGGTGTGGTGGGAAAATACGCTAATGGAAATCCATCACAAGTGTGCTTTATCTTGAGTTCATTATTTTAACAGACAGACATACAGTAAATAGTACAGCACAGTATTCCCCAAACATTGGGTCACGGACCGGTACTGGGCTGCGGACCATATGGTGATACTAGGCCGCAGACCATTTTTGAATGACAAAAGTTCCACATTATTATTTACACAAAAAATTGAAGTAATCTGTCTCATTAAATATTTTAACTTCGATTCAATGAAAATGATTCATTGAGTGTTTCCTGAAATTTTAACCTGAAAGATTTTTACACACATATTCACACACTCGCGCAAGCTTCATACAAGGCAAAAGCTTTTACCTTTGTTATTTAACATTTATGATGTCTTTCTGGTTTATCTGGGAGAAATATAAACGTTTAAGGCTTTAAGCAGCAGCTCCTTCCGTCCTCAGTAGGCTACCGTCTACTCGGCCAGAACTCTCCGGACAATAATATGTCAGATGCGAGGGCTGAATCCGTCCAGTCAAATATATACACTGTTAAAAACATAAATGACTTTAAACTGGAGTGTTACCAAAATTCAAACTTTATTAAATTTTCATATCAATGTCAACATCGCTACTTCTGTCCAAGTCTGCAATTCATGCACAAATCACATAAATTGGTCAAAATGAAATATTTCAGTTTGATGCCAAGCTGTGATTTTAAATTACAGTAAAGTTAAAAAAAAAAAAAAAACATTTAAAAAATTTTTTTTAATAAAAATGTTTTAAAAAATGCAACAATTTATATATATATATATATATATATATATATATATAATAAACGTGTAAGCTTTGTTATTTTTTCAGCTTTAGTTTTTTCAGTGCAGTTACTATAAAATATGGTCATCTCCCCAGGATTCTAATAATAATAGGTATAATAATAAATATATATCAGTTAGATAGTAACACACACACACACACACAAATGCAGGCAACATCCTCTTTTCTTTTCTTTTCTTTTTACAACGAATATAGTCACCAGTCACCCACCCTTACACTACGAGTGAAATGGACAGGTGGACTACTTCAAGGACTATCGGAGGTTTACACTTACAACTAGCAATTAGCAGTGCATTATAATGTTTACATAAAACAGGTGAACACACTCACCTCTGACACACAGCAGCGACATCGCAGTGGGGTGTTTTGGGGGGTCCAACACCACCCTCTTCAGTCACGTGTTTCGTATCCGCAGCCTCCACACACGTTCGCGTCCCGCCACTCAGTATGGAGTGAAAGTGGGACTAAAAAAGTGGACATTATTTCCGTCTTCTTGTGGCTGTGTTGGTTGTTTCAGGTACGACAAGCTGTCACAGTGTGTGTGTGCGCGCACGCACAAACGATTAAAAAAGAGGATCAAATCCGCCGAGCTGGGCGGCTCTTGTGCTGCGTTCAAGCCCAGCGTGCAGAGCTCAGGATTTGGAGTGTCAACGTGTATGCAATTTGTATTCCATTAATTTACTATTGTAAGTTTGTAATCACAATCATTATGAAAAATTTTACATACCAATGCTGTATACTTTTTTTTTTTTTTTTGACATTTTTTAAATACATGCATACGACCCAAGGCGTATGAAGTCCGTGACTTTTGCTTACCATATATTATTATTATATAGTATTACCATATATGGTCCTATAAAGTTACCTTTCAGGAGTGTAAAACAAATTTTTGTCGGAGACCACTGTAGTTACGGTTTCCCTAAGAGGGCTGTTATGACTGTGGAACCAGATAAATGTTTATTCTTATCATATATATATATATATATATATATATATATATATATATATATATATATATATATATATATATATATATATATATATATATATATATAGTGGTTTACGGAAAATATTCAGAGTATTCAGATTTTTCACTCTTTGTTATAGTGCAGCCATTTGCTAAAATCATTTAAGTTAATTTTTTTCCTCATTAATGTACACACAGCACCCCATCTTGACAGAAAAAACGGAATTGTTGAATTTTTTGCAGATTAAAAAAGAAAAACTGAAATGTCACACAGCCGTAAGTATTCAGACCCTTTGCTGTGACACTCACATTTAACTCGAGTGCTGTCCATTTCTTCTGATCATCCTTGAGATGGTTCTACACCTTTATTGGAGTCCAGCTGTGTTTGATTATACTGACCGGACTTGATTAGGAAAGCCACAAACCTGTCTTTATAAGCCCTTACAGCTCACAGTGCATGTCAGAGCAAATGAGAATCATGAGGTCAAAGGAACTGCCTGAAGAGCTCATAGACAGAATTGTGTCAAGGCACAGATCTGTCCAAGGTTACAAAAAAGGTTTCTGCTCCACTTAAGGTTCCTAAGAGCACAGTGGCCTCCACAATCCTTAAATGGAAGACGTTTGGGACGACCAGAACCCTTCCTAGAGCTGGCCGTCCGGCCAAACTGAGCAATCGGGGGCGAAGAGCCTTGGTGAAAGAGGTACAGAAGAATCCAAAGATCACTGTGGCTGAGCTCCAGAGATGCAGTCGGGAGATGGGAGAAAGTTCTAGAAAGTCAACCATCACTGCAGCCCTCCACCAGTCGGGGCTTTATGGCAGAGTGGCCCGACAGAGGCCTCTTCTCAGTGCAAGACACATGGAAGCCCGCATGGAGTTTGCCAAAAAACACCTGAAGGACTCCAAGATGGTGAGAAATAAGATTCTCTGGTCTGAAGAAACCAAGATAGAACTTTTTGGCCTTAATTCTAAGCAGTATGTGTGGAGAAAACCAGGCACTTCTCATCACCAGTCCAATACAGTCCCAAACAGTGAAGCATGGTGGTGGCAGCATCATGCTGTGGGGGTGTTTTTCAGCTGCAGGGACTGGACGACTGGTTGCAATCAAAGGAAAAATTAATCCGGCCAAGTACAGGGATATCCTGGACAAAAAACCTCTCAAGAGTGCTCAGGACCTCAGACTGGGCCGAAGGTTCACCTTCCAACAAGACAATGACCCTAAGCACACAGCTAAAATAATGAAGGAGTGGGTTCAGAACAACTCCGTGACTGTTCTTGAATGGCCCAACCAGAGCCCTGACTTAAACCTAATTGAGGATCTCTGGAAAATGGCTTCCCACCAACGTTCATCATCCAAACTGACAGAACTGGAGAGAACTGGAAGGAGGAATGGCAGAGGATCCCCAAATCCAGGTGTGAAAAACTTGCATCATTCCCCAAAAGACTCATGGCTATATTAGCTCAAAAGGTTGCTTCTACTAAATACTGAGCAAAGGGTCTGAATAATGGCTGTGTGATATTTCAGTTTTTCCTTTTTAATAAATCAGCAAAAATGTCAACGTTTTTTTTCTGTCAATATGGGGTGCTTTGTGTACATTAATGAGGAAAACAATGAACTTAAATGAGTTTAACAAATGGTTACAATATAACAAAGAGTGGAAAATTTAAGGGGGTCTGAAAACTTTCGGTATCCACTGTAAAAGCAAATTGACTTTTGAACAGTTTCAGCTTTATAATTTTTGAATGTTTTATGGGACATTCACTTATCTAGGTTGTCATATGAACCCCTATTGTCTAAATTGTGCACATTTGTCATTAGGTCAACATGGTATGGAGGTTTTCCACATACAGTACACATATAATGCAACACATTTTTTATTATGATTTTACATTGCATCACGTTTTGCGATCAGTTTACAATGTTTACAAAGAACAAATATGTGGATATATTCAAATTAATGATCTATGGGTTTAAAGTACTTTTTCAGAGTCAATGACCAATGGTCATGTTCATGCATTCATTCAAGATTAAGTAATCAAAATGCAATCAAATTTCATTTGTTGTATTAGTTTGTGAAATTTATTTAAATGTTTACCCTACTATTACATATTCAACAGGGTAACTTGTAAGTGGAACCAGCTACATTTCCAAGGTAATCTTCCCAACAGTGAGGCAACGCGTGTTTTAATCACTGCCATTGTTTACGTTGTACTTTGGCATCGAGCGCTATCTAGTGGCAAAAAGCCAAATTGTGAAATTTTACAAACACATGTATTTAGATTAGCAACACATTTCTTTGCCTTTTTTGAAATTTTTATTTAGGATTTTTTATTTTTTTATTTTTTGCCGGTACATCAAAAATAGAACCACGTGAGGTCAGAGATTATTGACAACATGGTTAAACATGTTACATACTGGAACATTCTAGAAATTGTTAGTTTAATATAGAACCTTGTATGTTTTAACAAACGCCTCTCTCTTCAGATTATTATTAATAATGCTAATAATATTATATGACAACAAAGTAGATGTCATGATGCGGGTGAGATCAGGCGTTCCCGTCCCCGCGCATGCGCAGTGTGCTTGGTGTTGTCCGCCAAGTCGTCAAGAAGCATCTCTGTTGTCGTCGTCCCGCGGGCAACTGCATCAAAACACCGGGACAACACCCGGGACAAGGTGAGTGTCTTTCGTCCGCCCTTGGTGTCGTCGTCGTCGTCGTCGGGGCGGTTCGTGGCGGTTCGGCCTCGGCTTGACAGCTCGGTCATACCGAACCGACGACGCCTCCCTCAGCCTCCTCCTCAAACGTCCCTTTCTCCACAATTCAACCGTGTTTTCGTCTCGTTTTATTCAACAACGTTTGTCGTGGAAGGCGTCCGTTTCTGTATAAAAAAGACAGCAGAGTTCGGTTCTGCAGAGTTCGGTTCTGTATTGTCGTTCATTTTGTTCTTTTTTTTTTTTCGCATTGACACAAAGGAACGTTTGTGCTTGTTTCGTCAGCAACATATTTTGGTTTTGGTGATTAGACGTAAACACACCGTGTTGGTGGTTTATATTTAATTATAGTGTTCGATTAATGACGTACTATAGGCCTGAGACTCCATTTGATCACATATTGATCCCGATGTGACAGAATAAACAGCCGTCAAGGTACACGGAAGCAATGAACACAATTTCCGCTGTCATCCGTGAAAATAAAAGCATTGTGCGGCTTCTAACGTATATTAACAGTCATTTACCAACTATTATTGATACAAAATATACTAAAGATATATTTACTATGTAATTATATATAATTTAATCAGCTTCAAATGACGTGAGCGTTTAGATAATTGTGTTGTTGTTTTTGTTTCTCCCCCATATTTTGAAGCCAGGCCGGACGCACTTCTACGTTCGACAAAAATGAATATTGGTGACGTTCCTTGTGTGACATAAATAGAGGAGTGTGATGAAGATGTAGGTTAATGCCAGCTGATGTGTGTACCTGGACACCTGTACTGCAGCATTATGTCATAACCTTGTTATGTAAACTAAATTCTGACTTGTGCAACTAGTTGACCAGTACAACTTGTGGACAAGGCGAGTAGCTAGTTGTCAATTTGACTACTGCAACTATTTGGCAAGTGTGGCCAGTGTGACAAACTGACAAGTGCACCAAGTTGCCAAGAGTGACCAGTGCGACTAGTTGATAAATGTCACTAGTTGAAGAGAGAGCAACCAGTGTGACTAGTTCATGAACGTGACTAGTCTATGAGAGTGTGTCTAGTTCAGTGATTTCCAACCTTTATGGAGCCGGGGCACATATTTTACAATTAAAAAATCTCACGGCACACCAACAAACAAAAATGTCACAAAAAGTGGATACATTAATTACTGTATGTACTTCGTGGCATCTAATAGAATAACATTTATTTGATCTGTCTGTCACTATGCCTCACTGGCACAAAGGGATGAACAAAGATACATTATTTCTTGTAAATAATTTTTTGGCGCAATTACATACAATTTTATAATTTCCCACGGCACACCTGAAGAGCGCTCACGGCACACTAATGTGCCCCTGCACACTGGTTGAGAACCACTGGTCTAGTTGACGAGAGAATGACGAGTCCGACTTATTAACGAGTGTCAACAAGAGTGACCACTGACCAGTGTGACTAGTTGATGTGAGTAACATGTGAGTAACTAATTGACAAATGAGACAAATTCGTGTGTCAAGTTAACCAGCGTGACACATGCAACTAGTCGATGGAAGAGTGACCATTGTGAGTTGACAAGAGTGACCGGTCTTACTAGTTGACAAAGGAGTGACCAGTGTGACTAGTTGACAAGTGTGATTGGTTGACAAGAGTGGCCGGTCCAACTAGTTGACGAGGGAGCGAAGAGTGCGACTAGTTGATGAGGGTGACTAATTGACAAGCGTGACTGGTCCGACTAGTTGACGAGGGAGGGATCAGTGCGACTAGTTGACGAGTGTGGCCAGTTGACAAGCATGACCAGTCAGACTGTTTGACCAGTGTGACTAGTTGACAAGAGAGTGAACGGTACGACGTGCTGACAAATGTGATTAGTTGATGACTGGGTCCAGTATGACTACTTGACAAGAGAGGCCGACCAGTGCGACTAGTTGACAAATGAAACAAGATGACAAGATTGATCATTACAATTAGTTGACTAGTGACCATTCAGACTAATTGGTGAGAGTGACCAGTCTGACTAGTTGACAAGAGTGACTAGTTGACAAGAGTGACCAGTCCAACTAATGAACTCGTGTGAATAGTCAACAAGAGTGACCAGTGTGACTAATCAATGAGCGTAACTAGTTGACGAGAGTGACTATTTGATGCATGCGGCTAGTTGACGAGAGTGATCAGTGCGAATAGTATACGAGAGCGTGAAAGGTGCAGCTAGTCAATTACTGATTAGTTGATGGGTGAGACCAGTCTGACTAATTGACAAGTGTCCCTGCTTGACAAGAACAACAATTGTGACTAGTTAATGCATGTGACTAATTGACCAGTGATACTTGTGTGAATAATTGTCAAGTCTGACTGTCTGAGAAGTGCAAATAGTAGACGTGTGACCCATTGCTGGTTAGTGACTTGTTGCTGAGTCTATCTTGTTGATGATGAGTGTGAATTGTGGAATTAGTTGTTGGCAAGTGTGTCTAGTTGACTATCGACAAGTGTGAAGTGTTCGGTAGTGTGACTACTTTTCGACAAGTACAATCAGTTGGTTTACATGTACGACTAGTGTCGAATCACGAGATGTTGACTAGTGAACGTGTGCAACTAGTTGACGAGTGCGACTAGTTGATGTGTCATCTGTGAATCTTTTCAAGTGGTTTGCGTCTATCTTGCAGATAGTGCAAAGATGTTTTTAGTGTCTGCTCGTCTCTTGGAACATGTCTCCTCACGTTGCGTAACTGGCAGCCTGCACTGGCCGGATGTGCATAGTTTTTCTCTGTGTGTGTGTTAACATCACACTGAGGCCTTTTGTGTGTCTAGGAATAGTTTCCTACAGCTGCAGCGTGTCATCCTGATTTCCCCGTTGTCCACTAGTTGCAATGACGCTAACCCAAGATTCTAGCCTATCATAGCTAGCGACGACGGCAGGCAACACTTATGTAACCATCACTAAGATAATCTACTTTAGAGACACAATCAGGTTTGGCAACCTTTGGAAGGTGTCTGTTCAGGTCGTTGGGCATCTTTAGACCAGAGAGACGCTTACATTGTTGTGTGTGTGTTGACGTTAGGTGTGACTAGTTGACAATTGACACGGGTTGACAAGAGAGACTGGTTGACCAATACACTAGTTGCCAAGACGAGTTGACAAGAAAGGCAAGTTCACAAGGTCGACTGGCTGTCCAGAGAGACTAATTGACAAGAGAGATGAGTTGATGTATGCGAGTGGTTATCAAGAGAGACTAGTTGATGAGAGTGACTGGGTGACTAGTTGATGAGTCAGGGCTCGAGACTGCGAGAAAAATGGTTGCATATGTGTTATAAAAGTATACAGGCAGATTGACAGAGTGAAACAAAAAAATGAAAACAAAATAAATCCATTTGCTACATATCCACAGTAAGTGCAAAATAGAAACTCAAATTTGCTACTTAAACTATTAGCATGGATCAAATTATCTTGTAGCTTTCATCTTACTAAAGAAGTGACTTCCAGCTTTTCCTTGTCAGGGGGTCGCCATTACAGCGAGCCACTCACATGATTTGCTTGTCTGACGTAACCTAATCATGTTTATCTGGGCTTTAATAAACCCATGTCCCAATTAACTTCACAAACTAATTTTTAACTGCACATTTGCACATGAAAGTACTAAAAAAAACAATACATGATATAATGCATACATTGGCAGTGCTTCACACAAAGTCTCACTCTCTTACTGCATATTGATTGGAGGCGTGCCCTGCTGCGCCGATCTTTTTTCTCTCTCAGCTTTGTGCATGTCACGTCGTGCGACTCACCATTGTAGTTGTGCCAAAATAAAAGCATGAGTTTCAAAATAAGAGTCAATACATATAAATTAACTAAAACTTGAGTGATGGGCAGAACAGTGCCCGTGGGCTGGATGAGACGCCTAGACGTTTGACACCGCTGGTCTAATTTGTTGAGTAGTGACACTAATTAACACATTAACTACAGTATTTGACGTCCAACTACTTACGCTTACGACAAGGTAATATATTCCACTAGTTGATGTGGGGCTAGTTGATGCCTATGACACGCTTTGTTTTATGTTAATTTTTGGTGCTCACAGTTTGTTAGTTAGCATGAAGTGTAGGGATTTGGATTCCTGACAGTGAAATGGATGTTTTTCTGCGGGTTCTTGTGTGTGCCCTGAGAACATAATCAGTCCATTGAAAGCTTCCTTTGCGTGCTTTGTTCTAACACATCGTTTGGCTTCCCCTCATTTAAATGTGGGATATGAACACTAGTTTAAAAAAACACCTCCAGTCAAGTAATGTTACAATCCTCAAGATTGATGTAATAAGATTCAGTTTTAATCCGCTGAAGGTTATTAGCAAGGTTTTAGGCTTTCAACATTTTCTTTAAAATATCCTTGAATCAACCCACGTGAGATTAATCAACTCCACTAAGCAGGCACCACAGAGGAATTATTATTATCACAGAGGGATTATTATTGTATCAGAGGATTATTGGATTGTGAGCGCTTGTCTGGAGTGAGCGGTTCCTTTTAAAAGAAACATATTGTGTCATAACTGCATGAAGACTGAAACGAATACATTTAATGGGAATTGATTGTATGACGACTGAACGGTGGACGACTGGTTAGCACTTCTGCCTCACAGTTCTGAGGACCGGGGTTAAGTCCCGGCCCCGCCTGTGGGGAGTTTGCATGTTCTCCCCGTGCCTGGGTGGGTTTTCTGCGGTTACTCCGGTTTCCTCCCACACCCCAAAAACATGCGTGGTAGGTTAATTGAAGACTGTAAATTGTCCGAAGGTGTGAATGTGAGTGTGAATGGTTGTTTGTTTCTATGTGCCCTGCAATTGGCTGGCGACCAGTTCAGGGTGTACCCCGCCTCTCGCCCGGATAGCTGGGATAGGCTGCAGCACGCCCGTGACCCTAGTGAGGATAAGCGGTAAAGAAAATGGATGGATGGATTATTATTGTATTAAAGGATTATTGAATTGTGAGTGCTCGTCTGGATTGAGCGGTTCCTTTTAAAAGAAACATATTTTGTCATAACTGCATGAAGACTGAAACTAATACATTTAATGGGAATTGGTTGTATGACGGTGGACGACTGGTTAACACATCTGCCTCACAGTTCTGAGGACCAGGGTTCAAATCCCGGCCCCGCCTGTGTGGAGTTTGCATGTTCTCCCCGTGCCTGGGTGGGTTTTCTGCGGGTACTCCGGTTTCCTCCCACACCCCAAAAACATGCGTGGTAGGTTATTTGAAGACTGTAAATTGTCCGAAGGTGTGAATGTGAGTGCGAATGGTTGTTTGTTTCTATGTGCCCTGCAATTGGCTGGCGACCAGTTCAGGGTGTACCCCGCCTCTCGCCCGGATAGCTGGGATAGACTGCAGCACGCCCGTGACCCTAGTGAGGATAAGCGGTAAAGAAAATGGATGGATGGATTATTATTGTATAAGAGGATTAATGAATTGTGAGTGCTCGTCTGGATTGAGCGGTTCCTTTTAAAAGAAACATATTTTGTCATAACTGCATGAAGACTGAAACTAATACATTTAATGGGAATTGGTTGTATGACGGTGGACGACTGGTTAACACATCTGCCTCACAGTTCTGAGGACCAGGGTTCAAATCCCGGCCCCGCCTGTGTGGAGTTTGCATGTTCTCCCCGTGCCTGGGTGGGTTTTCTGCGGGTACTCCGGTTTCCTCCCACATCCCAAAAACATGCGTGGTAGGTTAATTGAAGACTCTAAATTGCCCATAGGTAGGAATGTGAGTGCGAATCGTTGTTTGTTTCCATGTGCCCTGCGATTGGCTGGCGACCGGTTCAGGGTGTACCCCGCCTCCTGCCCGATGATAGCTGGGATAGGCTCCAGCAGGCCCGCGACCCTTGTGAGGATAAGCGGCTCAGAAAATGGATGGATGGATGAATACTCACATGTTTTCTTGTGTCCATTTTTGTGTCTACAGATGTCTCACACTGTCTATGACTTTGTGTACCACTCTGACCACGCCCTCGACTTCTCTGACCTCTCCTTCCAAGTCCCTGGTGCCACCCCTGAGCTGCACCCGACCTGCCACTGTTGAACCAAAGCGTCAACACTTTGGGCACTCACCTTAGTTCCAACCGTGTACCTTCTCCGCCATGGACGGCCCACCCAAGCTGTCCGGCGAGACCCTGATTGTGCACCATATCCCCTTGATGCACTGCCAGGTGTCGGGGCGGCGGCAGAGGGGCTGTGGTGTCGGGACTGGCTCCTTGAAGAGGACCAACCCATTTAGCCCCCTGGAGAACTTGGGTCTGAGTCGCACCACTTCCCTCCCTGAGAGGGACATCCTCCAGAGGGAAGCGTTGCTCTATAGCAGCCTGATCCAGACTTCCACCCACAACGTAGGACCAGAGAGGCAGGATGGCGGTGGCGGCAGCACAGCCAGCAACGACTCCTCGTTCACTTCCAGCATCTCCGACGAGCAACTGGTGGCAGCCCACACTTTACCCCGTATCAAGACCAGGAGCCACCAACCGCTACGCCGGAACCCCTTCCTGATCAAGACCGACGATGAGGAGGAGGACGACGATGATGACGGCAACCTGAGCGGCTACCACGAAGACTCCTCCTTCCACCTACATAGCCACACCACCACGGTGTCCTTCCACTTGCATGACCTGGGCTTCGCCCCTGAGGCACGCAATCGGAACGGCGCGACCAGGGACTTGGACCCACCGGAGCTGGGCTGGCGGCACGGCAGCAGTGGCTCCAACATGTCGGTGGACTGTGGCGAGCACGAGTGGGAGGACGATGAGGACGGAGATCATCCCATGCCATGCACCCGGAGCAGCAAGATGGGCTCCTACTCCTCTGGGTTATCCGCGCAGCACTGCTCCTGCTGCACCCAAGCCCAGAACCTCTCCCTGGACTTCCCCCAGGACTTCCCCAACACCTTCCCTGAATGTCCTCAGGGCTACAGCAGCGATTCATCATGCAACAGCTCAGACGGCGTGCTGGTCAACTTCAGCACCATTTACAGCAAGATGAACAACAGTGTCCCTGAGAAGCAAGGCAACCTGAACAGCCCAGCCGAGCACCCCCCGACGGTTGACCAGCGGGACCCGACGGGGGGGGTGTTTTATTTGGACCTCCTCACCTCGCCCTCAGAGCCTCCGCTAGCCTTCCCACTCGGCCGAGAGCCTCCAGTGTCCGCCTTCTCTGCCAACTCCTGCTCGACAGAGCACCAGGCTGCCCTCGAGCTGGACGCCAACTGCAACTCCTACTGTCCGCCGTCTTGCGTGTCTGCGGGCGGGGCAATGTCCTGCCTTCAGAGTGAGGCCCGCCTGGTGGTGGCCACCCAGAATTACTACAAGTTGGTCACCTGTGACCTGTCTTCCCAGTCGTCACCCAGCCCGGCCGGATCGTCGGTCCACAGCGGCTCTGAGGAGCATAGCAGGGGCAGCCCCCCCAGCCCCACGCAGCCCAGTGAGTACTTCCTGTTCCGGCAGAGAGCCAACCAGGAAGTGGAAGATGAGGGGGAGGATGAAGAGTCAACAAGGGTCAGTTTTACTTGTACAGTTGAACAAGTTACTTTATTTTCTTTTACGTTGAATTTGAATTTCCTTTCTGATTGAGATTTTTGATGTAATTTTTTATTTGGATTTTGTTTCAGACTTTGCTTTTCAATTTTGATTCAGATTTTTATTGAACTAAAGAAGAGAACATTTTCTATTTTTTATTTGATTAAAACATTATCTCTAGATTTCTTTATTAATTTTCTTTTATTTAAAAATTTGATTCAGATTTTGTTTTATTTAGATTTTCCATTTTTCGATTTTTATTCAGATTTTATTTTTATAAATCTCTTATTAAATCAAATACATTTTTGCCAGTTTTGATTCGATTTTGTTGATTGTTTTATTACATTTTTTACTTTATATTTTGATTCAGATTTTATTTGATTTAAGTTATTTTTGATTTAGATTTTTTTATTTTAAGTTTCTATTTTGATTGTGATTCAGATTTCTAATCAGATTTTTTTTCATTTTTTAAGGGGATTTTGGATTTTGATTCAGATGTTCCATTTTTAAGTTTAGATTTTATTCATTCATTCATTCATCTACTGTTCCGCTTATCCTAACTAGGGTAGTGGGCGTGCTGGAGCCTATCCCAGCAATCTTCAGGCGAGAGGGGGGGTTCACCTTGAACCGGTCGCCAGCCAATCGCAGGGCACATAGAAACAAACAACCATTCGCACTCACATTCACACCTACGGGGAATTTAGAGTCGTCAATTAACCTACCATGCATGTTTTTGGGATGTGGGAGGAAACCGGAGTGCCCGGAGAAAACCCACGCAGGCACGGGGAGAATATGCAAACTCCACACAGGCGGGGCCGGGGATTGAACCCCGGTGCTCAGAACTGTGAGGCAGACGCTCTAACGAGTCGTCCACCGTTCCGCCTCATGGGGGCACAATGATTGCTAAATATAGTTCAGAAAGCTACCATTAAGGGTCATTTTGGCCATCTAGTTCTGCACTAAAAGGCTGATTCATATCCATCCATCCATCCATCCATCCATTTCTGTACCACTTATCCTCATCAGGGTCGCGGGCATGCTGGAGCCTATCCCAGCTATCTTCGGGCGAGAGGTAGGGTACACCCTGAAATGGTCGCCAGCCAATCGCAGGGCACATATAAACAAACAACCTTTCTCACTCACATTCACACCTGTGGGCAATTTAGAGTATTCAATTAACCTATTATGCATGTTTTTGGGATGTGGGAGGAAACCGGAGTGCCTGGAGAAAACCCACGGAGGCACGGGGAGAACATGCGGGATTTGAACCCCGGTCCCCAGAACTGTGAGGCAGGTGTGATAACCAGTTGTTCACCGTGCCACCAGTTTAGATTTTAGATTTTTTAAATTTATTTTATAGGTACATAAAGTAATTCAATATTAAAAATACATCATAGCTTCCAAAAATGCCCTCCCCTCAGTTGCATCCCATCTTGGAGCATTACGTTTAGCTAATATTAGCTCGCCAGGCTATGTACTGTATGTACAGTGTTCCCTAAAGTGCATTTTTTTTCCACATTCATATAGCGCATAATTCGGATTGCGTATTGTGACCAGCGCTTTGCCTCCCGTGTTTGCCGTTGTCAACATACTTGGTCGCTGTTGTCAGCATTTATTCATTCGCATGACCCAATGTTTACCAAAACTTTATGATTCGACAGAACTCCGGCTTGTTTACATACAAACATTAGTGCTAGTATTAGCTTGCTCAGCTACATTGTTGCCTGCTTGCGAGTCGTATTGTATTAAAAGTAAGTGAGCATATCTCAAGCTCTTCTTGAATGGACAGCCCACTCCCAAACGGCCGGTGACAATACCATGCTTTCCTCGTTTTGTTCTTTTTTCATTCTTCTCGAACTCCCCGATTTACGGAGTGGTCTCCGACGTCTCATGCTACCGATGCTATCGATTTCCTGCTGGTAACACTGAGTCTCGTACGCATCGAATGCAGAGTTTCCTTAACAGCACAGGAGAATCCACTGCATCTAACAGTGACTTTGCTCACATACCCTCGTGAGCTGCAGACTTTTGAGGTTACGTCCCAGTGGGTAACGCTAATGTGTGCTAACTTGTCCGCAGTTTGAAGCAATTTCATTCTTCCGGCTCCCACACAGTCGCTTGCACACAACTTGTCGGAAGACAGGCAGTCATTGGCTGACTGTCGGCTTTTTGGGTACTGGCCTTTAAAACACTGTATGAATTGAGCGCTGTTGTGTGTGTGTTTTTTTTAACTACCGATTTGTATATTATATTTATATATATATATTTATATCTACCAATTTATATTATATGATTTTTGTGGGCTGCAGGCTGATTGGAGAACAGCAAATGGTCATAAATGCCTTTCGTGTTCTTCCAGCGTCATCTGGCTGCTAAAGATGATGAGGATGAGGACGAGAACGCGGTCGGTGACCCAGACGCCCCTCCCGTGCTCCTCCAGGGCCAAGTGTATGTCAATATGTCTCCCCCACTGGTCAACCAGGGCGCCCCGGAGGCCGCCGCCGGCCGGCCGCGTTCCCGCAGCTACGACCGCAACCTGGACAAATCGCCGGGGCCCCGCCTGGGCTCGCTGGAGCGCATGCTCAGCTGCCCCGTGCGCCTCAGCGAGGGGGCCGGCGCCCTAGCCGCGCCGCCCCCGCCTCGGGTCACCTCCTTCGCAGAGATCGCTCGCAGCAAGCGGCGGCACGGCGGGTCGCCGTCCCTCAAGGCGGACCCCTTCTCTTCCACTGAGTTTTCACCCATCCACGAGAGTAACGCTGCCTCGAAAGCGCCCACTGCAGCCTGTTGCGGCCAAGATGCGGCCAGGGAGAGCGACGCAGAAGGTTTGTCTGCCACACGTCCCTTCCTTTTTCGATTCCTTTGTTTTTTCTTTCTTTTCCTCCCTTTCTTCTGTCATTCCCTCCTGCCTTCCTTTCTTCCTTTTTCCTTCCTTCATGTTTCTTCCCTCTCTCCTGCCTGCCTCCTTTTTTTCTTCCTTTCTTGTTTAATTCCTTTCTTCATCCTTCATTCCTGCCTCCCATCCTTCCTTTCTTCATTCCTTTCCCCCTTCTTTCCTCCCTGAGTCTTCCTTTTACCTTTTGTGCTTTTCTGCCTGGCTTTCTTACTTTTCCTTCCTTCTATGTATTCTTACCTTTATCCCTCTTTTTCTTTCTCTTTCTTTCTTTCTTTCTTTCTTTCTTCCATCATTCCTGCCTCCCACCATTCCTTTCCTCACTTTTTCCCCCCTACTTCCTTCTTTCCATCCATCTGTCCTTGCCTTTTTCCCTTTATTCCTTCCTTCCCTCTTCCCTGACTTTTTTCCTTTTCTTCTTTAATTTCTTCCTTCCCTTTTTCCTGACTTTCTTTCTTGACTCTGCATACTGCAATCAGATAATCAGTCATGTCGATGACATCTTTGAGCGCCTCCACGATGGTATCTTGGCGTTGGCAGGGATTGGAATGAAGTAATCAATAATAATCAGCCTGCAAAAAGAGGGGAAAAAAGTGGAAGTCTCGGGTTTGCTAATCTGGTTTTGCACCGTTACTGCCAAGTTTCGTCTGGGAAGTCTTGCTGTCTCTCGTGGCCCTTCCTTTTCTGCTTCCTCCCTCCTTTATTCATTTCAACTTTCCATCCATCCTCCTTTCATCTTCTCTCGTCTACCGTTCCACTACATCTCGATGTCGCCTCCTGTGGCAGCCACCACCACTGCACCCATCCCAAGTGATATCAGCAGCTCGGCCTTTAGACTGACAAACAGCTTGCGCAATGCTGTGAGGTGTCTCTCTCTTTCTCTCTCTCTCTCTCTCTCTCACACACACACAAAAACACACGCACGCACTGGTGTGTGTAACACTGAATTGAAAGGAAAGCGAAACATTGATAGGTGAAGAAATTCTTCTGTTAGACCTTCAAGGTGTGTGTCTATTTGTGTGTGTGTGTGTGTGTGTGTGTGTGTCTCAGCAGTTTCACCACGTCGAACCTTCATGTAGTGGAGTAAGGTAATGTAGCTAAGCTAATGAATATGTGCTTGTGTTAGCTCCTGGCAAGTGACTTGGCTTGCTTTTTTGGCGACCTATTTCTAATGAAAACCATCTGAGTTTATATGAAAAAGTAAACAGCTTTGACTTGCTTTTTCATTCGGTGGTACCTAGTTTTGAAGCACGACATTGTCCGTTTACGCTGAACTTTCTTCCTCACCGCTTGTCTGCCTCACATGCCCACTTGCTCCAATCGTAATACAGATTGATTCAACAACCTTTCCCCTTTGTTTTGTGGTTTCAAAACACAACAGTATTTGATTTTCATCAAATTTCTTCTTCACCACTTCCCTGTCTCCCGTGCACACACTCGTTCCACTCGCAAAGATGATTTTCTGAGTCAACACTTTATTTTTCCAATGCAAGAAATGATGTGCAAGAAAATAATCTGCTTACACTCAACTCGATCAACTCCCAAATGTAGTTTGGCCAGCTGGAATTTATTTCCTTTGTATCTCTTATTAAAATAAAATACAACATTTTGGTTCATGCTAACCTTCCTTCTTCACCACTTGCCTGCCTCCTACACCTACTCGCTCCACTTGCAGAGGTTGATTGGCAAGGTGGAATTTTATTTTCTTTGTATTAGTTGTTTAAAAAAACAATTATCAGTAAACGCTAAACTTTCTTCATCACCGCTTGTCTGCCTCACGTGCACCCACTTACTCCACTCGCAATGCTGATTTTCTTACGGCATGTGCCCACTTGCTGCACTCGTAATACTGATTGATTCAACAACTTTTCCCCTTTGTTTTGTGGTTTCAAAACACGACAGTATTTGGTTTTCGTCAAATTTCTTCACCACTTCAGTCTCTCGTGCTCCCACTCATTCCACTCGCAAAACAAATTTTCTGAGTCAACACTTTTTTCTTTTTCCAAAGCAAGAAATGATCCGTTTAGACTCCACTTGCTCAACTTGCAAAGGTTGATTGTGTAGGTGGAATTTTATTTCCTTTGTATTAGTTGTTTAAAAAAACATTATCAGTTAACGCTAAACTTTCTTCTTCACCGCCTGTCTGCCTCGTACACACCCACTTGCCCAACTCGCAAAAATGGATTGGCTAGGTAGAATGTTTTTGTTTTTTTTGTTTTTTGTGGTCTTGTTTCAAAAAAAGACATTACTGGTTTATGCTCAAATTTCTTCTGCACCGCTTGCCTTCCTCGAACACACCGTAAAAGTTGATTGACGAGGATCAATTTTTTTCCCTTTGTTTCAAAAAACAAAATTGTTTATGCTCAACTTTCTTCCTCACCACGTGTCTGTGCCTCGAGCACCCTCACTTGCTCCCCTTGCAAACTTTCACTTTAATGTTAAAAAATTTCACACGGCATTATTAGTTTACACTGAACTTTCTTCCTTGGGCTTATAACCGCTTGCCTCCCTCGCACACACCCACTCGCTCTACTAGAAAAAAAAACCTTTCCTTTCGTTGTTTTTTGTTTGTTTGTGCGCTTTAAACAAGTCTATGGTCTTACCCCCTTAACCAATCCTGCCTTCTCTTCTTTATCCAGGTGGCCCCTCCAGCTCGTCTGACATTCATCCAGCCGTGGTGCGCTACAGCAAAGACCAACGGCCCACCACCCTCCCCATCCAGCCCTTCACCTTCCACCACCAGCTGGCCTCCAAGCCCCCCCAGCCCAAGCCCCTGCTCCCCCTGCTGACTGGCTACGTGTCCGGCATGCAGGCACGCTCCAACTCCAACTCCGGCAATGAGGAAGAGGAGAGCGAGGACGCTGCTGGAAACGAGCACCATCAGGGCGGTGTAAACAGAGCGGCGGCTCCCCCTGGGTCTGTACGCCCATCACCCCTGGGGAGTTACTCCCCGGTGCACCTTCAAGAGGAGGCCGCCAGCTCCAGGACCTGCTCCACATGCACCCCGAGCCCCCCTCCGCCTCCGCATAACAACCTCTCCTGCTGCCCTCAGAGCACCGCCCACACAGGGCCACTGCTGCCCCACACCCCTCCCCCCGCCAGCCTGGGTGTGAAGAGGGGGATGATGCCGCCCACCCTGCCTCCTGTACACCGGGACACTCTTAGCCCGCTGGGGTGTGTCAAGGCTGGGTGCCTCGTGGAGGGAAGCAAAGCGGCCAGGATGCAGAATGGTAACTTTTATCTTCTTTCACATCACTCTAATTGACTGTATTACCTCCACCAAGGCAAGATTCAGTGTGATCGTCTGGTCTTCTCACCAAAACTGTAACAGGAACATCTTTGAATGAATGCTAACCCATTCTGAAAAATCCAGGTTTACCATTAAAAACTAATGTTAGGTTTGAAAACAATGTTAAATTGTGACTTTAAGGCCTGCCTAACTCTGTAGCCCTTAGCTCTTAACCTCACCCGGACTCTTAAACCTAACCCTGCTTTCCAACCCTTACCGTTTCTCTAATTCCTAGATCAAACTCTTAACCCTAATCCAAACTCTTAAACCCAAGTGCATCTCCTAACCCTAAGACTTTAATTGCACCCAACCCCTAAAACTAACCGCCAAACCTAACCCTTAAACCTAAATCCTAAACATAACCGCGAAACCTAACCACTAATCCAAACCAAACTCAAAACTGAACCTGAAACCAAAAAACTGAACTCCATACCCAAACTAACCTGTACTCTAACCCCTAATTCTAAACCATACCCTTAACCACTAAAGCTATCCATAACCCATATCTCTAACCCCATAAATTTCCAATTTTTAAACCTAATCCTATCTCTAAGCACTAAACCTAATTCCTAAAGTCTGCCACACATCGAGCGATGCGGCCAAACCCGTCTGAACTCTTGCGGTGTGTGCGGGCTTGGGCAACTATTTTCATGAGTGGCCGATCACTCAGCCGCTGTTGTTGCGACGATTCAAAATGTGATTTGCCGTTGCACAATGTAGCAACTCGCAGATTGCAGGCAATGAAAATGCACATAAGCTTTCATCCATCCATTTTCTTTCACTTATCCGGAGTCGAGTCACTGGTGCAGAAGCCTTAGCAGTGAAGCCCAGACTTCCCTCTCGATACATCGATATAATGAATGAATCGTTACACCACTGTTATGCATGTGTGGATGAAATAAACTTTGTAATCTCTGTTGTCAAAATGAAAGTGATAAAGTACAATATACTGTTCATATACTGTATGTGCAGCCTTGAAAACCTATACAGGAAGTCCTCTAGTTACGACGTACTCGACCTACGACGTTTCGACTTTACGACGCCCGTGCCTCGTCCGCCATTTTGTCCCTAACACTATAGTGTTTCTCCTTAGCTAGTGCATAGTGCTTGTCTGTGTTTGTGCGCCGGGAGCATCTTTGCCTTTTTCGCACTCCTTTTTTCACACTCTCAGCAGTAATGGTAAGTACAGCATCTTATTTTTTTATTTTAACGTATTGTAGTTTCTTTATACGAAGTGTTAACCTTTCCTGCTACGGTCAACTGACCGTGGTTAGGAGCCGCAGGGGAGACGCCTTCTCCAGTGCCGAGGTTGTCCTCCTCGGGGTTAACTCCCTTCTCTCGTTGCACAGCTGAGCTGGGTGGCGGCAACAATAAAGGCACGAAGCACCGATTTGCTGCTTTAATGGCTTTATTAGCTCCTCTGCACATTCAACGGCAACGGGTCCTCCGATAATCGCTACTCTCTCCCGGTCGCCGTCACTACACTTGCCACTGTACACACTCGCAACTGCGCGCACTCCTTCCTCCTTCACAGTCCCGTCTCACTCACACATCGACGCAAACGCCCACACACACTGAGCTTGCTGTCACAATCACGTAGGACAATACCCGTAATAGAAGTATTTCGACGTAAATTTCGACTTTAACGGTGAAATCCGACTTACGCGGAAATTCGGGTTACGTCGCCAGCGTAGGAACGGAACTCGTTCGTAAATCGAGGACTTCCTGTACAGGCTCGCCGTCCAAGATCAAACTGCTCAATGTGCAGGTGTGAGTTGCCAACTGTCATTTTACTTCTTTTTTTTTCTTTTCGTGATGGTCTGGTCTAATCGGGTTTGACCACATTGTGCAGTGGGTCTAACCCACACCCTGAAACATAACCCTAGCTCCCAAACCTAGCTCCTAACTCCTAACCACAACTCAAAATCTTACACCTAACCGTATCATACTACCGAACCCATACTTAACTAACCATTGGACTTGGAACTTTTCCGTTGTTTTCGTCAGTTTTCTTTTAATGTAAGTCCATCGTTTTGATGATCACGATCACATCCTTCCTGATTCTTCCTCTTCTTCTTTCTCCTCCTCCCATCACTTTTTTTGTCTCGAACACCCCGACAGCATACCACCTTTCCCCTCAGGCCCTGAAGTGGCGGGAATACCGACGTCAGAACCCTCTTGGTGGGGAGAGAGTAGCTAGCGTCTCTGCTTCGTCGGATTCTCACTGTCCTCCCCGAAAAAACGTCTTCGATTTCCCTTCGGCTCCCCCCAGCCAACCGACAGGACCCCATCATGGTGCGGGGAGGCATATGTGACCGTCTAATACCTGTTTTTGTCTGTGTAATTGTGAATAGATTTTTGGGCAAAATGTGGCACTTTTATTGACAAATAGCAAATAGCAGCATTTCTTTGCCAAAATGCTAGCCACCAGGACGCCATCATGGTGCGGTCAGGATCATGTGGCCAACTACTTCCTGCTGAGTGTATGTAATTGTGAGTGCTTTTTTGTATTTTTTGTGTGATCAGTCAGGCAAATGCAGCAGAGTTACGGCAACTTCTTACCGGATTACTTTTCTTTGACTGAGAGGCCGCCAGAGGAGTTCTGCCTCTCTCCTGATGCTTCCACAGCATCATCCTTGTGCTTTTCCTCCGGCTCACAGTCCCACGTCTGCGTCGACATGACGCACAAAAGAGGTGAGGTATCACATGGGATTGACGGGCTTTTTGTGAGGTAATGTAATCGTTTAATGGCAAAATGTCACGTATGTATGTACTTGATTCAGCAAAAAAATGCATAATAGTGGGGGAATATAGATTTTTGTTGTTTCTGTCCTTAAACACTAGATTTTTGCAAACAAATTTTGCACTTTTATGGCCAAATAGGCTTTGCGGGTTAAAGTATAGCAATTTTTGTGCCTAAATTATACCTTTTGTACTCAAATGTTTGATTTAGTGCACTAATACAACAGTATTGTGATCACATCTAACAGTTTTGGGAGGAAGACAACTTTTTGTGCCCAACCTTTTGATTTTTGTCAACACATTTGGCACTTTTGTGGCCAAATATATAGTTTTTGTTCAACTAGATAGACAAACAGGCACTTATTCATCCCGTGAGGGAAATTAGAGCAGCAATATTCATCATTACACCAACAAAAAGAAAGGAGCAACCAACAAGTAAAAAGAGACAAAGACAATACAGGGTCTGACATTAACGGTGGCCGGGGCCACTATGACGCTGTCTCGGGCCACCACCTACGTATAGATGCTGGCCCCTCGTTGGTGCTCGTTTTTAAGTCGCCAAAAATTTGCACCTGGCAAAACTACATTTTCAGTGTCAGTATGAAATTCTTTTATCACCAAAACATCCCATCCAAGACAGGATGTTGTGGTGACGCAAGGAGAAACTGAGACTTGCACCGCCTGGCTTGATAAACGGACACGAATTTGGGTTAGCCTCAAGACGATAGCCGAAGCTAACGCTGCTAGCCTCATACGTTCAACATTCATATGAGCGGCAACAGGACCACGGAATGGCGGTGAGGAACAATAGCGACACAAAGTGATGCTTCATCGCCACATTTTTATGTTCAATAATGTGCAGACAACAACTGTATGCTAACGAGGACTTTATTCATCAAAAAAGTGAGGCAGCGCTCACTGACCAACACCATGGCGCTTTACGGCACTGTCGCAACACTTGTCGGACTTGTGGCACAATATGGCATACGGCAGGCGTTTGTGAATCTCTATGGTGTAAATAACCGAAAATATCTTCACATCACAAAAATGGTCAAAGGCGGTAAATAGTTTGGGAATTGCTTCCTTTATATACAAAAATATTTCATATTGTGAATTATTTGTCTATGCACTTGTATTTATTTCAATGATAGCCCCTTGGGATGCATCCTCTCATTTTTAAGAGGGTCATTTCAACACATAGATAATCACCAATATACAAAATAATTAATTAAGGTAAATCAAAATCCTAACTCATCAATCAAACAGGCAACACAGAAACACCCATCAGTCACATTTTCCAATACTATTGCTCACATGAAAAGTGGGTGGCTTCAAACAAAAGGTGCTGTGTCCCGAGTTGTTTAACACATCGAGATGTAAATACCATGAAATAAAAGCTAGCATTCTGAACTATTGTCTCATATTCATATTATGAGCTGCAAACCAAATGCCTTCAGTTTACAACAAAAACAAAGGAATTGACCTTGCCGTTCCAATACTTTTGCAGGGAACTGTATGTCATTTTCTGTGACAGAAAATAGCATTTTCTTCTCATCTTGTCTTTTTCAGGATTGGTGAAGGCTGTCAACACAGCAGTCGATCTAATCGTGGCTCACTTTGGCACTAATCGAGACCCTGATGTTAAAGTAAGTCCATCACGTCCTCCATCCATGTTGACCATCAGTCTGTCGACGCTGACACAAGTTTTGTTTTCGGCGACACCAGGCTAAACTCGGCAACAGCTGGGTGAGTCCCAACGTGGGTCACCTGATCCTGAAGTACTTATGTCCAGCGCTGTACGAGGTTTTGCAGGACGGACTCAAGGCCTATGTGCTGGACCTGATCATCGGACAGCGCCGCTGTCAGCCCTGGAGCCTGGTGGAAGCCTCCACGCAGCTCGGTAAGCTTTTCACCAGCAATCAACTTATTCACTGTCATGGACGTTTCTATTCGTCAACTAGACTCCAGTAATCGAACTGTTTACTGCCACCAACATATGTATTTGTCAAGTGCGTTTTTCGACGTGTGGGCGTGAAAGAGGGTCTCACCCAACCTGTCTGTGAAATTCAGGTTTGCAAACCACTGTAGTGACTAACAGGACCCTGTAGATGGCAGCGTTGCATCACTTTGGACTTGAGATCAGCACAGCTTTTGAGTAGAAGACAAAGATTAGTTAGTGAATCTAGTCTTGTCACATCATTCATGAGGGAGAGAAATGCTAACACGTTCAGGCACCTGACACTCAAACAGAATACCTATATGAAAGATATAAACAGTGTATGCTCCTACTGCTCGTTTCAAAAGAACAGAAAAAGCTATAAAAGTTTTTTTTTTCTGGTGAAAGAAGAGAGTCAGGGGCAGAGTTCAGTGCTTACTGTCACAGAACACAACATTCTGAACTGAGCATTGCAGAAAATAATGAGAACCACCACCTTGCACAATAGAAATAAACACAATGACTATAGAAATAATCCCCATTCGAAGACGTACAAAGCACGCTCAGGCAAAAGAACATTAACAATGTAGACGTGTCACACAATTACTGTAAGGTGGTATTTCCTTGACAGTTATTCATGCTAACTGCCAACTTGCAAAATAGAAAGGAACATGGTGTGGTGTGTTTGTGTCCCTCAGGCCCATCTACACGTGTCCTCCACAACCTGCTGACGAAGGTGAGCCAGTTCTCAGAGCTGACGAACCACAGCATGAGACTCAATGCCTTCATCTTTGGCCTCCTCAAGTAAGTCCTCCTCCTCTTTTTGTTTGTTGACTGACATTTGGAGCCTGTCGTTTATCTCCTGATTCCTCTTTTCCAGCCTCAAGTCTTTGGAGTTCTGGTTTAGTCATCTCTTGACACATGAAGGTAAGACCTGCTTATAAACAGCCACAATCTTCTGTTTTTACATATTTATGTTCAAGTGGAGACTAAGGGCAGCTATGAAAAAGACCGCTGCATCAAAGTGGAGACTGTGGAGTAGTAGTTACAGCCAAAAACATTTGAGGAAACACGGCAAATAAACATATGCTAACGTTAGCGTATACTTCCCAGTCTCCACTTTGCTTCAGCAGTCCATTTTGTGGCTACCCTTCGTCTCCTCTTTAATAAAATGTGTGATATTTTAAGGGGTATTTTCCTGAAATTGTTGGTCATATTGAATGCGTCCATCAGCGATAATGGAGGAAAACGAGGGTTTGCATATTTAATCCGAGAAGAGACTAAGGGAAACCACAAATTGGACTGCTGCATCAAAGTGGAGACTGTGGAGTAGTAGTTGAGGATACATGACAATAAAAATAAATGCATATTCTAACATTAGCTGATGAGATGTCTTAGCTTTGAATGTGACTGTGTTATACTCTGCAGTCTCCACTTTGCTGCAGGCTAGGTGCGATTTTAGGGACATATTTCCTAAAAATGTTGGTCACATTGAAAGCATCTGTCAGAGTGAGACAAGCTAACAAACAACAACAATGTAGGAGAACCTGGATCTCCTGTTTTCACATAGTTTACTGAGAGAAGACTGAGGGCAGCCACAAAATGGACCGCTGTGCCTTAGCTTTGGATGCCACTATATTTTACTCCACAATCTCCACGTTGCTGCAAACTTTAGAGGCGTGTTTTACCCAAAACATTGGTCACATCCCTAAACTAATCATTTTCTGAAATAATTTTTTCTTTGTGGTGATAGGTTTTCCGCTTTAAAATAGTCTAGCCCAAAAATTGATAAAGCTTTGTCGCATTGAAGGCATCAGTCGTTATGAGACCTGCTACAGTCCCCTGTTTTGACAGTTTATCCAAAAGGAGATTGAGGGCAGCAAGAAAACAGACCGCTGCAGCAAAGTGGAGCCTGTGGAGAAAGACAGCAATAAGATTTTGGTCATGTTGAAAACACCTGTCATCCAAGACATGCTAAATAACTGTATGGAGGACTATGAGGGTCTCCTGTTTTTAACTGAGAGGAGACTGAGGGCAGCCACGAAATTGATCACTGCAGCAAAATGGAGATGTTGGGGGTCGTAGTTGAGTCGAGTAAGAAAATAGCTTTGGAATGTGACTGTGTTATACTCCGCAGTTGCCAATTTGCTGCAGTAGCCCTACTAGTGGTTTACTCATATGGTATCATTGTCATTTTAGACATCATAGCCGCCCACTACAATGCGTGGGGCCTGGTCCCACTGGCTCAGGGTGCATGTCAGCAGCTGTTCAGCGAACTCCTCCTTTTGCTGCAACCCCTCTCACTCCTCCCATTCGATCTGGACCTCTTGTTCGAACCCCGGCTCCTGGCGACGGGGCGCGAGCAGCAGAGACGCCGCAAGGAGCTGCTATGTTCAGCGAGACAGTCCACCACCCACTCCACCCTGCAGCTGATGAGGGGTTGGGGCGCTGCCGTCGGGGACATGGTAGCCGGGAAGGAGAGGGTGCCTCTGGGGCGGGAGGAGACGTGGCCCAGGACAGAAGTTTTCAGAAGGGAGAGTATCCCTGTGGGAGGTGGTCACGGGTCCAAGGAAAGAGGGACAGGTGGCCAGAGGATGAAAGGAGTGGGTCAAGGAATTGAGGAAAAAGACGTAGGGAAGGACACCCTGGGGAAGGACCCCACAAGGACGGACGAGGGGCGGCAGCGTCAGGACCGTCAGGCTGGGTGGTGGTACCAGCTCATGCAGTCATCCCAAGTCTACATTGACCAATCCACAGAGGGTTCCAAGTTTGTCAAGGCAGACAAGCGCAGGACGTCGGCTGAGCGTCGCCCCTGCCGACTGCCGCTTGCCAGAGAGGGTGTGGTGGACGGCGCCGAGTCTGGATCTGAGGGGCGGCCCTCGTGGATGGGAAGTCCGCCCGAGTCGGTCCTCAATCAGGAGGCGACGGTGGGCAGCAGTCCGGTAATCAAAGACCGGCCGGAGATTGCTGTCCAGAGGCAAGGGCTGCGCTGGGGGCGGCTCTTCGGATCCAGTGTTGGGTCTCCGACCAAGATAGACGGGAGTGAACTGAGGGCGAAAGCTCAGAAGAGCAGGTACGTCCAAAAGAAATACAAGTATGCCAGCTAAACTAATTTCCATGATGTTTAAACCTTGGCAGAGGTCTTTCAAACAGCATGTTTGTTGTACTTTTCAGGCAGCCGTCGGGCTGGCTCGGCCTGGACTCGTCGGTTTTGGGCCTGATGGCACAGACAATCGGAGCTGGAGGCATGAAAAAGGTAGAGCCTGTGAGCGCCAACCCTCGTACTGTGGCAGCTTCACCCAACGAGACCCGACCCAACGAGACCAAATTCTCAACATGGTATGAATATCTATGAAATACCTTTCTCGCTATCTTGCCACGAAAACATATGAGATGTTGGAGTATAACCTTAGCCTTTCACACGGGGGATTTCTGCATTCAGATCCCGTATTGGATGTTAAACTTCATACCCTTCTTGGTTTTACGAATCCCCTTCCTCGCAGCTGCCATTTTGCCCTTGGAACTGGCAAATTTGTGACTTCACCCCCCCCCCCCCCCCCAAATTCCGTGTCAGTACCTTTCACCCGCTCACTGAGACCCAACGCACCTAGACCAAACTCTCGACATGGTTAGAAGTTCATCACAGCTGCTTTTGCACTGCTTTGCCGTTAAATTGAAACCAAATTGTTGACATGGTATGAAGATAATCAAACCCCATTTTTTATGAAAGTTGTCATTTGAGATATAACGTTTCCGCCTTTACTTTTCGTACAGAACATAGCAAAGACGGGATGTTCTCGCAGTCGCCGCCTGCGTTTAGTGTTACCCTGTCCCGGCACTTTGTAATCCCTTTACACACGGCTATTCTTCAGCCACTGTTGCACCTATGTTACTGCCTCAGAAGCCAGGAAAATCACGGGTCAACTGTCTGCACCTATGCAGCGTGAAAGTGGGTTAAATTTGTTTTCATCCTCCCTGTTTTCCTTCCTCAGCGAAGTGCGAGCGCTGTGCCACCACATCGCCACCGAGGCAGGACAGCTCAGCTTCAACAAGGGTGACGTCCTGCGGGTGCTGAGCAAAGCTGATGCAGAATGGCTTCTCTGCTCTACGGGCGCCTCTCAAGGCCTGGTGCCCATCGTCTATGTCTCGCTCTGCAGCATGGAGGAGAGCCAGGATTGCGGCAGCGGTGAAGGTGGTTCAGACAGGGGCTGCAGTGGCAATGGTGACATCGGCCAGGGTGGCGGCTGCAGTGGCAGTGGCGGCTCTAATGGAGGTGGTGGTGCCTGCGGAGCTGGTAATTACGGTGCCGGCTGTGATTGTGGTGGTGGTTCTGGTCAGTGTTGATCTCAAATATCCCTCTACAGGAAACAGGAAGTGATCACCACCCTATTCCAGACAAAGCCTCCATTGAGACACGTGAGCATGCAAATATAACCAAAACCTAAAGACACTCCCACACCAACTGGACCTGTCATGGTGCCGCTATTATTATTATTGTAACTATTAATACACCAGGTTGGACTTGCTGTCAATCACTTCCGTGTGTGTAGGTGTGAGGGGCCAGCATGTGATGTTACAGACTGAGGCTGCTGTACTCCGTCTAGCCACTAAAGAACGCAGCAGTGTTATAGCAAGGATGGTCGTCCAATAGATTGAGCGGTTGTCGATTAATCGTGTCTCGAATCAATGGAGTCAAATGGAAATGAATTGTAATGGCTCCATCAAGGAAACATAGTAGAATGTCCATCCCTACTTGGTATAACAATACAACATACTTCCTGTAACTTCACTGGAGTCAGCCCACGTAGCTTAGCATGCTTCACAAAAAAAATTGTTGCGCTAGCTCCCTGCGGCGGCTTGGGGTGCTAATTGCTACTATCAGATATTTACCTGGCAATTCTTCAAGAATTGTTTGAATGTTTTTTTAGCACTTCAGAAGTGAGCATCCAAGCATATTAACATTAGTGCTTTAGCGACAAGGCAGAACCGCTAATGTCGAAATGCCACCAAAGTCATGGGAATTTTGGAGGTTGGAGAGGAAAATCCCGGAAGTTACGTGAAGTTCAAAAATTATTAGCAACATTAGCTAACCTGTTTTTAGAACATTAAAAAATTAATGTTTACTCCACATTTTTAAAATGTATTTCTTATTTTTACGCTTGTGAAATGCTAACACATAACTCCAAAATATTGCACAGTTGAAAGTTTGACCCAGGGACAGTTTGTTTCACTTAAATTGACGTTGGCGTTTCCACTGTCTTCTCCTGTCTTAGCTCCTGACTGGTCGACCGGTTGTCACGGTAACAGCTCGAGGTAATTATTAGTGAGCTAGCTTCCATAAAAAAGGGACTTTTGCACTGTTTGGACACTTTATTGACAACGTTAGCCTATTTGCTTGCTTTCCTTGTACAGTTGAAACTATTAAATAATGCCAACGTGGATTCAAGTGTAAATATGTCATTATTCAGGAAGTGGTAGAAGGCAACACTTGTTGGTGATTGGTGACTTTGTCTTGGCCCCACCTCCTGTCTGTAAATACCTTCTTCTTCTTACATGTATGTACGATGCTAACCGGCTAATGTGGCTAACTAAAGTGCTCTTGTGACCATGCGACCATGTGACTCCCGTGTGGGTTTTTGTTGTTTTTTCATGGTATTTCAGTGGAAAAGGTGCAAAATTTTGGATGATATGTGAGAAAGACGTAAACAAACACTTTTTAACTGAAAGAAAATGGCACCTTCTTGTTGGACATCACGAAAATTGGATTGGATACTTTTTGAATGATATGATATTTAGGCAATTCCATGACATCACATTTTCTTTTCTCTCCTTTCATCTTCTGACAGACAAAGTCTGTTTCAGGCAATGCCATGACTTTTTGTTTTTTTTCTTCCAGTTAATCTTGCGGAAATCTATTTTGGAAACAACAATTACAATAATATGTAACAAAAAGATAGATAAAAAAAATAAAAATCCTGAAAATGGCACCAATTTTTTTTTTTTGGGTGAGAATGCTTTGACATTGCTTTTCACATTTAAATTATTAACGTCATGGACTTTTATGAAATAATAAAGTCACAACATAAATAAATACATAAAAAAAATAAATCCTGAAAATGGCACCAATTTTTTTTTTTTTGGTGAGAATGCTTTTCACATTTAAGTTATTAACGTCATGGACTTTTATGAAATAATAAAGTCACAACATAAATAAATACATAAAAAATGTAATGATTTAAATAAAGGCTTCAATTATGAATTCTCATTCCATATTCATTTTACATTGTATTTGTTAAAAAAGGACATCATTAAATAATTAAAAGCCCATGAAAAAAAATTAATGGATAGTTTCAATGCAATTCTTAACCTAACAATAAATTAATATTGTAATAAACTAATTGCATAAATAAGAATTGAACATGTTTTTAAGTAGTCATTTAATTCACCTTATCGTCATTAAATAAGCACATTTATGAAATTATTAGTGTCATGTAAAATGTGAATATGTGAACATGTGAAATAATGACAGTCCTTTAAGGTTATGACCATATTTTAATTTCTAGTCAACCATTTTAATTAATCCTTTCATGGATTTGTTTGATTTTGGGAAAAAAATAAACTCAATGTAAATATTAAAATATTTACAGCTTGATAATTTGGTGCTTTGTGGAGCTAAATAAATCACACATACAAACGAACAAAGAGGGTCTGAAGCGACAAAGTTTTATTGGTAAAATAATGAACATTGGCGAACATTTCACATTTTTAATGTTGTTGGAGGCTTCTCCGATGTTTGACGCCCAAACAGCGTTTACCCTGCGCAAGAACACGTAAAAAAATGGATTTCAAGTCACAAACGCCAAAGAACAAAGTCCATTTTGTGTAATTTGTTTAAATTGTTTGTTAATCTAGTTCGTGAAAAGGTTATTAAGCTCTAGAATGCAACGAAACCAGGAAGTAAGGGGACCTTGAAAAGACAAAAATGTATCTCATTAGTTCATGCCACTTTAAAGTTTTTTCAATTTTTTATTTCATGGGATTTTTAATTAATTTCAAGATGTGTCACATATTGTTATTATTTGGCAATGCAAAGTTGAGTTTTTAATTTTCATTTGAGTGACTTAATCACGTTATCTCATGAACATTATGAAATGACTAATAATGTCATGAAATATGTAAATTTTTCCAGTCTATTCTTTCAGATTTCATTTCACATTATTATTAAAAATAATATCAATGGCCAATCTAATAAATACATTTGTTTAATTTATATTAGTGAAAAACTCTAAAGGATAAGGTAATAATGTACTGAAATAAATCAGTTCAAACCCATTATTTCAGATGTTTCACATTTGTTTTAGATTATTAGTGATAATGAACAGTTTAGTATACTCCTTGACATAGAACTTAATCATTTTAATGACTTTATATTTGTAAATTACTTAATTTCAAATTGTCCTGATAAATTGGTTCAAACCCCTTAATTTAGATATTTCACATTTTATTATTTTTATTATTATTGTTATTATACATGAACATCCATCCATCCATCCATTTTCTGAGCCGCTTCTCCTCACTAGGGTCGCGGGCGTGCTGGAGCGTATCCCAGCTGTCATCGGGCAGGAGGCAGGGTACACCCTGAACTGGTTGCCAGCCAATCGCAGGGCACATAGGAACAAACAACCATTCGCACTCACAGTCATGCCTACGGGCAATTTAGAGTCTCCAATTCATGCATGTTTTTGGGATGTGGGAGGAAACCGGAGTGCCCGGAGAAAACCCACGCAGGCACGGGGAGAACATGCAAACTCCACACAGGCGGGGCCAGGGATTGAACCCGGGTCCTCAGAACTGTGAGGCTGACGCTCTAACCAGTCGGCCACCGTGCCTATACATGAACAATTTAACATATTATTTGACATTGAAATCATTAATTTGATCGACCTCATACACATTATAATTAATGATGGCCTGACATGGGTTCAAACCCAATTGTTACAGATATTTCACATTTATTTATTATTATAAAATGATGATTTTATACTACTTGACATTATATTATTACTGTAATGAAATAAATCGGTTCAAACCCATTATTTCAGATGATATTAGCAGACAATTTGCATTTGCTTAATAAAAAAAAAAAAAATATATATATATATATATATTGAAAGTTTAATAATGTAATAAAATCAGTCAGTTCAGGCCCATTATTTCAGATGATAGTTCCTATTTTATTATTCTGGACAACTTACTATACTACTTGACATAAAGATGCATTATTAAATCATAAAGGTATACGGTTGCATTAATAATATTTAAAAAATGGGTTCAAGTCCATTGCTTGAGATGATAGTTCACAATGGACATTTTAATACATTAACTGCCTTTATTAACTGCTTTTTTTACATCATGGCCAGGGGACTACAGATGAAAACTAGCCTTCTGGCTAATTCTGGCTTTTTTAACCATGTGTACTTCATGTGTTTTATGAAATTGTCCCCTTTCAAAAATAAACTGATAAACATAAACATTTTTCTTAACCTATTCATGAATTAACATTATTAATAATATAGGTCAGCTCAGGCACTTTATTTCCAATTATAGTTCACATAATAAAAAACAGCCATTTAATTCTTCGCATTTGGTGTTGCCGGCTCACCTTGTACTTGTTGTTCTCGCAGTATTCCCTGAGGCGGTCAACGCGTTTCAGGGCGCGTCGCACGTTGGACGCGTCGGTGGCCACGCAAAGCTTTGTTCCGCCTCTGCACACAAAACTGAACCACGACATCGCATGCACGTGAGGATGCGCTTGCCACGGTAACGCCAAGTCGCTAAAAGGTAAACTTACACAATGGCTTCAATTCGGCAAACGGAGCCGGCGACTTGGCGGCGGTAGTCTACCAGCAGCGCTCTCCTCGGCATTTCCTCTCTGGAAGCCGACAAGCAGCAGCTGCTCAGCATCTGCCCGAGCAACACTGAGCAAGACACAACACCAAACAATTTCAATGAAATGAAAATGCTATCAAACAAATAAAGGTGCGTTTAATTAATAAAAATTATACTCAAATTTCACTCAATAAAAATGAAATAAAATCATTATAATTTCAGTTTAATAAAAATGCTATTAAATGTCACTTCAGTAATTAAAATTTGAACAATTCTTTAATCAAATTAACAAAAGCCAAAACACTTTTACATTTCAGAAAACATATTAACAAAAGTTGAAACACTTTTACAAAAGACGAAACACACGGAAAGGGAATGTCCCATTTCACAGACATTCGGAGAAATCCCGCGCCCTTTCTCGGCAAGACCCGCCCCGCTTCCACATGATTGGCTCCTGCATCACCGGAAGGGTAGGCTACTCAGATGTAACGTCCCATATAGCGATTGTGTATATATGGACGCCCTGAACAGCGAGCCTGTATAGCCGTTTGATGCTACAATATATTGTACTTGATCACATTTCTTAAACCATAAAGAGCTTTTGACGTAAAAGTGTTTCACAATTTGTTATATTGTTTTGCACTTCCAGGCCACCGTACAAAATAATTTTTTGAAATTCTTAATTGAATTATCCATCCATCCATCCATTTTCTGAGCCGCTTCCCCTCACTAGGGTCGCGGGCGTGCTGGAGCCTATCCCAGCTGTCATCGGGCAGGAGGCGGGGTACACCCTGAACTGGTTGCCAGCCAATCGCAGGGCACATACAAACAAACAACCAACCATTCGCACTCACATTCACACCTACGGGCAATTTAGAGTCTCCAATTCATGCATGTTTTTGGGATGTGGGAGGAAACCGGAGTGCCCGGAGAAAACCCACGCAGGCACGGGGAGAACATGCAAACTCCACACAGGCGGGGGCGGGGATTGAACCCCGCACCTCAGAACTGTGAGGCTGACGCTCTAACCAGTCGTCCACCGTGCCTAATTGAATTAGTCTCAATTAAATAATGACATTAATTAAATCAATCTAAATGTAATTTAGTAAATGAAAAATACATTAAATTAATACAAACATTCAGTTAAATGAAAAAAGGAAAAAGTTCATGAAAATTTACAAAGCAGTCATTCTGTATATAAAATAAATGATTTTGACCAGGTTCAATATTACAATTATATGCTGTACTGTTATTAGGTTTGACAATATAATTAATTAACAGACAATTCATTCGTTCCCATTTTAATTATTTATTATTGTTATTGTCGGGCTCCATATTTACTACATTTGCAGCTACCATAATAGGTCTTTACATTTATGAAAACTCCCTAAAATAAATGACTAACATTGTCCCTAATAAACTGACCTGTGTAACAGCAGCAGAGGACGAGGAAGCCGAGGAAGACGTTTGGAATCATGAGTGCACCTTCTGGAAACAAAATAGCTTGCGGCATCCTTTAAATCCTCTCTGACGACAATTTTCACTTTCACTTATCAATGATTCCCACCAGACTGGCCCTCAGGGAAACACGTCATGTCTCCACTGCACACATAGGCATGCTTCCGCCTCTGTGTGGAGGTGGCTGGGAGCCAGGGAAAACATTCCCAAACATGGAAGCCTTCATCTCGTCTTTAGCTCAATGTTGACACTCTGGAACACTTGCACAATCTGGATTTTGAGCAGAAATGGGCTGCTGAGAACTAAAGTGAGTTAACTCCCATTTTTGTCATTTTTAAGGTTCAGTTCCAATTTTGACATACACGACGCAGTCCATTATTGCACTTAGCACTTTTCATGAACCTTCAGTGCAATCATGGGACAAAATCACAGAAAGTGGAGTCAAGACATTTATAGAAGACTCAGACCGTAAGTAGAGCTTTAGCCTGGGTGCCAGTGCATCAAGTGAATATTATGTATTATCTTTAATGAAATACCGATAGATTTGACCCACTTTTGGATTTAGATCACTATTGCACTAAAGACTTCTAATCCCAGTTGTCACTAAAGTGTTTTTTTCCAATCCTAGGTTTTCTTTTCTTGAGAGAACTAGAGTGGGCCAACACCATTTGGTCATGTTTTTAAAACTTAAGTGTAGAAATGAATCAGGATATCATCTCGATTCATACAATAGTGGTCAAAATCAAGGTTTAGTTCTAACTTCTTGATTCATCCCAGAAGTGAGGTTCAGAGATTGACAGAAGACTCAATGTCATGCTTTAGCTTGGTCTCCAGTGCATCTGCATGTTAGTGGAAGTGAATGTTATTTAACATCTTTAATGAACTATTGATAGATTTGACATGTTTGGACCACTATTGCACTCTTCTATTTCCAGGTAGCACTAAAGTCTTTTTCCCCCCTGATCCTAGTTTGTTTCTTTTCTTTCCAGCATTCTACAGTAGATGATTCTGTCTGGAAACACTGAGCACTAGAGTGGGCTAACCCCAATTTTTGTCATTTTAAAGTGAAGTGTAGAAATGAATAGAATAACATAACTTTCAGACTAATGATGGTCTAAATCAAGTTTAGTTCCAATTTTGATATATACAGCGCAGTCCATTACTGCACTGATTCTTTAGTGCAACACTGGGCCAACATTCCAAAAAGTGAAGTTTAGAGATTGATAGAAGACTCGGAAATTAAGTCGTTCTTCATCTTGGGTGCATCTGCATGTTAGTACTGTATAAGTGGATATTATTTATCATCTTTCATTAAATATTTATAGATTTGGCGCATGTTTGCACTAATCTGGTCTTTGTTTTCCGGATCCTGATTTGTTTTTTTCCTTTCCGGTGACCTAGATGATACTGACCGGAGCCACTGAGAACTAGAGAGTGCTAACTCTAGTTTTTTTTCATTTCTAGAGAAAAGGCTTAGTCAATGTTTAATTCCAGTTTTGACATACAGGCCACAATCCATTATTGCATTTAGCAATTTCCCTGATTCTTCAGTGCAACACTGGACCAACATCCCAGAAAGAGAGATTCAGAGATTGATAGAAGACTTGGGAAATAAATAGAGCTTTAATTTGGTGCCTGCAGAGCTGCATGAATTTTTGTTCAAACCGCAGCACCAACTCCCCCTCCCCCCCCAACATACACACACACCCCCGCCGGCACCCACTACCCCGCCCCTGATTGTGGGAGGTGGCCTCCCCCCAAACCAGGCAGTGAAAAGAACCCCACAGCAGCGCCCACAGCCCACAGGGGACCGCCCGGCTCACCCACGGGAAGAGGAAGAGGCGACCGCAGCGGGACGCAAGGAAGGGAGAGAAGAGGAGAAAGCAGGCCCGAGCAGCGACAGGGGGGCTCCACCAGCAGCCAGAGCGGGGGAGCCAGGCGGGTGCCAGCCGGCACCGCCCCAGCACCTACGGAACATGGCCGAGTGACCATCACACCACCATTACTCCCCAGGAGGTCGTCTCAGTGGTTCCGCCCCCCAGATCAGGAAGGAGTGAAAAAAAGTCCCGCCCACACAGATTCCGGAATAGCAAACACAGGGACAAGAGGAGAAGATCCCCACAGCATGTCCATCCAAACCGATCTAAAATGTGTGAAAATAAAAGTCAAAAAAGAAAAAGAAATGAGTAGAATAATAATAAAACAACAACAATCAGATGTTTACTTTCACACTTGTGAAAATAGTCTTGCTATTGTCATAAGTGTGAAAGTAAACAATGGAATTCTATATTCTTTGTTGTCGAGGATATGCATTGATTTAGTACAGGAAACTAATTTATAAACTTTTGAGAGATTTCTTTTACTTTGCGGGAGAAGCTTCATTATTTGCTTGACAAGCACTGGCAGTTCGAGGGTTCTCTGGAGTGTTGGTATTCTTTTTTTTATTGCTGCTTTTAATTTATTGTATTGAAGAAAGTTTCCGTCTGTTATTTGGAATTCTTGGAACAGTTCATCACGTCTCCTAAAAACTATTATTGTTAAATAGTTGTTGTAGGTGGTTAATTCCATGTTGTTCCCAAGTGCTAAAATGAAGGGGTATATTATTAATTTCGAAATCTGGATTATGCCAGATAGGGGAGCGCATACTGGGAGCTAATTGAGATCCTGTCGATACTAAACTTTGCCACCAAGCCGTTAAGGTGGATGCGATTATTGGATTCTTGAAACATTTATGGCGTTTAAGACTAGTAGAAATAAATGGGAGTTTTGGTAGTTTGATGTTGTTGCATTCTGTTTGTTCCAATTCTAGCCAAGAATCACACTCCTCACTGTGGTGCAACCATTTGATGAGGTATTGTAATCCATCCATCCATTTTCTGAGCCGCTTCTCCTCACTAGGGTCGCGGGCGGGCTGGAGCCTATCCCAGCTATCATCGGGCAGGAGGCGGGGTACACTCTGAACTGGTTGCCAGCCAATCGCAGGGCACATACAAACAAACAACCATTCGCACTCACATTTACACCTACGGGCAATTTAGAGTTGTCAATCAACCTACCATGCATGTTTTTGGGATGTGGGATGCAACCGGAGTGCCCGGAGAAAACCCACGCAGGCACGGGGAGAACATGCAAACTCCACACAGGCGGGGCCGGTGATTGAATCCCGCTCCTCAGAACTGTGAGGCAGAAGCTCTAACCAGTCGTCCACCGTACCGCCGGTATTGTAATTGGTTAACTAAATAATAGTGTTTAAAGTTGGGAGCATTTAGGCCTCCCTCCTGTTTACTTTTCTGAAGCGTGGATAGACTGATTCTATTTTTCTTAGATTCTGCTGTAATAAATTTGTATTCAAAAAATAATGTTTGAAACCATTTAAATGTGGTCTTAAATGGAATCATTGAAAATAAATAATTTATTTGAGTTAAGGTTTCATTTTTATTGTAGCTCTTCTTCCCAGTAATGATATAGGCAGGTTATTCCAGCGTCTTAAATCAGATGAGATTTTTCCAGAAGTGGTGTGTAATTTAGATTGGTTAGCTCTGTGAGTTTTGACGAAATATTGATACCTAAATACTTAATGTTTCCTATAGGAATAGGGTACTCTGGGATTTGAGCTGCAGGAGTCCATGAGTTTGCTGTTATTGGCAGTATTGTTGATTTTGTCCTGTTAATAGAGTAGTCTGATGTTTGTGAAAATGTTTTAATGAGACTGAAGAGTGCCTAAAGAGAATACTTGGGTTACTTTAAGTAAAGAAGTTTATCATCAGCATATAGATTGATTTTGTGTTCTGTCACTCGTGAGCAGATACCTTTACCATTCTGACGTATAGCGGCAGCAAGAAGTATTAATATTGCAAATAGCATTGGTGAGAGTGGACATCCTTGTCTGGTTACTCTTTGTAATGTAAAACTTTGTGAAGTGATCCTATTTGTGGTGATTCTCGCTTTCGGCGAATTGTATAATGTTGCTATCCAATGTATAATTGAATCTCCAAAGCCAAATTTGCAAAGTACTGCAAACAGGAAAGACCAGTTAACTTTATTGAAAGCTTTCTCTGCGTCAAGTGACATGATAATTGCGTTTAGATTTTTACGCTGTGACATGCTTATTAAATTCAACAGACGTCTGACATTATTTGTGGAACTTCTACCTTTAATGAAGCCTGTCTGGTCATAGTGGATTTTCGACGAGATAATCTTGATATCTACATTAATCAGCGATAAGGGCTGATAATTCGCCGGGAGAGTGGGGTCTTTACCTGGCTTTAGTAATAACTTAATTGAAGCTGTGTTCATAAGGCTACTAATTCTACCTTTATCCTTTATCTTATTGACTGTTCTGAAAAATAGAGGCGCTAGTATTGGCCAAAAATGTTTAATGAATTCAACAGGGATTCCGTCCGGGCCAGGCGCCCATCCCGGTTGCATATTTTTTAATGCGTTATGTAATTCTGTGATGGTTAGAGGAACATCAAGGCTGTCTTTAATTTGTGTATTTAATTGAGGGATGTTTAGATCCTTAATAAAAGTTTCAATTTATTTTTTATCTAGGTTGTTTGAAGATGCGTATATGTTGCTATAAAAATTGCAAAGAATTTAATTTTTTTCTAGTGGTGACTGTGTAGTTGCCATTTGAATCTTGAATGGCTGGAATTATTTACTTTTCTTTATTGCGCTAAAGTTGGTTCGCAAGGAATTTTCCAGATTTATTATTGGACTCAAAGTTAGTGTATCTTAACTGTTGTTGTAGAAAATATTTTCTTTTTGATAAGATAACGTCTAACTGATGTTTTGCCTTTTGAAGTTGGTTTCTAAGTGTATATCGGATTAATTGCATATTCTTCTGTGAGGTGTTAAGGGTAACAAGTAAACACTGAACACAGGAAACAAACAGTGACAAGGCGATAATATGGTGTGTGGTGGTGGTTTGTGGTGCGCAAAAAGAGTTTTGACCGACTTGTGCATTTAGTGTGTGTGGAAGCAAGCAGAGAGATAGGAGTGAGGATTGATGCGTGGCATGTGTGATTCAGTTTTTTTGTTTGTCTAAGCAAAAGTGGAAAGAATGAAAATACAATACATTTTTGACAATTCATAACGACAACAGATCAAAAGAAGTACTTATCTAGAAGAGCTAGGGCGTGACGTTGGCATCACGAAATAGTTGGCCGTCGACATATAGCTTGTCAACAACTAACCACGCTCATTTGCCTTTGTCACGGAAATTCTTCATCAATGGGTACAAAACTCTACGCCTCTCATTAATCTCTTTGGGGAACTGGTCGTTCATTCCAAATGAAATCCCTTTAAGCTCCCGACCTTTGGATTTTACAAACACTTTTTGCTGAAAGTGTTCAAACTTTGCAATGATGGGACCTGGTCGGTTTCCTGGAACTGGTCGACTGTAGCTTGTTGTATCTTGAGCGCGGACATTCTAAACTTTTTAATCTGCTCCTCGGGGTCTTCGGAGCATTGTATGGCGTGCCTGAGAAAATGAGTTTGTCGCGCATGCTTCTTGATTGAATGTCCAACGTAATTTAAGTTTAAAATTTGATTTCTATTGATCTTTTGTTTTCTATATATAATACATTATTTTAATAAGTGAAATGGTTCATCATTATTGATTCGTATCATTCCTAATTAAATTATCATTAATTAGCCAATTATTTAATGAAATAAATGCAAATATTAAATACATATGTAAAAGTATTTATTTCAAATAAATTACTTAAATATGTAAATGTACATTTATTGGGGATATATATTATAATAATACATTAAATATAAAATCACACCTTAATATTTGATTGCATTTATCAAAATGTAATTATAATTAGCATATTTCATAAAATTTAGATGTGAAATGGAAAAATATATAAAAGTTGATACACATCAAAGACAAACATCAGAATGGCACAAAAATGTCTACATATCTAAATGAGAGCTTTATATTAAAACCTAATTACAACTGGATGTTTTTTTTAAACAAAATTGTAAAGATAATTTCAACAACAGAAGCATTAATAGTTAAAAAATATCATCAGAATGTTAAAAAAAAATCACCGTTAGATATAAAAGCAAGTCAAGTCACGACAGTAATTAAAAAGATGGCAAAAACTTTATTTTAAACATTGTCGACAACAGATGTGTTAAAAAAGCTGCACAAAACTGGTTGAATTCCGCTGACAAACATCAAAGACAAGATTACAAAAAAATGTTTATACAAAATGATGACTTTACTGAGTCATAACAGGAAGTTAAAAAAAAAAGAATAAACGTTATTTATACTTGTTGTCAACAACAAACACTGAGCAGTAGAATTGACAAACAACGAAGACACACCTCAGCAGAATGTCACAAAAATGTCTCTATTTTGAAAAATAAACTAAAACATTAAATATATAAGAGCCAGTCACAATAATATGTTTTTAAAAAGAGAAACTTATAAAAAAAAGAGCATTTAACAGACATCAAAGAAAAAAAATGTAAAAGAATGCATTGTCACGTGCAGCCAAAAATCATGTAAAAAGAAAAATTAAATGGTGACTAAAACATCAGTTTTTTTGCTTCTCCTTTGCTGTGAGGAAAAAAAAGCGCACCATTATATTCATGAATAACAACAAAAAACAAAATTCTGAAGTGTTTCTTTCACTTTTTAGCACTTACTGGCTTGTTGTTGTCCAGGTAGGCAATGAGCTCTTGAACGCACTTGCTCTCGTACTGCGGTGGGGCGCAAAGTTGTTTGCCAGCCTTGGACAGAAAACTAGAAAAAAAACAAATTATAAAATACCATATTAGAAAAATAAATAATATAGTAACAAACTCACTTCACAGATAAAACTATAAGCATTGTAACTGGATCAATGCTCTGTATTGAATAGAAAATATTTACGGACAACTTGGGAGAGGAAAAGAATCTTTTGTACACATTATAATAATTATAATGAGGGAAGGGAACGGGAGATCGACAGGTGGATCGGTGCACTTTATCGGTCTGTTGTGGTGAAGAAGGAGCTAAGGCGAAGTTCTCAATTTACCGATCTACGTTCCTACCCTCACCTATGATCAAGAGCTGTAGGTCGTGACTGAAAGAACAAGATAGCAGATCCAAGCGGCCGAAATGAGTTTCCTCCGCAGGGTGTCCCGACTCTCACTCAGAGAGGGTGAGAAGCTCGGTCATCTGAGAGAGGCTCGGAGTAGAGCCGCTGCTCCTCCTCATTGAGAGGAGCCATATGAGGTGGCTCGGGCATCTGATTAGGATGCCTCCTGGACGCCTCCCTAGTAAGGTGTTCCGGGCACGACCCAGGACACACTGGAGAGATTATGTCTCCCGGTTGACCTGCAAACGCCTCGGGATCCCCTCAGAAGAACTGGGTGAAGTGGCTGGGGAGAGGAAAGTCTGGACTTCCCTGCTTAAGCTGCTGCCCCCGTGATCCGACCCCATATAAGTGGAAGAAAATGGATGGATAATAAGAATAATAATACATTTTTATTTGGAGGAAAACAGCCAAGGTTTAAATTTAAAATATTTTTAAAATGAACATCTAAACAAGATGTGAAGGGTAAAGACAACAACATTAAAATAAAATAAATAAAAACACTTTATTTTAAAAACTAATTTAAAAAATATTAAAAAAATGTTTTATGCTAAACAGAAATGAAAAAAATGATCAAACAAAGAAATATTTCTAAAAATCATGTATTTTAAAAATGATTTACTATCTAAATTGTTTATCCATCCATCCATCCATTTTCTGAGCCGCTTCTTCTCACTAGGGTCGCGGGCGTGCTGGAGCCTATCCCAGCTATCATTGAGCAGGAGGCGGGGTACACCCTGAACTGGTCGCCAGCCAATTGCAGGGCACATAGAAACAAACAACCATTCTCAGTCACATTCACACCTACGTGCAATTTAGAGTCTCCAATTCATGCATGTTTTTGGGATGTGGGAGGAAAGCGGAGTGCCCGGAGAAAACCCACGCAGGCACGGGGAGAACATGCAAACTCCACACAGGCGGGGCTGGGGATTGAACCCCACTCCTCAGAACTGTGAGGCAGACACTCTAACCAGTCGTCCACCGTGCCGCCCTAAATTGTTTAATAATAAAAAAAAATATAAAAATGTATAATATTAAAATAAAAAGTAATAAAAATCACCAAAACATGAAAGCAATAAAATGAATCAATACAAATTGAAAAATAATTCCACTGGATGACAAAATGGCATATGTCCAACACAGCACGTGAAGACTTACATGGTGGCACTGTATTTGCAGCCATTGCCAGCTTCCTGGTGGAAGTAGCTAGCCACGATTTTGCGAGGGAAGCACATGTTTCTGGTCGCCAGACAACAGCCCACCAGCTTCTGACCTGCGGGAAGAAAAACACGGCGGCACGTCAGGAATGGGAGGACACGGACAAGGTGGTCTGCAAGTGGTCTTACCTGCTGCCGGGTGAGAGCAGAGGAGCACCACGAGGAGCAGAGCAGCAAGTCGAGGGTCCATGGTTGGATCTTGTGTCGATGTGTGACGGTGTGTGCTGGTCCACCGGTGAATTTATACAGCAGGTGCTCACAGAAAGCGAAAGTCGCATTCTTCATCGCTGGTAGCGGAACAGAAGCGTGTGGGCATCACTTTCACCTCCTTGCCAAAATTTTTCCTTTCCAGAAGATTTCCCCTGCGGCCAACATTGCTTCACTGGAAATACTCCTTTCATGTCTGGGAGTTTAATTGGATGCCGGTTTCACTTGGCAACATGAAACTCTGTTGACATATCTATCATGGGTAGACCCACAAAAAAGGTATAAAAGAACCTGTCTGAAGAAACATAAAATTTCTGCCATTGTGGTCGGAAGTGGCCATTTTAGGGTCAATTTGGTAAATTTCAAAGGTGCTTCAAAGACAAGACAGGAGAGTTTTTGAAAACTCAGCCCACGTAGCCCGTTTCACTTAGCGACAAGACACTTGGTATGCATGTCTATCATGAGTAAACCCACCAAAAAGTCTCAGGAAGCTATTCTTGAAATACACGGGAAGCCTGCCATTTCAGGGTCAATTTTGCCACTTTAGGTGGGTACTTCAAGGACGAACTAGAGAGTTTTGGAAGATTCAGCCCATGCAGCCTACTTTACTTAGTAATATGAAATTTGGTAGGCACAAAAAAGTCTCAAGAAGTCATGCCTGTAGAGACACTGGAAGTCTGCCATTTTACCGCTATGTGGCAACATAAGAGGTAATTTACACTTTTGCAACCACAATATGTCAGTTGTTTTTTTTTGCTTCCACTTTCAAAAAAGTTACATTTTTGCATTAAACTGAGTTTTACAGGGTATAGGTCATATTAAGTGAAAGTTTTGAAATTATTTACAGTATCTTGGTCTCTTTTTTTTTTTTAATCACAAAAAAATGGTATTTGAACAGGGCGTGTAGACGTTTTATATCTACTATACTGTTTGTGAAAAAGCAGAGATGTGCGGATGGTTATTTGCAGGTTTTTGCTTGCATTCATCATCCCTCCCAGATAACAATCATCACCAGTTAGAAGAAGGAAAATAAGATAGGGCTGCCAACTGTGATGAAACAGCTCAAAACATTAACAAGAATAAAGATGAGGATGATTATGAAAGTCTGGTTCTATGGTCTGCTTGAGCAATCGTGTGATTTTCAGCACATCTGTTGTGTTTACTTTCACTTCGGCGCATACAATGAGCAAATACAAAATAAAGTTATTGGGGAAAAATAATATTACAAGCTTCAAAACATTGTGTTACAGTGGGTACGGAAAGTTTTTAGACCCCCTTAAATTTTTCACTCTTTGTTATATTGCAGACATTTGTTAAAATCATTTGTTAAGTTTTTTCCTCATTAATGTACACGCAGCACCCCATATTGACAGAAGAAAAACTGAATTGTCGACATTTTTGCTGATTTATTAAAAAAGAAAAACTGAAATATCGCACAGCCATAAGTATTCAGACCCTTTGCTGTGACATTCATATTTAACTTGGGTGCTGTCCATTTCTTCTGACCATCCTTGAGATGGTTCTACACCTTTATTGGAGTCCAGCTGTGTTTGATTATACTGATTGGACTTCATTAGGAAAGCCACACACCTGTCTATATAAGACCTTACAGCTCACAGTGCATGTCAGAGCAAATGAGAATCATGAGGTCAAAGGAACTGCCTGAAGAGCTCAAAGACAGAATTGTGGCAAGCCAAAGATCTGGCCAAGGTTACAAACAGAATTCTGCTGCACTTAAGGTTCCTAAGCGCAAAGTGGCCTCCATAATCCTGAAATGGAAGACGTTTGGGACGATCAGAACCCTTCCTAGAGCTGGCCCTCCGGCCAAACTGAGCAATTGGGGAAGAAGAGCCTTGGTGAGAGAGGTAAAGAAGAACCCCAAGATCACTGTGGCTGAGCTCCAGAGATGCAGTCGGGAGATGGGAGAAAGTTCTAGAAAGTCAACCATCACTGCAGCCCTCCACCAGTCGGGGCTTTATGGCAGAGTGGCCCGACGGAAGCCTCCCCTCAGTGCAAGACACATGAAAGCCCGCATGGAGTTTGCTAAAAAAAACACCTGAAGGACTCGAAGATGGTGAGAAATAAGATTCTCTGGTCTGGTGAGACCAAGATAGAACTTTTTGGCCTTAATTCTAAGCGGTATGTGTGGAAAAAACCAGGCACTGCTCATCACCTGTCCAATACAGTCCCAACAGTGAAGCATGGTGGTGGCAGCATCATGCTGTAGGTGTGTTTTTCAGTCGCAGGGAGAGGGAGACTGGTTGTAATCGAAGGAAAGATGAATGCAGCCAAGTACAGGGATATCCTGGACAAAAACCTTCTCCAATGTACTCAGGAACTCAGACTGGGCCGAAGGTTCACCTTCAAAGACAATGACTCGAAGCACACAGCTAAAATAACGAAGGAGTGGCTTCAGAAGAACTCTGTGACTGTTCTTGAATGGCCCTGACTTAAACCCAATTGAGCATCTCTGGAGAGACCTGAAAAGGGCTGCCCACCAACGTTCACCATCCAACCTGACAAAACTGGAGAGGATCTGCAAGGAGGAATGGCAGATGATCCCCAAATGCAGGTGAGAAAAACCTGTTGCATCATTCCCAAAAATACTCTTGGCTGTATTAGCTCAAAAGGGTGCTTCTACTAAATACTGAGCAAAGGGTCTGAATACTTATGGCTGTGTGATATTTCAGTTTTTCTTTTTTAATAAATCTTCAAAAATGTCAACAATTCTGTTTTTTTTTCCTGTCAATACGGGGTGCTGTGTAAACAATTGAAGGGGTTCTGAATACTTTCCGTACCCACTGTAATTTCAGAATCCCCACACATGCGCTATGGTATGCTATACTATCTTAAAGATGATGTAATTGACTTAGAAAGTCACTTTTCCTTGAAAAAAAATGATGCTTCATCTTGTAATGACGTTTTCTCAAAAAATAGCACGTTACCTCGCAATATTACATATTCATACATTCATTCATTTTCTGGAATGCCTATCCTCACTAGGGTCGCGGGCATGCTGGAGCCTACCACAGCTATCCTTGAGCGAGAGGCGGGGTACACCCTGAACAGGTCGCCAGCCAATCGCAGGACACATACAAACAAACAACCATTCGCACTCACATTCACACCTACGGGCAATTTAGAGTCTTCAATCAACCTACCACACGTTTTGGGGATGTGGGAAGAAACCGGAGTGCCCGGAGAAAAACCAAGCAGGCACGGCGAGAACATGCAAACTCCACACAGGCGAGGTCGGATTTGAACCCAGGTCCTCAGAACTGTGAGGCAGATGTGCTAACCAATCTCCACCATGCCGCAATATTACATATTTTCTCGTAAAAAACATTTTCTTGAAAAAAGGAAAAATAAATCTCCACACAGGCGAGGTCGGATTTGAACCCAGGTCCTCAGAACTGTGAGGCAGATGTGCTAACCAATCTCCACCATGCCGCAATATTACATATTTTCTCGTAAAAAACATTTTCTTGAAAAAAGGAAAAATAAATCTCCAATCAGTACACCTTTTTTTAATTGAAAAAAACCTTTTTTTTTTTAAAAAAACCCCTCTTTTTTTAAAAGACAAACAAAATCTCCCAAAACAAAATGTTCTCAAAAAAAACCAAAACATTTTATCTCAGGAAACATTCTAGAAAAAAAAATTCTCCAAAATCTCGTTTTAAAAAACATTACTTTTTCTGTAAATGTTATTTTTCTCAAACAAATTGAAGTTTATTCCTACACTTTTTTTTCTTTTTTTTGAGAAAGTATCAGACACAATATAACTGTTTCCTCAAAAAAAGTACATCTTTCTTCACCCCAAAAAACTCTTGACCTTTTTCTCGGAAAAAATATCGGAAGTAATAGAACGTTTTGCACAAACAAGTGCATCTTACTTTTCAGGAAAATATTTTTTCTTCCAAAAATATAGAATAAAATTCACCTTCTTTGAGAAAAAAAATCTTAAATGAAATCTACCTTTTTCTCAGAATTATCAAAAGTAGTAGAACTCTTTGCTCAAGCAACTTGATCTTCATGAAAAACGTAAGCAAATACTGAACATATCAGAAGTAATCGAACTTTTTGCTTGAACAAGTACATTTTTCTTCTCCCAAAATATGTTCTCAAAAAATATACAATCCAACTTGTTTTTGAGAAAAAAAATATTTCAAAGAAAATTAACCGTTTTCTCAAGAGAAAGAGAGAAAAAAGAGGCGTAATAGGGTCACAGTTAAGAAGAAAGTAAATTTCGATCCCTCCAAAGTGGAAGTATTTGAAGTTCAGTGGAAACAATCAGCCTGAAAAGTGCCTCAAGGGGAGTTCAATCATTATCAGCAGCAACATGAAGAGTCATGTGGGGCTCGTCGTGGTTGTAAAAAAAAAAAAAAAAAAAAAAACAATCTTATGAAATGTAAGATGATCCTCTTTCATTTCAGATTTGTTTTTTCTGTGCGTGAAAGTCAGTTTATCTTCTTCCTGTTGTGCTCTCTGGCCAACATCCCAGGAAACAGTTGCGTAGATGGAAGAAACTTGTGTCACAGCCAACTGGATGATTCCTGTAAACATCCTGATTTACAGAAAGACCCACAGTATCTCTTGACACCAGCTTCATCGATCGACACGAATCTGGACAGACGTGTCTATCGTAACATGACACATGAAAAAGTCTCTAGGTTCCACACCAGGAATTGAACAGGAGGTTGGATATATTGATTTGAAGTTGCAATTTTGAGCAAATTCCAGGGCTTGCATTTTGTGAGAAAGTTGGGGGAACAAATATCAGCCCCAGACACCAATTTCACTGATCAACACAAAATTTGGTAGACAAGTGTATCATATACCCGGGGCCCCAGACAAAATTGAGTGGACATGTGTATCATAACAGGACACACTAAAAAGTCTCAAGGATCCATTCTCGAAATTGAACAAGAAGTTGGCCATTTTGGTTCAAAGCAGCCATTTTTGTCAAATTTGAGAGGTCAAACCTTAACAAACTCCTACTTGGGAATTTGCCTACATAAACCCCAATTGGAAGTAGGTATTCAAGGTACGCCATCTGATGTGGGTGGAGCATGGCATCCCAAGCACATCCCTCCTCCACTTAGCTCTAAAAGTACGGGTGTTTAATTCCTGACATTGTTTGGTGAAACATTAACCACAATACCCTGCAAATAACCCACAAGGTTTTGTACCAATGAAATCTGTGGTTTCAATGTCCTGTCTAGCTGTTGATTGACATTAAATTTTCCATGTATAATTCATGGAGAGCGGGAGAGACATACAGACAGGCAAGTACAGCAGACAGACAAAATGTAAAGACAGTTTTACAAATAAGACAAGTTCAGTAGTCTTACTTCATTCAAAATCTTAATTATGTAGATGTGAAAGCCTAAATATTTTTTTTTTCTTCAGGGTTTCAACCTGCATGACCACAAACATTTTGTACTAGAATGTAAATATTTTGTTATTCCAGCATCCTGTCCATAACTCTGTTCAGTGTAGAAAAAGTCAGCGTTATAAAAAGTCTACACACCCCTTTTCATTTGCCAGGTTTTTGTCATATAGAAAATGAGATCAAGATAAATAATTTCAAAACGTTTTCCACCATTAATTGATCCAGTTCAACTAGATTTTTTTCCTTTCTTTTAGCTTTTAGCATTAGGAAGTAAAAATAAATAATGACGATAATGTGGTTGCACAAGTGTGCACACCCTCTGGGGATGTGGCTGTGTTCATAATTATTAACCAATCACATACAAACTCGTTAAATGGCAGTCAGAATGCACCTGCCACCATTTAAAGTGTCTCTGATTAACCACAAATCAAGTTCAGGTGTTCTGGTTGGCTCTCCCTTCCTTCTTCAGTTTTATTTATTTATTTTCTGCATTTTACTTTTGTAGAAGAAGCTCGAAGGGTTTGTGCTAACATTGCCTCGTATTTGGAACTTTTCTTGATTCTCCCCACCTTGACTAAGGCCCCAAGTTCCAGCTGAAGAAAAACAGCTGCCATCATTGTATGGTATTGTTTTGGTGATAAGCAATGTTTGCGCCAAACATACCTTTAGGAATTATCGGCATATTATAGTTCAGTCCTGGTTTCATTGGGCCATAACACATTTTCCTCAGATCCCCCTGATGCTTTGGAAGCTCTTTGCAGCTGCGGACCATGTCTTGTGCTGTGAGATGTGACAACAAAAATGTCAGAGAGAGCCTTCTCGAAGAGCTGAAGACAGACAATATAAAAATACAGGTTTATATTGTTTAACCTCTGCAAATCATATGTCTGTACTATGCACACCAGAAGGAGCAGCACAATGTCAATGGGTATTAAAGCATGAAATCATACTACAAAAACGGTTTATTCTTTACATTCTGTTTTATGTTATTGTTGAATGTTTTCAAAAAGTACAATACTGCAGAATGCTATTTTTCTTGTTAAAACACGTTACATTTTTTGTTGGTGTTTTTTTTGTGGTGCTGGAACTGATTTATTGCATTTCCATTTAAGATATTTTTTTAGATAAGAGTGTCTTAAATTACGTGCATGATCATGGAACGAAATAAAATCGTAAATCAAGGCACCTCTGTAATTTCTTCAGGTACGTTGATCAGAAGTTTGTCCAGTATATCAGAGGGTTCTTATAAATGGGATTAAATGGCGATGGCCGTCTTCACTGTGATCCAAAGGCGCCATCTTGTGTCAGGTCGTGAATGTCCTCGCCGGGACTTGTGTTCTTCGTTTCCCCCGGCAGATGTCAGTTTCGTTCCTCGGCGTGTAGTTCCCGGCTGGCTGGCTACTCGCTCATTCAGCGCTCGCTCGCTCGGCTCCACAGGAGGGATGCTCGCCGACCGGCGGGGACGACGAGGATCTCCGCGCTAAGCTTTTGTTTGTGCGCGTGTGGCTGTTAAGCGAGGAAAGGATGGCAACCGGCCGCCGGTGAAGAGTCAGGAGCGGGAGCGGCGGACCAAGGCGTCCCGTGTAACCCTATGGATGTACGTGGAGGCCGCCCGCCTGGAGCTAATCGACGCGCCGCCGCACTCCTCCCCTCTCATTCCGGGCCAAGTGTTTTGCTGTGACCGCTACTTGGCTGGTGAGTGCTGCGTGCTAAACGGAGGCTAAGCGGGGAAGCTAAGTGGCTAGCGGGCGACTTGCGGCGACTTTCCACACCCATTTTCGGCCTAAATGTACCTTGTCCGTCGTCGTCTTTAGACGAAACATCAATTATTCATGTTACGATACCTACAATCTTATTTTTTGATGTCGGAGGGGACGCGGGATCAGCTGGTGGCTAGCTAACGGACCTCCGTGCACTGGAACGCTGCCTCGGCTGGGGAGGCGTTTTGGGTCTTCACGGTGCCCCGACTGTCGCCACTACGGAGGCGAGCGAGCAGCCACGCAGTGACTTGACGCCTCTTTGATTTGTCAGACAAACATGACGGGGGGAGGGGGTGTTACCTTCACGGTAACGGGTGGCTGGCTCCGTTCGAGTGTGACGTTACAGAGGAAATGACTGGCATTTTAGTCCGCTTACGTCGGGCCTCGGTGCGGTTTGCTCGCAGTTGCCGTGGGGCTCGCTGCGGGATTGCTTATTTGGCGTAGTAGCGGCGACGAGCTCCAGTCTGGTGGAAAATGTGTGCGGAGCGCACTAATGTGTAACAGCCAGATACGCTTGTTGACATGTGTGCCGTAATGGAAACACACATGCGTTACATGGTCAGCTATGGATTACAAACATATAGGGAGTTACATTTGATGTGTAACATAAACATGTGATTGTTTACATATCCTATATTAGGAACACACACATTGTTACACGTGTTAAACTAGCACACATATCAGGCATTATATGTGTAACATAAACATGTTGTATTGTATCACCGACACATACAATTGTTCACATTGATATTAGAAACGCAGTGTGTTAAATGGTGTGGAGCAAACATGGGGAGTTACCTATGTGTAACAGAAGCATTTGATTGTTGACATTTATACTAGAAACATTTAATTGATTACGTTTCATAGAATCGTGGTCAGATGTGTATGACCAACACGAGGCGTTACACATGGTGTTGCGTATGTAACAGAAGCATGTGATTGTTTACATGCATATTCGAAACACAGGATGATGTGTGGCAGGAACATGGTTAAATGTGCATTACAAACATGGGGAGTTACATATGATGGTACATGCGTAACAGATACATGATTGTTTACATGTGTGGTTATAAAACAGCTGATGTTTGACATCTATGGTAGGAACATGATTAGATGCGCTTTGCAAACATGGGCAGTTCCATATGATGTTACATGTGTAACAGAAACTTGATTGTTTACATGTGTATTAAAACGCATGATGTGTTACATGTGGTAGAAACTTGGTTGCATGTGTTCTGTGCTACAAACATGAGGTATTAGATGTAATGGGTAGAAGCATGTGATTGTTTACATGTGATGAATAAGCACACAATATTGTGTGCAATAAAAGATGCAGTATTATACAATTAACACAAATGTGTAACAGAAACATGCAAGTTTACATGTATTAGAAACGCAGGACATGATACATGTGTAACAGAAATATGACAGATTGTTTGTTCACGTTTATTAGAATCACATGATTAGTAGTAACAAGTGTAATTTAAACATACTCTGATGTTACTCATACACTGTAATAACACATGCAATGCAATATATGTAACACAAACATATGTGTAATAATTGTCATAGAAACTTTACGAGATGTGTAATCGAAACATGGGCCGACATTAACAGTGGACCAGTCGCCTGGGGTCACTATGCCGCTGTGTCGGGCCATCACATTGGGCCATGTATAGAGACTGGCCCGCTCGGGTTAGTACAAATTTCGAAGTCACCGAATATTTTCGCCTGCCCAAAAAAGGCCTAAAACTGCATTTTCAGTGTCGGTCTGAAAATCTTTTCTCACCCAAACATCCCGTCCAAGACAGATTGTTGTGATGATGCAAGGAGAAATCGCAACCAGCACCGCCTGACCGGATAAACATTTGGGTTAGACTGGAGAGAATAGCCGAAGCTAACGACGCTACCCTCATACAGCAGCTTGTACTTTGCAACCTGTAGAATGTTACACATTCTGCCCTCGCTGAGCGTGCTTTAAGCTGTTTTTTATTGACACCCCAGTTGGAGTTTATTGTAAAACTAAGCGCACATCAAGGTTATTATAGTAAACGAAAACTTACAAAAAAACTAAAATTGGAAAAAACATTTTCAAAAATAAAATACAAACAAATGTTTAAAAAAAAACATTATAACTAACTGAATCTACATTTTACATTTACAAATTAATTCAATTCATTTCATACGTGAGCTTTTGGGGTTTATTTTAAATGTATTACTGAACAAGGACGGTCGAACAGTCGTTTGGGATTGTAGTCCTTTTACTGTGTGTCGCCTAGAAGTACGTCATCAGCAGCCAATAAAAAGGCGCTGCCCGATAATGTCGCTTTTAGGCGCTCCATCGACGCATGTCGGTGGCAGGCTGACAGATTTAACATGGCTCTCCTTCGTGTGTCACTCAGCCCAAAACACGACACTAGGTAATAAACAAATGCACTCCTTTTTTTGGTTCATATATGAACAAATATTACATAGTACAACCTGGGTTAAGTTTCGGCTTAATAAACCACAAGCATTTTTTCTCTGTCTGTCTGTCTGATATTTTGACTATTGGCTGTCACACGAATCTGAAAGTCAACTTGGGAAGTTTGCAATTTAGCAGCAAAGGAAGGAAATCATGCAAATAAGTACTTGATTTTTTATTTTATTTTATTTTGTTTACAATAATGAAGAGAGCGCTATTTAAGTTATAAATATAACATACTACAGCATGTGTCTCATGAATGGTTTTACATACGTTGTGATGCATCCAGTCTAGCTTTAGAAGCAGTATTATGCACTGCACTTATTGGACTATTTTTTTTTCTGTGGACCCGAGTGTGGATAAGCGGTAAAGAAGATGGATGGATGGATGTTCATCTGTTAAAAAGTTAATACATTTTTTAAAATGGTATTTCAATTTTTTTTTTGTATCTCCCACTCGTCAAATACCCTGTATGAAAATACAAAAACTAATACTAAAACAAATTAAAAACTAAACTAAAAGGAGGCATTTTTGAAAAAAACAAAGCAATAATAAAAACTAACAAACCCGCTCTCAAAACTAATTAAAACTAAATTCGGAAAAAAAGTCAAAACAAAATAAAAAGTAACCATAATGGACAATCCAGAACTATTATAACCCTGGCCCACAACAAAAATAATTACCGTAATTGTATATTTAAATACAAGACACACGGACGTTTTAGAAATCACCAGCTTAATGCCAAGTGTCAAGGGGTACTCCGGTTTCCTCCCACATCCCAAAAACATGCATGGTAGGTTCATTAAAGACTCTAAATTGCCCGTAGGTGTGAATGTGAGTGTGAATGGTTGTTTGCCTATATGTGCCCTGCAATTGGCTGTACCCCGCCTCTCGCCCGAAGATAGCTGGGATAGGCTCCAGCACGCCCTCGACCCTAGTGAGGAGAAGTGGTACGGAAAATGGATGGATGGAGGATGCATTCCACATGTAACAGAAACATACAAGACATTATATATGTGTTACATGTAAAAGAAACACAATGACAGGCTGCATGTGTAACAGAAATGTAATGACCGGTTGCATGTCAAACAGAAACGTAATGACAGGTTACACGTCTGCTTGAGATGTGTCATCTTGGATTATGTGAAGCTACGTTGACACATCACACTCGATGCTAACTTACCTTTTGTGTGTGTGCGTGTATGTATGTGTGTGTGTGCAGTCACACGATTAGGCCGTGAGTGAACTGCTGCTTGTTGTGCTTCTTGAGAAGAGGCGGCCATAAACGTGTGAGAGGAAAAAAAATAATTAGTGCCTGGGGGAGCTCGTCACGCTCGTCACCAATAAACTACCATCCCTGCTGCAATGTGCTGCTACGATGAGTTGTGTTTATATTGTTGTTTTGGGTGGTGGTTGGAATCAGTGCAGGTTCCAGCTCAAAATCTTATTGCAAGATTTTAATTACTGAGAATATGACAACCCCAGCCATTTTGTAACTTGTTCCTCCGGAGCCTCCTGCTTTTTTTTTTTTTTTTTTTTTTTTTTTTACAAATCATTACAAATATACAAGTAATTAACACCCCTACCGAAAATGTTTATAATTGCCCATATTTAGAGTTTTAACTGTAAAGATATGATCCAAAAACACTAAGATATCATTTCAAATTCATCTTACATTACCCTTGAAAATAAATGGCTTACAGATTATTTGATTTCGAAAATATGCACCAGAAATGCGCATGCGCCAAAGACTCTGTAACTTACACTAACAACCCGGTCTAAAAGAAGATCCACTCACTCTGACATGCAAAGAGTTGTGTTGAGATATATCACTTAAAGTTTGCCTTGAGATATGAGTGACCAAACAAGTTTTTCAAGATAAGAGCCATGGTTCAGCCAATTTTGTTTTGTTTTTATTTGCGAACAAAATTTTTAGATATGTGCGCTTTATTGTGGCAATGAACTGAACTCTCTTCACAACAACCAGAAGTTTGACAGAAAGGGAACAGTTCTTTAAAAAAAAGAGGCTTCAAGCTGTTTAGTGCCGCTGCTAATTGAAGTTTACTGTCAAACTAGGCATAAAACACAGAATTACGTGTTGTTTTTAAAAAAACATAAATTTGCCTTTAAGTCTGCTAGCTTAAAGATAACACATAACGCTTTAGATGGGCTAACAAATATCTATGTGTTGGTGTTATAACCCTTTAAGTGACTGATATTTGAAGACAAATGGTCTATCAGCACATTTAGACATTTAACAATACTCATAAGCATATATTCTTTGTTATTTGTTATTCTTTGTTATTCCTCTGCGAAAAACAATGAAGATTACTGTCGCTTACTGAGTCACTTTCTGGAGTTGAGAAACTCGTCTTCATTTATGTCTCTATGACTGTCTTATACTGCCCTCCGGTGGCCAAGTGGCATACACCAGAAGTAGCCACAGTGAATTAATCATGAAGCACACTGTTTAATTCTATTTAAATATGTTATTAATCTAACCTTTCTGCCACCTAGCGGAATAGCATTTAATTTTTCTTCCTTTCATTATACGTGGATGGGATAGATACATGAAGAAAGAAACAATATTGGTAGAAAATAAATAATACTTTTTGGACTGATTTCGTGCAATTGGATAGAGTGGTTGGGAATCACTGTACTATAATCTGGGTTTGTCTTGGAATCAATGTAGATTTGCCCTCCAATCACAAGAAGACAGCCTGCTTTGTAACTGGTTTCTCCGGAGTTTCCCGCTTTTTTTGCTTTTTTAAATTATTACATTATTGTTATTATCCAACATGCTGCTGGTACTGAGATAGATGAGCAGGTGAGTGCCAAGGTTCGTCTGAGCTCGTTTGCTCCTCTGATTACAAAAGATCCTCTGATTATATTTCCCCACGAGGACTTCGAGATTAGGGGTGTGGCCCAGGCTTAAAGGCACCCGCTTGTAAAGGGCGGTTATGGATGAAATCTGAGTTAGGTGACAGAGGCAAACACACCCCAACAAAGGGCAGATCTCCAACAAAAGCAGTAACAGTATCTTCTTACTTGCTCGAGGGCTTCTCAGGGCTGAGAACGTAACTAAGTCCAAGTCTGGAATTACACTATGGGTTTTAATTGTTTTTTTTTTTCTGACTAATGCCAATTTTAATGCGTTACATTCACCGAACGCATAAAATGACATGTTTAATAAATCAACATGTTAGTAAAGAAATGAAATTAGCTAATTTAATATAGCCTAGCATCGCTATTTAGAACATTTTGTAATGCCCCTGCAAGTGGTCAAAAATAGACACAGCCGCCCGTGCACTTACAATCGCTTTATTGAACAAACAATAAGAAAACAAAGGTAATAAGCACATTCATTCACAACCTGTTGATGATCATAACTAACCAGAGTCATTCAACACACAGGCAGCCAGCTAGCCAGCTCTATACTCTAATTCACTGACACCAACGTCACTCACCAGGCCAGTCCCCGCCTTTTATAGGTCCCATATTTTGGCCGCATAGGCATTCATAGAGTGACTCCTTAACATGGACTTAGTATAAAAGTGCCAATTTCATTTAAAAAAAAAAAACACCTTGGTTTTGTCAGACTAGTGTCCAGTTTTGTATCCGCTTTGTCCATGTTTGGCTAAGATCATTCCCCTTTTCCCCGGATTGGTTGCCTCTATGTAGAAGACCCAACCCTCACTACTTTTGAGAGCACACGTGTTTGTTATGTTGACAGCGCTGGCTCAGAGGCGCAGAGGTAGGCGGTGGTCTTCGCTAGTGACGTAGATAAGCTCAAGAAATTAGAATGACCTGATTTTAGGCCTCCTGGCAGAAAAACGTGTGTAACTCAGGAATGTGTGGATGATTTTAATTCATGTCACATGTTCACTCAGGCACCATAGAGGTAATAAAACATCCCAAATATTAGAAAAAGTTTTTGGGTAAAATATGGGACTTTTAAAGCCATATACTCAAAGTCTCAGATACTATGGTAGAACGTGAGGATAGTGACCCCGAGTTGACAAACAGTAATACATACACCTCACATGTACATATTATTGTGTGTTATGTGTAAGTTTTATCCGATTACTCGGATTAATCACTGGGATAATTGGTAGAATAGTTGATTCTAAAAATATTCAAAAGCTGCAGCCCTCGTTACATGTGTAACAGAAACATGACAACAGATTAGAGCTGTAATAGAACCATGATGACAAGTACAAGTTACCGTACATTGGTTCAGTTGGAAACCTTGTATCTTCAAAACCATCACTTTTCAGGAAACTACAAAAACGACATGTTTGTTGAGGCATTAACATTGCATTGTCAAAGAGAGCAAGCCATTTTCAACCCCTTTAGACTTGTCAATAATTTGTGAAAATAACAGACTCATGTGGGGGCTGACCAATAGTATCAATTTGTGAAAAAATATGAAATTGACCAAATTTGGTCATGAGGTTTCGACCTGACGCTAGCGATGTGTAACATAATGACAGTGTTGCAGCATGTATAATGTAAAATACTTGCCTTGTTTTGTACCAAGACACCAACATGAGCATGGTTAAACATTTCAGTGTTGCCGCCTAATGTGATGTATGCGTGTAGAAGGCCAGTGCAGCTCATTATAGTATATTTTCGATGAGTAAATCCGGATGGGTCTTGCGAGCTTTGGTGGTATGGCGATTGCTATGTCAACTACGTAAATACTGTGGGTCATTTTTGCTCTTGAGAGTGACCATCACAGTTATTTTGGTACACTTTTGATAATAAAACACAGATTCCTTTGTGGAAACTGCACTTAAGTGGTCCTCCCCCCAGTTTTCTTATTTAAATGACTTGTTCCTCTCGGCAAATCGGCCAGTTGCCTCCGCCCGTTCTTATTCCAAAGCCGAGTGCACCCCACCGGTGTCAGGGGGGATCAGCTGCACCAGTCCCTGCAGGCCACACACACACACACACACACACGCACACGCACACGCACACGCAAACACACACACAGTGGGACGGCTGGCAAACAAAGCCTCTGGCACTGCCATGCTTCTCCCCTTCCCACGACGCTGCGAGGGGAAGGCATGGCACCACTGTCACTGCCCCCTCTCCTCGTCAGAAAGACATTGCGGAAGGAAGGGAAGTTAGCGTATACATTAATCTTCCCTGAGTCGAGATGCTGGCCGGGCACCTAGAGAACAGCAGGTAGGGGAAAAACAACAGCCTGTCTCCGCGGCGACTGAGGTGTTTACTGTTGTTGCGGTGTATGTCTGCCATGTTTTTTGTTTTTAGCGGCTAGCTTCTCCCATTTGCCTCCGCCACACCCATTAACATTGGTTCTACATTAACATGGACGTATGCCCGGGAGATTGTCCGCATCAGCACCCCGGCTGGCAGGAAGCAGTCACAAAACATCATGATGATGATGATGATGATGATGGTGATATGCACCAGCTTAAAGTCCCCACAGCGAAGAGCAACCAGGTCACTATGTTTCCTAGATAACCATGTATTGTGTTTGTTACGGAGATTACACTCAAGGCTGTAAAATGGTGGCACCAAACACCAGCCGTTTACTCGAGATGCAAACAAGTAGCCCATGTTTCCACTCTGCTGTTCTTTCCTGCTTGATCCTGTGAGGAGTTTACTCTTCATTGATAAAGGGGTTGCTACCTCCAGAGAAGTCCGAATATAGGGTTTGTTTTTGTCCCGTTTGAGTCAAATTTGATGCTCTAGATTTCGAAATGACTTTTGATTGTGATTCAGATCTGAAACGGCTACACTCTGAAGTAGTTGTTTTCAAGTTTTCATCCATCCATCCATTTTTCTACACCGCTTATCCGCACTAGGGTCGCGGGCATGCTGGAGCCTATCCCAGCTAACTGCAGGCAGGAGGCGGGGTACACCCTGAACTGGTTGCCAGCCAATCGCACGGCACATATAAACAAAGAACCATTTGCACTCACTTTCACACCTACAGGCATTTTAGAGTCTTCAATTAACCTACCATGCATGTTTTTGAAGTCCGAGTCACTTGATTTTGAGTATCTGCAGTCCCTGATCTGGTTGTGAATATTCTCATTCATCCACGTCATTTCATTCTCAGGGCATTGAATCGATCACAACTGGACTGTTCTGTTTGTCTTAGAAGACGTTTCGCCTCTCATCCGAGCAGTCTTCATCAGTCCATGCAACAAAGCTTAGTAAGAACGCACTAGCCAATGTTTGTGTGGAAGACTCACCTATTCATGCTTCAACTTAAGGCTTCTTTAAACTCGTGCGGACGGTGACCGCGCTGACGTCACTTCGGCTGTCCCACGCATAGTTTGCCTTTATACTCGAGCGCAACCCACGCGCGCTGTTTTGAAAGTGTACTGCAGTTTTCCTCCAAGTCGAGGGTGTCTCTACGGCTGGTATTGGATAGGACACCACAGGGTGGAGTTTCCTCTGCATTTTTTTTTGCCATTTCCGGTAGCCGTTTTTACTTTCCTTTCAGTAACAAGGAACAAAGCAACATACCGGCTTTTACAGACAGTGTAAAATGGACTGTGGACAGATGTACAGTAACTTCCCTAGAAAGTTTGAAATGTATCCGTCCATCCATTTTCTGAGTCGCTTATCCTCACAAGGGTCGCGAGAGTGCTGGAGCCTATCCCAGCTATCATCGGGCAGGAGGCGGGGTACACCCTGAACTGGTTGCCAGCCAATCGCAGGGCACACATAAACAAACAACCATTCACACTCACATTCACACCCAGGGGCAATTTAGAGACTTCAATTAACCTACCATGCATGTTTTTGGGATGTGGGAGGAAACCGGAGTGCCCAGAGAAAACCCACGCAGGCACGGGGAGAACATGCAAACTCCACACAGGCGGGTCCGGGGATTGAACCCCGGTCCTCAGAACTGTGTGGCAGACGCTCTAACCAGTCATCCAGCGTGCTGCAGTTTGAAATGTATTTTGGTGAAATTTTGCATTGTGCTTTGACTCAACAGCTCAGTGAAATGTTTGTACTTGGCGTGCAAATGTATTTCAGGTTAGACTTATCTAACCACCACTGTTGAGCCGGAGCTCCCCGGCATCCACATTCTCCGGGCAAAGTGGGAGACATTCCTGCAGTTATGTCATTTTCTCGCTCACTCTTGCACTCCTTTGAAGACATCGGGCTTTTCCGGGACGTTGCGTTCCTGCCTTCATGTCCCTCACAAGTTGCCGCTAAGAGAGACGCCAATCGCACTTGACGTTCCCTTTGAACAGCGCCGGGAGGCTCGCTAAGGAGTTCACATTTCACAGACGCATTCAGCTGACATGTTTTGATTGTTGCAGAACTTTTAATGGGACCAAATCAAAGTAATTTGTTCACAAAAAGCTGCCCCAGACTGGCTGAGTGTCCCATTTCAAGCGGCTTGCGTGACAAATTAACATAGCAGTCTACATTGTCAGTCTGTGTCCTTTCTTGTCAAGAAACAATGGACTCAAATGTACAACAGTCGCACAAGAGCCAAATCAAAGTTATGTTTTCACAAAAGCTGCTTCAAACTGGCCGTGAGTACGACTAGCGTGACAAGCTAATGTTACAGTCTACATCGTAACTCTGTGCCCCTTCTTGTCAAGACAAGATGGACTCAGATGCACCACATAAGATCCAAATCAAATTCCTCCATCCATCCATTTTCCGTACCGCTTATCCTCACTAGCGTCGCATGCTGGCGACTATCTCAGCTAACTCTGGGTGAGAGGCAGGGTACACCCTGAATTGGTCGCCAGCCAATCACAGGGCACATATAGACAAACAACCATTCACACTCACATTCACACACATGGGCAATTTCGTCTTGAATTAACCTACCATGCATGTTTTTGGGATGTGGGAGGAAACTGGATTAACCAGTGTAGTAAACCCATACAGACACAGGGAGAACATGCAAACTCCACACAGGCGAGGCCGGATTTGAACACGGGTTCTTAGAACTGTGAGGCAGAGGTGCTAGCCAGTTGTCCACAATCTCAGAAAGTTCTACTCTAAGTGGCTAGTGTGGGAAAACAATGTAGTAGTGTACATCAATGCTGCTTCTTATCAAACATGAAAGATAATATGCACTCAAATGCACCACACCAGTAGCACAAGAGCCAAATCAAAATTATTTGTTCACAAAAAGCTGCTCCATACTGGCTGAGAGTCCCATTGTAAACAGCTAGCATGAGAAGCTAATGCAGTAGTCTGTTTCTTCACTTGGTGCACCTTGTCAAATATCAAAGATGGACTTAAATGCACCACACATGCGCTAAATAAGTTGTTTGTTGTTACTTCAAATTGGTTGAGAGTCGTATTGAAAGCGCTCAGTGTGATAAACTAATGTAGCTTTAGCTGCATAGCTTTTCCGCTTAGCTTTAGTTGCATAGCTTTTCCCACGTAGCTTATCCTGCGTAGCTTTGTCTGCCTAGCTTTGGCCTAATATACAGTGGGTATGGAAAGTATTCAGACCCCCTTAAAATGTTCACTCTTTTTTGTATTGCAGCCATTTGCTAATATAATTTTTCATTTTTTTTCCACATTAATGTACACACAGCACCCCCATATTGACAGAAAAAAATGAATTGTTGAAATTTTTGCAGATTTATTAAAAAAGAAAAACTGAAATATCACACAGCCATAAGTATTCAGACCCTTTGCTCAGTATTTTGTAGAAGCACCTTTTTGAGCTAATACAACCATGAGACTTTTTGGGAATGATGCAACAAGTTTTTCACACCTGGAATTGGGAATCACCTGCCATTCCTCCTTGCAGATCTTCTCCAGTTCTGTCAGGTTGGATGGTGAACGTTGGTGGGCAGCCATTTTCAGGTCTTTCCAGAGATGCTCAAATGGGTTTAGGTCAGGGCTCTGGCTGGGCCATTCAAAACCAGTCACGGAGTTGTTCTGAAGCCACTCCTTCTGTATTTTAGCTGTGTGCTTAGGGTCATTGTCTTTTTTTAAGGTGAACCTTCAGCCCAGTCTGAGGTTCTGAGCACTCTGGAGGTTTCTTTACCTCTCTCACCAAGGCTCTTCTCCCCTGATTGCTCACTTTGGCATGACGGGCAGCTCTAGGAAGGGTTCTGATCGTCCCAAACGTCTTCCATTTCAGGATTATGGAGGCCACTGTGCTCTTAGGAACCTTAAGTGCAGCAGAAATCTTTCTGTAACCTTGGCCAGATCTGTAGCTTGCCACATTCTGTCTCTGAGCTCTTCAGGCAGTTCCTTTGACCTCATGATTCTCATTTGCTCTGACATGCACTGTGAGTTGTAAGGTCTTATATACACAGGTGTGTGGCAGCACCCGAGTTAAATATATGAGTGTCACAGCAAAGGGTCTCAATACTTATGGGTGTGTGATATTTCAGTTTTTCTTTTTTTAATAAATCGGCAAAAATTTCAACAATTACGTTTTTTGTCTGTCAATATGGCGTGCTGTGTGTACATTAATGAGGAAAAAAATGAACATAAATGATTTTAACAAATGGCTGCAGTATAACAAAGAGTGAAAAATTTAAGGGGATCTGAAAACTTTCCGTACCCACTGTATTTATCCACATAGCTTTATGTGCATAGCTTCATTCACATAGATTTAGTTGCATAGCGTTACTCGCGTAGCTTCTTCCATGTAACTTTGTCCACATACAGTAAAATGATCCGCATAGCTTTTTGTGCACAGCTTTACCTGCATAGCTTTGGCCGTACAGTTTTACTTGCACAGCTTTGTCCACGTAGCTTTACCCACATAGCTTTAACCAAGTAGCTTTACCCACGTAACTTAAGATGCGTATATTTTGTCCGCATAAGCTTTACCCGGATAGCTTTGGCCTCACAGTTTTACTTGCACAGCTTTGTCCGCATAGGTTTGTCCCCACAGCTTTAGCCGTCCAACTTAAGCCACACAGCTTTAGTTGTGTAGATTTGTCTGTATAGTCTTACCCGCATATTTGGCCACACAGCTTTGTTGGCATAGATTTGTCCATAAAGCTTTGTCTGTGATGCTTTGTCCGCATGTATTTATCCACATAGCTTTTTTGTAGATTCATCTACAGATCTTTTTCCTCACAGCGTTGTCCGCATAGTGTTGTCCGCATAGCTTTGTCCACATAGGTTTACACATGGACGGCTTAATTTTTGGAAACAGAACCCCCCCCCAAAAATCATTCTCTCTCTCCTTTTCTTGATCGTCCGTGTGTGCCGTATGCTGCCTCCTCCTGTAACATTTGCTCTGCCCAGTTTGCGGTCCCGGCTCGTTGCCCGGTGTTGACGCTTGTGGAGTTATTCAATTGCAGTTTTTGTGTCTGTGCATACATGTAGCTTAATGTGTTCAGTGAATGTAAACACAGTCATATTGGATGTGTCACTTGAAATGTTTTGGATTGTGTGATTCTGGAGTTGTTTTTTTTTTTTTCTTCTCTGAATCTGTGCCAATTTTTAACATGTTACCAGGTGCCGTGACACCAGTTGTCCCTCTTGCAACGTTCTTCCGACAGTGACTCAGGAAGCATCGTGCTGTTTTTTTACGGGGGATTGTCTGTATTGTTTTCAGACAATTTGTATCAAACTGGCAGCCTTTCCAACTTTCTATTTTAGCCACAGTCTGGTTTCTCTCATGCTAACTCTGCTTAGCCGGTTAGCTTATCATTTTTTTAGCATTGAAGGATCTGAATGTGAAATAAATAAAAGCTTAAGGACACTTTATAAATTCTGTTGGTCTTTGATGGGTCAGTCATTCCTGTCCTGTTTTTCAATTTGAGGAACTGCAAATCACAACAGCAGCAGATTTTTTTTCTCACGTCCTGTTTCGAGCGTTTCCTGTTCTCACTAACTGTTACTGTCAAACTGCGGACATACGCATGAAGACGACACGTAGGGATGCTTCTGTTGGTTTAATGGGCTGACCTCCACGTAGGCCTTTCCTAAGACATACATACACAAAATGGCCTCTCTGTATATTTTCAACATGGTACAATGTCCAACCACTATGTTGGATACTTTCATTTCACATATATTGACCCTTTTCAAAAAGTTTGAATATCATGGAAAAGTTTATTTCCATAATTCCATTCAAAAAGTTAAACTTTCACAGATTATATATTTAGGGCCCACAATTTAAACAATTTCAAGTATTTATTTGTTTATTTTTACATAATTTGCTCAAATTGTGTAATAATAAACAAAGCTCATAAAACCCACAAAATCAGAAATTCAAAAAATTTGAATACTGTGAAGATATCAGCCCAAATTTTGCCGGCCATAAATGTTTTAAACTGAGTGTCACACACTAATCATCTACTAAACTCAAAGCACCTGCACAGGTTTCCCTAGGTGTCATTAAATTGCTTCAGTTTGGTTCAATTGTCTCAGTTGGGTTCAATATGGGGAAGACTGCAGACTTGACAACTGGCCAGAAGACCATCATTGATATCCTCCATAGGATGGGTAAGCCACAAAAGTTCATAGCTAAGGAGGCTGGCTGTTCACAGAGTGCTGTGCCCAAGGATATCTGAGGAAAGTCTAGTGGAAGGACAAAATATGTCAAGAGAAGATGCACCAGCAAAAGAGATGACCGTGGGCTTCAGCGGATTATCAAACAGAGACAATTCAAGAATCTAGCAGAGATCCAGAAAGAGTGGAATGAGGCGCAACCGGGAGCTGGGTTACAACTGTCGGGTTCCTCTGGTCATGCCACTTCTGAGCCTGAGCCAACGTAGGAAGTGTCTCAACTGGGACTGTACTGTTGGTCCTCTTTTCCGATGAAAGTAAAGTGTGCCTTTCTTTCGGGAATCAAGGTCCAAGGGTTTGGAGGAAGACTGGTGAAGAATAGAATTGCTTGAGCTCCAGTGTGAAATAGTTGCTTGAGCAACGTTGCTTGAGCTTCAGTGTGAAATATCCACAGTCAGTCATGATTTGGGGTGCAATGTCCAGTGCAGGTGTTGATAAACTCTGCTTTCTTAAATTCAAAGTTACCGCAACAGCCTACCAGAATGTTTTAAAGGACTTCATGATTATTTCTGCAGATGATCTGTATGGAGATGCAGATTTCATCTTCCAGCACCAAAACCTAGTTTGATGCCCATGCCATCACGGTGCTTGACTGACTGGCCAGCCAACTCGCCGGATCTAAACCCCATTGAGAATCTATGGGGTATTATCAAGAGGAAAATGAGGAGCACCAGACCCAAAAACAAAGAAGAACTGACAGCAAGGTTCAAGGAAATCTGGGCTTCCATGACTGTCCAGGCAATACCACAGACTGATTGCCTCAATGGCACGGCGTATCCAGGCAGTGATTAAAGGAAAGGGATTACCAACCAAGTACTGAAGCTTAACATAGCTTTGAAAGTACCATATTTTGATTGATTTAATGTGACCCTATTTATTTTTCTAAAAAAATTGAAACGTAAATGGTGATTTCTTCACAGTATTCAAATTTTTTGAATTCCTGATTTTGTGGGTTTTATGAGCTGGAAGCCCAAATTATGTAAAAATAAACAAATAAATACTTGAAATTGTTTAAATTGTGGGCCCTGAATCTATACTCTATGAAAGTTTAACTTTTTTAATGGAATTATGGAAAAAAATAAACTTTGCCATGATATTCAAATTTTGGGGAAAAGGTCTAGACATGTACGCTAAAAAGTGCAATAACCTCTCCCATAATCATATGGCACTTTTCCATTAAAATTAGATTTTCCATTCCTCAAAATTAGAAAGTTGCTCCTCAAATGAGGAAATGATCAGCAAAACTGCTCCTCAAAGAAGAAAAAGTATTTCAAGCCTTGCTGAGTTTTCTTTTAGCATGATTTCGATGTCTTTGGTGTGACACTGATTTTTTAAATTGTTTTTAGTGCAACATGAGCATGACTGAAATGTTTTAATGCATGTTTTTTTTTTGCAAGATGTAGATGTTTTAGCCTATGAAAATTAAACAATTATACAAATTAAATGACATTTGCGATTTCTAGTGTCAACATCTTGTTGATCTGTAAGAAGGAATGGAGACAATTTTAATAACATCCAGACATGGTTCGTGGTAAACTTATTTCATTGGTTGCCACCATTTCTCAATACTGCCACCCCTTGTTTCCTATTTTATTGCAATTTTTGTTACATTAGCAAGATATCAGATGCTGACTGCAAGTTATATTATTGCTGATTCCCATGATTTTTTATTTTTTTTTACTCACAGAGATATTCATCTGTTCATTGTGCTGATTTGAGCTTTGATGGCTTCTCCTAGCATCTTTAACTTGCAAACAGTCCTCAGTATGGCAGCCTGAAGCTGTACTGACAAACTATACTGCGGAGTGTGGACATTATTAAAACATCAAAGAGGCCGGGGGCATGTTTGTGAACATCAACTTTCTACTGTGGACTCGTGCATTGATCTGATGATTGAATTTATTCATAATTTAACGAGTGAACATCGGCCAACTAAGCCTTTAGATCGAAGAACCGTAATCCTTGAAGTGATTCTCATAATTTTTTTCCCAGGGAACTGAACGTTTGTTTTTTTTTCCACATTACAAATAACAGGGGTTACCTTAGCTATGTGAGAGGCTCTTGCAATCAATGCCAAAGCCATTTTGTCTAATATAAAAGTAGTTTTTTGGCACCATTTTGTGGCATCTTGTTTTCAAATAACTAAGTTGAAGTTTGGGGAGAAGTTTTTCCAATTCCCACGCAAATATAATCGTGCATTGGTACCATCTTGGTGCCATGGAACGATGTTGAAGTGAGTTTCATTTAGACCAGGGGTCTGAAACTGGCGGTCCGCAAATGGCCGGTATTTTGTGGCCCCCACCTTAATATGAAGGTTTAATGTTAGTGTGGCCCTCGAGTTTTATATGAATGGCACTTTTACAGTGTTGTGTCCGGAGCTGACGAACCTAACAATCACGGTGGGGTATATGGCTCTCGGGCGCGTGACATCGACCGGGCTTGATGCAAGCAGAGAAACATTTTTCAAGGAGTGTAAGTTACAGCAGTGTTGCCATGGAGATTTTTCTTCTGTGCCTGGATAGGCAAACGCGGACATTCGTCCCAGTGCGCTGTGTTCACAACACAGCCAAAAAAAAGTGTTTTAAGTTGCTGCCCAGCGTGACATTATCTGACGTATATGGGTTATGTCTCTCTCTGAATAAATCAAAGTGATGCGTGCGCGGCGAGATAAAAGAAGGTTAGGGAACTCGTTGGTGTGGTCTGCGGTCTGAGTCCGGTCAGATATGTGTGGGTGTGGGCTGCAGTCAAGCTGAGCGCGCCGCGAGTCGTGAGTCGTGGCCACCCATCCACTCCCATGCTAAATGGAAAAAAGAAAAGGCGCTTGAATGGCATGTCAGTGGATGGGTGTTGCGTGCCCTCGTGTGGATCTGGTCTGGTCAGTGTCCGTGTTTATCTTATTTTGTGTTAAAAAATAAAAAAGATGTTTGAGAAGATTGATTTTTTTTTTCTTTTCTAATTTAAATTGCGCGCGCGTGCATGTGGGCTGAGGCTGCGGCCCATCCTCAGCCAGACTCTGCCTCCAGCGGCCCCAAGGTAAATTGAGTTTGAGACCCCTGATTTAGACCAAAGTAGTGCTTTAGTGCTGTCTTTTAGCATCTTGATGCCAAGGAACTAAGTTAAAGTGAGGGAAGGAGCTTCTCCAAAGCACAGGCTAATTTAAAAGTAGTGACTTGGCACCATTTTGTGGCATCTTACTGCCAAGGAACTTTGTTGAAGTGAGGGGGGGAGCTTCTCCAAAGGCCTTGCTAATATAAAAGTAGTGCTTTAGCATCATCTTTAGCATCTTGATATGCCAAACCTATGAGGTGGGATGGATTATCTCGACAAAGGAGAAATGCTCACTAACACAGATTTAGACAGATTTGTGAACAATATTTGAGGGAAATGGCCTTTTGTGTATGTAGAAAAAGTTTTAGATCTTGGAGTCCAGCTCACGAAAAATGGGAGCAAAAACAAAAATGTTGCGTTTATATTTTTGTTCAGTATAGTTTGACATTGTGGCATAGAGTGACCAACTTTGAAGAGCAAAATAAATAGCAGGCAAATAGGTGTCGAGAGACAATTAAATACTGTAATATGTTATAACACTAGCCAACCACACAGGGACCGAAAACCAGAAAAGAATTACTACGTCACCGGTAGTATCCTTCATCACTTGAGAAAATTCTATTGAATTATATAAATTTAATATTAAAATAAGATAATGTTTGTTAGTCCCACAATGGGGAAATTTGCATTGTTTCAGCAGCAATAGTGGATACAGGAAATACAAAAGTAGCGTGCAAGAGTAGACATTTGGCTGCAAATGCGTCCTCCATTACAAGGTTGATGCAATAAATACATGAAAATAACAAATATTCAAGCCATGATTGATTAACAATCACGATTATAGAGTAATGATTATATTGTGCAATTGAACAGTAAGCATTTTTATTTATGCTATTAGATAATATTCTGCAATAACTGTCCCACGGTTAAGTTTCTTGACATAATTTTAAAAATAGGGAAATTCAGACGAATTGTTCTGGAAGTGAAATTCTATTGGTTGTTTCGGTTTTCAGCCCTGCGTTCCTCAATTTTGTATTTCGGTATCAGTCAAGAATTTTCATTTCGGTACATAACTAACAACACTCTCAATCAATCATACTTTATTATGTACATAGCTCTTTTTATGCATAGAATGTTGCATAAAGTGCTTTACACAAAAAAAAACAAGCAAACTACCACAATTCGGATAGTTTCCGCAGGATGTTTTTAACATGACTTTGTTTAGTGTGACACGTTTTTTTTTCTTGGCATGACTCATGATTTTAGCATGATATGTCTTTTCATGTCTCAGTTTTTTTTCTGTGATTTCTTCATCAGAGCTCCCATTCATTGATTAGATACACCATCTAATGAAGTGTCCAGTGAGTGTTTTGCATAGCCTTCTGATGAGCTTGCGTGAATCTCAGTAGCGTCATGTGGTTGTTTTCAGGGCGAGCTTCGTCCTGAGCAAACCTCTGAAGATGAACATGGTGAAGAGGATCATGGGGCGGCCGCGTCAGGAGGAGTGCAGCCCCCAGGACAACGCCCTGGGCCTGATGCACCTGCGCCGACTCTTCTCCGAACTCTGCCACCCTCCCAGACACATGACGCAGAAGGAGCAGGAGGAGAAGCTCTACATGATGCTGCCCGTCTTCAACAGGGTACGTAAAGTGGCGGGCGGACAATACTGCTTCAACGATTAATCGAATAACTCGAATAATTAGATTTCCCAAAAAACATTCATACATGATGGGCACAACTGACGCCCAGACTGGCTAATTGTTAGCCAGTTAACAGTCAGCCGCTAACCTGAGCTCACAACAGCCAATTGTACATTCATGGTGTGGGGCTGTAATTTCAGAAAAATACCTGCACCTCACGTGCATAATTTTTATTGTTATTATGTCGACTTTACATCGATCTGATCGGCTTGATCGGTATCAGCCGATAATTCGCATTTTATGCTGATTGTCTTTGATGTCATAATTTGCCGATCTGATCGCTCCGCAAAAGACATTTACCTCACGTCGCTGTCATATACAGTATATTTGAATCCAAAAGCTAGTTTATTTTTAGTCCTGTTGTGTGTCTTTTGAAGTAATTTACAATCACTGGGCTTTGTCAAATCAAACGGGACCGGATACACTCGTTACCACGGCCACGACAACAACAATGGATCGCGTGTGTATTGTGTTGGCCAAAAAAGAACAAAATGGGGAAAAACGTGTGGTGGTGGTGGTCACTGGTGCTGAGGAGAAGACGTTCTTTCAAGGATTGCTTGAGGTATGTTCACATAATTTTCATATGATAAGGCTCACAAGCAACCAACAAAACATTATGTACCCTAGCGAGCTGGTGTTAGCACTATCGGTTGTACGTAAATATGCAGGTGTTCTGTTGAATCATGCTGTAACGTTTTAGTGTGTGTGAAGTAATTTAATTACAAAAAAGTAATTTAATTACAGTAAGTTAGCACCCATTATATCTATCATGTTGTAATGTTGGTTTGACCTAACTGATTAGAATACATGACCTGACTAGAAAATATTTTTGAAGATGGAGTACACAAGTATATACAGTTAATGAACAAGTAATTTAAATAATCTTCATTTCATAGCGTTTCTCTTAGTTGTACTGCGTCTGGGATTGTAGTACTGCATGTTAATTATTTTGTCCAATCAGATTTCAGCCCTTGTGTTGCCATATCAATCTAATCAGTCCAGGGCCGGGACTATCAGTAGCGCTGGCCCATGTAGCGTCAATTACTGTATATTAGCAGAGGGACCATTTCTTTCACCCATTAGATTTCAAACTCCTCCTCACAGGGTCAGACAGCTGGCCCACGATGTCAGTATTTTTCCATCCAATAATTGGTTGGTCAGAGCAAAGCTGTCCAACCATCAAAACACGTCTGTAGCGATCTGCAAACATTAATACGTTTAATAATTTGCATCTCTGGTGAGTATGAAGTAATGTTTTTAATTTTTTAAATGCTTTTGTCCCTTTTATTATACAAATATTTGTCTTGAACAGATCCATATTTCGTACGCATCACAGTTGCGCACTGTTATAAAACATTTTCGTAAAGTATTAATGGTTTCTGTGTTTTTTGTTTTGTTTTGTTTTAACGTGTGTCTGCTGTCAGGTGTTCGGGAACGCGGCGCCCAGCAGCATGACGGAGAAGTTCTCGGACCTGCTGCAGTTCACAACACAGGTGTCCCGCCTCATGGTGACCGAGATCAGACGCAGGGCCTCCAATAAATCCACCGGTCAGTGAGACGTGGGGTACACCTTAGACTGGTCGCCACCCAATCGCAGGGCACATACTGTATAGACATTAGACAAACAATCATTCACACTCACCTTTAACCCTATGGACAATTTAGATTGTTCAGTGAAGCTAACATGCATGTTTTTGGAATGCAATATATATGTTGGAGAGACTAGGGTTGGACTGTATAGGTGATTGGCTCAATATAAGTATGCTCCGTTCGCCCATAATACACCAATTGGAGTTAAAAATGACACCCACTGCCTACATGTAATCTTGTTTTATTTGAACTTAACTGCTAAATCCAGGAGCTAAAACTCTCCTGTTTTTCATGTCACATTTTCAGGATGATTTATAGCTGCCTAAACACCCCCTTTCCTCCAGTGAGATGTCCTCCTCCATGTATTAAAATTTACGTGTGTGTGTGGACAGAGGCGGCCAGCCGTGCCATCGTTCAATTCTTGGAGGTGAACCAGAGTGAGGAGGCCAGTCGCGGCTGGATGCTCCTCACCACCATCAACCTGTTGGCCTCCTCGGGGCAGGTCAGTGCAACCTTCTACCATGCTTAAATGAGTATTGCAAAATATCTGTGAGAGAAGTCACTTGGTTGTTGAAGGTGGCCTGCAAAAGATTACTAAAGTAGCTTAGGTCAGCTGCTAATCATGTCACCACCATGTGTTTATGTGTATGGTGGAGTGATACCGCGCCTGGTTTTACAGCTGGGTCAATGTTTGAAAGAAGAACAACAATCTTTTACTCTGTCTGTTTGTTTGTGTGTGTGTGTGTGTGTGTGTGTGTGTGTATGTGTCCAACTGTGTCTGCTTGGGTCTGTGTGTCCGACCCATTTAGTGTGTGTGTGTTTGTGTGTGTCAAACCGATTTTGTGTATGTGTCCCTGACCAAGACTGCGTGTGTTTTTGTGTGTCTGACTGAGTTTTTGTGTGTCTGACTGAGAGTGTGTTTCCCCCCGACCAAGAGTGTATGTGTTTGTGAGTATGTCTGATGGAGCGAGTGTATCTTTTGGATGTGTTCATGTGTGCCAATTGCACGTGTGTCAGCATGACAAACAGCATTTGGCCTACATTCAGGCTGATTTCACCGCCGCCTTCCTTCCTCTTAGTCCTCACTCATACACTAAGCAATATTTTATTCTTTCATCCAACACACACACACGTTTTTTTTTTCTTTCAGAAAACAGTAGACTGCATGACGACCATGTCTGTGCCATCCACACTGGTCAAATGTCTCTACCTGTTCTTCGACCTCCCGCACATGGCGGAGGCCCCCGTGGGCCCCACCGCGCCCCCTCCAATCCCGCCCCTGCCCACTCCGACATCTCCGCCGCCCTCCCAGGAGAAGACGCTGGGCCCGGGTCACCTCACCGAGCTTCCCCTGGCCGACCGCAGAGCACTGCTACAGAAAGTCTTTGTCCAGGTAAAAGAGCAGAGCACAGACGTCATGCTGTAATAGAGGATCTTTGAAGGTCAGAAATCACTTGAATGGACAATTATGTCACAATCGGATGGAGACTGGACCCAAGAGCAGGCGGAGGCTGAGAGGTTGTGATTAACAGTTTATTGAAAAGGGAAATGTAGGTGGTCCTTGGGATGCACTGGCGGGTTGTTGAGGCAGAGAATGCGTGGCAGGGAGTGACAAGGACGGGTGGCTGGCTCGAGGGCGAGGTGGCAGAGACGAGGGACACGGAGGATACACTGAGGACAAGGAAGGACACGAAGGTTAGAAGGACAACAAGGAATTGAGTAGACTTACTTAGAAAGTGAAAAGCCGTGGTACCGCTGTAGAAGCCGCAATAGTCTGGCAAGAGTTTCCGGGATCTGGCAGGCTTAAATGCAGGTGTTAACGAGGGCTGATTACTGACAGGTACGCAGCCGAGGAAGGTGCCGGGAGGGGAGAGAGAGAGAGCGAGAGGGTGCAAAGCTCCACCCAGGCTCCAACAATGGAACTGCAGGGCAGCTCATGACAAATTAAAGCATTCACACTTCTGAATTAGGGTTTCGAGCCAAGGTTAGGGTTTCAAATGAGGGTTAGAAGTCAACCTTATTGTTTCAAATCAGGGTTTCCAGCCTGGCTTAAGGTTTCAAGCCAAGGTTTGCGTTCATATTAGAGTTTCAAGCAGTGGAGTTTCAAAATTGCGTTCCAGTGTTGAATTTGGATTTTAAACCAGGTTTTGGGGTTAAAATTAGGGTTTCAAACCTGAATGAGGGTTTCAATAATGTTTTAAATTTGGGTTTGAACTCAAAAGGTAGGCTTTCAAATATTGATTCAAGCAGAGGTTAGGATTTCAAATTAGGATTTCAAGACAAGATTAGGTTTTCAAGTTAGGGTTTCAAACAAGGGTGAGATTTTCAAAGCAAGGGTTAGGATTTCAAACTAGAGTTTAAAGTCGTAGTTAAGGTTTCAAATAGGGATGTCCCAATCCAACTTTTTCACTTTCAGTCCGATAGCGATATTGCAGCCTTGAGTTTTGGCCGATCCTGATATTGGTCTGATCCAATTTCAGCAATAATCATACACAATTTACCTATTTTGTGATATGGAATGTTAGAAAATGCGTGATCAAGTGATATTACTCAGAGAACAATAATCAGTAACAGTAGGTATGAAAAAAAACTGACCGATGTATTATTAACCAATGGGTCACATAAAATAACTGCTGTGCACATCTTGACCTCTGAGCGACAGTGTGTTGCACGCAATGAGATACACACTTGCAGTGACAAAGAAAGTAGAAGTCACGGTCGAATATTGTTATTATAACTCGTTTTTCACAGATTTTGAAGAATATATGTATGCCAGAGAGTATTGTTATATTGCCTGTTTGTATGTTTTATACAGCGTTTGTGTACCAGTAATTATTTTGAGAGCTATAAGTGCCGCAAGTTCGATACTAATTTTCGTTAGCTTGTCGATGGTGTTTTTCATTCATTGTGTTTTGCGATTTTTGTCAACAAAAATGAAGAAAGAAACTAAGTCTATGACAAATTTTAACATTAACTAGGTATAATTATTTTGTCATGACTGTTTACTTTTACAGTGAACTTTAACTGGAGTGTCAATAAACGACTTTAAGCAAGCGTCATTCACGCTTACTCCTTGCTATTATGGTAGCACATTAGCACTGTTGTGATCCCGTGGGCTCTGCATGCCATCCGGGCACTACTGTATAGAAGTGCTGGAGCGGACCGTGGAATGGACCGCTTGTGATAAGAGTGGTAAAATATGGGATTTTAGATTCAGTCAGATCTGATCTTGGTTTTTTTTTTGTTTTTTTTTTGCTGACATTGGCTTGATTTCCAATCTCTAAGATCGGATCGGCACACCCCTAATTTAAAATTCAGGTTTCAAGCCTAGGTTAGGATTTCAAACAAGGGTTAGGGTTTCAAACTATAGTTATACTATACTGGCTATACTTGCCACTGTTAGGGTTTGCACATTTTGGTTTTAAGCATGATTTCCTATTGTTGCAGATCCTGGTGAAGTTGTGCACGTTCGTGTCGCCCGCTGAGGAGTTGGCCCAGAAGGACGATCTCCACCTTCTGTTCAGTGCCATCACATCCTGGTGTCCGCCTCACAACCTGCCCTGGAGGAGGAGCGCGGGAGATGTGCTCACCACCATCTCGCGACACGGACTCAGCGTCAATGTGGTCAAATACATACATGGTACGTTCTACCAGGGCTCAAGTCCGTTTAGGCAGAGAACTAGCTGGGTCTGAAATAAGTTAATTAAAACACTTAATTTAAAGTTAATTTCTCTCTACCAGAATGTCAATTCTGTTCAGAACATCCCGCAAACTTAACTCTGTCTTGACTTAGAATTAACATATTAGCATGCTTCCTGTTTGACTTGTTCAGCTGTCACGATCAGATAGAGACTGGACCCAAGAGCAGACGGAGGCTGAGAGATTGTGATGAACAATTTATTGAAAAGGGAAATGGGAATGGTCCTTGAGATACACTGGTGGGTTGTTGAGGCAGAGAATGCGCGGCAGGTAGTGACAAGGACTGGTGGCCGGCTTGGCAGCGAGGTGGCAGAAATCCACTTGGCGAGAGACACGGAGGAAAAACTGAGGACGAGGAAAAAACACAGAGGTCAGAATGATGACAAGGACTTGCGTAGCTTACTAGGAGACTGGGGAGCCGTTGTACGACTGGAGAAGCTGCATTACTCTGGCGAGGATTTCTGGGACCAGGCAGGCTTAAATGCAGGTGGCAACAAGGGCTGATTGGTGACAGGAGCGTGGCCGAGGAAGGTGCTGGAAGGAGAGAGGGGAGGGGAGAGAGAGAGGGCGACATGTCATGACATAAGCAGCCCTTTTAATGATAATACTAGTCCGGTACGACTTACTGTATTTTCACGACCATAAGGCGCACCGTATTAAAAGGCGCAGTCTCACTTACGGGGTCTATTTTTGTATTTAACACATACATAAGGCGCACCGTATTATTGGGCGCAGGCATGGTAAAACATACGCTAGCATACATGCTAGCGTATGTTTTTAGAAAGGCAGCGGGAACAAAACTGAGTTCGATTGTACTTTCTAAGTATTTAACAATGTACTCACGTTATTTTTTGATCAATCCTCATCCACAAATCCATTAAAGTCCTCATCTTCTGTATCCGAAATGAACAGCTGGGCAAGTTCTCCATCAAACACGGCAGGTTCCCTCTCGTCATTGTCGGAGTCAGTCTCGTTGCCGGGGGGCTGTTCAGCAATGATGCCGGCTTGCGCGAAAGCTCGGACAACAGTCAAAGCAGATACCTTAGCCCAGGCATCCACAATCCATTCACATATGGTGGCGTAACTCGCCCGGCGCGTCGTCTTCTTGACTTGGCAAAGCTCATATTGCTGCTTCCTCCACCTGCGAACCATGGATTCGTTGATCTTGAATTCTCTCGCGGCTGCTGGATTCCCATGTTCCTCCGCGTAACTGATAGCTTGCAGTTTAAACTGTGCTTTGTAAGAGTGTCTCTTCGTAGGTGCCATTTTCGGGGGTCCTTAGCCAAACCAATGTTATTTTGCACATTGCACATACCGGCGCTATATACCTACTGGGGGCGTGTCTTTAGCGTCCTCTTTCATGCGCACCCTTCCCCCTTTAACGTCCGCCTTTCCTCTATATAAGCAGCGTGTCGGCAGGAAATGCTCCCAGTCAGTCAAGCGGAGCGCTCATCAAAGTCACACAACAACATTTACAGATTTTGGAACACGGTGCACACATAAGGCACATAAGGCAGCGTTATAAGGTGCCCCGTCCATTTTGGAGAGAATTTAAGTGCACCTTATGGTCGTGAAAATACGGTAATTGCTCCTTCTGTTGCTGCCAAGTAGAGAATGCTATTCTGAACGTTCCATAAACTCCCTTGACTCAGCATAGTCACCTTAGCAATGCTTTCTGGCAGCATACAAAGTAGTTGGTCCTGAATTAATTGCACCCATGGTAGGTTGTGTCAAGTAGCCACTTCCATTCTGCTTACAATAGCTTGCCTTGTCCTACAAATACTTTTGACTCAGCACATTACCATGGTTTTAGAACTGTTGTATTTATTTTGCAGTCTGTTTAGGGATTACATTTGTTGGGTCTGATTGAATTGGGCCCTCTGCAATTTGCTGCCATTCCATTTTGCGTGCAATTACTCACAACATAAATGGCAAACTTCACTATCTTGACTCAGCATTAATATTGAACTTCCTATATAATTTCTTCTGTAGCCTGTTTAAGCAGCAAACTAGTGGAGTCTGGCTTCTGTTGCTGTCAAGTAGTGAATACCAACCTGCTCGTAATAGCTCAAAACATAAACCACTTACTTGCTAACTTAACTCTTGCTTGACATAAAACTTCCAGTTCCATTTTTTTTCTGCAGCCCATTTAGCAACTAAACTAGTTGGATCTGACTTAATATTTCCCTTTGTTGCTGACAAAAAGTGTATTCCATTCAGATCATACCCCAAACTAAAGTCTCTGCCGACTCAGCATTAGCACATTAGCCTCGTACTTCGTTTGATTTCTTCTGCAGCCCATTTAAGCAGCAAACCTGTATCAATTGCTCCCTCTTTGTCCACAGAGAAGAAATGCCTGTCCACGTGCGTGCAGAACATGCAGCAGTCTGACGATCTTTCCCCGCTGGAGATTGTGGAGATGTTCGCCGGCCTGTCCTGTTTCCTGAAGGACTCCAGCGATGTGTCGCAGACGCTGCTGGATGACTTTCGCATGTGCCAGGGATACAACTTCCTGTGTAACCTCATGCTCAGGTACGGTAGTGTCCTTTAATGTCCTTTAAATCCAGTGTCTTTTACACACAAGATTGGTTAGCGCTTCGGTATTACTGGCCCAAAACCACGCCATCCATGCAGTGACAACATGAACTGGTGCCCGTAGACAGGTTTATTGATGTTCCGCTGAGCTCTTTGTTACAGATTCCACTGGGTTTGATGCAGTGTTTAGTCCTAATTTGGCACAACTATTGGGAGCCAAAGCAGATGCCATCTTCAGTCCAACACAGCTGCTGTTAAATTTGTGATTGGATGAGTGACACAACAGGCTTCTTCCTTCCGCCACAGAAGTTTGGTTGCACGGACAACTAGTTTATTTATTTTTTGGCATGTTTACGGTCGACAGTAACCTTTCATTGTCTCAATTAAAGAGACGTTGCCATACAATAACTATCATACATACTGTCAACAGTATTTTGCCAGAGAAAAAAAACTTTTTGCCCCAAAAAAATCGCAAAAAGTTTTTCTGCTAATAATGGAAGTGAGGTTAAAAAAAAAAATCTGCGAGTTGATGAATTTGCGAATGCTGATCTGCAAATATGCAGGGGTCCACTTGTATATAATTAATGTAACATCTATGCTAATTTCTGTTAGCCCTTATATGGAATTTCATATTATTTATGTTCTCTGTCAGTTGACTGTCTGTTGTCGTACTAGAGCGGCTCCAACTACCGGAGACAAATTCCTCGTGTGTTTTTGGACATACTTGGCAAATAAAGATGATTCTGATTCTGATTTGTCAGCATTAAATTAGCAGACTTGATGTGACTTGACTTGAAATTATGTGGTTTTCTATTGTTAAAATATTGTTGCTGTCGGATGGAATCCTTGCATCTCCAAAATCACTACTTAGAGCAATTAGTGATGCAATACAAAAAATGATGAGCTGACCAGGGTGGAAATGAATATGCATGCAAATTTTACTTCGTGATTGACGTGGTTAACAAAACAGGCTCACTAAAATGTATCCAACCTGTTTTCACACATTATTGTCTAAAAAAGACCCATCGACTTTTAATCTTTATGCAACATAATGCCGCACAGCTCCCGCAGAGTGAGGGAAGACGCAGATTTTTACAACCCCTCTCAGACAGTTGAGCGTTCAAGAGCATTAACGTATTTGTTTGAAAGCTATTTTCAACACTTAAAATTGGGTAATGCGTGAAAATAACAGACGACATGGGGACACATCAATATCATTGATTTGTAAAAATATATGAAATCGACCATATTTGGACATGTGAGGTTTGCACTCGTCAGCGATGATATACAATGTTTAAGGGCCATTTTTTTCAGTTAGCGTCTAAGTCTGTTATTTACGCACCTGGCTTGCACATCTTCAAAGTACGTGCAATCTCCCCGAATCACTTCTGACACTCGCACTGTGCGTAAGTGGTTCATTTGTGTGCAACCCAAGAGGCGTGACAAATTGAAGTCTTGAGTTTTCTTGAGACGTGAATGCCATAGGAATCCATTTTCAAAATATATCACACTTTGAAAATAACTTTCTTAGCTGATACATAAGTTAATCGTCACCACTTACCTACCACTCCGAAACACTTCGTAAGAGATTATTTTTAAATTATTTTTTTTTAACCCAGATGAAATAAATGCGTTATACGATAGTCTCCCCTTTTCTTGACAGCGAGAAAGTTTTTGTACAAAGGTGTCCAAAGGGTAGTAATTTTTTTGGGGTTAAGGTTGTGTTGTTCTGGGGTAACAGGCTGGAGCAGGCCAAGGAGGACGAATCGAGGGATGCTCTAAAGGATCTTGTCAACCTGGTGACGTGTCTCACCACCTACGGCGTGACGGAGCTCAAACCCGCCGGCCTGACCACTGGAGCGCCGTTCTTGCTGCCTGGATTTGTCCTCCCGCAGCCTTCGGGCAAAGGTACAACTCTCTTACAAGACTAGTCATTTGAATTCATCAAAAATCAACATGGTTTCAAGCCAAGGTTAAGGATTCAAATTAGAGTTTCAACCAAGTGTTAGGGTTTTAAATTATGGTTTGAAGCCCAGGCTAGGTTTTTAGCCAATGATTAGTGTTTGAAGCCAAAGTTAGGGTTTTAAATTATGGTTTCAAACCAGCATTAGTGTTTGAAGCAATGATTGGGGTTTTAAATTAGACTTTGAAGCCAAGGGTAGGGTTTCGAACAAAGGTTAGGGTTTTAAACAATGACTAAGGTTTGAATAGTTTTCAAAGAAGGGTTTCAAATTAGGGTTTCAAAGCGGGATTGGGGTTTCAAACAAGGGGTAGGGTTTCAAAAAAGGTTTGAAGCTTTGGTTAGGGTTTCAGAAAAGGTTAGAGTTTTAAATTAGGGTTTGAAGCCTGGGTTCAGGTTTCAAATGAGAGTTTCAAGCTTGGACCAGGGTTTGTGTTAGGTTAAGTTTTAGGGTTTCAAACTAGGGTTAGGGTGTCATATTAGGGTTTCAAATTTGAGTCAGGGTTTCAAATTAGGATTTGAAGTTAAGATTAGGGTTTCAAATTAAGGATTTCAAACAAGGGTCATAGTTTCAAATTACTGCTTGAAGTTAAGGCTAGGGTTAAAATTAGGGATTCAAACAAGGTTGAGGGTTTCAAATTAGGGTTTGAAGCTAAGGTTAGGGTTTCCAATTAGGGTTTAAAGTTTGGATTAGCGTTTCACACAAAGGTTAGCGTTTCAAATTACTGTAAGGTTTCAAAACAGATGGGGTTTAAAATAAGAGTTAGGGTTTTGAATTAGGATATGAATCTAAGGTTATGCGTTCACATCTGTCTCGCAGTCCAGCGTTGTGAGTTTTGTCCTGACTGTAAATGTTGTTTGCTGTTGTCCAGGTCAGACGGTGCGCAACATTCAGGCCTTCTCAGTGCTGCAGAACGCCTTTCTGCAGGCCAAGAGCAGTCGGCTGGCGTGCACACTGCTGGACGCGGTGGGCAACATATACGCCGCCGACCCGGCTAACTACTTCATCCTGGAGTCTCAGCACACGCTGTCTCAGTTCGCCGAACGCATTGCCCGCCTGCCCGAGGAGGCGCAGGTCAAATACTTTCAGCTACTGGATTTCGTCGTCTTTAGCCTCAACTATGTGCCGTGCAAGGAGCTGTTCAGCGTCAGCGTGCTGCTCAAGGCCAGCGCCTCGCATGCTTGCAGCGTGACGGCCGTGCACGCCCTGCTGAAGATGGCCCGGCACGACCCGGTCTTCGGGGACGTGCTGAGGGAGGTGGGCCTGCTGGAGGTGCTCGTCAACCTGCTGCACAAGTACGCTGCGCTCCTCAAGGACCCCGCCGCTCAGCAGCAACACGACAATGACCAGGGTAAATCAGCAGAGGCGTCAGCCATGTAGCTTTGTGTTTGGAACATTTTTTCGAGAAAATAGAAATAAAAGTCGTTTTGTGAGATTTTTTATTTTTTTTTTAAGATGGCATCTTTTGAGAAAAAAAATTAATAATAAAAAATCATGATTAAAAAATGAGAAAATAATCCTAATCTTGTGATCAAAAAGTAGTACTCACAAAAGAAAAAAATTGTCATTTTAAAAGGTAAAAGAAAAGTGATATCACAAGAACAAAGTTAGTAATCTTAAGTGAAGAAGTTGCAATCTTTAGCATTTTTTGCTATCCATCCATCCATCCATTTTCTGAGCCGCTTCTCCTCACTAGGGTCGCGGGCGTGCTGGAGCCTATCCCAGCTGTCATCGGGCAGGAGGCGGGGTACACCCTGAACTGGTTGCCAGCCAATCGCAGGGCACATAGAAACAAACAACCATTCACACTCACAGTCATGCCTACAGGCAATTTAGAGTCTCCAATTAATGCATGTTTTTAGGATGTGGGAGGAAACCGGAGTGCCCGGAGAAAACCCACGCAGGCACGGGGAGAACTTGCAAACTCCACACAGGTGGGGACGGGGATTGAACCCAGCACCTCAGAACTGTGAGGCTGACGCTCTAACCAGTCGGCCACCGTGCCGCCATTTTTTGCTAAATATTGCTAAAAATCGTGTATATATATATATAAAACATGATTTTATTCAGAATTTTGCAGTAATTATATATAATGTGTACCACTGTTTTATAATTATTTATAACCTTGCAGTTATGCATATTTCTGAAAATCTTTAGTGAGTTACACAATTTCAATTCACAATCAAAATTGGTACACAGGTTAACTTCTTGAACTGAGATACTGTACATCTCTGTTTCACATTTGTTTTTGTTTTCATAAACAGATGTTTCTCTCAGTTCACAATGACTGACTCTGCATTGGAATAGCCTCTGAACACTGCTTCCTCTGCTTCAATATCTTTCCAATTTTCTTATCAGTATGAGTATGATCAATTGTGTCAAATGCCTTTCTAAGGTCTATGAAGAGAGACCCCAACAGTATATTCCTTGTTATCTAAGGCTTTTTTCTGTTACCCCATCGCTTTGCAAAGGATCTGCAATGTCCTTTAAGAAATTAAGGCCGACATTTACAAAGTAGTCATTAAATTCATTAGCTGTTTCTTTAGATATGGTTAAAATTGATTAAATATTTTTTATAAAATGGTTAGTGTAATCGGATTTTCCACTACCCTTTTTAATACTAATATTGAGCACTTTCCATGTGTATTATTTTTGTGCTTTTCCAATTATTGTAATAATACTTCCTGGTAAGTCTCATTATATTTGGCAGTTTTTTATTTTACTTCTAATATTTCATTTTTGTGTCTTTTGTTCTCATTTTTACAAACTTTTTATGGATGTGATTCTTTTTTTTTTTACAGCCACTTTCACACCACCTAGTCATCTACGACTTGTTTTCAAATTTCTCCAATGTGTTCTTATTGGGCAATGTAAATCATAAAGAGTATAAAAAATTTCTGATGATTCATTGGGATAATATTTGGAGTATACCTCTGTATACTGTAATAATGCAATAAGAGAAAACAGTATTTTTTTTCTCAATACCTCTGGAAAAATGACTAGTTTTCTCCCCGCCCAAAAAACCTTTTTATGTAAATTTTTAAGTTCACTCTATCTTCTAAGAAAGAAATTATTCGAATAAAACAAAAACTCTTGGTCACATTTTTTCTTTAAAAAAAAAAGTAATTTAAACTTTTCTATGTAAATTTTTAAGTTCGCTCTCTATCTTCTAAGAAAGAAATTATTCGAATAAAACAAAAACTCTTGGTCACATTTTTTCTTTAAAAAAAAAAGTAATTTTTTCATAAAGAAGTTGTAATCACACAAAAAAAGAATCAAAACAACATTGAAACCACAAGTTGAGCCTTACAGTTCATCATTTATATATTTCTCCCTGATTTAGACATCGTATTTCCACAAATAATTTGATAGTTTGCATTTATTTACTCTATTGCAACTGGAGTGAAGCATGTATTAGGGCAGAGACCTTTTTGAACTGGGTTTACACTTCTACATGTGTCACTGAGTTGTGTTGTTTATTTGTGTGTGTACAGCGGAGTGTAAGAACAACACGGTGGCCGAGGAGCCGAAGCAGCTGGCCTGGCTGGTCATGGAGACGCTCACTGTGCTCCTGCAGGGCTCGCACACCATGAACACCAACGCGGGTAACACGCACACACACACTCACAAGCCCCCGCCCCCCCCCACACACACACACACACACACGCGCGCACACACATACACACACACACAAGCCCCCACACATACACACGAGCCCACTCACGCACAAAACGCGAATGAATTGTTGAATAATGTGGTAATCGCAGAAAAAATACCACGGTTTTGGTTATTACGACATCATATTAGGGGTTATTGCCAAATGATTTAGTGATCTGTAAAGACCTCATCAAGACCTGTAATTTGATATGTGATTTGATGCAGTTTGCCGTAATTAGATTTTTGACCTTTTATCTGGTCAACCTTAAACTTTGGCAATCTCCTCAATGTCAAAGTTGATCTGCACCAAAAACGTCAACTTCAAAGCCAGTCAGATAAAAAAAAAAAATTTGTAGGGATTTTTGTTTGCATTTTACATTATTGCTTTTTTATTTTCTTTTTTTAAAATTTGTTTATTTTTAGCTTTTTACCTTGACCTTATTTGAAACTCTAATTTGAAACCCTAACCCTGGATTAAAACCCTACTTTGAAACCTTAATCTTATTTTGAAACCTTAACCCAGACTTGAAACCGTATTTTGAATCCCCAACCATACCTTGAAACCCTACTTTGAAACCCCAACGTTACTTTGACCCCTTGAACCCAAGCTTGAAACCCTACTTTGAATCCCCAAATTTACTTTAAAACAACCCTAGTTTGAAACCCTAATTTGAAACTAACTGGAAACTGTAACCTGAACTAAAATTTGAAACCCTAACCCTAAACCCTACTTTAAACCCCTAATTGGCCTTCCAACCCTACTTTGAAACCCTAAACCTGTCTTTAAATCATACTTTGAAACTGTAATGTTAGGATTACCCCGAACCAGGCTTGAAAAACTACTTTAAATCCCCAAATCTACGTTAAAACCCTAACCCTAATTTGAAACCTTAACCCAGGTTTGAAACTGTACTTTTATTTCCCAACCCTATTTAAAACCCTAACCCTGGTTTGAAACAGTAGATTGAAACCCTCATTGCAAACCTTAACCTTGGCTTCAAACGGCAATAGACTTAAAAAAGAAAAAACTTTAAACCCCAAATTTCCACCTTTAAATTAAAAAACAAACCCTTTAACTTGATGTATGACTTGATGTGGTTTGGTCAGAATCATCTTTTTGACTGACGTGTGAGTTTGAGTGTTTTTGTGTATTGACATGGGCGGATATGTTCCGGCTTCTTCTCCGTAGCATTGTTCCGGGAGTTTGGGGGTGCGCGGTGCGTGCACAACATCGTGAAGTACCGGCAGTGTCGCGAGCACGCGCTGCTCATCATCCAGCAGCTGGTGCTATCACCCAGCGGCGACGACGACATGGGCACGCTGCTGGGACTCATGCACTCGGCACCACCCACCGAACTACAGCTCAAGACCGACATACTCAGGGTGAGCGCACACATACACGTTGACATCCTTCACTTGAAACCCTGCTTTTAAACGCTCACCCTTGTTTGAAAACCTACCTTGAATCCCTAACTCAGGCCTAAAACCCTAATGTTAAAACCCTAACTCGAATCCCTAACCCTGGCTTGAAATCCTAACTTGAAACACTAACTCCTAGGTTGACTGGGGGGGTTGGCATTGGATACCTGCGGCCTTCTCCGGGTGGCCGATTTTCAGGGCGCCTTGGTGGGGCCGGTGGACCCACCTGGATCCCTCAGTGGGGAGGTGGCCACTGAGCCCGACCCCGCCTCTCGATAGGGTGGGGTGGGGTCCTCAGCCTCCGCAGTGCAGGCACAGCATTACAGGACACTTCTGACGGTTATTGTGCATGAAAATGGTGTCAATTCACTTGCATGTGTCTGCAGACACACACCGCTAGGACTTACTCGCTGGGTGTGGGGCCACTCACTCATTGTGACAAATAACATAACTATGCAAATGTATTGGGTATCCCATCACTTACACGTCCTACAGATGTCTATAATTTACATAGCTACTCCCACCACACTTTAGTTCTCCAGCTGGGTCGACGACCCCTGTCCTCCATGCTTCCCCTCCTGTCCATGTCCTATCCAGTATTATCCTGTCCTTCCTTCACAGGGTGTAGCACTACTTTATCAGAATCATCTTTATTTTGCCAAGTATGTCCAAAAAAACACAAAAGGAATTTGTCTACGGGAGTTGGAGCCGCTCTAGTATGACAACAAACAGTTTTGGGACATAAAGACATTGAGAAAAACAGTCACTGAGCAATAAAGGGTTCCTTGTTATCTGGTAATGCCGGTACGATTAAAAAAACAAACAAAAAAAAAAAAAAGTTTTTTTTTTTTTTTTTTTGGGACAATTGTGCAAAAAGATGCAGAGTCCTCTAGCACTTAGAGCAGTTTGAATGACTAATATAGAAATAGTCCGGTGCAATGACCATTGTGCAAAGGGCGCCGAGACTTCAAGGAGTGTATGCAAGTTTAAAGTGACTAGATAATCTGGGACAATGTTGATTGTGCAAATGTTGCAGATACTCCTCAGTCAGTGTGCAAGTGGTGCAGATGCTACTCTGGCATGAGTTTTTGGGTCAAGCAGAATGGAGAATCTGTATCCCTTTTATGCTGGAACAGTTTTACTGTGTCACAGAGGAGTTTTTAAGCTATCGCTGTGGTTTCTTTGTATTATAATAAATTATAATAATAAGAGAATCAAAGTCGATCAGTTGAACAGAACAACGTTTCTAGAGGGGAGAGAGAAACGAAGACAAAAGACGGGGGTCGGGGGTGTGTGCCTGCGGACAAATGCAAGTGAATTGACACTGTTTCGTATGCACAATGACTGACAGAAGTGTCCTGTAATTGCTGTGCCTTCCCCGTGGAGGCTGAGGACCCCACTCAATCAATCGAGAGGCGGGATCGGGCCCAGGAGTCCACCCGAGAGCAACCAAAGGACGGGACACGTCCCACACTGAGGGACCCAGGGCAGTCCGCCGGCCACTCCGAGGAGCACCGCACCCCAATAACCAGCCCTGCAGCACCAACTCCGGGACTCCCCCGCCACCCCCTCACATTCCAGCCAATTGTATAATGTTACTACGTATAAATGAGTCTCCAAAGCCAAATTTGCGAAGTACTGCAAACAGGAAAGCCCAGTTAACTTTATCGAAAGCTTTCTCTGCGTTAAGTGACATGATTGCATTTAGATTTTTACGCTGTGATATACTTACTAATTTAACAGATGTCTGACATTATTTGTGGAACTTCTACCTTTAATGAAGCCTGTTTGTTTATAGCGGATTATCGACGGGAGTACCTTTTCAAGTCTCGCTGCGAGGGCTTTCGAGATAATCCTGATACCTACATTAATCAGTGATAAGGGCCGATAATTAGCCGGGAGAGTGTGGTCTTTACCTGACTTTAGTAATAATTTAATTGAAACTGTGTTCATATGGCTACTTATTTGACCTTTATCGTTTATCTCCTTGACTGTTCTGAAAAATAGAGGTGCTAGTATTGGCCATAAATGTTTAATGAATTCAACGGGGATTCCGTCCGGGCCAGGTGCTTATTTTATTTAATTCTGTGATGGTTAAAGGAACATCAATGCTGTTTTTAGTTGTGTATTTAATTGAGAAATGTTTAGTTTCAAATTTTTTTGGGTCTGAATTGTTCGAAGATGCGTATAAGCTGCTATAATAATTGTAAAATATTTCATTTATTTCCAGCGGTGACTGTGTACAGCAGATCTTCTAAACGTGTTTTGCGAATTATGACATTAAAGCCAATCAGCATAAAATTCTAGTTATCGTCCGATACCGATCAGGCCTATAAAATCGGTGTAAAGTCTAATCAGAATACAAAGAAACCACAGTGGCATCTTAAAAAGTCCACTGTGACACAGTAAAACTGTTCTGGCATAAAAGGCATGCAGATCTTCCTTTCTGCTTGACCCAACCCTAACACTGGTTTAAAACCTTACTTTGAAAACCTAACCCACGCATGAAACCCATACCTGGTTTGAAACCCTACTTTGAAACCCTATCTTTAAACCCTACTAGCCTAGAATCCCTAACCTAGACTCAAAAACCTACTTTGAAACCCTACCCCAATTTTATATCCTCGCTTAAAACTCTAATCCTGGCTTGAAACCTAATTCAAAACACCAACCCAGCCTTGAGATCGTACTTTGAAATACTGACTTTAGTTTGAAACCCAAACCCAGGCTTGAAAGGGTTCGGAAACCCTACTTTGAAACCCTACCTTAAAACCCTAACTCAGGCTCAAAAACCTACTTTTAAACCCTAACCGTAGTTTGAAACCACAAACCAGAATTGAAACCCTAATTTTACACCCTAATTTGAAACCCCTATCCTGGCTCAAAACCATAATTTGAAACCATAAACAAGCCTTGGGACACTACTTTGAAACGTTAATCCTAATTTAAATCCTAACACAGGCTTGAAACCTTACCTTGAAACGTAGTCCTAGTTTGAAACCCTAACCGAGTCTTGAAACCCTACTTTGAAACCCTAATCCAGCCCTAACTCTAGTTTGAAATCCTAACCCATGCTTGAAACCCTAATTTAAAATCTTACCCCTTTTTTGAAAACTTACTTTAAACCCATGATCCTAGTTTGAAACCCGACCCTGGCTTGATACCGTAAATTGAAACACTAACCCTACTTTGAAACCCTAACCCAGGCTCAAAACCCTACTTTGAAACCCTCAGATAGTCTTGTGACCTTACTTTGAACCACTAACTTTAGTTTGAGACACTAACCAACTTTTACGGCTTCCTTTCACGCAGGCCCTACTTTCAGTGCTGCGTGAGAGCCACCGGACACGTACCGTATTCCGTAAGGTGGGCGGCTTCGTGTACGTGACATCTCTGCTGGTGGCCATGGAGCGCTCCCTGTGCCCGTGCCAGCCACCGCGACCTGGATGGCACGGCACCAATCACCACCACCACCAGAACCACCAGAACCCCAACCAGAACAGAGTGTTTGAGCTACTGCACACCGTCTTCTGCACGCTCACCGCCGCAATGCGATACGAGCCTGCCAACTCACACTTCTTCCGCACAGAGATCCAGTACGAGAAGCTGGCCGACGCAGTCAGGTACTTTTTTACAACTAATGGTGAAATTTGTGGCAATATAGCACACGAATATTGTGTTTGGAGGCATACTGTAGCATTTGTGTACCAAAATACACAAGTTTTGTGTACTGCATGGCAAAATCAAACATTTTCGGGACAATATGTAGTGCTCTAGGGGGCCAACTGTGACACTTAATGCCAAAACGCAATTGTTTGTGCTCCACAATTGGATTTTTTGCCATAATGCAACATTTTGTGCTGAACTTTAGCTTTTCGTGCACAAATATTACCTTTGGCCCCAAATATAAGTTTGTTACAATATTTAGTGTTTTGAGGACAATGTAGCCTTTTGTGCACAAATACAAATGTTTTTGGTCAACAATTGTATTTTTGTGCACTTTGTGAGTAAGTGGCCAAATATAGCATTTTTGTGAATTTATATCGTGTAACCTTGATAAAATGGATATCGGATAAAACGGACCATTGTGACTAGGGTTGGGCATTGAGAATCGAGAACTGATTGGAACTGGGACTAACGTTCCGGTTCTCCCGGAATCGTTCAGATTTATAAATTTCGGTTCCCAGTGGCGAAAACCAACGAAGAAGAACGCGCACAAAGACGTGCATGTGCCCAACGGCGGCAGTGGCGAACAAAAGTGTGTCTTAACTTTGTTAAAATTAATGACCAGTCACCTCAGTGCAACACTTGGAATAAGATTATATTGTGCAAAGGAGGCTTTCATGATAGGTTGCGTCTGACTCGCTCCCTCCTTTAGCCTCGGCCTAAACTGCGCAGAGCTTCAGTGAAGTCAACTCTCAATAATTGGGTGAGTGAAACAATAAAATACGTCTATGCCAACATTGAGACAGCTAACAAGGTAAACGGTTGGTTGCACTTTTGCACTGATGGTTTTTAGCGTTTATTTAGTCTTCAAACCAATGTAAGATCCGATTACAGGAAAAAAGATTAAGATTGAGCTAAAACTTTACCCTAGCAACTTTAAATAACAATGAATTGGAACAAAATTTACATAAACTTCTCACAGTATCACAAACACTAACCTTGTGCCTCATATGTGGGTAAGGAACGGAATCAACGTTTTATAGCATTTGGTTCCATCCATTAAAAAAATAAAAAATCACCGGTGCCGTGTGAAGTTACTTTTCGTGCCAAAATTGCTGAGTTCTGGTGTGTACCCTTCAAAATAAAAGGCTATAAGCTTAAAACAGGAAGTCAAGTTAAATCTTGCACATATAAACCATTTGACGTGATTAAACAGTCCCAAATAACGATTTTAACAAATGCTATATATTTTTAGCTGAAACATTAATTAATAAATATTAAGTCAATTGGGTTAGTTCCACACACATTGCCTTTTAGTTAATATGTTTGATATTGAGATTGGTTATAAAGAACCCAGAGTCAAATGTTAATTTTAGTCTATGCTGCGGGCTGCTAAGAAAATGGATGTTCATAATTTGGACACCCTTTATTTAAACCATGCAAACTTTTTTGACCCAACCTCCTAAAAGAATGAGAATCGAGAATCGTTTGGAAGCGGAATCGAAATAAGGAACCGGAATCGGGTCCGGAATTGCTCAAATTCAAACGATGCCCAATCCTAATAGGGACTGAACAATGTGTCGAAAAATAGTTTCTATTTGTCACTTCAAATGTCGTTGACAAAGTCTGTTTACTGGCGCTGTGGTGTAATGCAGGCAGAGAATGGGACTGACATATTTGTGGGTTACAGATATATAATATGAATAGATCCAATTTTAAAAGACATTCCTCCCGTGTCTACGTGGCGGCCGTGTTGAATGTGGGGCATTGACACGGCGGCCATGCGATGATGGTTATATCTATTGTCCTTAGAGTGCTGGCATAGGGACAGTGGCATGGCCCCAGTGTTAACTCTGAGGAATACAAAAAATCTTTGGAGTCTGGAACATGGTGTTTTTGGTCCGGTAACAGTTTTCTTTGTCAAGCCATTCGCCTTTGGCAACAGATTTGGAACTGTGAAGGACACTTATTCCCTGTGGCTCATGAAATAACTCTCCTATGATGAGTACTGTATGTCAACAATGTAACCATGACGAGGCACACCGGTGGGAAGTTTAGATAAAATGTGAAACTTTCAAACATATTCAAGCTTTTTGTAATATGTATTTTCAATAGCTTTGTACTTTACTGGGTAATTTAGGCCACAAGAAACACCTACAAAACAATAATTTTGTACTATACAGTAATATGCGTGCATATGGCCTCCGAAAAAAAAGTGCTTCAATGTCACGAACAATTGGCTATATCAGATGACCCCTCCACCCTTATTACTTTGTTCTAGCGAGGTTCCACTGTATACTGTTTTGGGGGCAATGTGTAGTATTTATTTTTGTCAAACTACAACTTTTTGTACTTAACCATTGCGTTTATGTGCACAAATATTATACCTTTATGGCCAAATATAGCATCTTTGTTACAATATTTAGTGTTTTCAGGCCAGAGTATAGCATACTGTGTTAAAATACAACCTTTTGTGGTGAACAATAGCAGTTTTTGTGCACAAATATTATACTTTTGTGGCAAAAGGAGACATTTTTTTTGTTAAAAAACAGGTTTTCTGTGGAAAGTGTACCATTTTCTGTGCCGAAATATAACCTTTTGTGCTCAAATATTGCACTTTTGTGTCCCAATATGGCATTTTTGTGACGGTATATATATTTTTGGTGGCAAAATTTTGCATTTTTGTGCAACAACATTGTGTCCAATTATAGCGTGTGTTCTTTATTGAGGAAAGGTTGTGCCAAAATACAATGTTACAAATATTGTGTTTAACCATTTCATTTTTGTGCACAAATACTACAGTTTTGTGGCCAACAACAGTATATACTGTATGTATACTGTATCTCCACCCTCCACCAGGCTGCTGGGCTGTTTCTCCGAGACCAAGAAGCTGGGTCCCACCGCCGTCTTCCCGTCCAACTCGGAGCCCTTTCAGAGGCTTCTGGAGGAGGAGGCTGCCCCTGGTGGAGACAGCGTGTGTCCCACCCTCAGACACTGTGCCAAGATGTTCATCTACCTGTACAGAATGGCCACAGACTCCTTTGACAGGTACGTTGTGTCACGTCTGTATTTTTGTTCTTCCTCTTGTTTTTCTTCTTCTGTGCACTACTAACCTTTATTCTTCTTCTTTTAACTGTCTGTTCTTCCTCACCTGCTACACTATGTGTGTTTGTGTGTTCAGTCGCGCCGAGCAGGTTCCCCCGTGCCTGACTCACGAGACTTCGCTGCCCTCGCCCTGGGGCACGCCCGCTCTCGCCCGCAAGAGGTAGCTGCTTTGCTCCGCTGCTTTTTCATGTCGTTTCCTTCTCACCCTTTTAACTCTCAGCCACATAGCTTGCACCTTCTTGTCTTTCGTCCTTCACTACTGATTTTCTGTTTATCCTCAAGTAGGGATTATGATATTTTTTTGGTCATTGGATTAGCGTATTTTGCTGTAACATGCAAAAAAGAAGGAAACAAAATGGTGGCGCCGCAATTACATCGTCATTATTGTTCCAATTTTTGGACGTGTGGCCCAAAAAAAGTGAAAAAGAGGCTGCCACCAAGCAAAAAAATGACAATAAACATGTTACCTCCTGAGTGAAAATTAGACACGATTAGTTTGCCGACCAAGCTGGAAATTCAAGAGCTTGAAACCAAAGATCTGAGAGTGATGTTCAGTGACCGTTTTCAAGTATGGGTAAAAAAGCTTGTTGTAATTGGTAATTAATTCAGGCCAGACTAGTAGGCTGCCTAAATGGGCTGTCAAAGAGCTTGAAACCAAAATGAACTGGAAGAGAATGATATTTGATGACCATTTACAAGTGAAGTCTATTATAAATGTAATGTGTAACTAATCCCCTCCTTGAGCTGTCACCTTATCGTGGTGGAGGGGTTTGTGTGTCCCAATGATCCTAGGAGCTAAGTTGTCTGGGGCTTTATGGCCCTGGCAGGGTCACCCATGACAAACAGGTGCTAGGTGAGGAACCAGACAAAGCACCGCTCGATGACCCCTTATGATGACGACAAACGATGGACTTAGTTTTCCCTTGCTCGAGAGGGGGTGGACTCTCTTCCACTCTGGAGTTGCCCACGGTGAGAGGCAACTCTTTGTGGTCCTGTCATCGGACTTGCGGCCGGATGTCTTGGACACTCGTGTGAGGAGAGCGGCGGAGCTGTCAACTGATCACCACCTGGTGGTGAGTTGGCTCCGATGGTGGGGGAAGATGCCGGTCCGACGTGGCAGGCCGAAACGTATTGTGAGGGTCTGCTGGGAACGTCTGGCAGAATCCCCTGTCAGAGGGAGTTGCTGAGGCGGCCGACCAGAGCTGTGGCCGTAAGGTGGTCGGTGCCTGTCTTGGCGGCAATCCCCGAACCCGTTGGTGAACACCAACGGTGAGGGATGCCGTCAAGCTGAAGAAGGAGTCCTATCGGGCTTTTTTGGCCAGTGGGACTCCTGAGGCAGCTGATGGGTACCGGCTGGCCAAGCGGAATGCAGCTTTGGTGGTCGCTGAAGCAATAACTTGGGTATGGGAGGAGTTCGGTGTGGCCATGGAGAAAGACTTCCGGACTGCTTCGAGGAAATTCTGGTCCACCATCCGCGGTCTCAGGAGCGGAAAGCAGTGCAGCACCATCACTGTGTATAGTGGGGATGGGGCGCTGTTGACCTCGACTCGGGACGTTGTGAGTCGGTAGGGAGAATACTTCGAAGACCTCCAGAATTCCACCGACACGCCTTCCCATGAGGAAGCAGAGTCTGGGTTCTCTGAGGCGGGCTCTCCTATCTCTGGGGTTGAGGTCACCGAGGTGGTTAAAAAGCTCCTCGTTGGCAAGGCCCCGGGGGTGGATGAGATTCACCCGGAGTTCCTAAAGGCTCTGGATGTTGTGGGGCTGTCCTGGTTGACATGCCTCTGCAACAACGTGTGGACATCGAGGACAGTGCCTCTGGATTGGCAGACTGGGGTGGTGGGTGTGTTCCAACTACAGGGGGATCACACTCCTCAGCCTCCCTGGTAAGGTCTATTCAGGGGTGCTGGAGAGGAGGGTCCGTCGGGAAGTTGAATCTTAGATTCAGGAGGAACAGTGTGGTTTTCGTCCTGGCCTGACGAAAACCACCTCTCAGTGGACCACCTCTACACCCTCGGCAGGGTCCTTGAGGGTGCATGGGAGTTCGCCCAACCAGTCTACATGTGTTTTGTGTACTTGGAGAAGGCGTTCGGCCATGTCCCTCGGTGAATCCTGTGGGGGGTGCTTCACGAGGTTCTGTTGGCTTGATTAAGCCGTGATTTTTGTATTTCGGGGTCTTGTTCATGAGTGAGGAAAGAATGGAATGGGAGATCAACAGGCGGAACGGTGCAGCGTCTGCAGTGATGCGGACTTTGTATCGGTCCGTTGTGGTAAAGAAGGCGCTAAGTCAAAAGGCAAAGCTCTCAATTTACAGGTCAAGCTACATTCCTACCCTCACCTATGGTCACGAGCTGTGGGTCGTAACCGAAAGAACAAGATCCCGGATACAAGCGACCGAAATGAGTTTCCTCCGCAGGGTTTCCGGGCTCTCCCTTAGAGATAGGGTGAGAAGCTCGGTCATCCGGGAGGATCTCAGAGTCGCTGCTCCTCCACATCGAGAGGAGCCAGATGAGGTGGCTGGGGCATCTGATTCGGATGCCTCCCGGACGCCTCCCTGTTGAGGTGTTCCGGGCATGTCCCACCGGGAGGAGACCCTGGGGACGACCCAGGACACGCTGGAGAGACTACGTATTTCGGCTGGCCTGGGAACGTCTCGGGATCCCCCCGGAAGAGCTGGATGAAGTGGCTTGGGAGAGGGAAGTCTGGGCTTCCCTGCTAAAGCTACTGCCCCCGCGCCCCGTCCTCGGATAAGCTGTAGAAAATGGATGGATGGATGGATGTGTAATTAATTTTAGACCTGGACAGTTTGCTGCCTTGACAAAGGTGAGGGTGATGTTTGATAACCATCTTCAAGTAAAAATAACAGTTTGTTTTAAATATAATTAATTCAGACCCGACTAGTTTGCTAATGGCGGCACGGTAGACGACTGGTTAAAGCGTCAGCCTCACAGTTCTGAGGACCGGGGTTCAATCCCCGGCCCCGCCTGTGTGGAGTTTGCATGTTCTCTCCGTGCCTGCGTGGGTTTTCTCCGGGCACTCTGGTTTCCTCCCGCATCCCAAAAACATGCATGAATTGGAGACTCTAAATTACCCGTGGGTGTGAATGTGAGTGCGAATAGTTGTTTGTTTGTATGTGCCCTGCGATTGGCTGGCAACCCCGCCTCCTGTCCGATGATAGCTGTGATAGGCTCCAGCACGCCCGCGACCTGAGTGAGGAGAAATGGCTCAGAAAATGGATGGATGGATAGTTTGCTAACTTAACAGCTTATTAAATAGCTTTCAACATCTAAACAAGACAAGGATGTAATTTGATGAGCATTTTCTCAAAAAAAAGACAAAATTTGTTGTAGATGACTGACCCACGGAGTTTGCCATTTAAACAGGCTGTTCATGAGATTTAAACCAAAATAAAAAGGAAGAGTGTGATGTTTGACCATTTTTAAGTAAAGCGCAATTATTTCATACCCGACCTGCCTATACCGACTTGTTCCTTTTTGGCAGGCACGGCTACCACGGTTCATCAGGCCCCCCGGTGCCCGTCAAGCTGCTGACAGAGCTGAAGCTGCACGCCTCCAACCCCGTCCATTCAGCCCCCTCCTCGTCATCCTTGGGGGGCGACATGGTGGTCATCCACCCAGGCGCCGTGCTGGCCATGGTGGACCTGTTGCCCTCCGTTTCCTCTGAAAGCCAGCCTGAGGTGAGGGCGTTGCAGTTTGTTGTAAATATTGCTGTATATCATCATGTGGGTGCAATTAATTCATACTGTAACTGGTTTGCCACCTAAACAGGCTGTTAAATAGCTTGAAACTAATATAACCAGGACAAGCGGAATGTTTTATGAATATTTTAAAGGAAAAATAAGTTTGCCGTAAATTTTACTGTATACCAACAACATAGGGACATAATATATTTATACCTCACTACAGTACTTTACTGCTGCTACCGTTTGTCAAATTGGTTAAAACAGTGAACAGGAGAGAAGGGGATGTTGTTGACAATTTTCAAGTCAAAATAAAGTTTTTGTGAATGTTTGTTATTAATTCAGACCAAACTAATTTGTTGCCTAAACGGGCTATGAAAAACTTTGAAACATGAACAACGCAGAGTGTTATGACGTGAATTGATTAATTCATACCTGACTAATTTGCAGCAAAATGGGCTGTCATATAGCTTCAAAACAAAGTCAACAGGAAGAAATACAATGATATTTGATCCTGGTAACGCATTACTTCTAAAATCCACCATTTTGAGTTATAAGCGAAGTAACGCGCTACTTTTCCCGGGAAAGTAGCTAGACTACAGTTACTTCTTCAAACCAACAATAGTTACTTTTGCATCATCAATGTCTCTCACCAAACATTAATTTGGAGCTGGTGATTTAAACAAAGGGCAGTCCAGCTGTGGCGAAGCATTTAACCAAGACCACACTTTCTTTCTTTCTTTCTTTTTTTTTTTTTTTTTTTTTTCAACAAATAGAAGAAAGCGATTGGGAAGTGATTGTTTGTTACACTATGCACAGTGACGGTGCAGTACCATAAAAGTGCAAACAAATGCACAATATCACTGTCACCACACTATTTTTGTTTTTTTCCTCAATAGAAATTTTTTTTGATTGTTGTTATATTTTTATTTACACATTAAGAATACAGTTTTACTGGCGTTAAACAGGCAATGCATTGTGGGTTAATTATTCATACCGAAGTGCGCAGTCATAAGTTGGTCACGGAGGTTCAGGACTGACTCACCGAAGGTCTTACAATACTTAGCTTAAATAATATTTACAAGGAAAAGTGAGAACTCTCAACTTCATCTGTGAGCTGGTTGAACCCGCTGCACGGCTCATGTCACGTAGAAAGAAAAAATGTTTTCTCGCTCTTCGCATCAAAATTACTGTGGTGGGAGCAATAGTGTGTGTGTTTGTGTGTGTGTCACTCACTTTCACGTTTACATACACACATGCACACGCGCACACACACAGTTGCCTTCATGGACCGCAATTGGCAGTGTACTGAGAATGGTGTGCTTGTTTACGTTTAGGTACTTACTGTATTGTGTTGGCATGTTAAGTCCGCACTAAATTGCAGATTTAATGTATTAAATTAATTATTAGTTCATGTTGATGACATTATTCTGTAACTTGTCGTGTACATTACCAAGTAATGGGTACAGTTAAGCTAATGCTTTTTTTGTACCGTGGATAAGTGATATTACTGCCATTTGGCAGCGGCTGAAAGTAACTAAAAAGTAACTTTTTCTAACTTAGTTACTTTTGAAATCAAGTAATCAGTCAAGTAATAAAGTTACTTTTTCAAGGTAACTGTGGAAACACTGTATTTGATGACCATGTTTAAGTAAAGTTATTTGTAAATAATTCAGACCCGTCAAGTTTGCCGCATAAATGGGCTGTCACAAGGAGTAATGTAACAGAATAATGTAAATTGAATGGAGTGAGGTTGACGTGTCACTGACTTTGCTACCTTGCGAGTGTAATTAATTCATACATGACTATTTACCGCCTAAAAAGGCTGTCAAATAGCTTCAAACTTAAGTGAATGGGAAGAGATTGATATTTGATGAACATTTTCAAGTAAAGTTTGTTGTAAATGTTAAAAATTATACATACCTGACAAATTTGTTGCCTCGACGATCTGTCACATAGCATGAAACCAAAGTGAACCAAAGCTTGTTTTGAATGTTGGTAATTAAGTCATATCCGACTTGTTTGTTGCATAGATGGGCTGTCATATAGCTTGAAACCGAGGTGAACCGGAATAAAGTGATATTCGAGTATCAAGTAGCTTGCTGTAAATGTTGGGTATTAATTCATACCCAGTTAGTTTGCAGCCTAGATAGACTGTCAAAGACAACTCTGGGTGATGCAAAGTCGCCTTTCCCTGGACTAGTGAAGTTGTAGTGTCACTGACTTTGCTACTTTGTGAACTCAATGATTTCATTCCTGACTAGTGATGCGGGTCTACTTGCCATTGCAGCACGCTCTGGACCTCCAACTGGCAGTGGCCAACATCCTGCAACTGCTGGTGAACACCGAGAGGAACCAGCAGGTCCTTTGCGAGGTGTCTCTGCACCAGCGTCTGCTGCATCGATGCAGCCAGGCGCTGGGCGACGAGGACCACCCGCTGCACCCGCCGCTGCAGCGTATGTTCGAAAGGCTTGCCTCGCAGGCGCTACAGCCCATGGCGCTCAGGTATGCAAATGCATTATTACACCCATGTTTATCAAACCTTGTCTTATTACACGTATGCTATTACACTAGTTGTTTCACCCATGTTATTACACGTATGCTACTGCACCTGTTATTACATCTGATTTTATCCATCCATCTATTCATTGTCTTCCACTTATCCGAGGTCGGGTCGCGGGGGCAGTCTGTTTAAGTCTTTTTCATTTTCTCCTATACATATAATGCGCACTATTGACTTTTGACAATTTTTGGGTGAAAAAAAATGCGCATTACATATGAGAAATTACGATATTAACCAACATTGCAGTCCTATTGACTAACGAAAACAAAAGACACAAACAAATCTTGACTTGATAGTCATCTATGGTTCTATTGATATACTGTATACAACAACCTAATTAACGGACTTTATTAATCCTGTGAGAGAAATTAGGGACTGACCTGACTGTGTAATGCGCTGTGACTGTGTAGCCGACCAAGTTCGCTCTCCACTGTCATTCCCTGCGAGACGGGAGTCACAGCGGGAAAATTCATTGACATGCACACGTCGCACACCTTTTCACATGGAAATGACGGCGTGAGAGGGGCTGTCAATCTGCTTCCTGTCGCCTCAAAGACCAAAACTCTTCACAATCTTCATCCTCAACACCCTCCTCTTCCTCTTCCTGGTTGGTATGCAGCTCACATGCATCACGGCCCCGCATAGGCAGCTTTTTCCCAGAGTCGCTGTTCAGCGTGCTGGATGCTTTTAAAAGGGTTGGTGTGTAGACTAGCCAATGACTGTACCTAAAAAAGCCGACCAATGATGGTACAGTCGCCCTGTGGATTGTGCAGGAAGGCAGCATTTAACATGAATACCGAGATATTGAAATATTGGATGATCTGGAAATATTTCCATGTAGACCAGACAATGACTATAAAAACAGTGACAAAAAAGATGGCCAATGACTGTACAGTCAGGTCATTCTCAACGGCGTTACTTAAAGTTATTACTGGGGTAATGATTTTCAAAACCTGGTTAGCACATCACAGTTCTGAGGACCCGGGTTCAAATGTTCTCCCCGTGCCTGCGTGGGTTTTCTCTGAGCACTCCGGTTTCCTCCCACATCCCAAAGACATGCACGGTTGGTTAATTGACGACTCTAAATTCTCTGTAGGTGTGAATGTGAGTGTGAATGGTTGTTTGTTTATATGTGCCCTGCGATTGGCTGGCGACCAGTTCAGGGTGTACCCCACCTCTCGCCCGAAGATAGCTGGGATAGGCTCCAGCACGCCCGCGACCCTAGTGAGGAAAAGCGGTACAGAAATGCATGGATGGATGAAATCCTGGATGATTTAAAAGGATTGCCATGTAGACTGGCCAATGACTGTACAAACGGTGACTAATAATCCAGCCTACCACTGTACAATCGGACCACATGGGAAATTGGAACTTCAATAGAAATTTGAATAATATATTGTATACAATATTATTTTAGCAATAGTATTGAAATAAGGTATGATTTTAAAAGGATTGCCATGAAGACCGGCCAATGACTACGTTGTCTAAAGAGCAGGCGACTGACTGTATACAGCTGCACTTTACAGAAAGGTGGCACTTATTAACAGAAGTGTAAATATTGAGGTATTGAAATTATGGATGATTTAAAAAAGATTGGCATGTACACTGGCCAAGAATTGTATGAACGCTGACTAAAAAGCCAGGTAATGATGGTAAAGTCACACCCTGCAGTATGGCAACACTTAAACACAAACACTAATACCGAGGTATTAAAATCCTGTATGATTTTAACAGGATTGGCATGTACACCGGCCAATAACTACATGAAGGTTGACTAAAAAGCCGGCCGATGACTGTACAAACAGAGACGCGAAAGCGGACCAATGAGTGTATTTATTCCAATAAGCCGGGAGTTAAACAGAAACATGACTACCAAGATCTTGCAATCCTGGATAATTTTAAAGTATTGGCATGTAGACTGGCCAATAAACGCATAAACGTTGACTAAAAAGATGGCTACAGTCAAACAGTGCAGAAAGGCAGTACTGAGGTATCTCACTCCTGGCGGATTTTTAAGGGTTGGGATGTAGAGCGGCTCGACCGCTGACTGTTTTGTGTTGTCCACAGGGAGTTCCTGCGTTTGGGCAACCCTCTGAACTGCGGCGCGTGGGACAAGAAGCTCCTGAAGCAGTACCGCGTGCACAAGCCCAGCTCACTCAGTTACGACGCCGACATGAGAGGCAAGCGCTCGATGTGTGTCCTCCATTTTTTAGACTTGGCCTCCGGTTGGACTCCGCTTGCCGCCTCCATTAAGCAAATGGCAGATGCTAACGCTAACAGCTGTTGAAGTTTGTAATTACGGAGTCAGCGTGTCTTCACAAGCAATTGTAGGCTAAGCAGCTATTGTGACTTCTCTACTGCTAAGTGGAGATTAAAATCTGGCTAATTACTGATCATTAGCATATGCGTCAATTGTAGCCTACAGCGCCATCTGTCTTTCTGTCAGGGAAATTACATTTGGTACACTTAGTTTTTCAGCATGGCAGTAATACCGAAAAATCAGATATCTTTTCACCCCAAAAGTTATTTTCACTTCATTCTTGAAAAAATAGGATTTATTCAGGCAATATTTCTTTCTGAAAACATTACTTCTTCCCATTTTATCGTTTTTAAGATCACGTCTTTTTTTTATTTATTTTTTTTTTTATAAAGAACTTTAGTCTCTTAATTTTCATGGTTTGTTCTTGAAAAAATGTGGTATTTCTTTAAACATTAAAAAAAATGTATCTTCAAAATTTGACTTGCTAAATTTTTGGGTAATTTATTCTTAAAAAAATACTTTTTCTAAAAATATGGCTTTATTCTCAAACAACATATGACTTTAGTCTCCCAAAACAAATACAACTTCATTTTCCATAAATACAATGTTATCCTCCCAAAAACAACACTTTATTCACCCAAAAATATGACTTTATTCTCCCCAAACTTACTTTTTCTAAGAAAATACAACTTTACCCTCTAAAAGTATTTTATTTTCCAAGAAATATGCTACTCTCTCCCAAAAAAATGACTAATCTCTAAAGCTCTAATCTTATTCTCTGGAAAAAGTATGAATTGATTCTCTAAAAAAAAAAACTTTGTTCCTTGAGTAAATATGCCATTATTAATTATCAGTAAAAACTACATGAATTCATACAGCAAATACAAATGCAGCTTTATTCTCCCATAAATAGGACTTTATTCTTCAGAAATGCAATGTTATTCTCCCCCAAAAATAAAAATTTCTTAAACCAAAATCTTTATTTTGCAAAAATACAACTTTACTCTCCAAAATATAAAACTTTTTTAAACCCACTTATTTCCTAACATAGATACATCTTTACAAAAAAAAAAAGTAATTCTCACCCCAAAAAAAACTTATTCAACTAAAAATACGACTTCCCCCCCACCCCCATCTCCTCCCCAAAAAATATTCTCCCAAAATAACTTTATTCCTTAAATAAATATGACTTTATTCTTTTAAAAAAAGTCTAACTTTATTCTCCAGATTTGGACCTTTTCTTGAAAAAAAAAAAAAAAAAAGAAAATCCTAAAATTACAACTTCGACAACTTTTGACTATTATTGGGGCAAAAACAACTCTTGACTTGAGATTACAAGTTCCTACTTTTGTATGAAGGCAACTTTATTAATACAGTTACGTACTGTATATATTTTTTCCCCTAACTTCATTAAGTTAGTAACTCAATCCAAATGTCGACCGTTGCGCTCCCCCTCCCCCTGCCCTCAGGTAACATGACGACATCGATGGAGGGCTTCGGCGCCGACAGCGTGTTCGCCACGCCAGCCGAGGATAGCGGGCAGTACAACGGCCAGTACCGCATCAGCCGCAGCCTGGTGCGCTCGGCCGAGGGCAGCACTGTACCACTAACGCGTGTTAAGTGTCTCGTCTCCATGACCACGCCGCACGACATACGACTGCACGGCTCCGCCGACACGCCTGCTTACATCGAGTTTGACGCATCGCTAGAGGGATTCGGGTACGTCTCATACATGCGCTTAAACACGCACACGCGACACTTAGTCAGCTCCGTAAAATAAGATAAGCTTGTGTGTTCTTCTTGGTCTAGCTCCAAATGCATGTGTGTGTCTGTGTGCGTGTTTGCTTTTGTTGCTACTTTACGTGTGTGTCTATGTTTTAGTCATAACCGAATAGAAAAGGTTTCAGCACAGCACTGGGGAGATGACAGCGCTGGCCCACTTTCGGCACAGCGACACACGCACACACGCGCGCCCACACACACAAAAAGGACTTTCAGCTCTCCCATCTGTCAACATGAAATATTTATGCACTCCTCTGCTATTAGCAATAGCACTCTTCCCTTACACACACACACACACCCTCACAAGATGCTTGAGTTATTGATTGACGCGTGCGCTTGTGTGCGTGTGTACTTGTGTGCAGGTGTTTGTTCCTTCCCAGCTTGGCTCCTCACAACGCCCCGAGCAACACCACCAATGGCTCCGGAGTCAGCGATGGCGACGTCATCAGCGGCATGGGGACAGGTATGGCGCGGCTTGATGACATTATCAACCGGCGACCGCAAACGCACAGGATCTGAAATTAGCGCTCGCCAGGAGCCAAATGCGACTAAATTAATTGAGTGAATCTCAGAGCACTACTCGACACGTCGCGAATGAATGTTTGTACCCACGTACACAAACATACATGCGCACATCATAATGCAGCAGTGTGTGTCCTGCAGCCAGTAATATTTATCGTGATGGGAATGTATGTGACAATAGCCAGATACGTCCTTTTCCGGCTCCGCTTCCGTTTGTAAGTTGCAGCAGTAAATAGAAACCCTGTCTCCTCGGCTGGTTCGACCTGAGCGCGAGATGGAGACCCCAACTCAGTTGTCGTTGGAGCCTGCTGAGTCGGCAGCGGCGAGGACAGGCCGCAAGTACACAACGCTTGTTGTGTGGCGGCATTTCCAAAGCAACATGGAGTAATGCTATTATAATCTATATGTAACGTATATTGATGTGCTCAAAAACAGACAACCCTGTTTATTCGTTTGAAGAAGTACCCCTCAATTGATTAAGTGGACAGCAAAAAAATATAAAAAATCTGATTGCAGTCAGTACAGCCTGTCACTCTCTGTTGCTAGCACGAGTCGTATTAGCAGTTAACCACTACTAGCGGTGAGGCCACCAGCAACAACAATCAATCGTGTCATCATTGTTCAGGTGGTTTCTAAAATGACAAAACTAGTTAATCTGTATTGTTATTCAAGATGATGCACATTTGAAACTAGCAATAATGCTAACAGGGTGTGTAGCATCATAACTGATGATAATGTTTACAATTCAATCTTCATTATCCCAGAGGGAACATTTTGTTTATTTTGTGTCTTGTACCTCCAAAAATACTCAGGACTTCAAACTAGTTTTAATTTTTCTACATTTTCTTCACTGTTGAGTGAAAAGTTTTCTTATACTTTTATATATGTATTTTATTTGCTTAATAAGTACAGTATGCTAATATCATGCTGAGGTTATTGCTTTAATTCTTGACTATGAGAAGTGTTGTTGACAAAAGGCGTTAATAAAATATTGAACTACTGCAGCTTCTTTAGTTTTCAGTATAAATGCTTGAAAACTGGCTATTTTAAAAAGTTTAAAAACAATGTAAAAAAATTGTGCTAATAATCAAGATCAGATGATATGAAAAAAATATTTTTGATTTTTTTTTTTTGCCAGATGCCCCACAGCTACAACAACCAAATAAAACATTCAGAAAATCTCATAATACAACAATCAGCACAGCAGTTTTACTAAGTAAAATACAAACTCTTTAAAACGAAATTAAATGAAACATCGACAGCCTGATGTTTCAGCCTCCAAGCTGCTTGAAAGTCCTTTAAAAGTGTTCAATGACGAAAAATTGAACATACACATAAGTGCTCGGGAGCATGATCCCACAGAGGCTATCATGCTGTGTGGCACGACGACTTTGTCAGTAAAGGGAGGCCAGACTTTATGGATGTTAAATGAAAAAAATTTTTCTTATTGCTGTTGTTTCATTTTGCTCTGACTTTTTTGTTTGCATCCAAGTACCATCCAAATATCGTATTATTGAAATATGTGTAAAATATGCACATATTGCACATGCCATTATTGCGATTATGATATTTTTTATGATATATTGTGCAACCCTATGGAAAATGATTTCATATTTTGGCCAGTAAAAAATATGCTTGGCCGGTGGATTTTTTTTTCATCTACAGGCCATCTTGCCCAGTGAGTCAAAAAGTTAATTTCGGTCCCTGCAGATGTATTCAACACACCTGTGGACATCTTCGAGCCTCCATCATCTTTTTAATCTTCTCTCCATTTGTTTTCTGTTTTCATTCTCCTTCATAATCTCCTGTTTTCTCTCCTCTTTCATCTTGTCATCCATCTTCTCTCCATTATGTTTTCCATCTTTTCATCCATTTTATCTGAATAATTTCCTCTATCTTCACTTCTCAGTCGTGTCCTCACATCTTCTCTCCTACATCAGATCTTCCATGTTGTCCTGTCTTCTTTTCTTCTTCACCTCCTTTATCTACTCTTCTCTCTAATTTATCCTCCTCTGTCTTCTGTCCATCATCTCGTCTATCTTCTCTCCTCAATCTTGTCCCCCTTTTTCTTTCCACTATCAGCTTTTCCATCTTCTCCTGTGTCCTCTCTCGATCACATTCTCCATCTTATCTCCATATTTTCTCATCTCTTCTCTCCTCCATCTCCTCCTTCATATCTTCCTCATTTCTGCAATCTTCTATCCTTTGTCACACCTTCTATCTTTTATCTTCTTGCTGGATTTATCTTACCCAACATTATAAAAAATAGACACAAAAGGAATGAAGACGCTGGTTTCTTTTTCTCATGAGGAGGGCGTATGGGAGATTGTTCAGATCACAGCCTCTCAACACGCTCTAAACAATCTCTCCTGTCGCTCCTGCATTTATTTGAAAATAGGGAGGTTTCTAAGTTTACAAGACATAACATACTAAGCTACAAGACACAACACACTAAGGATAGGGTTTCAAGGTGAAAACATGGGACCAACACCTGCCACGTCCCGGCCACGTCCTTCTCTCTGATGATTCCTGCTGAGTCATCTTCTTGAAGGCGAGACATCTCCCTTTCTCAAAATCGTCCATAATACTAATGCAAGCTAAGCAAATAAATGATCACTTCTACAATATATTTAACACTTCTCCTCCATCTTTTTCTCTCCATAATCTCCCTTGTCTCCAAAGTCACCTCTTGTCTTTTCTCCTTAATCTCTTCCTTCACCTGCTCTATCATCTCTCCTCATTAATCATCTTTAGCTTTTTCTATCCTCCATATTTTCCTCACTCTTTTCCATCCTCTCCTTTCCTCCTTCCTCTCCTCTATTTCATCTCCTTATCCTCTCTTCTCATTCATCCTCCCTTTCACTCACATCTTCTTTCCTCCTTGTGGTTCGTCATGTGGTAGATGTCATTCCTTACTCAGTTCATCTTGGTCTTCCTCTTTCCTGAGCTGTCGTATCCTATGTTCTTATTTTTAGCTAGTCTCCTTTTCCCTCCCACTCGCTGTCACTCACAATAAGTTTACCACACGTCCTCCTACGTACTTGTTCCTCTACGTTCTCGCTATCCTCATGTCATCATCTCGTTAGCGGCGTTCCTCTTGTCTTTTTTCCTGCCCTCGTGCGCCGCTTCCTCTTTGATAACATCATCGGCTTTGTTTGGTTGTGTTTGATATTGCTGCTCCCTCTGGAGTTCCAGCTTCAGGATGTTTTTACTTTTGTGCCTTGATAAGATCACAAGTAGTTTGAATGTTATCAAAATCAAAAGACAACAAAGAAAAATCTCAATATTAAGTCTTAATGTTGGCTGAATAATGTGCAAGGTTTGGCTCTTTAAAAGCTGAATCCTTCTTGTTGTTTCCCTTGGTTGTCTTTCCTTTCTTTTCCTAAACTATCCTAGCTTGTCCTGTCTAGCTTCAAGCTGTTTATTGCCACTCCCAGTTAGAGTTTACCGTCAAACTAAACATAAAACAAAGCGATTTTATCGTTGTGTATTTAAAATAAACATAACTTTGCTTAAAGTCTGTTAGATTAATGCAAACACATAAAGGGAAACACTATAGATAAGCTAACAAAGACCATCTGTGTTGTAGTGTTATAACCCTTTAAGCAACGGATATTTGAACACAAACTGAGAAACATCCATCTATCCATCCATTTTCTGAGCCGCTTATCCTCACTAGGGTCGCGGGTGTGCTGGAGCCTATCCCAGCTATCATTGGGCAGGAGGCGGGGTACACCCTGAACTGGTTGCCAGCCAATCGCAGGGCACATACAAACACACAACCATTCGCACTCACATTCACACCTACGGGCAATTTAGAGTCGTCAGTTAACCTACCATGCAGGTTTTTGTGATGTGGGAGGAAACCGGACTGCCCGGAGAAAACCCACGCAGGCACGAGGAGGAAATGCAAACTCCCCGGATTGAACCCCAGACGCTCTAACCAGTCATCCACCATGCCGCCACGGAGAAACATAAGTAGACATAATTTAATATTACTTGCAGGTGAATTTTCTTTACCTTCTGCAAAACAGCACTAATACTTCTGCGGCTTATGGAGGAGCTGAGATGTATCTGTATATGTACATATGTATGTATTTTACAGCCCCCAAGTGGCCAAGGTGTGCACACCAGAAGCAGCAGCACAATGTCCATTCAATTCAAGCAAAAAATGTGGCAATGACTATAATTGTCTAGATTCTATTTATTTATCATTATCATATATTTTGATTAGACTTTACACCGATCTGATCGGCTTGATCGGTATCGGCCGATAATTAGCATTTTATGCTGATCGGCTGATCATCTTTAATGTCATAATTTGCTGTTCCGGTCTTGCAAAAGACTGCGTCGCCATCGTGCACAGTACATTTGTATCCAAAAGCTACTTTATTTTTAGCCTTGTCGCGTGTCTTTTGACGTAGTACTGTAACTATCTTTATTAGTGTGATGATATTTTAATTGGTCACTACCACCTGCTGTTTGTGTGTCCCACCATACAGGGGAGCGGCTGTTTCCCCCACCGTCGGGTCTGAGCTACTCCACCTGGTTTTGTGTGGAGCGCTTCAGCGCGCCGTCACAGAACCATCCGGTGCGCCTGCTGACGGTGGTGCGGCGCGCCACGTCATCGGAGCAGCACTACGTGTGCTTGGCCGTGGTGCTGTCGGCCAAAGACCGCTCGCTCACCGTCTCCACCAAGGAGGAGCTGCTGCAAACCTACTGTGAGGCTTTATTCCTTTGCGCCTAGCTTTACACATTTAATGGCATTTTATGCATTGTATTTCTTTTTTAATTTAATGGGATTTTTAATTCCATTTTCTGTTATCTAATAGCCCCTTTTAAATGTTGTTTTTATTTTTTAATCATCAGTTCCATGAATTGTATTTTTTTTAGTATTTAAGGGTATTTTTATTTAATTTTCATACTTGAATGGCATTCTTTATTTCAATTCGTTATTATTATCTAATGGCCATTTTATTAAATATATGTAATTTGTAATTAATTATCATTTTTGTATTATTTAGTTTAATTTTTTATCATTTAATGGCATTTTCATTAATGTTTTTGTAGTTGATGGCATTTTATTGATTTCATTTATTATTTAAATATTTAATGGCATTTTATAATAGTTAAACTGTATTTTAACTTATTTGTTTAGTATTTAATGACATTTTCATTTATTTAATCTATTATTTCATTTTTAACGGCATCTGTATTTCATTGTCATACTTGCATGGCATTGTTTTATGTATTTCATTTAATTGTTTATTATCTAATGGGCCTTATTGAATTCACTTAATTTATTAGCTTTTTAATCATTTAATGGCATTTTCATTCATTTATTCTTTTATTATGTGATGGCATTTCTTTTCATTTATTTTTCAATATTTGATGGTATCTATATTTTTTTACTTAAATGGTATTTTAATTTAGTTGTTTAGTATTTAATGACATTTTCATTGATTTAATAATTTCATTTCATATGTGCGTGGCATTTTGTATCTTTTTAAATTTAATTGTATTACCTAATGGTACTTTTATTGAATGTATTTAATTTGTAATTATTTAATGGCCTTTTCATTGATTGTCATTTTTAATCTTTTAATGGCATTTGCTTTCCTTTTTTTTAGTATTTAGCAGCATTTTTATGAATTTGATATTATATTATTTAATAGTATATTTGTTTAGTTTTCATACTAATATGGCATTTAAATATATTTATTTTATTTGTAATATGTAATTGTTTTTTCAATATATTTTTTTAAAAATCAGAGATTAGGGAAAACACGGTGAGGATCCTGCACAAATATCAGGAAAAAGGGGTGACGAGGGTTGTTGTGGTTATCAGTTCTTCAGGAAAGCCTTGTAGTCGGTGAGTCTGGCCAACTGCTGCTCGTTGGGAACCAACGAAACAGGGGGAGGATCTGTTTTTTTAGGGATCACCATCCTGGTCATGGGGTCTTCCTGCCAGCCCTGACTCACCACACCTTTTATGGCCTCTTCCACCAAGTAACTCACAAAGGCAGCAAAATCTTTGGCAGTAATTTAAGTGTACGCTTGCACCACGTGTCCGTAGGTCCTGTGTGGCGTACTCTCTTGAAGTGGTATGCCACAATAGATGTGTAGATCCCAGGGAAATCTTACTGCTAAATTTGTTGGCTAACTGTCCAAATCGCTGCTATTTCAGGATTTGCCGCTTTTATTGCCGGGGGAATCCGCTTCCAGAAATACCTGGTGTTATTTATATCATTAGTAGTATTATTATTAGTAGGAAATAGATCGCCAGAAGCTGAGCATACACTTGAGGGTTCGCAATGCCTCCTGGTGCCTTGAGCTCTTGAGTTTCACACGGCTCCAGTAGTTTGTCAAAATTTTCTTCCATAATCACAGGACAAGGCATGATGAGGATTGTGTTGTTCTTTAGTTGACTTCTTAAATGAGCATTCAGATTTTTTTTATTGAAGGCATTTCTTCTTGTTAGTATATTTATGTGTTCATTTATTTTTTATCATTTTTAATTGTTTAATATCATTTTAAAAAATAGTTGTAATTGATCCAATGGCATTATTTATTCAGTCATTTCCTTCATTATTAAAATACTTTTTATGGATATAGTTTAATAGGTCATCATTCTTTCTTTAGTTTCATTTTGTTTTCCATCCATCCATTTTCTGAGCCTCTTATCCTCACAAGGGTCGCGGGAGTGCTGGAGCCTATCCCAGCTATCATCGGGCAGGAGGCGGGGTACACCATGAACTGGTTGCCAGCCAATCCCAGTTTTATCGAATTGAATTTTATTTCTTTACATGCATTTTTTATTATTTAATGGCATTTGTGTTACATTAGTTACTGTATGTTTTATTTAATGGCATTTTAATTTTGTGTAATTTTCAATGGCATTTAAAACAAGATATGTTTTAATATTCAATGGCATTTAGCCATCCGGAAACCTCCATAGTAAACACAAAGTATGATACTTACATAGACATCCATCCAGCCATTTTCCGTACCGCTTATCCTCACTAGGGTCGCGGGCATGCTGGAGCCTATCTTCGGGCGAGCGGCGGTGTACACCCTGAACTGGTCGCCAGCCAGTTGCAGGGCACATAGAAACAAACAACCATTCATAAACCCTAACCCTCACATTCACACATACAGGCAATTTTATTGCAAAATGTCTTAGAAATAATTATGTGACCTTGCCCATCCCTGTCTTTTTTTCATCACCCCAGCTGACGAGTCTAGCGAGGAGGCGTCTTTCTATGAAATCCTTCCCTGCTGTGCCCGCTTCCGCTGCGGTGAGCTGATCGCCGAGGGCCAATGGCATCACCTGGTGTTGGTCATGAGCAAGGGCATGCTGAAGAACAGCATGGCCACGCTCTACCTGGACGGACAGCTCGTCAACACCGTCAAGGTACATTCCCAGAACCCAAAGTACCTTTTTCAGGGCATTAAATTGATCGCAACTGGACTTTTCTGTTTGTCTTAGATGTTTCGCCTCACATCGGAGCAGGGTGAATAGCCGAGTTGCAATCAATTCAATGACCTTGAGAATGAAATGTCCTGAATGAATGAGAATATTCCTAGCCACACCCCTATTGTCAAATGATAACCTCCACCAAGGAGGCTACATTATTTTTTTTGTCTTCCTGACCAATGGCGAGCATCAGCTTCCTGTCAGGACAAACTGATAAGAGCAACTTTCTAAGGGCAACGTTACTGACAAATTGGGTTTTCTGCCCTCATGACGAGATATTCCAACCTTTTCATTTGAACATAATTAGTATAGTCTTATAAAACTCAGTTATACAAAAAACCTAAAAAAAAGACAAATACAACAAAAAAAGACAAAGAAAACAGAAAAGACAAAAAACAAAATAAATACAATGAAAACATGCAAGAACAACATCAAAACACAACTAAGACAGGAAAACAAATTAAAAGACAAAAAAGTTAATAAGGTAAAAAATAAAGACAAACTAAATAAAAAAGAAAAACAGTCACACAGAAAGTTTAAAAGAAAAAAGCAACTAAAACAGAAAAAAGCACAAAGAACACAAGAAAGACAGAAAATAGAAAAAGTTGCAACATACAAAAGAAACCAAAAACAAACACAAAAAACTAATCAAAGCCAAAACGCAAAGGTGGGCAAAGGGGAAAAACAGAAAAATAGTCATGTAAAACAGAAAAAAAAACTAAAAAGACAAAATACAACAAAAAAAGGCGATACGAACAAAGACAAACAAACAAAGCAAACAAAGAAAACAAAAAATGAAAGAAGGCAAAGCAAAGAAATAGATAAACAAAAAAAAACAGGAAAAAAGAAAAAGCGCACAAAACCAAAATAAAGGAATAAAGAAAAAGTAAAAAAACAGAAATACAACCCCAATTCCAATGAAGTTGGGACGTGTAAAACAAATAAAAACAGAATACAATGATTTGCAAATCATGTTAAACCTATATTTAATTGAATACACTACAAAGACAAAATATTTAATGTTCAAACTGATAAACTTTATTGTTTTTAGCAAATAATCATTAACTTAGAATTTTATGGCTGCAACAAGTTCCAAAAAAGCTGGGGCAGATGGCAAAAAAGACTGAGAAAGTTGAGGAATGCTCATCAAACACCTGTTTGGAAGATCCCAGTGGTAAACATGACCCTGTCCCAGCTTTTTTGGAACGTGTTGCAGCCATAAAATTCTAAGTTAATGATTATTTGCTAAAAACAATCAAGTTTATCAGTTTGAACATTAAATATCTTGTCTTTGTAGTGTATTCAATTAAATATAGGTCAAACATGATTTGAAAATCATTGTATTCTTTTTTTATTTATGTATAACACAACGTCCCAACTTCATTGGAATTGGGGTTGTACAACAAAAACACAAAGCACCACAATAAAGGCAAAGAACAGAATTTTTTTTTTATCACAAGAAGTTCAGTTATCTACCGCCATGGGATGTGCAGGAGCTAAAGAGATTTTTAAATATAAACATTTAAACAACATAAAATTCACAACTTGCCTAAAAAAAACCTTGCAATTTAATAATAATATTTGAAAAATCTGTTATTTTTGTTGCAGCTCCACTACGTGCACAGTGTCCCAGGGGGCTCGGGCTCGGCCAACCCTCCCGTGGCCAGCACGGTGTACGGCTACGTGGGCACACCGCCCGCCCAGCGCCAGCTCTCGGGCCTGGTGTGGCGTTTGGGGCCATGCCACTTCCTGGAGGAGGCGCTACCAGCTTCCAGCGTGGCCGCCATCTTCGAGCTTGGCCCCACCAACGTGGGCAGCCTGCAGGCCGTCTACCTGCCCTGTGAGCGACACTCCTCCTCACTGCTTTCGGATCGGCCCGCCCGCCCGCTTGCACACTTTTTCTGAACAATCTACCCATTTGCCCCGACTTAGGTAAGGAGTCCAAGGCGGAGATGGCGCCGGCCGCCCCGGTGGCGCTGGTGCCCGAGGAGAAGGTGTCCTTCAGCCTGTTCGCCGTCTCCGTGTCCACGCTGACTGTGGCCAAGATCAGGAAGGTCTACAACAAGCTGGACAGCAAGGCCATCGCCAAGCAGGTGACAACAAACAGGATTTGGATCTGGATGTCTGATTTACAGCTGTTAGCGCTTTTATTTTGGTAGCTTTCTACTTCCTGTTGGCGCTACGGGACTATGTCGGTATGGAGCATCTTTTTGTGAACAAAGCACTTTGACTTGAGTATGCTGCAACTGGTTTTGTGCATTTGAGTCCAGTTTAGCCACGTTTAACACTATCAGTTTTATTTTGGTAGCGTTCTACAACCCCAATTCCAATGAGGTTGGGACGTTGTTTTAAACATAAATAAAAACAGAATACAATGATTTGAAAATCATGTTCAACCTATATTTAATTGAATACACTACAAAGACAAGATATTTAATGTTCAAACTTATAAACGTTATTGTTTTTTGCAAATAATCATTAACTTAGAATTTTATGGCTGCAACAAGTTCCAAAAAAACTGGGACAGGTGGCAAAGTAGCATAGGTTGCTACTTCCTGTTGGCAGCGGTTGGACTCTCAGACGCTATGGAGCTGTTTTTTTTTTTTTGTGTGTTTGCGTTTTTTTGTTGTGAACAAAGCACTTAAATTTGCGTCTTATGTGACTGATTTCTTACATTTGAGTCCAGTTTAGTCTTTTTTTTTTTTTTTAACACTTGCTAGTTTTGTTTTATTAGGTGTTTTCTTCCTTTTGGCTTGATAGAACTCAACAGCAGCTTTTTGTGAACAAATTACTTTTATCGGGATCTTCTGCACCCAGTTGTGAGCACTTGTGTCCATCTTGTATGTGATGTTTGTCGAGATTGTAGACTGCTTTGTTAGCTTCTCACGTAAGCCACTAGTTACTTGTGAACAAAGGTTACGTAACCGTTTTTCTTCATCATCATCTTGTCTTTTTGTAGTTGGCGGTGTCCTCCCATGAAAACGCCACGCCGGTCAAGCTGATCCATAATGCGGCCGGCCACCTCAATGGTCCCGCCCGCACCATTGGCGCCGCCGTCATTGGCTACTTGGGTAAGCCAACCGAAGTAACTATGCTAATGAAGCTAATTATACCAATGACGGTAACAACACTAATGAAATTTATGACGCTAACAGACAAAGCTACCAAAAGCAACCAAGCTTTTTGTTGTGATAACATTTGTGGTCTTTTTTCCAAGGGGTGCGCGCCTTCTCTCCCAAGCCAGTCGCCACCAACCTGCAGTACGTAGGCGGGGCGGCTGCCATCTTAGGTCTGGTTGCCATGGCGTCAGACGTGGAGGGTTTGTACGCTGCCGTCAAGGCCCTGGTCTGCGTGGTCAAGAGCAATCCGCTGGCCAGCAAGGAAATGGAGCGTATCAAGGGATACCAGGTTTGGGCCCAACACCTGCATCAGCCACTACAGTGGTTGTCAGTTGCACATCAGTCACAACAGTTGAAAAGCTACTTAAAAACAGTTTCCATCTGAATCTGGATGTCAAAATGGACATCAGTCACTGCAGTGGACTGGGTGCCAGTGTACGGTGATGATACACAAGCATTCACTACAGTAACTGATGCACAGCTTTGATGTCAGGATTTATAGCTTTTGAAAAGCTGTCCACTGTAGTGACTGATGTGCAACTTGACTCATACATTATATTGCTAAAAGTATTTGCTCACCTGCCTTCACTCACAGTGCCATCCCTTCTTCATCAATAAGGTTTAATATGACATTGGTCCAGATTTTACAGCTATAACAGCTTTAACTCTTCTGAAAAGGCTTTCCACTAGGTTCAGGAGTGTGTGTAGGGAATTGTTGAACATTCTTCCAGAAGCACATTTGTGAGCTCACACAGTGATGTTGGACGAGAAGGCGTGGCTCTCAGTCTGCACTCTAATTCATCAGGTTGTTCTATCAGGTTGGTGTCAGGACTCTGTACAGGCCAGTCAACTTCATCTACACCAGACTCTCTCATCAATGTTTTTATGGACCTTGCTTTGTGCATTGGTGCAGAGTCATGTTGGAACAGGAAGTGGCCATCCCCAAACTGTTCCCACAAATTTGGGAGCAATTAATTGTCCAAAAGCTCTTGGTATGCTGAATCCTTCAAAGGTCCTTTCACTGGAACTATGGCGCTAACATTTTTGACCATTCCATGCTCCCAACTTTGTGGGAATATATATATATATATTTCCGCCACACAGAGATCAGGCTATGTAGTGCATTAAAAAAGGGGATGAGTATGAGGGGATGAGATGCATGGTGTTGCTGTACCTCACCAAAAAAGGGTGCGACCAAATCATATGCTGGTCGCACTAGTGCCACCAGTGCAAAGTTTAGTGTGGACCCCTGTCCACTGTAGTGACTGATGCACAAACTTTGACATCCAGACTTCTAGCTTTTGAATCTCTGTCAACTGTAGTGACTGATGTGCAGGGGGATACATACATACAGAAAAACTGCTGTTGAATAGCTGTCCACTGTAGCGACCGATGGGTAACTTTGGCATAGAGACTCTTACATATAGAAGTAAACAGCTTTTGAGGAGACATCCACAGTAGTGACTGATGTGCCACTTTGACAGCAAGACAATGGATTTGGAATAGCGACTGATTCACAGCTTTTGAATAGCTGCCCACTTTACTGACTGAGCTAGACACACCCGCATAGAAGCAAATGGCTTTGGAACGCACTGTGATGACTGAGGGTAAACTCTACCCCCTTTTGTTGCAGCTGCTGGCCATGCTGCTGAAGAAGAAGCGCTCTCTGCTCAACAGCCACATCCTGCACCTCACCTTCTCCCTGGTGGGCACGGTGGACAGCGGCCACGAGACCTCCATCATTCCCAACACCACCGCCTTCCAGGACCTCCTCTGTGACTTTGATGTCAGTCCCGTGCAACAACTTTCCACACGATCATAAGACAACATCCTTTTAAATAGTAAAAAAAGAAACAAAAAATAATAAGATATACATATAACAAATATCTATGTACAGACCCTTTCCAAAAAATTTTAATATCATGCAAAAGTTCATTTATTTCTCTAATTCCATTCAAAAAGTTAAACTTTCATAGATTATAGATTCAGGGCCCAAAATGTAAAGTTTTTTCTGTTTGTTTTTGTGTTTGTTTTTTAAACATAATTTGGGCTTCCTGCTCATAAAACCCATGAAATTAGGCATTCATAAAATTAGAATACTGTGAAGAAATCTGCCCAAATTTTGCAGGCCATAAATGTTTTAAGTGTTGTGTCACACACTAATCATCTACTAAACTCAAAGCACCTGGATAGGTTTCCCCAGGTGTCATTAAATTGCTTCAGTTTGGTTCAGTTGATATGGGGAAGACTGCAGACTTGACAACTGCCAGAAGACCTTCATTGATACCCTCCATAGAATGGGTAAGCCACAAAAGTTCATAGCTAAGGAGGCTTGCTGTTCATAGAGTGCTGTGCCCAGGAGAAGATGCATCAGCAAAAGAGATGACCGTGGGCTTCAGCGGATTAGCAAACAGAGATCCAGAAAGAGTGGAATGAGACGAGAGTCACAACTTCAAAAAACACCACATTCAGACGCATCCGTGAGATGGGCGACAACTGTCGGGTCAAGCCACTTCGGAGAATGAGCCAACGTAGGAAGCGTCTCAACTGGGCCTAGGAGAAAAAGAACTGGACTGTTGGCCATTGGTCAAAGGTCCTCTTTTACGACGAAAGTAAAGTGTGCCTTTCATTCCGGAATCAAGGTCCAAAGGTTTGGAGGAAGACTAGTGAAGAACAGAACCCAAGCTGCTTGAGCTCCTGTGTGAAATATCCAAAGTCATTCATGATTTGGGGTGCAATTTCCAGTGCAGGTGTTGGTAAACTCTGCTTTCTTAAATCCAAGGTCTACCAGAATGTTTTCTGCTGAGGATCTGTATGGAGATGCAGATTTTATCTTCCAGCACCAAAACCTGGTTTTATGCCCATGCCATCACAGTGCTTGACTGGCCAGCCAACTCGCTGGATCTAAACCCCATTGAGAATCTAAGGGGTATTACCAAGCAGAAAATGTGGGGCACCAGACCCAAAAACAAAGAAGGACTGACAGCAAGCATCAAGGAAATCTGGCTTCCATTGATTTACTGTGTACCCTAATTTCTTTTTTTTTTCTACAAAAACCGAGAAATAGATGGTGATTTCTTCACAGTATTCTAATTTTTGGAATTCCTGATTTTGTGGGTTTTATGAACTGGAAGCCCAAATTATGTAAAAATAAACAAATAAATACTTGAAATTGTTTAAATTGTGGGCCCTGAATCTATAATCTATGAAAGTTTCACTTTTTGAATGGACTTTTGGAAATAAATAAGCTTTTACAAGATATAAGATAAAGCCATGCATCCATGTTCTTCCACTTACCTGGGGACAGGTCACTGGGGCAGCAGTTTGAGCAAGGAAGCGCAGAATTCCCTCGCCCCAGCAACTTCGTCCAGCTCTTCTAGGGTAATCCCGGGCCGTTCCCAGGCCAGCCGGGAGACGTAGTCACTCCAGTGTGTCCTGGGTCGTCCCCGGGACCTCCTCCTAGTGGGTCCTGCCCAAAACACTTCCCCAGAAGATGTCCAGGGGGCATCCTAACCGGATGCCCAAGCTACCTCATCTGGCTCTTTTTCGATATAGAGGAACAGCGGCTCGACTCTGAACAGCTCCCGGATGACCGAGCTTCTCACCCTATCTCGGAGGCCCGTTACACACATAAAGACAATTGGCCTGTTTTTGTGCAGATTTCCCCCCTTCCCCACCAAGCATGTCACACGTAGGTCATATGTGTGTTCAGAGTGGTTTCGTCCCAATTTTAGGGTCCGAAACAGGTCAGGGCCGACAATATTAAATAGTGAACGTGTTCAATATTTACGAAGAAAAGTCTTCGTAAATAGTGAACGTGTTCAATATTTACGAAGAAAAGTCTTCGTGTGCGAGGAAAGCCGACTCCTCCCGTGTCATGACACCAAGAATTGTGACGTGGAACAGAAGATAGCCAATCAAGAAGCACCCTGACTCAACAAAAGGAAGCGACTAAATAAAAATAAGCATGTCTTACCCGATGTCGTTTTTTGGTATAAAGTGAGTTCCCCAACCTACAAAAGTCTTTTTTTTTTTTATTTTTTTTTTATTTTTTTTATTTATTTTTATTTTTTTGGACAACACCATTTCCGAAGGCTCCGGCAACCTTCGGGAATGTTCGGGAAACTTCGGCGCAAAGCCGAAAGTGTTTCTTCTTTGTCGGTTTTGTGAGATCACGTGTGATCATGCAAGATTTCAAGTTCGGTGTTGAACAGAATATTTGTGTGTGTGGTGTTCTGTGTTGATATTAATGGAGCACACCACACACAATATGACCAAAACTGTTAAATGCCAGATTTTTTTGTCATTATGTGTGGGGTCTGTCACAGATATCGAATCTTTTTAGATTTGAAAAGTCTTTATGTGTGTACCAGGCCTAAGGGAGAGCCCGGTCACCCTGTGGAGGAGACTTATTTCGGCCGCTTGTATCCGCGATCTTGTTCTTTGGGTCACGAAAAAGATGCAGTATGTTTCTCTTAAACAATCCCACATTCCAAAAACATGCGTGGTAGGTTCATCAAATAATCTAAAATGTCTGTAGGTGATAATGTGAGTGTGAATAGTTGTTTGTATGTGCGCTGCGATAAACTGGCGACGAGTTCAAAGTGTACCCCAGCTCTCACCCAAAGTCAGCCGGGATAGGCTACAGCACACCTGCAAGAATAAGTGTTACAGATAATGGATGGATGGATGAGTTTTAAAATAATAAACAAATAAATAAGTCTAAAAACAACATAAAACCTGATTTAAAAAAAAAAAAAAAAAAAAAAGATATTTATTTAATAAATAAAAACTAAAAGGTTGTGTCTATGTTTTCTCTTCAGGTTTGGCTCCACGCTCCTTACGAGCTTCACCTTTCTCTCTTTGAGCATTTCATCGAGCTTCTGACCGAGTCAAGGTGAGTCTCTCTTCCCCAAACATTTACCATCTGCATTCTCGTTATTCATTTAACGGCCCCCCAACAGCGAGGCAGCCAAGAACGCCAGGCTGCTTCGCGAGTTCCAGCTGGTGCCCAGGTTACTGCTGACACTGAGGGACACGTCGCTGTCGCAGTCCACGGTGGCCGCCATCAGCAACGTGCTCAGCCTGCTGCTGCAGGGCTTCCCCAACCCCTATGACCTGCTCAGGTGAGAGTGGCATTTTATGATTAATTGGCATATACAGTGGATATAAAAAGTCTACACACCCCTGTTCTAATGCCAGATTTTTGTGGTTTAAAAAATGAGACTGAGATCAGGCATTTAAAACCTTTTTGGAAAGATTATTTTTATAAAAACGTATTCCATCCATCCATCCATTTTCTACCGCTTATCTGATGTCGGGTCGCGGGGGCAGTTTAGCAGGGACGCATAGACTTCCCTCTCCCCAGCCACTTCCTCCAGCTCTTCCGAGAGGATCCCGTGGCGTTCCCAGGCCAGCCGAGAGATGTAGTCTCTCCAGCGTGTCCTGGGTCGTCCCCGGGGTCTCCTTCAGGTGGGACGTGCCTGGAACACCTCACCAGGGAGGCGTCCAGGAGGAATCCGAATCATATGCCCCAGCCACCTCATCTGGCTCCTTTCGATGTGGAGGAGCAGTGGCTCTATTCTGAGATCCTCCCAGATGACCGAGCTTCTCCCCTTATCTCTAAGGGGGAACCCGGACACCCTGCGTAGGAAACTCATTTCGGCCGCTTGTATCCGGGATCTTGTTCTTTCGGTCACGCAACGGACCAATACAAAGTCACTACAGACCCTGCACCGATCCGCCTGTCGATCCCCCGTTCCATTCTTCCCTCACTCGTGAACAAGACCCCAAGATACTTGAACTCCTCCACTTGGGGCAGGATCTCATCCCTGACCCGGAGAGGGCACGTCACCCGAAGGTGATTCTTCTTCTCATTCTTCTTCTTTTCGGACTGAGGACCATGGTCTCAGATTTGGAGGTGCTGATTCTCGTCCCAGCCGCTTCACACCCGGCTGCGAACTGCTCCATTGAGAGTTGGAGATCACGGCTTGATGAAGCGAACAGAACCACATCATCTGTAAAAGCAGAGATGCAATTCTGAGGCCACCAAACCGGACCCACTCTACGCCTCGGCTGCGCCTGGAAATTCTGTCCATAAAAGTTCTGAACAGAATTGGTGACAAAGGGCAGCCTTGGCGGAGTCCAACTGTCACCGGGAACGAGTCCGACTTACTGCCAGCAATGCGGACCAAACTCTGACTCCTGTCGTACATGGACTGAACAGCCCGTATCAGGGGGTTCGGTACCCCATACTCCCGAAGCACCCCCCACAGGACTCCCCGAAGGACACGGTCGAACGCCTTCTCCAAGTCCACAAAACACATGTAGACTGGTTGGGCAAACTCCCACGCACCCTCGAGGACCCTGCTGAGGGTGTAGAGCTGGTCCACTGTTCCACGGCCAGGACGAAAACCACACTGCTCCTCCTGAATCTGAGATTCGACTTCCCGACGGACCCTCCTCTCCAGCAACCCTGAATAGACCTTATCAGGGAGGCTGAGGAGTGTGATCCCCCTGTAGTTGGAACACACCCTCCGGTCCCCCTTCTTAAAAAGGGGGTCCGGAAGGTTTTTTTATTTTTTTAAATGAAATAGATAGATAGACAGACAGACAGACAGATAAAATGTTGATAGCGCTGTCTCGGTGCGGAAAGGGAAGGCGGCGATCTTCGCCCGTGATGTAGATAAGGTTGACAAATTCAGACGACCTGATTTCAGGCCTCTGGGCAGAAAAGCATCTGTAACTCAGGAATGCGTGGATGATTTTAATTTATATTTCACAAATTTCCCAAGGCACCATCGTGACAATATCACAGTCCAAATACTAGAAAAGTTGGTTCTAGAAAAAGTTGGTTTGGCAAAATATGTTCCCTTTAAAATGATCTTAAGTTTTTTTTCCTGTTTAAATGTTTTTTAAAATTAAAATTTTGATCATATATAGTTTTTTCAAAGACAGAAAAACAAAAAATAAAAATAAGATTAAATTATTAAAAAATAAGATAAAGACTATCTAAATAGAAATAAAACTTCAACAAAAAAAACATCTTTTTATGTATTGATTTTTTTGTATTAAAAAAATGAAAAGACCTAAATTAAATGTAAATTAAAATTCTAAAGATGAAAAAATTCTAAATATTTTTTGTATTTATATTCAAAGACTTAAAATAAGATCTAATGAAAAAAAAAAATAGATACAAATGATATACCGGCTGAGAGACTTGTCAAGCCAAAAGGACATAATCTACTTACCAAAATAAAGAAAGAGTATGAGTCTCAAAAAGCCGAAGAAAATTTGAGGGAAACCCCTATTGTTGTTATCGCAGGTTTGGTCAGTTCCTGTCGTCCACACTGCCCACATTCGCCGTGTGCGAAAAGTTTGTGGTGATGGAGCTCAACAATGAGGAGAAGACGGATGGAAGCAACGAAGATGACTTTGGGGGCCTGCTGTCCGCCAACCTCATCCTGCTCAGGAACAGGCTGCTGGACAACCTGCTCAGGCTGCTCTTCACCACCAAAGACAAGACCGCCGTCAACACGCAGTAAGACCACCCACGCCGTGCGCTGACCACCGAACAGGTCGAAAGATACTCACCACACTAATCAATTTACTCCAATTATTATACAATTCACTCAAATTCCGGTGTGATATGATATACTCTGATTATGATTCAATGCACTTTTTTTTTTGTCCTGTTTGGCTTGTAGGTCAAGCATAAAGGAGGATCTGAATCCCTTTTATGCCCGAACAGTTTTACTGTGTCACAGTGGACTTTTTAAGCTACCGCTGTTGTTTCTTAGTATTACGATCGATATTTATTGAGAATCAAAGTCGATCAGTTAAAGAGAACAAGGTTTTTAGAGGGGAGTGAGAAAATAAGACAACAAATGACAAAGCACTAGCTGTAAACAAGATGAGGAAAGTAAATCATTATAATACCTGGAACAATGACACATTAGATATGAGTGTTGTGTGGGGCAGTAGTGCTACACCCTGTGAGGGAAGGACCAGGACAAGGACAGGAGGGGAAGCATGCAGGACAATGGTCGTGAACCCAGTTGTACAACTAAAGTGTGGTGCGAGTGGCTATGTAAATTATATACGTCTATAGGACCAGAGTTTCCTGATTGCATATTTTTTAACACATTATGTAATTCTGTGATGGTTAAAGGAGCATCAAGACTGTCTTTAATTTCTGTAATTGAGGAATGTTCAGAGCTTTAATAAAAGTTTCAATTTCTTTTTGGTCTGATTTGCTCGAAGGTGCTTATAAGATGCAATAATAATTGTAAAATATTTCATTTCTTTTTAGCGGTGACTGTATACAGCTGCCTTTTGAATCTTGAATGGCTGTAATTAATTATTTTGCTTTATTACGCTAAAGTTGGTTTGCGAGAAATGTATTTTATTACATTTATTTTATTTATTATTGTACTCAAAGTTAGTGTATCTTAACTGTTCTAGAAATTCTGTTCTTTTTGATATGATGATGTCTAATTGAAGTTTTGCCTTTTGAAGTTGGTTTCTAAGCGTATCTGTCGGATTAATTGCATTTTCTTCTGTGAGATGTTTAATTTTTTCCTCAATTTTATTTTCTAATTTTAATTCTTGTTTTTTCTTGTACAAAGAGTATGATATGATACGACCCCTCATTACAGATTTCACGGTTTCCCACAGCAGAGATGGGGATATGGTTGGGGAGTCATTGGATTTCAAAAAATCGTCCCTTTCTAATGAATCATGTCTTTCAATAGGGACGTGTTCAAGCACCATGGTGGTGGAGGTCCCAGATTTGACAACATTTTTAGGCAGAGAGAAATTGGTGCTTGTTCACTGATGATGATTGGATGTATTTTGGAGGTAATTCTCTCAGCTGCCGAATTGCTTGAGAGAGAGAAAATCTATTCTTGAGAAAGAGTGGTGAACCGACGAGAGAAATGTATATTCTCTTTTTGTACATTTTTTTAGCCTCCATATGTCAACGAGACCAGAGTCGTCCATATACTGCTCTAATATATTAGCGCCTTCTGTTGGATTGCTATTTTTGAGATTTGAGCGATCTATAAGGGGATTTAGCGTCAGGTTTAAGTCTCCTGCCCTGATAATTGTAGAATTGGCTGACACGTTAAGCAAGTGTGAAAATAGCGTTTGAAAAGAGGATGGGTCATCTTTATTAGGAACGTATACATTGACTCCACTTGCAACACTATTCGCTCCAATTATGATACGATTCACTCATATTACAATACAATTTACTCCAATTATGATACAATACACTCCAATTACACCAGGGTACTATTCACTTCTGTTCCGATATGATTCACTCCAATTATGGTATGATTAACTCTATGTACGCTTCAGTTCAACTAAAATGCAATTTGATTCCAATTTGATTAACTGCATATACAAAACGATGTGATTCACCTGAATTACGATGTGTATGATTCACTCCAATTAGGATACGATTCACTTCAATTACGCTACGAGACAATTAACATGATTTACAATGCATTCCAATAAACGATGATGATATGATTCACTTTAAATACGATTCAATTCACATCAAATACGATACGATGTGATTCACTTATATTACAAAACAATATGAATCACTCCAATTAGCTTACAATTCACTCCCAATTCCGATCCACTCCAATTCATTCAATTATGAAATACAGTTTACTTCTATTACAGTGCGATTTACTCCAATTGTGAATGTGATTTGTTCCAGCGACTCTGATGAAAAAACTGAGCTCACCATCTCCCCCTTTAGGGCGTGCGAGGACCTGGTTCGTACTCTGGGCATGGACTGGCTGCTGATGTTCATGGAGGAGCACCTTCACTCCAGCACGGTGGCAGCGGCTCTATGGATCCTCACCGTACTTCTGTCCAACCCAGCTGTTCTCCATCGCTTCAAGGAGGGCGCATGCGGTGGAGGCTGGCTGGACCACACCGACTCAGTGCTCACCAACAAGATTGGCACCGTGCTGGGTGAGTGCGAGGCGCCCTTCAAAGTCTCGGGGGTCCATTTCAGCCGGAGTTGGCCTTCCTTGAGTTCCCGGTTCGTACGGCGCACGGCCAAGGGTTGGTTTGTCACTTTTTTCAACCCTCTGATGTCCCGCTGTAGAGCCCTGTGTGTTGCTTTTCATCCTGCTTTAGCCCCTTAAACTGGACACACAGTACGATTTACTGTCGTTGACAGCAAAATACTGTGATAATATTGTGTTGCGATACCAGTTTTAACATCGGTCAACCAAATACCATGATACCATTCACTGTTTCGTGATACTATCATTAGCATTGGCAAATGTGTGTGAAAATATCTTCTCGCATTACTGTGATAATATCCCTTTGTCTCGATATGGTTGTTCGTGTCAGCAAAATATTACGATATCGCTGTATCCCAATACAATGTCATGATACGGTCGTCCCTTGCCGTATCGCGGTTCAGCAGTATCACTGTATCGCAGATTTTTAAATCATATCAAATTTTATATCACTGATCTTCTGCTATAATCGTAGGATTTTGCGGTGATCATTTTTCCACACAGACTAATGTTACTGCAGACTCAGGTAGGAACAAGTGCGAGCCAGGAGGAAAGAGTGTGTAAAAGACAGAGGATGTCCAAAGTCGGGGATCATTTCACACTTAAAAAAAAGAAGATAAACTGCTATGTGTCTACTGCAAAGCAGAGCTGGTTCACACAACTGCACGTCTACGGTAAAGTAAACATCGTTAGCTAATTTAAAACGGCCTACCACTGCTAGTTAGAATGCATTTTAATTCTCCACAGATCGTCAAGGATAGATAGCTGCTGATGCACTTTCAATTGCTTTATTGAACAAATGGTTTCAAAATAAAGTCACAGATACTAATGTGTAGAACGTGAGGATGGCGACACCAAGTGGGCACAAATAACACCTGGACATCACATACATATTTCGTACTTGTATTATGCATATTATTATGCAAGTGTTTAAAAAAGACATTAATCAAGCCTCGAAATATATATATATTTTTTTTGAGGAGCAGTTTTGCAACTGTAATTTCATGTATAAAACGCACCCCCAAAGTTGACCAAAATTCTGGAAAACCCTTCTACCTATGTATCATGCATTTTTACAATAGATGATTTTGCTTCTACCCATATCATCAAAACATGAAGTATTATCTGTATTGTGTTAGTTTTTTGTAGTATTCTGAAGTTAAGCACTTTATTTGAACAGGTAATACATTCTTTTGCTCTTATTTTGAAGTTCACAGCCCTACTTTTATTTAGTAAATGAGAAAACACACAGTTGTGCTCATGTTTGATTACCCAGGCAGAATTTGTAAGATGCGTACAATTCTTTTAAAGAAAACATGAAGGACCAGGTGAAACACATTTAGTTTTATTTTAATGGGATTCAAATTAAACTGTCAAGCATTTCAGAAAAGCATTATCATTAAACAAAGCGTAACCATAAAGAAATTAATGATGGTTGTTGTTCAGTCATCAGTCGTATTTAATTAAAAAAAAATAAAAAAATACAAATAAATAAATAAATAAAATAATAATAATATTTCACAAATTCTGCCTGGGTATGTAAACTTATGAGCACAATCGTACATATATGCAGTCATACGTACCCCTGTCATATTGGAATGAAAGTGCAGGCTACACCTTTTTCATAACCTCATAACGTACAACTGTTAGTGCTAGCATTAGCTTGCTAGGCTACATAACATTTTGTTGCCTGCTTGCGAGCCGTATCGTATTAAAAGTATGTGAACATAGCTCAAGCAATCCTTAAATGAACATAATCTCCAAAGCACCGGTGACCACCAGCACACGTTTTTCTCCATTTTGTTCTTATAATACACTTGTCGCGATGGTAACGAGTGTACCCGGTCGTGTTTGAGTTGACAAGATAAAGCCCCGTGATCGTAAAAGACAGGATGCTAAGATTTTATTGCAGTTGTCTGACATAGTACAATCGTGAAAGACCAAATTTGTCTTGTAGTCTGATCCAGGCATTATGTGTTGTCTGTCCCACATCGCCGACATGTTTTTCTTTTAAATAACTTTATTGGCGGTCAGTTATGTACAGTACTACGTCAAAAGACGCACGACAAGGCTAAAAATAAACTAGCATTTGGATTCAAATATACTGTACAAAATGCCAACGTGGAGTAAATGTCTTTTGCAGAGCCGATCAATTACGTCATTGATCAGATCAGCGAATTATGACATTAAAGCCGTTCAGCATAAAATGCATAAAATGCTAATTATCGGCCGATACCGATCTACTCATAATTAACAGAGACACTCAGCAGCCAGCAGGGCTAACGTTATGTTAGTAAGGTTAGTCACATTAATGTCACTGATTTGTAGGGGTGCTCCAATAAGGCTTTTATGCTGCCGATTCTGATATCGCTCATCGATGAGTGAGATCTGCCCATCACTGGCAATATCGTTCATATCGATGAGCTGTACATTTTTCAATTTATTTATGGTAAGTGGTATTGGCTATACTGTATGATCCGCCATGTTTGTTTGGGTTTGTGTTGCAGGTGCTCCGTGCCTGCGCAGTATGAAGGGCTGGGTGATTATGGGAAAAAATAATAATGACGATTATTTTGATTGATATTGAACTCACGATAAATAAACACGATTATGCATTTATTTTAAAACTTTGTAGTTATTTAACTACCAAAACTAAACTTTAAATATAACTTAAAAGAACAACCAGAAAATAAATTAGTAACAAGTAAAATAACAGTATATTAAAATAATATAAATAAAAACAAACAAAGAAAAATGGCTAAAAATGTGCCAATGTTTTTAGCCATGACTGTATTGTCTGTTATCCATCCATCCATTTTCATAACCACTGATCCTCACTAGGGTCACGGGTGTGCCGCTTATCTCAACTGACTTCAAGCAAGAGGCAAGGTACACACCGAACTGGTCGCCAACCAATCGCAGGGCATATTTAAACAAACAACCATTCGCACTCACATTCACACCTCCGGCCAATTTAAAGTCTTCAATGACTGTATCTGTTGTTCCTGCTGTGCGCGGCTTGGTCTCTTATGGGCAGTGTGGTGCGGTGCATGCATTGAACTACTCATTTTCTGTAAGCTAAAAAAAAGAATAGAAGAAGAAAGTCGCTTTATGACTTAACCTTTTTCACAGATTAGAAAGAATATACAGTACGCTAGTGAGTGTTGTTATATTAACTGTCCGTATGTTACTACGACGTTTGTGTGTGAATATTCTGTATTTGAATGTAAATAGCTGTATGTGATCACTACTTTGTGAATTTTCGTCTATCACGGGGGGTTCCGGAATGTAACCCCCGCTATAAATGAGAGATTACTGTATAACAATTATCGATACGGTCATACCATCACTAACTCAATATAATGCTTAAGTTGTCTTGATGTTGCCAGTTTATTCCCAAATAGAGGCGAAATCATTAGTTAACCAACCACCTTGCAACTCTTTCATTCTCAGAGTCACCACTAGGGGCCAGTAGCTAACCCCTCCGTGGTGTTTCTAGGCTTCAATGTGGGGCGCAGCGCCGGTGGCCGGTCCACAGTGCGGGAGATCAACCGTGACGCTTGCCACTTCCCTGGATTCCCGGTGCTACAGACACTGCTGCCAAAGCACACCAACGTACCTGACCTCTACTTCCTGTTGATGGCACTCTTCCTGCAGCAGCCTGTCACTGAGCTGCCAGACAGCCTGCAGGTACATGTCAGTACCACAAACCTTTTATACTACTTTATTATTTTACAACTAATTTAGGTGGAATGTCCAAAGTTGAACACAAACTAAAACAAATAGAGAGTTGAAACGCAAAAGTAGATATCTCAATTTTTTTGTGAATTGAGTACAATTAGTTTTTTTTTTTTTTTTTTTTTTTTTTCTGGCTCCACATTGAAGCAAATAATCTTTATTTAGGGTATTGTCATTGTCAAAACCAGACAACTCCAAGATAATAATTTTGTTTGAAAACCGACAATAAAATTAAACTGAAATGGTAAGTATTATATGCTTTGTGAATAAAAATTAATAACAGCTTCATGTGGAAATAGAAATAGTGGTTTCCTTTGTCAAACTGTGGCCATTGTATCTCATATAAAAATCTGTTAAGCACTTAGTAAGAAGAGTTGCTGAAAAAGAAAAAGAAAAACAGTCAGTACTTCAATGGGTGGCTTTGAAGTTTTGTGCGACTTTATTCTTCCCAGGTTGTTCAGCTTTGGAGGCTCCGCTGCATATTCATGAATATTAATTAACCTCATGAATATTCATGTTGACCATTTCACAACGCTTTGTGTTTCAGTTCGACCTTGATTCCATGTGGACGTTCATCTTTGGCGTGCCGGCGTCCAGTGCCACAGTGGTGGGCTCCATCCACACCTTCTGCACCGAGGCTGCTTTCCTGCTGCTCGCCATGCTGCGTAGCATGCTCAACCTGGTAAGACATAAACCGCAAGATCTGTGCACAAAAGTGTATTGTTGTCCACAATAAGTTACGGCAAAATATTGTAACACAAATGCTACATGCAAAGTGTTCTATTTTGTATTGAAAAGGATATATTGAGCCACGAAAGTGTAATTTGTGCACTTTGCCCCCAAAACACTATATATTATTACAAAAACAGCACATTTGGCCACGAAAATGATTTGTGCACAAACATGTCTTACTGTTTTTTTATATATATATATATATATATATATATATATATATATATATATATATATATATATATATAAAACATACCTCCTTGGGACGATGTGTTAAACATAAATAAAAACAGAATACAATGATTTGCAAATCATGTTAAACCTATATTTAATTGAATACACTACAAAGACAAATATTTAATGTTCAAACTGATAAACTTTATTGTTTTTTGCAAATGTTAACTTATAAATTTATGGTTGCAACACGTTGCAAAAAAGCTGGGACAGATGGCAAAAAAGACAGAAAGTTGAGGAATGCTCATCAAACACCTGTTTGGAACATCCCACAGGTCCATCCATCCATCCATTTTCTACCGCTTATCCGGGTCGGGTCGCGGGGGCAGTAACTTCAGCAGGGACGCCCAGACTTCCCTCTCCCCAGCCACTTCATCCAGCTCTTCCGGGGGGATCCCGAGGCGTTCCCAGGCCAGCAGAAGGATGTAGTCTCTCCAGCGTGTCCTGGGTCGTCCCCGGGGTCTCCTCCCGGTGGGACATGCCCGGAACACCTCACCAGGGAGGCGTCCGGGAGGCATCCGAATCAGATGCCCCAGCCACCTCATCTGGCTCCTCTCAATGCGGAGGAGCAGCGGCTCTACTCTGAGATCCTCCCGGCTGACCGAGCTTCTCACCCTATCTCTAAGGGAGAGCCCGGACACCCTGCGGAGGAAACTCATTTCGGCCGCTTGTATCAGGGATCTTGTTCTTTCGGTCACGACCCACAGCTCATGACCATAGGTGAGGGTAGGAATGAAGATCGACCGGTAAATTGAGAGCTTCCCCTTTCGGCTTAGCTCTTTCTTTACCACAACGGACCGATACAAAGTCCGCATCACTGCAGACGCTGCACCGATCCGCCTGTCGATCTTCCGTTCCATTCTTCCCTCACTCGTGAACAAGACCCCAAGATACTTGAACTCCTCCACTTGGGGCAGGATCTCATCCCCGACCTGGAGAGGGCATGCCACCCTTTTCCGACTGAGGACCATGGTCTCAGATTTGGAGGTGCTGATTCTCATCCCAGCCGCTTCACACTCGGCTGCGAACTGCTCCAATGAGAGTTGGAGGTCACGGCTTGATGAAGCCAACAGAACCACATCATCTGCAAAAAGCAGAGATGCAATACTGAGGCCACCAAACCGGACCATCCCACAGGTGAACAGAATAATTGGGAACAGGTGAGTGCCATGATTAAGCAATTCAGGGAAGCTCCTTTTATACCCAGTCATTCACAAGCAAAGATGGGGCGAGGTTCACTTCTTTGTGAACAAGTGTGTGAAAAAATAGTCAATTGCAAGGAATTTAGGGATTTCATCATCTCCGATCCATATCATCATCATAAGGTTCAGAGAATATGGAGAAATCACTGGATGTAAGCGGCAAGGCCGAAAACCAACATTGAATGCCCGTGACCTCATCTAAGATGGACTGATGCAAAGTGGAAAAGTGTTCTGTGGTCCGACGAGTCCACGTTTCAAATTGTTTTTGGAAATTGTGGACGTCGTGTCCTCCGGGCCAAAAAGTAAAAGAACCATCCGGACTGTTATGGACGCAAAGTTCAAAAGCCAGCATCTGTGATGGTATGGGGCTGTGTTAGTGCCAATGGCATGGGTAACTTACACATCTGTGAAGGCACCATTAATGGTGAAAGGTACATACAGGTTTTGGAGGAACATATGCTGCCATCCAAGCAACGTCTTTTTCATGGACGCCCCTGCTAATTTCAGCAAGACAATGCCAAACCACATTCTGCACGTGTTACAACAGCGTGGCTTCGTAGTAAAAGAGTGCGGGTACTACACTGGCCTGCCTGCAGTCCAGACCTGTCTCCCATTGAAAATGTGTGGCGCATTATGAAGCGTAAAATACGACAACGGAGACCCCAGACTGTTGAACAGCTGAAGCCGTACATAAAGCAAGAATGGGAAAGAATTCCACCTACAAAGCTTCAGCAATTAGTGTCCTCAGTTCCCAAACGTATTGATTGTTGTTAAAAGAAAAGGTGTTGTAACACAGTGGTAAACATGACCCTGTCCCAGCTTTTTGGAACGTTGTTGCAGCCATAAAATTCTAAGTTAATGATTATTTGCTAAAAACAAAAGTTGATCAGTTTGAACAATAAATATCTTGTCTTTGTAGTGTATTCAATTAAATATAGGTTGAACATGATTTTCAAATCATTGTATTCTGTTTTTATTTATGTTTAACACAAGGTCCCAACTTTCTTTGGAATTGGGGTTGTACAATATTTATTTAAATCCAATGGCTGACCACAAAAATTGGCACAAAGAAAACTCACTTTGCACAAGAAAACACGACAGTGGAACCTCGATAAAATGGACTGTGATATAACGGATATCGGATAAAACGGACCGTCGGGACTGAACAATTTGTCCAAAAATAGTTTCGATTTTTCAGTTAAAATGCCGTTGACAAAGTCTGTTAGTTACAGAACTTGGCTGCTGCTGTTTACTGGCGCTGTACAGGCAGAGAATAGGACTGACGTATTTCCAGGTCACAGATATACAATATTACTAGATCCAATTCCAAAAGACTTGCCTCCCGTGCCACGTGGCGCCCATGTTGAATTTGCCGCATTGACGTGGCGGCCATGTCATGATGGTTCTATCTATTGTCTATTGTACTTTGTGCGCTGCTCAGAGAGAATGAGTGGCATGGATACCGTGTTAACACTGAGGAATACAAAACGCAAGTCTCTGGAGTCTGGAACATGCTGTTTTTGGTACAGTAACAGTTTTTTTTTGTCAAGCCGTTCGGCTTTGGCAACAGATTTGTAACTAGGAAGCACACTAATTCCTCGCAGCTCACGAAAGCGACACGCCTATGATGAGTACTGTACGTCACCAATGTCACCATGACCAAGCACACCGGCGTGGTATGTTTGGATAAAATGTGAAACTTTCAAACATTTTCAGGCTTTTTTCATATTTACAATAATTTCGTACTATGGGTGCATATGGCCTCAAAAAAAAAAAAGTGCTTCAATGTAACGAGCAATCAGCAATGTCTGACCACCCCCCGCCCCTAATAGTCTATGGTCTTGAGGTTCCACTATAAATATTTTGACAAAAAGCATATATTTGGCCACAAAAGTACTAAACTTTATCCCCAAAAACTCAAAATATTGTAAGAAAAAATAAAGTATTTAACCATCAAAGTACAGTCTTTGTGCACAAACATTTTCCCCAAAACAATAAATTGTAACAAAAATTGTACATTTGGCCACAAAAGTACAATATTTGTGCATGAAAATGCAATATAGTTCACCACAGAAAGTTTTATTTTTGCACAAAAATACCTAATATTGTGCCCCAAAATGCAGTGGTTGAAGGCAAAAATGTGTGTTTCGCAACAGCCGTGGCAGTCCGAGGAGGAGGGATCGTGGCTCCGCGAGTACCCGGTGACACTGATGCAGTTCTTCCGCTACCTGTACCACAACGTCCCCGACCTTGCCCCCATGTGGCACAGTCCCGACTTCTTGTGTGCCCTGGCCGCCGCCGTCTTCCCCTTTAACATGAGACCCTACTCCGAGATGGTAATGTTGCATTTGGCCACCGGAGGGAGACACCGTCGCACATTCAAAGCAAACAGCGACATTTAACACCCTTTACTTTACCTTTTACTACACATGGTGGCTTACTGCTCAGGTGACAACTGTGTGTGTTGCAATTGGTTGATTTGTTGGAGTTGTGTTTCTACTATTTGTGTATATGTGTGTATGGGTTTTTTCTGGCGTTTAAAGTATTGAAATCCACAAAATTGAAAGCAGTGTATCAGCTACGCTAAATTGTTAAGTAAATGCTAAAACAGCAAGTTATACACATGCAAGCACAATGGTAATAACAGCGTAGCCTCGCTCTTAGCACGTAGCAGCCAGCGCTAACAGCGTGACGGTTAGCAGGTGAGCGACCTGGACGACGAGGCAGGCTCGCCCATCGAGGAGCTGAAGGCATTCGGCTCGGACTCTGGCATGAACCGCAGCCAGTCCGAGTACTGCAACGTAGGCTCCAAGACGTCGCTCACCAACCACCCGGCCAAGAAGTACGTCTTTGACTTCATGAGGGCGCTCATCATGGACAACATGTGCGTCACGCCCGCCACCAAGCAGACTCCAGTCATTGACCTGCTGCTCGAGGTGGGTGTTCCCGTTCCAACTTCAAACTGTTCGGCTCATTCCGGACATCTTGGGAACCATTTTTCACATTCCCTAAATTCCCAGTTTTATGTTGTTGTTTTTTTTTTATTCCAAATTTTCCATGACAACGTTCCCAAATCAATACAGATATTTTACATATCGTCGCTGTCAGGTGGAAACCTCGTATGTCCAAATACGGTCTGTTATTTTTATGTATTATTAAGTATTTAAAAATATTAACAAATCTTTTATCTCTCTTGATCGCTCCACTGTCTGAGAAGTGTTGTAAAACTCTGCCCCTTCCTCACTTGTGTTTTCTTGTCGTCTCAAGATTTAAACTCAGGATGTTAATTCAGACTATAACGAGTGAAAACAGTTAGGTGAGACATTTGAGTAAGCCTGTTTTGTTAAAAATCGATCAAAGGGTGATTGATCACAGCTCTATGCCCCCGAAAACCAATCTTCAGCATACATGGAACTACTTATTCCATTCCCAAAATTGACACATTTTCGCACCAAAAAATCCCTTGTCCTTCCACATTTATCCATCGATGCAAACTTCAAAATGATCAGCTCATTCACGACATAATCAGAACTAATTTTAACATTCACAAGATTACAAAATGTATCATTTATTCTACATTTTCCATGTCAATTTATACACGTGTATCCACATTCCTTGACCATTCCAATTCAAAAATGTGTTGCTGATTCAGTAGTTTGTATATACCAAACTGTTTATCACATTCCTAAAATTCACAAATTTGTCAGTATTTCACATATTCCATGTTATTATTCAAAATTTCTTGGACAATTCAAACCTTGAAACTTCAAAATGTTCAGGTCATCCAGGACATATAGAAAAATTCCCCAAATTGCCTCATTTGCACCATACAATTCCCAGAATACGAGATATTGTATGTCCTTCTTGTCCTCCTCCTCCGAAATTTCTCGACTGATTCAAACCTTCTAACTTCAAAATATTCAGCTCATTCAAGACAAAACTACTTACTACAGTCCCCAAATCCCCACATTGTCAACATGTAATTCCCAAATCAAGACATGTTTTAAATATTTACTTTGTTCTTCCACATTTCTCATTGATTGAAACTTAAAAATGTTCACCTCATTCAGAATATCTTACTAAATAATTACACCCCCCAAATACCTACATTTTTTTCAGTATTCTACATTTTCCTTTTCTAATTGCCAAAATGCATTAAAACATTTTAGAAATACCTCTTTCATTTAAATTATCCTTTTTTCAGTCCCTCGTTGAATGTTTCTTCCATTTTAATGAATTCCACAGCATTTCAGCCTCACATCAGCTCTTTTGCATTCACACGCAATTTCTACAGAAATTTCAATTTGTAGTTATTAATTTTCTCCATTACACTTATCTACATTCTCTTTAGTGCTCTCATTATCTTGTGATCTAAAGGCGTCTCCGGAGCGTTCCACCAGAACTCAGCAGAAGGAGTTCCAGTCCAACATCCTGGACGGCGTTATGGAGCACCTGCTGGCTGCTGATGTTTTACTCGGTAAGATGCGATCTTTACACTAATCAAGCTGCAAGTAAATAATCATCTCTAACAGCAAAAAGTTGTAATTTGGCACAATCATCCTTCACTTTGTCCCCAAAGCACTACATAGTGGAACAAAAATGATATCTTTGAGCACAAAAGTATAATATTTGTGCAATGGTTGACCACAAAAACCTTTATTTTGCCCCAAAACATAATATACTATATTGTTACCAAAGTGCTGTATTTTGCCACAGAAAGTGTGTTTGTTCCTTCAAATAGCAAGTAGTTAACCACAAAAAGTTGTACTTTGTCACAGCAATGATACACTTAACCCACATATCATCATATATTGTGACAAAAATACTATATTTGACTCTTATGTACTCTTTGTTCACAAAAAGTACAATAGTTGACCACAAAAAGTTGTCTTTTGCCATAAAGATCCCTCTCTTTGCCCCAAAACACAATATAGTGTAACAAAAACACTAACAAAAATGCTATTTTGACCACAAAAGGTTAGCATTTGTGTACGGAATTCTAATGAGTGACCACAAATATCATATTTTGCCCCAAACACCACATACTGTAACAAAAATGCCATATTTGACCACAAATCTGTACTCTTTATTCACAAAAATGTAATAGTTGTTCGCAAAATGTAGTATTTCGGCAGAAATATTGCTTACTTTTCCCCAGAACACTATGTATTATAAAATAAGAAATGCTATATTTGGTCAAACAGGTTAACATTTTTATATACAGAATTCCAATGATTGACCACAAAAAGTAATATTTTATCCCAAGATACAATTTCACTTGCAACAAAATGGTATATTGTTGTGGACCACAAAAAATTGTATTTTGGCACAGATATCACTTTGCCACTAAAACAAAATATATTGTAACCAAAACACCTTCTCATAGGCGAGGACTCATCCCTGCCCCTCAGCAGTGGTGGGAGCTACCAGATCCTGGTGCACAATGTCTTCTACTTCAGCCAGCGCGTGGTGGACAAGCTTTGGCAGGGCATGTTCAACAAGGACTCCAAGCTGGTGATGGACTTCATCGTGCAGCTCATTGGACAGGTAGACACACACACAGATATTGGAACATGATTTAATAAAACTCGAGATATAAATCTCTATTTCTTCACAAAGGTGGGCAAAAAATGAAGTATTCCCCACAAAACCTTTGCTCCAAAACCCAAATATAGTGTCATTAAAATGCCTAAAACTAATTCCATCCATCGATTTTTTGAGCTGCTTCTCCTCACTAGGGTTGCGGGCCTGCTGGAGCCTACCCCAGCTATCTGTGGGCGAGAGGCGGGGTACACCCTGAACTGGTCGCATATGTGCCAATTGCAGGGCACATATAAACAAACAACCATTCACACTCACATTTACACCTATGGGCAATTTAGTCTTCAATCAACCTACAATGCATGTTTTGGGGATATGGAAGGAAACATATATAAGTATTTGGGCACAAAAATGCTTCACTTTGCCTCCAAAACACACAAAGGTAAAATATTTGAATGAAAACACCACAAAGGTGTAATATTTGTGCACAAAATGCAATGGTGGCAGACAAAAAGACCCAAAACACACAAAAACACAATGATGCAAGATTTGTGCATAAAAATATGATGATTGACCACAAAAAGATGCATTTTGGCACAAAAATGCTCCCCTTTGCTCACTTATAACATTATATACTGTATTGTAAGAACAATGATATTTTTGGCCTAGTTGTGCACAAATATGCACCACCAAAAGTTAGGTTTTGGCCGAAGTGTTCATAAATAATACTAAGCAAATCTTGTTTTTGGTCCTCAGGCCAAAAGGCGTTCTCAGGGTCTGTCTCTGGACGCCGTATACCACTGCCTGAACCGCACAGTGCTCTACCAGCTGTGCCGGCCGCACAAGACGGTGGCACAGCAGGTGGCGCTGTTGGACGCACTGCGCGTTCTCACCGTCAACCGCAACCTGGTGCTCGGCCCAGGCAACCACGACCAGGACTTTGTGGCCTGCTTGGCGCACTGCTTCATCTGCCTGCACACCGGCAGGTAAGGCTGGCTTGAGAAAGATATGGCAGATTGTTGGCACATGTAGGACACAGTCTGTGGTTTGCGGTTTAATTGTGGTGTGTGTGTGTATGTATGTATGTATGTATATATATATATATATATATATATATATAAAAACCCAAAGGGTTCAGTGAATTCTGCTTAGCAACCAGCTCCCTGGTGGGTGTGCCTGCCAATTTTCTATTGGTCTTTTGGGACACAAATAATGGTGCTGGACAAATGTGACATAACAACAAGTGAACTAGTGTCAGAGAAAGTGCCAGATTTATTTGCTCTTTTTATGCCAATTTATTAGTTTTTGGGGCATGAATGATTGTCCTCAACAAATTCTGCCTGACTGGATGGGTGTGACTTGGCAATGTAATTTTTTTATGGTTATTATTTTTTCAATAATATAAGTAATATGTTTCAAAAATATTGGAATCTATTATGTTGGTGTAGCTTTTTGTAAATATTGCTTTTCAAAAATGTGTCTTACACTCCTACATCATACAGTATTATTGTTGGCAACATATTACAATAACATTGGAGATTTCCACCCATAGTCTGGTGCTAAAGTGTATGTATGCGTGTGTGTGTTTGTGTGTGTGTGTATGTGTGCAGCAGCACGGAGGGCTTCGGCTTGGAGGCGGAGGCCCGTATGACCACGTGGCACGTCATGATGTCGCCGGAGAACGAGAGCGACGCAGCGCACAACCACGACGTCAGCGAAGGTGAGACAGGATTTTTTTTTTTTAACCATTGTTTGCCTTGGTGGAGGTCTTCATTGGAATGGATGGGCTTTTGCAGGACGCCAGCTGCTGCTGAAGGCGGTGAACCGCGTGTGGACGGAGCTGATGCACAGCAAGCGTCAGATGCTGGAGGACATCTTCAAGGTGTCGCTGCCCTGCAACGACCGCGGCCACGTGGACATCGCCACGGCCCGGCCCGCCTTGGAGGAACCTGCTCTCAAGAGCTGGCAGAACCACCTGGGTAAAGAACGTGGCATTTTCTTGTCTTTTTGTGCAAGAACAGGGTTTTCAACTGTTCCTGGAACCTGCATGTTTATATTGTCGCTCAGTCGTGTAGCGTAAATTGGTTGTTAATTAATGTATGATTAATTGATGAATTGATCCAGAGCAGAATGCCAACACTCTACTTTTGATCTAATAAACAAAACTTTTACAAAAGTATAACTTTCAATAAACCAGTTTAAACTTAAACTTAGCAACATACCATTTTAAATTTACCTCGGTGCACCACCAAATCCATCCATCCATTTTCTTTTACCGCTTATCCTCACTAGGGTCGCGGGCTGCTGGAGCCTATCCCAGCTATCTTCGGGCGAGAGATTGCCAGCCAATCGCAAGGCACATAGTAACAAACAACCGTTCACACTCACATTCACACCTACGGGCAATTTAGAGTCCTCAATCAACCTACCATGCATGTTTTTGGGATGTGGGAGGAAACCGGAGTGCCCGGAGAAAACCTACCCAGACACGGGGAGAACATGCAAACTCCACACAGGCGGGGACTTGAACCCCGGTCCCCAGAACTGTGAGGCAGATGTGCTAACCAGTCGTCTACAGTTCCAAATACAGTCTACCAAATTTGAATAAAAACTGGGAAAACTGAATTAGTTGAATAATTAGGTCAGCGGCAGCACGGTGAGAGACTGGTTAGAGCGTCTGCCTCACAGTTCTGAGGACCTGGGTTCAATCCCCTGCCATGTTGTGGCACAATGTAGTACTACACTAAACATGCATAACTCTAAATTCTGACTTGCCTGTATTGTTTAAAAAACCCACAATCAACGCTCGCTTAAAAATCTGCAATATAGTGGTGGCACGAACGACAAACCGCTTAGTAAGACATACAAAGTAAGTGTCTTTAATTTCAGTCCACGAGAGGAAGTACATTAGCCGTGGCGAGGCTGCAGCGCCAGCGATGGCGACCCAGTCCAAACTGTCGCGGGTCAGCAGCGGTTTCGGCCTCTCCAAGCTGACGGGCGTGCGGCGCCACAAGAAGGAGAACAGCCTGAACAAGAACAGCCTCTCCGCACAGGCCAGTGCAAATACAAATACACGCTCTTAATGACAATTTGTCAGTAATGTCACTCACTTTATTTTGACACCACAGGAAGCTTTCCAGTGGATGTTCACGCACATCGCCGTGGTGAGAGACCTGGTAGCCATGCAGTATAAAGAACACCAAGAGGTATCTACTTTGCCTTCAACAAACTTTATTAGCACAACAAGTTTAAAAAATGACACAGAAAGTCACTAAATACCCCAAACTTAATTAGAATATACCAGTCGCCCCCTCTAGGTCACTTGTTGCTAGGCAAAATTCATCTTGTTGCTAGGCAAAATTCGTTGAGCGCCATCATTTGGGCCCCCTATGACCAATCAAAATTGGAATATACCATTCACGTCCACCAGGCCAATTTTTGCTAGGCTAAATTTTTTCAGCACCTTCATTTTCATCTGCATTTTAGTTTAGTTAGTCTGGTCCTAGCTAATAAACAGACAGCCACAAACCTACTATATGAATATGTACTGCCAATAAAATGCTAGCTGCTCAAGTAAAGTTGCACAACAACCTCCTTATGCCTTTTTTAATTAATGCCTTGTGGTTTTTTTTTTATACTTACAAGAAATGCTAAGAAGAAAAAAATGCAAAGTTTAAAAAGAAATGTATTTATATATGTTTTCTTGCCTGACTGAAAATATTTCTAGACAAGAAAATGCAGTTTGCTGCTCAATGGGAATTTAAGAAATAAAGCAGTTTATTTATCTAAAAAATGAAAAACAATTGCTCATTCGTTTTTAAGTGAAATGGATTATTTTTTCTTGTGTATTCATAATTATCATTATTAGTATTAATATAATGTATCCAAATACTTGATTATTCAATAAAATCTTTAGTAGGCTACTCAAATAGCAAAATATTCGATAGCTGCAGCCCTGCTCCCAACTTTGGGGGAAGGGTTCTTCCATTTCTAACAGGGCTGCAGCACTGCACAAAAGCAAGGTCCATAAAGACATGGATGACAGAGTCTGGTGTGGATGAACTTGACTGGCCTGTACTGAGTCCTGATACCAACCCGACAGAACACCTTTGGGATGAATTAGAGTGCAGACTGAGAGCCAGGCCTTCTCGTCCAACATCACTGTGTGACCTCACAAATGTGCTTCTTTCTGGAAGAATGGTCAGAAATTCCCATAAATACACTCCTAAACCTTGGGGACAGAATTCCCAGAAGAATTGAAGGTGTTATAGCTGCAAAGGGTGGCCCAACATCATATTGAACCCTATGGATTAGGAATAGGATGTCACTTAAGTTCATACGTAAGTCAAGGCAGGTGAGCGAATACTTTTGGCAATATAGTGTACCACTTTATTCCTGATACTGTATATTATGCCTTTTGTTCTTACATTGCATTGTAGGCAGGCACGTTTTTTTGTTGGTTTTCATTAAGTATAATAACCAGGGTTGCTAGGCAGAATACTGTATGTGTAAGTCTAACATGTGGTGTTTGTGTTTTTTCCTGTCTTTTCCCAGCGGCAGCACAACGCGCTCAAGTACGTGACGGAGGAGTGGGCGTCCATCGAGTACGAGCTTCTTCGCGAGCGAGGCCTCTGGGGCCCGCCTATCGGCTCCCACCTGGACAAGTTCATATTGGAGATGACGGAGGGCCCGTGTCGAATGCGCAAGAAGATGGTGCGCAACGACATGTTCTACATCCACTACCCATACATTCCCGAGACAGAAAACAACATGAACTCGGCAAAGGTATGCCTTTTAAGTAAACTTTCATTGAGAATTCATTGAGTCTCAAAGACCAATAAAAAAATTGAATATACTTGTCACTTCATTCGGCCACGTGTTGCTAGGCAGAATTATTGAGTCACCAAGACCAATACAAAAAAAAAATACAAAAATAAGAGTCAAGCCCACTAGGGCTGTTGTTACTGGGCAGAATTTTTCACCCACCATCAGTTGTGCATCTAAAACAGGGCTGGAGACTTCGACCAAATTGGTCGCACATCCAACCTTTTTGTCAGCTTGTGCGATTAAAAATTTCATCTTGTCGCACTTGCGCAAGTCCATCTTTTAATGGTTTAGACTCACCTTATTTTCCACTGCAATCTCCTCCTCCTCCTGCACACTCCCAGAGGGAGAGAGTCATTTTAAATGTATGGCAATCATTTGGTTGTAGTAATTAAGTGATTTTCCCAGGGGAAGAGGGTTAGGAGCCTTCTCTATATAAGAGCTGGACCCTCTGAAACTAATTATCACATAAAAGAAAAGCCTTTGTTTGTTTTTTAATTGAATTGACCTGTTTTGACTGCCACTGCTTGTTGCTGACAAACTTGTTCATAGTAAAATATTTTGCAAATCTCATATCTCAAGTCACTGTCAATCTTTACTTCATACTTAACTATGGTATGCCATGTTCATGCTCTACCTCGTCAAAATAGGGCACGACCAACTGAAAAAGTTGTTGGCACCAGTGCAAAGGTTAGTGTAGAGTCCTGTAAAACCAAGAAACGGTCTAATAACCTCACTGGGCCACTTGTTGCTAGGCAGAAATTGTTGAGACCCAATATTAATTAAAAAACAATAGACATGGCATACCAGTCCCCTCATGTGGTCACTTATTGCTAGGTAGAATTCAATAAGTCCCGAAGATCAGTACAATTTTCAATTCAATTCAATATACTAGTCACCTCATTAGGCCACTTGTTGCTAGGCAGACTTTTTGGAGAGCCAAAATATATATATATTTAAATAAAAAATAAAATTAAAAAAATCATAAATAGTAACATATTTAATTAAAACAAAAAACTTAAAAGTAGGAATGAAACTTGTTTTTTTAAATTATTTTTAAAAAATTTACAAAGAATTTGTCTAGTACCATCATTGGTGCCCCAAAGACCACTAAACAATTGGCATGTACCAGTCACACCCACTTGGCCACATGTTGCTCGCCAGAATTCTTTGAGCCCCAATAACAAACCGGTAAAGAAAATTTGAACAAATGAGCCATGCCTAATCAGTCACTTGTTGCTATGCAGAATTAAAAACAATCTATATTTAAAATTAAATTCAACTAATGTTGTTTTTTTTAATTACAATTTTTAATACATTTTTTTTACCCCCTCCCGGGGCAGAAGCCAGTGCGCTACCGCCGAGCCATCAGCGCTGACAGCAAAGAGTACTACATGCGCCTACTGTCGGGCAACCCCGGAATGTACCAACACTCAGTGGAGCACAGCAGCGAGGGCGAGACCACCCAGCACGAACCTGAGCACGGAGAGGACACCATAGCCAGGGTCAAAGGTGACACACACAGGACAGGAAATGGTTGAAGGGGCTACTTGACCAATGACCGCTTTGTTCTTGGAATATTGTGGTTGAATTCCCCTCAAATAATCTTTTTTTTTAATCCTCAATATATTGCACTTTTCCTAAATAAAATGCTACTTAATGCTTGGTAAATTGTGCATTTTCTTTCGAGAAAAATATCAACTTGTTCTTGATATATTCTGCTTTTTTTTCTAGAAAGAATAAAAAAAGAAATCTTGGTGTACGATGGCTTCTTTTAAAATAAAAATTTGCTTTTAATCTAGCTACACAGTGGAACCTCGATAAAATGGACCCTGATATAACGGATATCGGATAAAAATGGACCGTCAGGTCCAAACAATGGGTACATCTCAAGTCCCTTAAATGCAATGTCCCTAGCTCCTCGCTCCTTAAAACATTGAACGCGACCTGCAAGTTGTTGTAACGCCACCACATTAAGGAGCATCTCAAGTGTCTTAAACGCACATGGAGGAGGCTTGAGCGTCGAGGAGCCTCCATGGACTAGCTTAAATCGAGAAATGTGTCCAAAAATAGTTTCCATTTGTCTTTTAAACTGCCGCCGACAAAGTCTGTTAGTTCCAGAATCGACATTTTTTTTTGTAATATAAGAGTCGATAAGATAAAATATTTTGTTAATGTAGTTAGCCAGAGCTGCTGGGAATCGAAAGTTATCAATATAATTTCACCATCGTTCCAGGCATACTGTGTTGCTTGTTTTTTTTTTTTTTTTGCACATTAAGGACTACAGTACTGTTTTTGTTTTAATTCCTCATTTAAAAAAAAAAAAAAAAAAAACACCGTTCAAGTAACACGTTTTTGCGATTGTAGGGTGAAAGCTGCAGCTGGCTACTAGTGTGGCCTAAATGGGTGGCAACAATGGGGAAATGAAATGCCAGTATTTTGAGGGTAATAAGTCGTCAGCAGCATACAATATTTAAATCATTTTTGGACCGATGAACTTAGTGCAAAATATTGAATTATGAACTATTTTATTTTTGAATCATGAACTGAACTTTGAACTAGTTCGTGTAGAAAATGAACTTTCCCAGCACTGATCCTGTATTATTTCACATCTCAATATACAGTATATCGCAGGTTTAAAAATATTGCAATGTCATTTTCTTTCCAATATCGTGCGGCCATTGCGACCATGTTGAATGTGGTGAATTTCCAGGCATGTTACAATAAGTATTACACGTTTTTTTTGGGTTTTTTTTGTCATTTTTCTTGGACAAATAACATTATTCATCTAATAAAATGGCTTTTTCTTCTTAAAAAAAAATAAAAAAATGGCATATGGCATGTATAATTTCCCCATGGCCTCTTTCCAAATTTTACCATTTCTTAGAAAAAGATAACACTTTATTCTTAATGGCTCTTTTCTAGAAAAATATAACTTAATTCTCATATTTACTTTTTTTTCTTGAAACATTATATAAAATAATATATGTATGATATTAAAAAATATAAAAAAAATACCTCTTATTCCCAATACATTATTTTTTTGTAGGAAAAAAATACAACTTTATTGAAATACGACTAACATTATTTTTTCATGAAAGAAAAACTTCATTGTCATTAATGTTGCCTGTTGGAGAACTAACTATTCATGCAATATTATGCCTTCTACTCAATTTTTCTGGATATATAACAGCATTTTTTTCCTCAGGTCTGGTGAAGGCGCCACTGAAGCGCTCTCGGTCCACGGCGGATGGCGGCGACGAGGATGCTCAAGATCAGATCCAGGATCAGCTTCTGGAGTCGGGTGGGCTAGAGGAGGAGCAGCAGCAGCAACGCACTGACAACACAGCATTGCTGCGACTACTCGAGGAGGGGGAAAAGGTACACACACACACATAAATGCAAAAAATAAAATAAAATAAACACTTTATCCTAGAAATTTTTTTTTTAATAAAAATTACTTTTTTTTTCCTGTAAAAATATGACCTTTTTTTAATTCCACTTTTTTCTCGAAAATGTTTTTTAACTTTCTTCTTGAAATAGAAAACATTTTCTTATTATTGTTTACACTTTTGTCTTGTGAAAAAATAGTTTTATTTTCAAATTGTACCTTTTTTGCGGCCAGTTCAATTCACATGAATGGGAGCGAGAGAAGAGCTCATAATAGCTCCCTCTCTTATGTCACCCACACGTCCAATCTCAACCAGCTAACGTTCTCTGTTAGTGGGCCAACAATGCAACGCTTTCTTACAGCTAATGTCCTGTCTTTTGTTGTTGTTTAAAACCTTGCTCTGTCTGACTGAAATATTCAGTAAATATCCATTATAATACAAAAAAAAACACAGCGGCACTATGAAAAACTCTACTGTTGCACAGTAAAACTCTTCCTGCATAAAAGGGATACAGATTCTCCATTCTGCTTGGCCTAACAGCTGAACAGGAATTTTTTTATTTTTTATTTTATTTTTTTATTTTTTATTTTTTTTTTTTATAAAGAGGGGCTATTTTGATCTCCTACTTCGCTCCCAATCATGTGAATTGAAGTGGCCGCGATGACCATCGCTGACGACAGTGAATGCAAGCCTTGCTATTTCGTCCACCACAGTTCCATTAAAAATTACAAATATACTAGTTATTGTTGTAAAACACAACATATGCATATTTTATTGAGTGTAATTTTATGGCTCTGCAGAAGCTGAGATTCGGTTGCTTAAAACCTAGAAATGCCTAGAAATTTCAGATGAGTTGAGTGGGCGGGAAACAGCCACAAAGTGGTCAGGTATAATATATGAATATGTATAATTATCAAAACTACATCACACCATTGGCGATTTCAAATCGTTGTTTGCAAGCGGTTTTGGTGTTCCAAGGGCTTTTGCCTTCAAACAACAAACCGCATGGATGTCAATCTTAGACCATGTCGCAGACTCATATTATGCATTAAACAGTAGGAAAAAAATGATTCTGATGGATGGGGACCTTTAAGGATAACCACATTCAGTTTTCAGGACACTTCAATTCCGTCTTTTGCGGCAGCAGGCAACAAGGTATTTATGTTAGTATTATTATTAGTAGTAGTAGTATTTTCAACATGGGAGATTTTTAGCTACCTGTGTGTTGCCACATTTTTTGTCTGTTTCTAACTGTATCAATTGTATTATTATTTGTATATAGTTTTCACGTTACAATGGAGATTGGATGGGTTATTTAAACCAGTTCCTAAAAAAACAACTTTTGTTTGCCTGTGGGGGAATTCACATCCACCAATCGCTCGTGCGGACACACATTCCAAGAAGTTGATGCGTCAAAATTACCGTGATATTTCAAATGGCGTCACTTGCCCTAAAAACCCAACTTCACTAGCACAAATGGAACCTTATTGGTGAGAAGAGCAGTGTGGGCAGTAGAATAGGTAATGTATTTTAGCAATCAATAGTTTTTTTCACAAATGTATTTATTTTGGAGGATTTTGGAGGCATTTGAAGTGCTCGTTCCATGTTTTTTAGAAAATTCCACAAAGATGGCAGCCGCTTGTAAAGTTGCTACTGAAATCTCAAGAGATATACACATATTGATGTGGTGTTTGTTTGTGTGATATGTGTTTAGATCCAGCACATGTACCGCTGTGCCCGTGTTCAGGGTCTGGACACCAGCGAGGGTTTGCTGCTCTTTGGAAAAGAACACTTCTATGTCATTGATGGGTACACCATGACTGTGTCCAGAGAGATCAGGGACATCGACACGCTTCCTCCCAAGTACGTCTAGACTTTAGTACTGCCTTTCCAAAACTTTTTAAGCCACGTACCACCCTTCAGCATCCCAAAGCAGTTGGCGCACCTCTCTTCCACTACACATACCCTAAAAAAAGTTGAGTAGTCTTACCCAAACATTTTTAAGCTGTAGACACCCCAACATCATTAACATCATAATCAACAGCCCCAAAGAGGTGGCACACCCCCTTCAACATCCCCAAATAGTTGGCGCACCCCTTCAACAGCTGGGAAGATTTGGCGCACCCACTTTACATGTCAAAAGAGTTGCCACATTCCCTCTTCTCCACCCACACCGTCTATTAAAAAGGTGTAATACCATCTTTACCAAACTTTTTAAAAAGGAAGGAAAAAAATTTTTTTGGGGGGCAAGAATATGTTGTATGTGCTCCACTAGTCTAAACATTGTATCCTGATTAATATTGCGTTTGTGGAATAAGTATTATCCATCTATCCAGCCATCTATTTTCTGTACCGCTTATCCTCACAAGGGTCGCAGGCGTGCTGGAGCCTATCCCAGCTATCTTCGGGCGAGAGGCGGGTTACATCCTGAACTGGTCGCCAGCCAATCACAGGGCACATAAACAAACAACTATTCGCATTCACAGCTATTATAATTTAAAGTATTCAATTAACCTACCACGCATTTTTTTGGGATGTGGGAGGAAACAGGAGTACCCGGAGAAAGCCCACGCCGGCACGGGGAGAATATGCAAACTCCACAGAGGCAAGGCTGGGATATGAACCCCGGTCCTCAGAACTGTGAGGCAGATGTGCTAACCAGTCGGTCACTGTGCCGCCCAGTAAGAATTACACAGGTAAATTCATCAATTTACATCAATCTCAGGGGGTGGACATGTTGGGCATTATGGCCCTCTGATGTCGACTGAAATTAACGTTGCCCTTGCAAATGTCATGGGACCAAACGCGCAAATCAGGACATTGGGCTCCGCGTGTATGCTCCGGTAACTAGCAGAACTACGGATTGCAAGTTTGGGTTCAAACCATCATGTAATCAACGTGCTAGTTATTGCAGCAAACACGGGGAGTCCGATATCCTGATTTCAGGGTTTGGACATGTAACATTTGCAAGCACGAAGCCACTTGTGACGTTAATTTCAGTCGACAGCAGAGGGCAATATTGCCCAACATGGCTGTCCCCTGAGATAGATGAAAATTGATGAATTTATCTGTTTAATTCCTATTCCACAAACGCAATATTAATCAGTATGCCATGTTTAGCCTCGTGAGGGCACATACAACATATTCTTGCCCCCCCAAAGTTTGCATTTCCTTCCCCTTAAAGCCATGCACTCACTTAACATCTCAAAAAAGTTTGCACACCCCCTCTCTCCAGCAAACACCTTCAGAAAAAAAGTTTAATACATACAATCGCTGGCAAGGTTTTTAAGCCACGCACCCCCGTTAACATCCCGAAAGATTTGGAAAACCCATTTTAACAACCTGATAGAGACAGCAACAGCCCTCTCGCTTGCTCACATCTTTTGAAAAAAAGTTTAGACGTCTTACCAAAACCTTTAAAACACTTCACCTTCTTTCCACATCCTGACCCAGTTGGCGCACCCCCTCTTCCCCATATGATGCTGGACTTAATGCTGTGACTGTTGTTGTGTGCCAGCTTGCACGAGGCCATCATCCCAAGGGGTGCGCGCCAGGGTCAGAGTCAGCTGAAGCGGACGTGCAGCATCTTCGCTTACGAGGACATCAAGGAGGTGCACAAGCGACGCTACCTGCTGCAGGTACTTTTTCTTTGGCTTCATGGGGTGAGTTTGGATGAGTTGTGTTGACAGAGGTACGTCATCTCTATCAGGGTGTTAAAGGGCGTATGTGGCTTAAAATAAAAGTGTGTTGTGTTATTGTGTGGCAGCCAATGGCGGTGGAGGTTTTCTCCGCTGATGGGAGGAACTATCTGCTGGCCTTCCAGAAGGGGGTGCGCAACAAAGTCTACCAAAGGTATTAACACCCCCTTTTTCAACTAGTGTGAACTCTGTATTAATTATAAAAGTGATTCCCGTAGGTTCCTGGCAGTGGTGCCTTCACTGGCCGACAGCTCCGAGTCAGTTTCGGGACAGAGGCCAAACACCAGCGTGGAACAAGGGTGTGTTTCATTTATCATTCTAAGAAGGGGAGAAATGGTAGAGAGCAAGTACGCAAGCAATGCAGTATAATGCTATTGCCTGATGCTAACAACCGAAAGCCCGTAGAAAGCAAGTAACAGAAAAACTGCTACTTTCTCTATTGTAAAAAAAATAATTTAAAATGCGGCTAATGCTAACATCAGAAAAGCCGTTATCTTCGCTAATGATAGCATAAGAAAAAAAATCTGCAGTCACTAATACTAACATCAGAAAAATTTATTGATCAATGCAAACTCACAAAACTGCTACTGCCACTATTGGAAAAGAAACTGCTACAATTGCTAATGCTAACATCAGGAAAACTGCTACTGCAGCTTATACTTGGAACAGAAAAACTGCTACATTCTTGAATGCTAACAACAAAAGAAAAATGTTAACTGCTACTGCTAACATCAATAAAACCTCTACAGCAGGGGTGTCAAACAAATGTTTGTCGCGGGCCACATCACAGTTATGGTTCCACTCGGAGGGCCGTTCTGGCTACAACCCATATGATTGCCTCATATTATTACATATACACAAATTAATGGATAATTACTTTTGAAATCAGAAGCCAGTCAAAACTGTTTGTTCGACTACAGTATGAATCAATTTGATTTTAAAAGAGGGGTTGGTAACAAAAAAATGCTTGCAATATCTCAACATTTTTAAAAGTGAAGCCGATTTGCAATTTTGGTTATTTTAGCAAGAAACAGAAAGTCGATGCACACTCTCGCGGGCCACATAAAATGATGTGACGGGCCGGATCTGGCCCCCGGGCCACCAGTTTGACACCTGTGCTCTACAGCCTCTAATGCTAGAATCAGGAAAAACTGCTACAACCCTGAACGCTAACAACAGAGAAACTGCTTCTGTCGCTAATTCTAGCATCAGAAAAACTGCTATTTAGGTTACTGCAAACGTCACATCATAAAAATACTGCAATCATCGTTAATGCTAAGTCTAAGTGTCTGTCATGTCGTCACTAGGTCTGGTCTCCTCAGCACTTTGGTGGGAGAAAAGTCTGTGACTCAGCGGTGGGAGGTAAGAAGAGGCCGTCTTGTCTCTAGTTGGGTCCACATCCTCAGTCCTGGCCTGGTTCTCAAGTTCTACTTCCTTTTTTTTTCAGCGAGGGGAGATAAGTAACTTCCAGTATCTGATGCATCTCAACACGCTGGCGGGTCGCTCCTACAATGACCTGATGCAGTACCCTGTCTTCCCCTGGATCCTGGCTGATTTCGACTCTGAGGTGAGTTCCGCGGTGCGGAAGATCCACTGGCCCTCTGTTTTGAATACCGTCGAACTGATTCTGGTTTTGGGTTTATTGTTTGGCAAAGGAGCTGGACCTGAACAACCCCAAGACCTTCCGCAATCTCGCCAAGCCCATGGGGGCGCAGACAGACGACAGGCTGACGCAGTATAAGAAACGCTATAAGGACTGGGAGGACCCCAATGGTAATTAGTGACCGATCAATGATTGGATGAGCACTGACTGAATGATTGACAGACCGACCAATGACTTTCTCACATAGGCGAAACTCCCGCCTACCACTATGGCACGCACTACTCATCTGCCATGATTGTCGCCTCCTACCTGGTGCGCATGGAGCCTTTCACGCAGATTTTCCTCAGACTACAGGTGAGAAAATCTTGATAAAAATAAAACCAAGATAACAATGCCAAGCTAAGGTAACGGGCCCCTCTGCCAGGGTGGGCATTTTGACCTGGCCGACAGGATGTTCCACAGCGTGCGCGAAGCCTGGCTGTCCGCTGCCAAGCACAACATGGCCGATGTCAAGGAGCTCATCCCAGAGTTCTTCTACTTGCCAGAGTTCTTGCTCAACTCCAACAACTTTGATCTGGGTCAGTAGCGGCTAACATGGTAACATAACAACAAACGACATCAGTGATGCTAAAGGATACCTCGTTGATGCTAACAGGTGCCAAGCAGAATGGCACCAAGCTGGGTGATGTCATCCTGCCTCTGTGGGCCAAGGGCGACCCGCGGGAGTTCATCCGGGTGCACAGAGAGGTGCGCCGTTAGTTAGCATTCACTTTCAGCTTTGTACCCCCTTGGACATCCTGAAAAAAATATCAAGTAGTGTCACTTTTGGAGCCACGCAACCCCTTTAACATTCCAAAAGTGTTAACACACCCCTCTACCCTATACACACCCTCTGAAAAAACATGTTTGGTGCTGTCTTTCCCAAACTTTTGAAGCCGTGCCCTCCATTTAACGTCCCAAAAGTGGTAGTGCACTCCCTGACCCTCTCACACACTCTCTCCAAAAAACATTTCGTGCAGTTTACCAAACTCATGGGGTTCCGCACCCTTTTCAACATCCCAAAAGTGTAGACACACCCCCTCTCTCCTGCACGATCCCTTTGAAAATAAGTTTAGTACAGTCTTTTCCAAACATCCAAATTTGCGGATCCCCTTCAACATCCCAAAAGCGTTAGCACACTACTCTTCCCAGTACACACGTACAAACGAAAGTCTTAATTATCTTGTATTCTAGTTTTATAAAATATCTTGCACACCCCCATGAGTTTGAATGGCTGAGGGCGACCCACCACCAGAGTTAGACATTTTCAATCTCGCGCACCCCGTAGATTGGGGGGTGTGCCATCTGCACTGTTTGGGAATGCCTGTCCTATATTCAATATTTATGTTTTGTCTGTGGTCCCGCGTTCATTCTCACGTGTTTTTGGACAGGCACTGGAGTGCGATTACGTGTCGGCGCATCTCCACGAATGGATCGATCTGATCTTCGGCTACAAGCAGCAAGGTCCTCCTGCCGTGGAGGCTGTCAACGTTTTCCACCATCTCTTCTACGAAGGCCAGGTGGACATTTACAACATTAACGACCCCCTCAAGGAGACTGCCACCATCGGATTCATCAACAACTTTGGGCAGATCCCCAAGCAGGTGCTAATGCTGACACCACAAAACTGCTAATACTAAAATCTAAATAGTGGCAGTGGCCAATGCAGCTAATAATAAGAAAATAACAGCTAACGTGGCTAATGCTAATGTCATGGGTGTGTGTGGATGTGTATTTCAGCTGTTTAAGAAGCCCCACCCGCCTAAACGGGTGCGGAGCAAAGCTAACGGTGATTCCGCCAATGTTCCGCCAAGTTCCACTGGCGACAAGATCTTCTTTTATCATTTGGACAATCTCAGACCCTCGCTGGCCCCTGTCAAAGGTACACACACACACACACACACACACACACGCATGCACACACACGATATAATGACACATGAATTCATAATGTTATTTTTTATCGTTTGTCGCAGAGCTGAAGGAGCCGGTGGGTCAGATCGTGTGCACCGACAAAGGCATCCTGGCCGTGGAGCAAAACAAAGTGCTGACTCCGCCCACGTGGAACAAGACGTTTGCGTGGGGCTACGCTGACCTCAGCTGCCGCCTTGCAAACTATGAGTCTGATAAGGTCAGTGATGGTCCTCTAAAGACCTCGAAAGAACCAGATTTTGGGTGCTTGGGTGACCACAATCCGAGTAGGCCTGGGCACTTGGCTCTGGAGCTCACCCAATATAAAGGAAGAGCAAAAAAAAAGTATACAGCTATACATACAGTATGTACAGTATGTATGTGTGTGAAAAAGTAATTTGACCCCTTTTTAAACCATGAAAATTAAATAAAATTAACGGCATCATGGTTCAACTCCCGCCATCATGGTTTCCATTCCCGTCCATTTCCAGTGATTTTGTTTTCATATTTCCCTCTTCCGCCAGCTCCCAATGACCTTCGCTCCCATTCTTGCCCAATCCTGTGATTGATGGTGAAATTCACTCCCATCTCGTGGGAATCCCATGGGACCCACGGGCCCTTGTGGGAACCCTGAAAAATGTCAGCCTCTACTCCAGACCTGTTCAATCAAGAAATCACTTAAATAGAACCTGTCTGGCAAAATGAAGTCAGCCAAAAGATCTCAAAAAGCTGCAACAAAATACCATGAGCCTCAGAAATTCAAGAACAGATAAAAAATAAAGTAATTGACATCTATCAGTCTGGATAGGGTTACAAAGCCATTTCTAAAGCTGTAGGATTCCAGTGAACCACGGTGAGCATCAAAGCAGTGTGTGTGCATATATATATGTATATATATATGCATATATACGTATATATATGTATACGGATATACAGTGTTCCCTCGTTTTTCGCGGTTAATGGGGACCAGAACGCCCTGCAAAAGGTGAAAAAAACCGCGAAGTAGGATTTGCCCCCCTCCCCTAGGTATTTTCGGGGATGTGTATGTGGCTACCAGAATGTTTACAGTACACATATTTACTTAAATCTTTATTTATAAAACCTTATACAGTAATTAACATTTATTATACAGTAATTAACATTCATCAATATTGCCTTCTGAGAGAGGGTCAGTATACTCACTGTCTTTTCCCTGCAATCCACAATGCCAATGCAGCTTCCATTTTCACAATTCTCTTATTACGCGGAGTTACCACATGTTTTGCTTCCTTATCTAAGGTTATTGAAGCAGTTTTGCGGATGTTTGCTTCCTCTTTCTTGATGTAGCGCACTGTAGATTCATTCACGCCATAATGGCGTGCCACAGATGCATAATTTCTGCCTTCTTTGATCAAATCTAAAAGTTTCACTTTTTCGCTGATGGTCATCATCATCTTCTTCATCTTGGGTGCCCCGGAGGAAGCTTTCGCAGGGGGGCACAGCGCTTTGGCGGCATTGTAAGGGCTTGCTTAACTAATAAAAAAAATTATTACTTAAACAAAAAAAGTAATTGCGAACACAACAGCGTGGACGAGACTGGCGAGACACAACAAGGGAAGATGCTGGGTTAGGCTGCGATGATGCGCAGCCAATCAGCTCACGGGATAAATCCACTCATGCTCTCATTGGTCAATCCCGCGCCGGGAACCAATCACACGCCTTGTATGAGTGCCCGTACAGTACAGGCATGTACAAAGCCTCTGAGTCAACGCATCTCTTTGTTTGGCATGCAGGGAAACCTTCTCTCGCACGCATCAACATGAAACAACCCGTCTTTCCGCAATATGCCTGCCGATATGGCTGTATTTTAAATTGTTTACATTTTTTATTTATTTATTTGTGAATATTTTTGGAAAAACCTGCTAAGCACTGAAGCCGCAAAGCGCGAAGTGGCGATGGAACAATATATATATATATAGGCTATAGTAATAGAGAAAAAAAACTGTCCCAGCTGAGGGACCTCTTTTGCGGGCAACAATGCAAGTCGGGCTGGGCACTTCGCCCTGGAGCTCACCTAGTGTCAAGGCAAAAAAAAGAAAAACATGCATGTCAATTACATATAGAGAGAGAAAAATGGAAGAGAGTGAGAAAAGAGAGCAAGGAAAAATATCCAATCATTGCAGGGCCTGCCTGAGCATAAGTGTCCGAGCCGAGACACCTCTTGGGCGGGCAATAATCTGAGCAGGACTTGGCACTTTGCCCTGAGGAAAAAAAATTTCATAGTTGAATCTTTTTTTTTTAACATTCATATAAGGGACCCATGTTTTTCCAGGCATTGGTGGTCTATGAGTGTTTGTCCGAATGGGGTCAGATCTTGTGCGCTATCTGCCCCAACCCCAAGCTGGTGATCACAGGTGGAACCAGCACAGCCATTTGCGTTTGGGAGACAGGAACGTCCAAAGAGAGAGCTAAGACGCTCACGCTCAAGCAGGTGAATTTAGCAATATTCGTCCGTTTTAATGCTGTGATGATATAATTATTACCCCCTCCCACGTGTGTTGGCAGGCGCTGCTGGGCCACACGGACGCCGTCACATGTCTGACGGCGTCGTCTGCATACCACATCGTGGTGAGTGGCTCCCGGGACAGAACCTGCATCGTGTGGGACCTCAACAAGCTTTCCTTCATCACACAGCTACGAGGACACCGCGCTCCCGTCTCCGCGCTGTGCATCAACGAACTCACGGTGGGTGCCAAGACAAATACAGTGGAATCTCGATTCACGAACACCCCAGTTCATCAACAACTCAGTTTTCAAAGAATCTTTGTCCACTGTCCAAGAGCTCGCTGGTGATAATGTGAGTGAGACTTCATGGTCCAATGGTTCCTTCTAAATCACCTTCCCTTTCATTGATTTTAACATGCCGTCTTTAACTGCACAACTACATATCCTTTGGTATGTTCACCATGGATACTGATATCAAAAAAGGCTGTCAAATCCTATAATGCAATGCATTTCCCAAAGCATACAGTACTGTACATGAAAAGGCGTTGAAGAGTGATTTGCCAATGGGCAATTCTTTCTTCATAATAAAGAGTGCTTTCACTTATTTCTGTATTGTACAGTATTAATTTCTAAGTACACACTAATAAAAACAAGGTAAACATAACTTTGTTCTGTGGCTGAAACAGATTCATTGCATTTCCGGTCATTTCAGTGGGAAACATTACCGCGCGATCCAAGTCACGGAATGAATGAAGTTCGTGAACCGAGATTCCACTGTAGTCTGTCCCTGGGTCAAAAAGGCAATGCTTTGCGTGACATTCCTAAAGTGTAAAAATAACTTTACCATTGTATTATGCGTCTTAGATAAAGTAAAAATGCTCGTCTATAGAAGACATTTAACGGAGGGGTCCCAAAACTGAAACTGCTACTAATGCTAAAAAAAAAAAATTTAAACAAAAGGAAAAATGTGTAAATCCTACAGTGGCTAATTCTAATGGGGAAAAAAATTATTTCTACCGCTAACATGAATGTCCACTTGGCTAATGCTAACACGTATTGCTCCTGCTATTAAAGTTAATGATGATGATATATAAAGTAACAATAAAATAATTAAAACATCCCAAAACGGTGTCACTAATACAAACATTGCGGTAAAAAATACAACTTTGGCTAATGCTACTGCTAACATTTAAAAATCTCTTTTACACCTAATGATGATGTCATGTAACCTCTACTGCGACTAATGCTAACATCCCAAAACTGCCACTGGGGCTAATGCAGATGGAGCTGCTAATGTTGCTGACGTTACAATCTAAAAACTATTACTGCCACTAAAATTCATATCCTAAAATTGCTACAACTGCTAATGTTAGCATCCCAAAACTGCCACTGCAGCTAATGCTAACCTGCCAAAACTGCCACTGTAGACAGCGCATATGTAACTGCAACTGTAACTGCAACTCCCAAAACTGCTAATGGGCACGTAACCGCTACTGTTGCTAATGCTAACATCCCAAACTGCTACTGTGACAAATGCTGACATCCAACAGCTGACACTGTTGTTAATGCAGATGGCATGTTAACTACTACTAAGGCGTATATCACAATACTGCTATGAAAATTAACATGCTAATGCTAGCTTGGGTATGTGTGTGTGTGTGTGTGTGTGTCTGTCTGTCTGTCTGCGTGCACGCAGGGGGACATTGTATCGTGCGCAGGCACGTACATCCACGTGTGGAGCATCAACGGCAGCCCCATCGCCAGTGCCAACACGTTCACCGGACGCAGTCAGAACATTGCATGCTGCTGCGTATCCGAGATGAATGAGTGGGACACGCACAATGTCATCGTCACGGGACACTCGGATGGCGTTGTCAGGGTAAACAGGAGAAAAAACAAAAACAACAAACAAACAAACAAAATAAAAACATGCCGGCTAGCGTGAGAAGCTAAACTTGAGTGCTCTTTTTTTGTTGTCGTAGTTCTGGAGGATGGAATTCCTCCAAGTCCCAGAAACCCCTGCTCCCGAACCCGTGGAGCCCGACGTTCCTGACTGCTGTGGAGACGACAAACTTGGTGAGTAGGAATAATATATATATATATTTTTTTAAAACAGCAAGTGTTCTCATGGGATTTTCTCTGTGGTCCACCAGAGGGCGGCGATGAGGACAGCAGCGAATCAGACGTAGAAGAAGAAGAAGGACCAGGAAGTAGTCTGAGCCATGAACACAAAGCAGTGCGCAACCCATCTAGTCAGCCAGGCAGCCAGCCAGGCAGTGCTGTGCACAGACCCAGAGGTAACACGCAGGAAAAGCTAATTTTAGCATTTTGATAAATCGATTATTTTTTCACTTTAAGCACACCCCCATAAAAAATCAAAACAAACCATATTTAACAAAGAGCAACATAGATTTTATGCTCTTCTTTAAGTTGTGCACTCCCTTCAACACTTAGAGTAATGTAGAGTTTTTTTATTGTTTTTTTGTCACAGAAGAAATGTTTCCAAAATGTTTTAGCTGCGCACTCCTACCCCCCACCCCACACAAAACAAAAACATTTAGCCTAGAGAAACACAGATTTTATGTTGTAGAGCAAACTTTCCCAGGATGTTTTTGCTATACAGCCCTCAGAGTTGGCACACCCCCTCTCCACAAACCCACAGATATAAACGCACCCCTCTTCCAACCTGTCAAAATGGAAAACATTCAAAACAAACCTAGCTTATAGCTATGTTGATTTTACGATGTAGCAGTATTTCCATAACCTGCAAAAGCTGCACACTCCCTTCAACACACCGACAGAGTTGGTACACCCATATCTCTGGCACCCCAACCCACCACCACACCATAGCCCACTCACAAAAATACAAACACAGCCTGTTTACCATATCATACATACGAATCGCACATCTAGGGGAGCGCGCACCACAGTTTATGAATACCTGAAACTAAAGCATGAGTGTAAATGTTTTTTCCAGGTCCATCGGCACAAGGTGGTGCGTCGTGGTCAATGGACAGCGGCTCGGATGACTCCCACCGCTGGTCGGACAGCCTGAGCATCGATGAGAAGGACGGCTTTGTGTTCGTCAACTACTCAGAGGGCCAACACAAGGGTGTGCACCGCCACCACATGCACCCCCACGGGATCAGCGGCACCAACGCTCAGCTTCTGCACCCGCCTGCCGTGGAGGCGCGCGCCTTCAACCAGCTCAGGGCAGGTGGGTGTTGTTGTAGACTCCTTGGGTGCGTGTACTAAATGGTAACGCTAACGAGTTTGCACACTCTTCCCCCACCCACAGAAGAAAAAATAAGAACATACCCTATTCACCATATGAAGACTTTTTAAGCCGCAAAACTCCTTCAACACCCTGTCACAGTTGGCTCACCCTGTCTCCCTCAACCCACAAATAAAAAATCTGAAATCTTGTTATCATATTGCTATGTAGATTTGATGTCACAGAACAATATTTTCCAAACGTTTGTTCCCGCATCTGCCAACCGTGCAGGGGTGGGCCCGCTAACTGCAAACGGATGTTGACTTCAACACTCGAACCGACTTTGTGCACCCCTTCCCCAACACAGAGAAGAAAATAAAATATTTATTTATTTAGATTTTAATCAGAATCATCTTTATTTTGCCAAGTATGTCCAAAAAAAACACACAATGAATTTGTCTCCGGTAGTTGGAGCTGCTCTAGTACGACAACAGACAGTCAATTGACAGAGAATACTTTTGAGACATTGAGAAAACAGTCGCTGAGCAATAAAAGGTTGCTAGTAATCTGGTAATGCCGGTACAATTTATTTATTTGACAATTGTGCAAAAAGATGCAGAGTCCTCTAGCAATTAGAGCAGTTTGAATGACTAATATTGCAATAGTCCGGTGCAATGACCATTGTGCAAAGGGCGCAGAGACTTCAAGGAATGTAAAGTGACTAGTAGTGCGATAATCTGGGACAATGTCAATTGTGCAAATGTTGCAGATACTCCTCAGTCAGTGTGCGAGTGGTGCAGTTGCTACTCTGGCATGAGTGGCCAGTATTGGTCAACAACAGATATGCAAATAGTGCTGATTCTGATTTCCCCAAATTTTGCTGGCGCACCTGCCCGACGTGGAGAGGTACGCCTACTAACTGCTAGCATGCTAACATGTGTTGACAGGCTACAGGTGGGAGCGACAGCTGGTCTTCCGCAGCAAGCTCACCATGCACACGGCGTTCGACCGCAAGGACAATGCGCACCCTGCCGAGATCACCGCACTCGCCATCTCCAAGTGAGACGCCATTTTGTCTCTGTGTCGCCATTTTGTCTCTATGCCGGCTTTTTGTCTCGCCGCATAAGGTTCATGTACTAGTGTGCTTTTTGTCCTCACTAGTAAGACAACATTGGTATACTAGTAGCACAACTACAAAACTGTGCACTAGCTGACATCTGTGTGGTATTGTTACTACTAGTGAAGCGCTAGATATTAGCTAGTAGAATTTTATAATGTCATTCGTAGTCATTTTGCCTCGCTAGTAATGTAATTGTCCCATTAGTATGGCAAAGTTGCTACTAGTGAGGACAAAGAGCGTACTAGTACATGGAGCTCAAGCTGGATATCAAGACCAGTGTTGGGAAAGTTCATTTTCTACATGAATTAGTTAAAAGTTCAGTTCATAGTTCAATATTCTAAATTTTTAATGAGTTTCACTGGTCCAAAAACAAACTAGTTTATAGTTCTTTTTTCTTCAGTATGTTGCTGACGGGCGGCATAGTTGACGATTGGTTAGAGCGTCTGCCTCACAGTTCTGAGGACCGGGGTTCAATCCCAGCCCCGCCTGTGTGGAGTTTGCATGTTCTCCCCGTACCTGTGTGGGTCTTCTCCGGGCACTCCGGTTTCTTCCCACATCCCAAAAACATGCATGGTAGGTTAATTGACAACTCTAAATTTCCCGTAGGTGTGAATGTGAGGGCGAATGGTTGTTTGTTTCTATGTGCCCTGCGATTGGCTGGCAACCAGTTCAGGGTGTACCCCGCCTCCTGCCCGATGATTGCTGGGATGGGCTCCAGAACTCCCCCGACCCTTGTGAGGATAAGCGGCTCAGAAAATGGATGGATGTTGCTGACGGACTATTTCCCTCAATTACTGGCATTTCATTTGTTGCCACCCATTCAGTCCACACGAGTACCCAGTAGCAGCTTTCACCCTACAATCTAAAAAACATGAGGAAAAACATGTTGCTTGAATGGTGTTTTTAAATGAGGAATTAAAACAAAAAGAGGACTTCTGTCCTTAATGTGGTAAACAAAAACGTCCAGCTTCCCTAGCTTTGCAAAGCAATGCGCAATGCGATAGCGTGCTTCTGTCCCGTGATTTTTAACAGTGGTAAAAACTTTGAGGGACCTAGCTTGTTTACCATACCGGGACACAGCACGTTTAATTGACTCTGCTTTTTCTGTTTGGTTTTTGAAAGTCTTCTCGTGCTTCGTCTGCCCTTAAACATTCGGCACACAACATTCTCCCATCATAAAGTGCACACAGAACGTTCTTTCATAAATACAAAACCCAACTCTTGTGTCCATGAAAACCGGAATGCCCTCGTTTTTCCCTTTTTAGTAGCCGGCGCTGCCATTGGTGACATCTGTAATGCGCGGGTCTTTGGGAATGTGGGCGGGACTGTGTCTACAGCGCTGCGAGGATTGTGTGTACAGGAGCTGTCACTCAAGCCCAATAAATCGGGCCAAGCATAAAGTGACGATTGACATGACACCCAGCGCGTCAGTGTTTATGCCACGGAGTGCCAACTGTGGTGCCAAAGGTTGCCTACCCCTGTACTAGAGTGTGACACATGCCTACTAGTTGGGCCTAGTAGTCTTACTAGTGCAACGCAGTAGTGTACTACTAAGGTAAGACACAGTCATTCTACTCGTGTCATTGTCTTACTAGTGAGGACAAAGAGCACCATAATACATGGACCCTAAGCTGATATTGAATAAATGCTTAAAACGACTTTCCATAAGGATGCACTAGTAGCTCAACTAGGTTTTACAAGTACTGCTTTTTTTCCCCTACAAATGCCACTTTTGACCAATCAGTAGACAATTAAACCTTCCATCCATCCATTTTCTGAGCCGCTTCTCCTCACTAGGGTCGCGGGAGTGCTGGAGCCTATCCCAGCTATCATTGTACACCCTGAACTGGTTGCCAGCCAATCGCAGGGCACATACAAACAAACAACCATTTGCACTCACATTCACACCTACGGGAAATTTAGAGTCTCCAATTGATGCATGTTTTTGGGATGTGGGAGGAAACCGGAGTGCCCGGAGAAAACCCATGCTGGTACGGAGAGAACATGCAAACTCCACACAGGCAGGGCCGGGGATTGAACCCCGGTCCTCAGAACTGTGAGGCTGACGCTCTAACCAGTCGCCCACCGTGCCGCCTACAATTAAACCTTACAAGTAAAATATTGTGGTGGACAAGTAATACTGCTAGGCCCAACCAGTAAGCATGTGTCACGCACTTGTAGCCTCCTGGACAAAGCAAGTGCTCTCTTGTAGTTTTGCCTCATGAGTGACAGTTGTTCTACTAGTATGCCAAAATTATCCTATTAATGTGCAGAAATGTTATACAGACAGTTATTCTGCTTGTACACCCTAGTCATTCTACTAGTGTGCTGAATTGTCTTATTAGTGAGGACAAAAAGCCATAGTAGTACATGTATCTCAATATTATGGATGTGAAATAAATGATCAAATGTTTTTTCATACGGCGTTTACCTTCTTTCCTTACCTATCAGGGACCACAGCAAGATCCTGGTGGGTGACGGGCAGGGGCGCGTCTTCAGTTGGTCGGTGAGCGACCAGCCGGGACGCTCGGCCGCTGACCACTGGGTGAAGGACGAGGTGGTGGACAGCTGCTCGGGGTGCGCGGTGCGATTCTCCCTCACCGAGAGACGCCACCACTGCCGGAATTGTGGACAGCTGTTTTGTCAGAAGTAAGTCCAACGGGATATTGCATCAAAAATTTAAAAAACATTAAGTTGCGCACCCCCTTCAACATTCCGACAGGGTTGGCGCACCCCACGCCCGCAGGCGCACACCCTAACAAAAAGTCATTTAAACATGATCAAAATGTGAAATTATGATGAAAAAACCCAAAAAACTTTTGTTTCAATTTCACCTTCTCACAATATGAACAAAATTGTTTCTTTCCCCAGCAGTTGACGCACCTCCCCACGCACCCTCAAAAAGTCAGGAAAACGTCATCAAAATGCAACAATTTCCCCAAGAGTTGGCATACCTCTTTGCCTTCAAAAAAAAGAAAAAGTCAACATTTTCAAGAAAACAATCACAGCATAAGATTTCTTTTTTCCCTTAAAAAATTACAGCTGCAAAAAAAGTCATATTTTTCAAGAAATAAGTAGAGGTTTTGTCAGAAGTCTGTGTAAAAAATGGGCCAACCTTTGAAGCTCCACACCCAAGACCAAAGTCACATTTTTTAAGTAAGACATATTTTCAAGTGGGGAAAAAAACGTTTTGACAAAACAGTGACATTTTTCAGAAAAAATACATTTTTATATAAGAATAAAAATTCCAAAAGTTCAACAAAAAGTCACATTTTTTAAAGGAAAAAGTTAATTTTTCAAGTCACATTTTTTTTCAAGAATAAGAGTCACACTTTATTGGGGGGAAAAAGGTCAGATTTTCAAGAAAGAATTAATCGAATTTCTTTGAAAAACATTTATTTCATCAAGAAAGTCACATTTTTAAGTAAGTCTTTTAAGGTAAAAAAAAAAAAATCATTTTAAAGAAAAAAAGTCATTTTTAAGAAAAGAAGTCATTTTTCAAGGGAAAAAGTAAAAATTTTCAAGTAAACAATCACATTTTTCAAGAATAAAAGTAACTTTTCTTGAGCAAAAGGTTACATTTTCAAGAAAGTCTTTGAAAATTTTTTCCAAGAAAGCCCGGTTTTTCAAGGAAGTCACATTTTATATTCAGAATCATTTTTATTTGCCAAGTATGTCCAAAAACACACAAGGAATTTGTCTCCGGTAGTTGGAGCCGCTCTAGTACGACAACAGACAGTCAATTTACATAGAACACTTTAGAGACATAAAGACATTGACAGAAACAGTCACTGGGCAATAAAGGGTTCCTAGTTATCTGCTAATGCCGGTAAAATTTATTTATTTATTTATATTTTTTTTTGACAATTGTGCAAAAAGATGCAGAGTCCTCTAGCACTTAGAGCAGTTTGAATGGCTAATATTGCAATAGTCCGGTGCAATGACCATTGTACAAAGGGCGCCGAGACTTCAAGGAGTGTATGCAGTTTGAAGTGATTAGTAGTGCAATAATCTGGGACAATGTTGATTGTGCAAATGTTGCAGATACTCCTCAGTCAGTGTGCAAATGGGGCAGATGCTACTCTGGCATGAGTGGCGAGTATTGGTCAACACCAAATATGCAAATAGTGCAGCGTGGCGAGACTACTACAGTGAGTGCACGAGTAGTATATAATTAGCCCGACAGAAATGTGACAACAAACTCAGACAAAAGAAATTGGCAGCATGTTGGAATGGAATTGTAGGTTAGCTGTTTAAGAAGTTGATGGCAAGAGGGAAGAAGCTGTTGGAATGTCTGCTAGTTCTAGTTTGCATTGATCGGTAGCGCCTACCTGAGGGAAGGAGCCGGTGACCGGGATGTGGAGGGTCCGAGAGGATTTTGCACGCTCTTGTCTTAGTTCTGGCAGCGTGCAAGTCCTCAAGGGTGGGTAGGGGGGTCCCCACAATCTTTTCAGCAGTTTTGATTGTCCGTTGCAGTCGGAGTTTGTCATTTTTTGGAGCAGCATTAAACCAGACTGTGGTGGAAGAACACAGGACTGATTCGATTACCGCTGTGTAGAACTGCCTCAGCAGCTCCCGTGGCAGGCCGTGCTTTCTCAGAAGCCGCAGGAAGTACATCCTCTGCTGGGCCTTTTTGAGGACGGAGTTGATGTTGATCGCCCACTTCAGGTCCTGAGAGACTTTAATTCCCAGGAACTTGAAGGTCTCGACGGTTGACACAAGGCAGTTGAACAGCGTGAGGGGCAGCTGTGGCGAAGGATGCCTCCTGAAGTCCACGATCATCTCTACGGTCTTGAGCGTGTTCAACTCCAGGTTGTGTCGGGCCGCACCACAGCTCCAGCTGCTCCACTTCCTGCCGATATGCAGACCATCCTTGATGAGGCCGTTGACAGTGGTGTCATCTGCACCTTCAGGAGTTTGACAGTGCAGTTGTTCGTGTAGAGAGAGAAGAGCAGCGGAGAGAGGACACAACCTTGGGGCGCCCGGTGCTGATGCTGCATGGGGATGAGGTCCTTGTGAAAGTGTCCTTTTCAAATCTGCAGCAGAAAGTATTCAAGTCATTTGCTGGTGTACTATTGTTCTCAGCTTGCGGTGATCGTTGCTTGTAATTGGTCAGCGATTGTAATGCATGCCAGACTGATTCATAGTCGTTGGCGTTAAACTGTTTTTCCAACTTTGCTGCATAGTCTTAGTCAGCTGGTTTCTAGCGCGATTATACAGGGCCCTGTCCCCGCTTTGATATGCGTCCTCCTTAGCTTAGCGAAGTTGCTTAAGTTTGGCAGTGAATCACGTTGTTATTGAATGTGCGAAATGACTTTGTTGGTGCACACACATCTTCACAGAAACTAATAAGATGTGACAGTGTTCCGTATATTCATCCAGGCTGCCAGCTGAATTTTCAGACACTCCAGTCTGTGTAGTCTAAACAGTTTTGAAGTTCTATCTGTGCTTCATTGGTCCACTTTTTCACTGTTTTCACTGTAGGCTTCGCGCATTTAAGTTATTGCCTGTATGTCGGTATTAAGTGAATTAAGCAGTGATCAGACGAGCCCAGTGCTCCACGAGGTTTAGCACGGTATGCGTTATTTAGCGTAGGAGGACCTAGGTTGAAATCCGGCCGGCCTCACCTGTGTGGAGTTTGCATGTTCTTCCCGTGTCTGTGTGGGTTTTCTCCGGGCACTCCGGTTTCCTCAAACATCCCACAAACATGCATGGTAGGTTGATTGAAGACTCTAAATTGCCTAAAGGTGTGAATGTGAGTCCGAATGGTTGTTTTTTTTATATGTGCCCTGTGATTGGGTGGCGACCAGTTCAGGGTGTAGCCCGCCTCTCGCCCGAAGATACTTGGGATAGGCTCCATCACGCTCGCGACACTAGTGAGGAGAAGCGGTACGGATGATTAATGAATTAATGAAACAAAGTTACCTTTGTCTTGAATTAATGAAACAAAGTTACCTTTGTCTTGTATAAGACAAAGGTAACATATTTGGGGGTAAAAGTTTTAAGAAAGAGTCAAACTTCTTGAGAAAAAGTCAACTTTTATAAGAAAGTCATTTTTTAAGTAAGCCTCATTAAAAAAAACAAAAAACAGGTCACATTTTTCAACGATGAGACACTTTTTTTTCTTCAGAAAAAAGTCACATTTTCGAGTCACTTTTTTTTCAAGAAAAAAAGTATTTTTTCTAGAATGTCATATTTGAAAGAAAGAAAAACTATACGTTTTTGCCAAAAAATTAAAGAAATACAGTACATTTTTCTCAAAACATGACAAAATAACCTAAGAAATGCAGAAATGCCTCTTTTCCAGTTGGAACAACCCCTGTCTCTTACACACACCTTCAATTTAAAATTTAATATTTCCAGCACACTGTCTCCCTGCACATATCCTCAAAACATGCTCTCACAAAACTTTCAAAATGTGAACAAAACGTGACAAAACTAATGAAAGAGATGAAAACAAAAACAAAGTTGGCACACCCCTTTCCCCTGCTCTGAAGTGAACCTCTGTGCCTGTCTTGACCTCCTGTTTCCAGGTGCAGTCGCTTCCAGTCGGAGATTAAGCGCCTGAAGATTTCGTCTCCGGTGCGCGTGTGCCAGAACTGTTACTACAACCTGCAGCACGAGCACACCGCCGCCAACGACGAACACAAGAACTGAGCGCACCCCCACCCCCACCCAGCAAGGTGTTTATAATGTACATACATGTAACCACGGCCTTTTTAACTCCAACCACACACCCACAAAAAGGTAAAATGTAAAATAGCGGACATGAAAGAGATATGAATGTCACTCATGAATAATAATGTCACTCGTTATGCAAAATTGTCTCCACGTTTTGTTTTTTTGCCAAATTGTTGAGTTGCTGCTTCCTGAAGAGACTGGATGGAGGGACATGTTCAAATATCATATCTTATATCTTAAAATAACTTTATTAATAATGTCTGGTCAGTCTTGAGTAAGTGTACAGGATTTTCTACAAAAAGGGACTTTCTTCTTGTATGTGTTTTTTTTTTTTTTTTTTTTAAATATAAATATATATGATTTGTTGACTGTGCCCACAGGCGTGATTATCATCGTCATCATCATCACGTTGATTAATCATGTAAAAAACAAACTTGTTCCACATGCTTCTTGATGTTGTTTAGGTTGCAAACAGCAGGAATGTGCACACATTTAAACACATCTTTACTTGTTTTTTTGTTTTTACATTTTGAACCTGGTTGCAGACAAAAAATAATGCAAATCTGTTGAAAATAATGATAGAATATGTCATGAATGAATTGAAATATTAATCGTGAAAAAAAATCTACATTTTTTTCGGACTATTTTTTTTCCCAATAAAGAACTAAGTCAGTTTTCTTCAATTTTATTCTCGTAATATTGAAACTTTTACTGACTTTAATCGGGAAATATGAGTGTTTTTTTTGCTAGGAAAATATCGTAATATTCCAAATTTCTTTCTTGTAACTTAACTTTTTTTGAAAATTTAACTTCTTGAACAAATTTGTCCTAACCGTAGTCTGTCATGTTGATATTTATAGAAAAAATATATAAATTTAATTTGGAATGTTACGATTTTTTTTCTCTGAAAATTTTCACTTTTATCTTGGAATATTACACTTTTTTTCCTCCTAAAAGGTTGACTGCAATTTTATAATATTCAAATTGTGTTTTGAATTTTAATCTTGTAATATTACAGTTTTAATTCCATAATGATTTCCTTTTTCTTTCTTTAAAAGTGTTTTCCCCCCTTGTAATGTTAACTTTTTTATTTTAAAAAAAATATATATTTATCTCATAATTTTATGAATGCTTTTCTCACAAAAATGTTACTAATACCGTAATATTCTAACTTTTTACTCCTAAAACATCTGACTTAATTCTTGTAATATTACGACTTTTTTCTGGACTTCTTTTCTTTGATCTCATGCAATTAATATTACAATGTTTTTTCTTAAAAATACTACTATAACTAATCATATACTACGACTTAAAAAAAATAGTATTTTCATGAGAAAATGTTTTTTTGTAAAAGACCAAAAAAAGACTTGAATCTCAAAATTACATGTTATTTCTGGGGGGGAAATGGCTATTACGAGAATAGTCAATTATATTGTATTTGTTTATTTATTTTTTTACTTAATATTACAACTTTTTTTCTCCTGAAAGTATGATTTTTATATATATTGTTTTGTAATTTTACCCCTTTTTTTCTTTAAAAATATGAACTTGAATCGCGGAATGTTAGTAATAATATGAATATTAGTTTGTTTCTCCTAAAAATAGTTATTTTTTCTTGACAAATATGGCTCATCATATATTACAACTTCGAGAAAAAAAAGTTTTTTTATGTAAAAGACGTTTACTCAAAAAATTAAAAAGTATTGAAAGAAAATCACTTTTTTCTCATAACTTTACATTTCTTTCCCACAAAATCTATATTTTTGTTGTTGTTGGCTTAAATCTTGTAATATTACAACTTTTTCCCACAAAAAAATATAACTAAACAATTTTTTCCCCTCCCTACAAATGCAACTTTCTTCGAGTAACGTTTCCAAGTGTCCTTTTTAAAGTGACCATTAGAGGACGCCAAATCCCAAGTGACACTCGAGCCTCTTTACACATTGCTCTTTATCAGATCATGAACCCTCTTGGTTTTGATTGGATTTGATTGGCGGCCATGAAAAGACAAGGTGGCTGCAGCCAGGTTCAGACCCACGCGCACACACGTTCACGCGCACACTGTGGTGGCAGCAATTGTTGGTGACGTCATTGTGTTGGACGTCCTTGTCAATCAGCAGTGTACAAAAGAGCTTTTTTTTTTTTTAGTAGACTTTTAGTTTTTCTATGAAATGTTAGCGTGGTTCCTGATGACATTTCACATGTACAAAGTATTTATGCGAAGATGGCTGCTTTTACATTTTTGTTTTTTAAAATGAAGATTGTTGCATGAATACGGCGGACTGACTTTGTGCGTCAGTACCACAACATCAACAACAACAAGACTTTCTTCTTGTCGCCATTGTCGTCTTTTTTTTGTGCGTTTATGTCGCATTTTGCAAGGAAAAGACACTTTTTTTGTGGGCTGGGCCCCACACTCGACACTCACAAGGACAAGACAACACTCCCACCTGCCCGCCTGCTGGACTTGTGGAAAAAGAAAAGACAGTAGCGTGTGGCTTCTGGGTGGTTTCTGCTATTAGAAGACTTTGCGAGTATCTGCTGTGCAATCTGTGCTACATGAATGTTTCTTCTTCTTCTTCTTCTTCTTCTTGTGTGTTTGTGTTCACAAGCCACAAACCATGTTGTAAAAAAAAAAGAAATCTTACTCCTTTGTCATCGTCATGGAAACAGGATGTTACAAAAATGCAATAGAGCTGATACTTATTCTTTAGCCTTTCAATAAATTGCTGTTTACCACCAAATGGCTCGTTCATTTACATAAGTAAAGAGAAAGTAAAACATTTTCAAGAAAAATGATCAAAATTTTCAAGAAAAAAAAAACTTTCACATTCTCCAGAAGTTTTTTTTAAATTTCAAATTTTTCAAGTCACTTTCTCAAGTGTAAGGATCGTTTTTGAAGTCACCTTTTCAAGCAAGTCGCATTTCAGATTTTTTTTTTTTCCAAGTCAGATTTTTCAAGAAAAATTACCATCTGTCAAAAATCACATTTTTTTAAATTATTTTTTAGGGGAAAACGTTTGAAAGAAATCGACATTTTTCAGGAAAAGTCACAAAAAAAGTTTTAAAAATTTAATTAAGTCACATTTCAAGAAAAAGTTAACATTTGACCCGATTGGCACATTTTTTTAAAAGTAAATCTTACTTTCAGGGGGGGGGGAACACCTTTTGAGGAAAGTGACATTTTTCAGGAAATCTATTTTTTTCAAGAATCAAGAGTCACATTATTTAAGTATTATTTTCAATGGTAATTAGCTGTATTTTTAAAACAAAAAAGTCAAATTAATCAAGAATAAGTCAATTTTTGAGACAAAAGTAAGATTTTTCAATACAGTCAATTTTTTTCAAAGATGTCACTTCTTTCTCTGCTATTAGAAGACTACAAGTATCTGCTACGCAATCTCCTTGTGCGTTTGTGTTCACATGCCACAAACTTGAAAATTTAAACAAAAAAATCTCATACCGCCGTCATCGTCAATGGAATCAAAATGTTAAAATAATGCAAGAGAGCTGAAACTTTTTCTTAAGCCTTTTCAATGCATAATTGCTGTTTACTAGCAAGGTCTGTCAGTTAAATTTTCAAGAAAAAAGTTGAATTGTTCAAGAAAAAGCCTTTTTTTTTTCAAGAAAACAGGATTTTTTTTAAAGTCAATTTCAATAAAAGTCCAATTAATAAGTTAGTTTTTTTTAGTACAATTTTCAAGAGAAGTAATTTAAAAAAAGATTTTTTTATAAATTCACATTTTCAACTGTCTTTTTTTTCTCCAGGGGAAAAAACACGTTTTTCAGAATGAAGAATTCAAGCAAAAAATGAAAACATTTCAAGAAAAAAAACTCATATTCAAAAATAAGAGGACCGCCCCCCCAAAAAAAGTCAGATTTTCAAGAAAAAGTCGTATTTAGTAAGAAAAACACATCAAGAAGTCACATTTTCAAAAGTCACATGTTCAAGAAAGTCACATTTTTAAAGAAAACCAATTCACTTTTAAAGCTTGAGAAAGTCTTATTTTCGGGGGGGGGGGGAGCTGATATAAAAAAACACTACTTTAGTCTTGTAATGGTGCAACTTTTTTCTAGAGAAAATATTACTTTATTTGCATAACTACAATTCTTTTCTAAAAATACAAATGTATTCATGAAATTACATTTTGTTACTGTTAAAAAATATAACTATTTCCCCCACAAAGGTAAAACTTTTTTAAAGTCAACTATATTTTCACAATATTAAGTTTTTCTTCTTGAAAAAAACAACTGTATGAATAATAAAATGAATACATAAATGTGTACAAAATAATCATTTCAATTTCTGAAGGAGACGTTTGATTCATTTCGGAGTCTGATTTTGGTTGCTAAGTGACGTCAGAAAGCGTCTCGCGCATGCGTACACATAATCTGCAGTCAGGACTCGGGAATAACTGCGGCAAACGCGCGTCAAGATAACGCTTGGGGCGCCATACCGGAAGCAAAATCGTTTTACTCAACAATTTATTGGCAATATTAAGTAATGTAACTCAGTTTGCTTTACTTTGAAAGTCCCCACTTAGGAAGTGGTTTCCTCGCAGTGCCGCTACCTGGACGGCGGACTGCAGTGATAAACACAAACACGCAGTCAGTCAGTCAGCCTTAACAGGCAGCCAACGGCGACGTCAGTCTGTGGAGCTTTTGGACATCTATCGCTGCTCTCCTCTCCTTTCACTGGCTTCTCTCACTCGCTGCTCGCGGCCTTTGACGCTTCAAAACCGGGGACGCTTTTTGACGTTTGACCAAGCGTTCAAGGAATAACCGACGCGAGAGCGAGTGAGCGGCCGTCCTCGCGAACCTCCTTTCCCCGGCTTCCCTCACCTCTTCTCGGGGGGCGGCTTACTCCAAGGTCCCGGCGGCTGAGGCGACATGACTGAGCTTCGGCGGCGAGGGGGCGGCGGGGAAGACCTGGACAGCACGGACAACATGAGCGATAAGGTAAATAAAAATAAAACAATGAAATAAATTGGCTTCCGCGTCGATTGGACAAGTCGGTAGAGGTTGTCAACCCGAGACGGGACTCGACGGGAGGCTAATTATTAGCCTGTTAGCTTGTTAGCGAGCTAAATGGCTAATCCGTCCACTAGTCTAAAAATAGTCTCCCTCGCTTTGATTCAGTGTTTACAACACAACTTCCACACTTCTCTCAACGCTCACATATCACGCCATTTAGTCATGAAATTTCAGATTTTTACACACTAGGATGTTTTTATTTTAAACAAGAAACACAACCAAAAATATTTGAAGTTGACTCAGTGTGACTGTGCAGTTAAAAATAACAACAATAATATTTTTTTTTAAAAAACTATAAAAAAAATAAATATCTGAAGCTGATACAAAGTGCTGCTGTACATAAAGATCATTCATAAAACAAAAGGCTATTAAGGCTGCATACTAACAATTATTTTAATAATTGATTATTCTTCCAATTAATTGATAAATCAGAATTTTTAAAAAAAAACATCTTTTGATTTCCATCCCTTTATTCAACCATATGACAGTGCAGAAAACAGACAAAGCAAAAATTTATTATGATTGTTTGGTCCATAACATGTCAGAAAATAGGCAAAATGTTGATCATTGTTTTCAGAAGTAAAAGCAGATGTTTGAAAATGTCTTTCGATTTAACACAAAGATAATCAGTCTGCTTTCATGGAGATCTACAGAACTCTGAGGATATTTACTGTTGAGATGCTGAAATTTTGACAATTTTAAGTTTAACAATGTCTCAAAAGAATTTATTGATCATCAAAATAGTCGAATACATTGATAATCAATTAGCTTTCAATTAAATTATGAATTGTTGCACCTCTAAACACAATAATGAAATAATAACAAAAAACAAATAACTAAAATAATAAGTAACATTTTCTCTACTATTAACAATGTATTTCTTCAAAAACATAAATCCAGTCCGTAACATGTAAACACTCCACAGTGTCTCCCCTGGGTTTTTAGACCAAACTGTCACAATCTTTACGTTGATCACCTGATGTTCTGCTAGTGGACTGTCTTTGGTAAAAAAAAAAAAATAATAAATGAGAGAAAACAAAAACACTTTAAATCAAAATGTATTATTTATTTATTTTTAAAGTCGCCATTTTATGACAGTAATTTTACCTTTAGAAATTTTCTTTAGAAAGTCACAATTATGAGAATAAGATGCTTTAAAAAAAAAGTTTAGAAAGTAACTGATAACTTACTAACCTTACAAGTATTCTTTAATTTTTTTCCGGAAAAAGTTGTAAAACTAAAGTATGAGGGGTTTTGTGTCATTCTAAGAGATTACTCTTAGAATGACACAATGTTGGAGGGGGAAAAAAAGGCAGATTTAAAAAATAAAAAACAAGCTGTAAACTTAGAAGAATAAAGTTGTATTTTTATTTGTGAAAAGTAAGTAAGTTGTGAAAAGTTGCAATCTTTAAATAATCACGGCCTATATTGGGGGGAAATAATGTTTTTTTCAGTAAGTTCAATAGAAAGAAAAAAAGTTTGCAATATTTCGAGGACAAAATGTTACTTTTTCTGAGACAGTTAAAAAAATGGAGTGAAGTCATTGGAAATTTACAAGAATGAAGTTTTGTGAAACTGTCTTAATCTTAGGCAAATAGTCATATTTTTTTGAAAAAAAAGTTGTGAGAAAGTGAAGTTTGCTTGCAGAGTTATTTTTACACACTGAACGTGCGTTTGCTTCTTTTGCACCACATTGATATGCTCCTCCCACCTCGGTCATTGGCACGCTCCCGTTCGTCAAAGTTGTGGGGCGACCTTGTACGGCGGCCAGCGGCGTGCCCGTTCCCCCATTACTATCATTGTGAAGCACAAGTCACCAAGAGCTGGATTGTTGGCCCATAAATTGGGAATGTGAGCTGAGAGGGGACATATGTGAAAATTCAAACAGAGTGCAGTATTTGGAGGTTAGGCACGTCATCCGCTCTAATTCGTTCAAATTGAAACTGCCATGAAGCTGGGGGGGGGGGCAGCCAAGCGTGACATCCTTCAATGTCTTACTGTCATTGTGAAGCCCAATTCACCAAGCGTTGGATTGTTGGACCACAGTTGCATAAAAAATTACAAATATACTTAAGTATTGTTGTACAGCACAACATATGTATACTTAAAGACTGTATTTGTATGGCTGTGACCCGCTTGCTGAAAACCCAGAAATGGTGGGTTGGATTGTTGGCCCTCTAATAGGCAATTTGAAATCTAAATCGGAAGGGGGGGTGGGTGAAAATAAAAAGAGGGGCGTATTTTGAGGTTATGCTCACCATCCGCTCCCATTGATTAAAATTGAACTTGCCACGATTGTCATCGCTGGCAACAATGAATACAAGCTTCGTTAATTTAATCCAATGTCTTATCATACATTGAGAATACAAAATATTGTTGTAAAACACAACATATGTTTACTTAATCGACTGCATTTGTTTGGTTCGGTAGCAGTTGAGGCTCGCTCGCTTAAAACCCGGAAATTCCATGTTGCCGTTCAGTTGAGTGGGTGGGTAGGAATCCAAGTGGGCAGGTACTTGTATAACGAGTTAACTTTTTATGTCACAAATACACACACAAATCTGATGTAGTCATTTTGCCAGCCGTTTATCGTCTTTTGGATTCAGTCGACAAACTGCATAGTTTCAGAATTTAAACCATGTCACAGACTCATTTGACCTATGTTATGCATAAAACTATAGGAAAAAAAATGGATTCTGATGCCATGGGACCTTTTTAACAGAATTAAATCCATTTTTTTGAAAAGTTTTCAAGAAAACAATTTTTTGGGGGGAGAAAGGTTATAATCATAAGAGCATAAAGTCCTGTTTTTTAGAGAGTCCTATTACAACTATTCTAAAATAAAACATTTTTATTCTAACATACACACATCTGTCATCTATCTATCTATCTATCTATCTATCTATCTATCTATCTATCTATCTATCTATCTATCTATCTATCTATCTATCTAATAAATATACTTTTCCATTTATATTCACATATATGAAATAGGCTACTGTTTATTATTCCTGTACAGCCTGGTGTTATAAATATATTTTGCTGCCTGTTAAGTGCCACTGTGCTCCTGGAAAACCTGAATGTCCCCTTTGTGCGCCTTATTCTATTCTGTTCTCTTCAATTCAGTTCATATATTATATTATATTATATTGTTATATTTTGTTCTGCTTTTAATTTAGCTGCATTTGTAATGATAAATATGCACAATAAACAGAAGTCATAAATATCAGGCGAGACGAGGTCAAGAGTTGGCGGGATACCGAGGGTTGAGCTTCTACCTTGCTCCGGAGGGTGTGGTGGTGGCCTCGGTGGAACCAGATTGCCTCACTGGTTGGAACCAGTTGAACGAGTGAGGAAGATTTCTAACATGTGAAAACAGCATTCAGACGAAAAAAGTTTACCTAGATAGCAAACTGAAAATGGCCAAAATCCCTGAAAAATGACGCCTTCAAACCAAACTGGCTGACTACTTGTGCATTTCACAGCATAGGTGCTACGATGATTTTTGTGTGTCCTGTCATGAGGAAAACATGCCGGATTTCGAGACAATTGGACTCACTGTTGCCGGATGCCGTTATTTTCAAATAAGGATGAGAACTATTACTTGGAAAAACAGTATTGATGCATGAATAAAAAAATGGAGGATTGATGAAACATTCCTGATTCGATACCACAGCCTTTGGGGCCTTGGTGGAGGTCAGAGCTGCTGTGGTTTCTGCCACTTCATCACCTGATTGTTGTTTGTGTTGAAATGTGATCATGTCATGTGATGATGGCAGCAGCAATGATTATTTCCACTCTTGATTTTGGGATGAAAAGAACCCAATGTATGAATGAAGGAATGAATAAACAAGAACTGTGGAGGCTTCCTGCAAGAGGAAATGCAGAAGAAAACATTGCATGGATTTTTTTTCCCCCATAGGAATGCCATACTCAGGGAAATAAGTAGTTATAACATTACCAAAATGAAGTTGCTTTTTTTTTTCTTTAGACAAAAAGTTGTAATGAATAAAATAAGTATTTAACATGTCACCATTTTTCTCACTAAATATACTTCCAAAGGTGCTATTGACCTGAAAATTTCAGCAGATGTTGGGAACAACCCCAGTAATCCATACATACAAAGTAGTAGAACAAATAAGATAAGAAATGAAGTTGTGTGTAATAATGTGAAATTACACAGAAAAAAAGTATTGAACATGCCAACTGGTGTTTATTTAATATTTTGTACAAAAGCCTTTGTTTGCAATGACATATTCAAGACTCCTCCTTTATGGAGAAACTAGTCGCATGCATTGCTCTGGTGTGATTTTGGCACATTCCTCCACACAAGCAGTCTTCAAACCTTGAAGGTTCCGTGAGCTTCTTTTATTTTTATTTCTTTTTTTTCCCTTGGCAGTATGTTTTGGATCATTATCCTGCTGAAATGTCCACCCTCGTTTAATTGTCATCATCCTCGTAGATGGCAGCAGATTTTTGTCAAGAATGTCTCTGTACATTTGCCCATTCATACTTCCTTCAATAATGTTTACCTATATGGCTTTAATCAGAGGTGGGTAGAGTAGCCAAATATTGTACTCAAGTAAGATTACTGTTACTTTAGAATAATATGACTGAAGTAAAAAGTAGTCATTCAAATATTTACTTGAGTAAGAAAGTACTCAATGAAAAAACAACTCGAGTAATTTGAGTAACTTCTGATGTTTCTTTTTTTATTTTTTATTTTAAATCAGAGTATGAACATCAACTAAAAAAACTAATAATAATATATGGGAGTCGACTCACACCTGCCAGCATTTCAATTTTTAACTGCCCAAAAACTAGCAACACGTGCATTGGGCCGACAGAAACATTATTTGGAGTCAAATGACAGTGTTCACGTTTGATTGGCGCACCGGGTGCCCTATGCGGAAATCGAAGATGGAGTCTAAAAATAGACGTGCACACGCATGAATTGATAAGTAAAAGTAGCGAAGGGCATGTCAATCTATCATTGTAACGGAATAAAAGCATTGATCCTTCTTCACATAAATACTCAAGTAAAAGTAAAAAGTAGAGTGCATTTAAAGTACTCTGACAAGTACAGTTTCTCAAAAATCTTACTTGAGTAAATGTAACGGAGTAAATGTAGTGTTACTACCCACCTCTGGGTTTAATGTTGACTATGGCTTTACTATAACTACTGTTACTGAAGTTGTGACATGTGCATCATGATGAAGTGTTCCATCACACCAAGCAGAACCGACTCAAACTGGATCTCGAATCAGCATGGCAGTCCCATCACTGCTAATCTGTTCTTTACTTTCACATTTGTCAATGTCAGTCGCTCAAACATTTGTTTGCTTTGTGTGTGTAGGAGGCCGAGGGCGAGGAGGACAGGTTGTTGGGCCTGCAGGGTGACATGGAGGGCGAGTGCGACGTGGACACCAAGGCGGATGCTGCGGGGGTACCAGCGTCCACGGCAGACACTGATAACACACCACAGTGTCTCAACAAGGCTCTAGAGGGACTGCACCCGAGGTACGCCTTTTGACTTTTTTTTACACACAACCCAGCTCTGCACAGTCACTTTGCAAACAGACAAATGGACAAACACAAATTCGAGCTGTCAATTTGGCCTTGGTGGAGGTCTTTCACGAAGGGGCCCTTAACGCCAGACAGTTTTTAACCGAAAAAGGTACAAAACCTCGATGTTTAGCCTGCAAACCCAAACGCATGAAAACAAAATGCACAAAGTGACATTGCCAACTCGAGGCCCGGCATGCACATAACACTCATTTCCTTTCTTTTTGCGTCGCTTTCGCTTTCAAAACAAACTTTGGCATTATTTTTGTTTTGCTTTTGTTTTGTATGCTGACAAAGCCACAAATATTCCTGGAACTATTATTTGTTTTCAGGACAGAAATGTCAGCTCGTGTTGTTCCTTCCGTCTTGCATATTTTGAACATTGTGTAACTAAATTAATGTATGTTGTTGTTGTGTCCACAGATGGAAAAACTACTGGATCCGAGGAGTTTTGTCCCTTGCCATGATTTCTGGTTTCTTCCTCATCATCTACCTGGGACCAATCGCTCTCATTTTGATTGTACGAATCCTTTTCTTTTACTGGAATGAAATTTCTGTGTTTCTTATTATTACGGCGCCAGCAATGATGAGTGAATCTCCTTTCTTTCGGGTCAGCACACCTTAAAACATACCAGTTTTTATAAGCCCGGTGGAAATTTTAGGGGTGCCCAACTCGAACCCCCAAAACTCAGCAAAAATTTGAAAGTTTGAAAAACAAAAATTAGCCCTAACGCCAGTTTGGCCCATTGACACAAATGGGTGCACAACAAAGTCTCAAAGCACCATGTCCGGAATTGAACAGAAATCAGCCATTTTGGTTTGAAGCAGCCATTTTGGCTGAATTCCTGGCCACTAAATCACCTTTTTGGGAGGCTTTATCATTAGTCCTGCAACAAAATTATTAAAGAAAGTGTCTTTTTATGGGCTTGAATTATTATTAGTATGTAACTAAATTGCCGGTTTTGAGAGGCTTTAATTCTTGTTATTATTATTATTATTATTATTATTATGACAATTCAACTGTCTTTTTGTGGGCTTTAATACTTATTCCGGCAGCAACATTTTTTTTTGTCAGCTTTAATTATTATTATTAGTCCTGTGACTAAGTCGCCTGTTGGAGAGGGTTTATTATTATTATTTTGGCAACTAATTTGTCTTTTTTTGGGGGGGGTGGGTGGAGTTGAATTCATATTGCTTTTCTGGTTACTTAATTGCCCTCTTGGGATTCCTTAACTCTTACTATTATTCTGAATTTTCTATTTGGGGGGGCTCTAATTCTTCTTACTATTCCAGCAATTAAATCACCTTTTGGTAAGAGCTTAATTCTTAAATATATTCCAGCAACCAAATCATATTTTTGTGAGGCTTTAATTCTTAAGATTTTGGCGACAAAATTTTATTTTGGGATGCTTTCATGATGCTTTTTTTACTATTCAAACCTAATTGCTTTTTGGGAGAATGGAGTCTTTAATTCTTACTATACCTGAAACTGAATTGCTTTTGGGGCAGCCTTTAGTTGCTGTTATTATTCCAATGACTAAATTAAATTTGGGGGGGGTCCTATCATTCCAGCAATTAAATTGCTAATAAGTCTTATTATTGCTGCGACTAAATCACTTTTTTGGTGGGCTTAAATTGATAAACTAAATACTTGTGTGTGGTTGTAGGTGATGACGGTGCAAATCAAGTGTTTCCAGGAAATCATCACAATCGGCTACAAGGTCTATCGCTCCTACGACTTGCCCTGGTTCAGGACGCTCAGCTGGTGAGTAGAGGAGGGCACACAACACACACACACAGAGTCGAGTGCTAGCACTGGGTTCAAAGATCACTGCTGTGTTGGAAGTCAAGGAGTGTGAACGGATGTTCACGTTGAACACCCACATAGTGTGCGTGTGTTGAGTTTTGCGTTCATGCACTTGTATGTTTTGTTGTTTTGTGGGATGATTAAATGTGTAAAATCCCATTTTGAAAAAAACAAACTTAAACCTGTGCGCTTATGTGTGTGAACGTGTTGTGGATTGATTAAGTCCATGGAATCACAGCTCGCGTGTGCGTTGTGGTGTGTGTTGTGGGTTGATTAAATCCTTAAAATCACAGCACCAAATATGTTTGTTTGTTGTGGCATGAGTGTATCTGTGTGTTTTGTGTTGTGTTATGTCTAAATGCCTAGAGTCTGAGATATGCACAAACTACTTCCGCATTTGGAAAATCACGTAAAAGCACTTCAGCCGCGCTTGGGTGAATGGGGATGGGGATCGTTTCAAAGCACCTGTAGGAACTTTAAATGTCTCCGTCTTTTTTTTTTTTTTTTTTTTTTTTTTCAAACACAAGATATCGCCACAGAGCCACTAAAGATGACTATCCGTTATTTGGGATTTGTACATGTTTCCATGGATGATATCATATTTGTATAAATAAATTGTGTATTTACTTTTGTCTGAAGACACCAGCCATAAAGAAAACAAACATTGTAGCAAGTTCGGCTTCAAACAATCATTTCATCACTCCCAGTTATGATCATTAGCATAGCACACAGAGGAAGTCAGCTATTCCGTGTTCCGCGTTGGTCAAGTGACGTTCAGCATATAGCAATTTGCAGCATAAAATGCGTATGTACGTGTTTTGGGATGTTTGTGTGTACATATGAGCTTAGTAGTGGGACGATTAAATGCCTAAAATCTCTGCATAAAAGTGTGTGCACGTGTGTGTGCTGTGGGATGATTATAAATGTTGATGTGTGAGTTTCGTGGTATATTTATATGATTCTAAAGGTGTATGTTTTGTTGTGTTGAGGTACTTCCTGGTGTGTGTCAACTACTTCTTCTACGGTGAGACGCTGGCCGACTACTTTGGCGCTCTGGTGCAGAGAGAGGAACCTCTGCAGTTCCTGTCTCGCTACCACAGATTCATCTCGTTCGCCTTGTACCTGGCAGGTAAGCAAACCTGCACGTCCCTTTTGAGTCCTCACCACACCCCCACATCTGCTTCAATTTTTTGATGCAACTTTTCTGACCTAAGCTGATCAATTTAAGACTCAATTTTCACTTTTCATACTTAAAATCCTCATCTGCAACATTGAGGTGCGCTGTGGTTATGCTGGCTGGCTAATGCCCATGGTAATGGCGTGGTACGCTGCGTTTTTTTTAGCGAGCTAAATTAACACTAATGGTGTTTTTCTAAAATGGAATGCTGGAGTCATGTTAGCTGGCTAAAGATAACTGGTGGTAAAATGCATGCTGGTCATGCCAGCTGGCTAATGTTGCATGAAAAATAAATGAGGGCTGTGGTCATGTTGCTTGGCTAAATCTAAAACTTAAGAGGAATATGTAAAAGTGGCTGAACCTAATTTATGGTATCTGTAAAATTGAGCTGCACTGTAGTCTGCTAAAGCTAACGTGTATGTAAACTAAAGGTATGCTGTGGTAATGCTAGCTTGCTAACGTTAATAATGTGGTATGCTGTGGTCATTCTAGCTGTCTCAATGTAACGGTTTATATCAAATACATATACACTCTGGTTCGCTAGCTAAATCTAATGTAAATGGTGTGCTGTGCTGTTGTCATGCTAGCTGGCAAAATCTGACACTGACAGTTCATGTATAATAGAGGTGTGCTGTGGTTGGTTGAGCTGACCAAAGCTAACTTTATGGAAAATACAGATGCACTGTAGCTACCTGGCCAAAGCTAATGCTAATAGTGTGTGTGCTGTGGTCATTCTAGCTGGATAAAGCTAACACTTATGCAATATTTGTACAATAAAGGTGCACTGTGGTTGGGTTAGCTAGCTAAAGCTAACATTAATTGTGTGATGTGCTATGATTATGCTTGCTGTCTAAAGCTGAGGCTGTACATAAGCCAAATCGTGTGTTTCATCCTCTAAGACTACAAACATGGTACCGTGTACAACAGGCTCTATGAGAAAGAAACATACATCATGTATCCTGTCACATTAATCATGTCGTCTTGGACATTTTGATGTCTTCTCTGTCTTTGATGTTGACGGCACGTTTTCTCTTTTTTTGTAGGTTTCTGCATGTTTGTGCTGAGTTTAGTGAAGAAACATTACCGCCTGCAGTTTTACATGGTGTGTATACAAACAGCAAAGCTAACCACTAACGCTATATACAAACTGTGTCATATTGTTTATTCAACGACTAATTGATTGACAAAGAATGCGGTCCATGACATTATTAATCATTAATCTGCAAATAGTTATGCTTTTGATGCACTGTCACTCATCTGTCAATCAAATATTGGACTGAAATGCATGTCACCACATTCCAATTCTGTGACACTTTGTGTGTAAAAATGTGTGTGTGATTGTGTGGGTGTGTGTTTGCCATTCTAGTTTGCGTGGACCCATGTGACGCTGTTGATTGTGGTGACTCAGTCACACCTTGTCATTCAGAACCTGTTTGAAGGAATGATCTGGTAAGCCATGAATAATGTTTACTGTGTTCAGCGAATTGGGATCGAGCCCTGCCGTGAATATCTGCCAATAATTTACATCTCTCCGAAAAGGGGTTTCTAATTGCCTATCGATGGCACAGAATGGTGACAAAGCACTTAAAATGGAGAGTATCATAAAGCACCATGCATCTAGCATGTACACAACCAAATACCCATGTTACTTAAATGACTATATTCAGTTGTTATATGACTCAATACTTACAAACCACGTTCACATGAGGCTCATCAATATTAATAGTTGGCATACTAGCCTAAATAACAGGCTAGCACAAACTGATGTGACATCCTACAAATATGCACACAAGCACTTTATGGTACATCACTTGAACATACCAGTTATTGAATAATTCTAATTATTTTTATGAAATTGTGTTTTAAGGTTCATCGTGCCCATCTCCATCGTGATCTGCAATGACATCGGAGCCTACCTGTTCGGCTTTTTCTTTGGACGCACCCCACTCATCAAGGTGACATACATTAATTTAGATACAAAATCCACATGAAAACACATTCACAAGCAAAATGCAACAGGTGGTGCTATAAAAACTGATTCATCAGGCCATTTTAGCCAATCAGAAGCCTGAAGAAAGTCATGGAAGGAAAAAATAAATAGGAATATAAAATAACCAAATTCAATGACAATTCAATGACACAACCAAAAAAGTGACACTTTTAACATATGCTTATTACAGCCACTGTGTGTTTTTTTAATATATATATATATATATATATATATATATATATGAGAGAGAGAGCGAGAGAGAGAATAGTTTTTTTTTTTAAAACACACACAGCAGCTGCAATAAGTATCAGGTAAATGGCGACCTGATACTTATTGCAGCTGCTGTGAGACAATTTGTGTCCTCAGTTTCCAAACGTTTATTGAATGTTGTTAAAAGAAAAGGTGATGTAACACAGTGGTAAACATGACCCTGTCCCAGCTTTTTTGGAACGTGTTGCAGCCATAAAATTATAAGTTAATGATTATTTTCTAAAAAACAATAAAGTTGATCAGTTTGAACATTAAATATCTTGTCTTTGTAGTGTATTCAATTAAATATTGGTTGAACATGATTTGCAAATCATTGTATTCTGTTTTTATTTGTTTAACACAACATCCCAACTTCATTGGAATTGGGGTTGTATATGGTCCTAATTTTTGTTTAGTTTTTTGTTTTGTTTCTAAGATGACAATGACCTGTCAACCTACATTTTGGGTGTGAAATAAATGGGGTACTCTCTGATGAAAAAAAAAAAAAGTTTCAAAGAATTTTGGTGAAACTGAATGGATAAAATCCCATACGTTATGTTTATATCTGATGTTCTTGTGTAAATATCGGCTTCTTCCTTTCTTGGAAACACAGACTAAAATACAGGAGTGAAACAGTGGTTTGTGTCCTTACAATGATCAATAGACAATCAATTGAATTGATGAGTTTGTGCAACGGAAACTTGAGGGCAAAGATAAAGCTTGGCCCAGAAGAAAGCTCGAGAGGGTAATGTTTTAACAGGAACATGAGACATGATCAACATCAATGAAAACTACTGTGTGTGTGTGTGTGTGTGTGTGTGTGTGTGTGTGCGCGTGCGCGTGCGTGCGTGTGCGTGTTTGTACAGCTTTCGCCCAAGAAGACGTGGGAGGGATTCATCGGAGGCTATTTCTCCACCGTCGTCTTTGGATTCATTGTGAGTGCAGATACACAACACATCTACACAATGTCCACAACATGTAAACTACACTATTTCTAAACTACATCTATCAAATGTGCACATCAACACGTGACTAAATGTACATAACATCAACACACAACTAACATCTAGACATGGATGCACAACCAAGTGTACACTAACACATTTACATAACACAACTACATGTACACTACATCAACACACAATAAAATGTACACACCTACACGACTAAAATTTACACAACACTGTCCTAAAATGTACACAAGACTAACACCCACCTAAATTATACATAATCAACACACAACTTAACATAGACACACAACCAAATGTACACTAACACTTTTTTTACACATCATAGACGCAACTACATGTAAAGTGGGTACGGAAAGTCTTCAGACCCCCTTAAAGTTTTCACTCTTTGTTATATTGCAGCCATTTGCTAAAATCATTTAAGTTCATTTTTTTCCTCATTAATGTAGCCACAGCACCCCATATTGACAGAAAAAAACTGAATTGTTGAAATTTTTGCAGATTTATTAAAAAAGAAAAACTGAAATATCACACAGCCGTAAGTATTCAGACCCTTTGCTCAGTATTTAGTAGAAGCACCCTTTTGAGCTAATACAGCCATGAGTCTTTTGGGGAATGATGCAACAAGTTTTTCACACCTGGATTTGGGGATCCTCTGCCATTCCTCCTTGCAGATCCTCTCCAGTTCTGTCAAGTTGGATGGCGAATGTTGGTGGACAGTCATTTTCAGGTCTCTCCAGCGTTGCTCAATTGTGTTTAAGTCGGGGCTCTGGCTGGGCACTTCAAAACCAGTCACGGAGTTGTTCTGAACCCACTCCTTCGTCTTGTTGGAAGGTGAACCTTCGGCCCAGTCTGTGGTCCTGAGCACTCTGGAGAAGGTTTTCGTCCAGGATATATCCCTGTACTTGACCGCATTCACCTTTCCTTCGATTGCAACCAGTCGTCCTGTCCCTGCAGCTGAAAAACACCCCCACAGCATGATGCTGCCACCACTGTGCTTCACCGTTGGGACTGTATTGGACAGGTGATTTGCAGTGCCTGGTTTTCTCCACACACACCGCTTAGAATTAAGGCCAAAAAGTCCTATCTTGGTCTCTCAGACCAGAGAATCTTATTTCTCACCATCTTGGAGTCCTTCATGTGTTTTTTTATTTTTTATTTTTTTTTTAAGCAAACTCCATGCAGGCTTTCATGTCTTGCACTGAGGAGAGGTTTCCGTCGGGCCACTCTGCCATAAAGCCCCGACTGGTGGAGGGCTGCAGTGATGGTTGACTTTCTAGAACTTTCTCCCATCTCCCGACTGCATCTCTGGAGCTCAGCCACAGTGATCTTGGGGTCCTTCTTTACCTCTCTCACCAAGGCTCTTCTCCCCCAATTGCTCAGTTTGGCCGGACGGCCAGCTCTAGGAAAGGTTCTGGTCGTCCCAAACGTCTTCCATTTAAGGTTTGTGGAGGCCGCTGTGCTCTTAGGAACCTTAAGTGTGGCAGAATTATTTTTGTAACCTTGGACAGATCTGTGCCTTGCCACAATTCTGTATATGAGCTCTTCAGGCAGTTCCTTTGACCTCATGATTCTCATTTGCTCTGACATGCACTGTAAGGTCTTATATTGACAGGGGTGTGGCTTTCCTAATCAAGTCCAATCAGTATAATCAAACACAGCTGGACTCCAGTGAAGGTGTAGAACCATCTCAAGGATGATCAGAAGAAATGGACAGCACCAGAGTTAAATATATGAGTGTCACAAAAAAGCGTCTGAATACTTATGGTCATTTTTTTTCTGTCAATATGGGGTGCTATCCATCCATCCATTTTCTGAGCCGCTTCTCCTCACTAGGGTCGCGGGTGTGCTGGAGCCTATCCCAGCTGTCATCGGGCAGGAGGCGGGGTACACCCTGAACTGGTTGCCAGCCAATCGCAGGGCACATACAAACAAACAACCATTCGCACTCACATTCACACCTACGGGCAATTTAGAGTTTTCAATTAACGTGTTAATGTTTTTGGGATGTGGGAGGAAACCGGAGTGCCCGGAGAAAACCCACGCAGGCACGGGGAGAACATGCAAACTCCACACAGGCGGGAGCAGGGATTGAACCCGGGTCCTCAGAACTGTGAGGCTGACGCTCTAACCAGTCTTCCACTGTGCGGCCTATTTGTGCTATGTGTACATTAATGAGGGGAAAAAATGAACCTAAATGATTTTAGCAAATGGCTGCAATATAAAAAAGACTGAAAAATGTAAGGGGGTCTGAATACTTTCCGTACCCACTGTACACCACATCAACACATGACTGAATATACACTCCACGACATCAACACAAAATAAAATGTACACAACGACGTAACTAAAATGTACACAACACTAACACTCCCCTAAAATGTACACATGAACACACAATTTACAAGTACACGTTGCTGCACAACCGAAGTACACTGATACAACAAAATTTACACAACACAGACACAAATACATGTACACAACAACGCACAAACGAATGTAAACAAAAGAAAAACTAATGCATATAACGTAAACACAAAAAATGTACATGTCGACATGCAACTAAAATTTACACAACAATGACACACAAACAAATTTCAACTCCGTCATCATACAATAAAATGTACACAACATCGACACAATGCTAACAACTACACACTATCTTGGCCACTTTTGGCAAATTGAAACCCATGACAAGTACACTTTTTAATTCCTTGTCATTTTCTTGACTGAATCATAAAATGTGGGTAAAATCGCTTTGATTCTAATCTCAACACTTGAAAACTTTAGTTTTTCCATCTTTTCTAGCAGATAACATTTATTTGTTGTGTAGTTGTCGTCGCTGCTGTCCCAGTTCCAGTACTTCGTGTGTCCGGTGGGCCTGAGTAGCGTGAGCGGCAGCTTGTTCACGGTTGAATGCGAGCCATCCGATTTGTTTGTGCTGTACCAGTACAAACTGCCGGCACTTGTACGCAACTTGCTGCCTTGGGTAAGTGTCAAACGTCATGTCATACCTACACATTTTTTGTAGATGTACAAAATTAAAGTAAGAAGGTTATCACAATAGTGGAAGCAGATCTCGGTATTTTTAAAAATCTCATATATTGAAATTAATGAATAAGGTGGAAGGTCATTTTTGTATTTTTTAAAATTTTAATTAATAAGGGAACCAAATAGTTGAAATAGGTCTCAATATTTTTGTAATTTATTTATTGAAATAATTACGTATAATGTCGTGTTTTTTTTAAATGAATAAGGTTAGAAAAAATATTGCAATAAATTAAGGCAACAATTGTATTAGTAACACAATAAAAACAATTAAAATATTGAACACTTTTTAATTATAATTAATCTAGGTTCTAAGTTAACATAGTTGTATTTTATTTTCTATATAAAACAATTTAAAAGGTGTGTGTGTGTGTGTATATAGATATATAGATATATATATCTCATAAATCATAATAAAAGCGGTTGAAATATTTTAATATAAAAAAAATTTATGAAATAAAAAGCTCTTTTTGAATTTTTTTTTATTGAATTTAAAACAAATGGGAACCAAACCAAATATTTTTATGAGCAAACAATTAAAAACAGCGTGGGGGACCGAGCCCGACCACAAATATTTGATGCTCCCCTATAATTGCCATGAAAAACATTCAGATAAAAATAAGAATAAGCAGAACGATCAAGTTAAAAAACAAAACAAAGACAACTGGAATAAGCAGAGGTTTCTTTGAATAACGGGGATAAGTTCATGAACAAAACCTGAACACATTTTAAAACATTTAATAGTATTTTAATCATTTAGCCAAAATGTTGGGAAACAGCTGCATGACGACATGTTGTAAAAGACATACAAATTTTAATGAATTCTGAATACGTACCGGTAATATGTTTTGTTTGTTGGTTTCTTCCTCAGGAAACGATGACGTTGTACCCGTTCCAGATCCACAGCATCTTCCTGTCATCCTTCGCGTCGCTCATTGGCCCTTTCGGCGGCTTCTTCGCAAGCGGCTTTAAGCGAGCCTTTAAGATCAAAGTGAATCACTCGCTCGCTCACTATTGTCTTGTTACGGTGTTAAGTGTTATTTCGGTGTCAAGTTTTACGGTGCTGACCGTAACTGCCACGCTTCTCTCCTAGGACTTCGCCAGCACCATCCCGGGACACGGAGGGATCATGGACCGCTTCGACTGTCAGTACCTGATGGCCACTTTCACCCATGTCTACATTGCCAGCTTCATCAGGTGAGAAGAGAAAAATTAGCCAATAGATACGGGAAACCTGCCGTTTGGTTTTGAAGCTACAAAACCATTTGTACAATTAGGCCATTTCCGGGGTATTTAAAAGATGAACATCTCGAGAGTATTTAAAAATTCAGCCCCCAAAGCTGTCACTTAGCTACATGAATTTTGGTAGACATGTCTATCGTGAGTAGACTCACAAAAATGTCTCAAGAAGCTATACCTGAAAAGACACAACAAGTCTGCTATTTTGGTTTGAAGCGGCCATTTTATTAATTAATAATTAATTTTGGTCATTTCCAATGGTCCTATAAATTTTCAGAAAATTCTGCCCCAAAACCAGTTTATTTTAGCAACATGAAATTTGGTAGACGTCCATCATAAGTAGTCCATTAAAAAAAGTCTCAAGAAGCCACGCGTGAAAATACACCAGAAGTCTTCCATTTTGGCTCAAAGCTTAACTTACCATTGTTGTTTTTCGTCCCAGGGGCCCCAACCCGAGCAAAGTCCTGCAGCAGCTTCTGATGCTGCAGCCTGAGCAGCAGCTGAATATCTTCAACACGCTCACCACGCACTTGAAGGACAGAGGGCTGCTGCCCCCCACGGAGTGATGAGGGGGTGGCGACAGGCGAGTGTGTGTGATTGTACAACTATGTACTCAACAACAACACACAAGTGTGTCAAACTGAGGACTCTTCATCTGACTTGAACCCTGCGCTAGCTAAAAACAAAACAAACCAAAAAAAATGCTGTCAAAAATACTGAAAACAACAACAAAGTCTTCCGCCAGTTTTGAAGCATTGCATCCAGCCGCCATCTTTGACCAGGAAGTGGTCGAAGCCCACGTTGCACTGATCCAACAATGAAACAAGTTGGTTAGCGGACTAGCACATGCGCTAACCGACGACCGGCCACTTTAGCCCGCACACTCAGTCACCAAAGTAGACCACACACTTGCTATATGCTAATGTACATAAAAAATGTTGAGCTAATATATAGCTACCCATGATAATATATGCAACAACAACAAAAAATCTAACGTAGCAATTCAATGTAGCTCGCTAGCATTCACACATTTAGTAAATTTGAAAGTTTAGAAGGTGAAAAAAAGTTTTATATTTTAAGAGTAGTTAGACAAGAGCATCAAATTACATAAAGTTAACAAAACTTTAGATGCTATAGGGTGGAAAAATGCTAGCAACTAGCAGAGATACTAAAAGGCTATAAATTCATAGCTAAATTTTATAGTTTTATTTGTGAGTAGTTGGACAGGGGCATAAGACACATAAGTCGACAAAACTTTAGACGCAATACAAGTTTCTTATGCTAGGGAAGTTAGCAGTTTCTTGGCTGTTACTAGTTTGACTACATAGTGTTAGCTCATTGTACTAACAACATTTGAGCATGTGTGTGGCTGCAAAACGCTAAACTCTCCTTTTAGCATTTACTACTGAAGTTGAAGAAGCACTAAAATGTTCCTACCGCTAATGACGCTAGCCGCACTGAGCGCCCCAAAATGCTAGCAGAGATGCGAAAAGGATATACAGCAATTAAAATTACACTATTTTTAAAAATTAAAAGTAGTCACTTGTGTTACTAATTTAGCTTCATTAGCCGCTCAGTCATTGGCTGATGAACAAGTTAATACTGTGACTTGCAGCACCGCTTTTAAGAGTTTCTCATGCTACATAAGTTAGCATTTTCTTGACTGCAAGTTCGTCACGTTAAACTACAAAGCACTCATTTGTTCAGCTACACTTGAGCATGTGTGTGTGGCATAAGGCTAGTCTGGCTGCTGTGAAATTGCTAACCCATTAGCATTGTACTACTGACGAATAAGAACTAAATGTTCTTACCCGCTATTGACACGAGCCGCACTGATCGCCACTTTTTTCTAGAGGCTTTTATTTCGTGACATCAAATATATTAAGGATGTTTTTGAATGTTTGCCATGAAGACGATATTTTATGCAAAAGATGTGCAGTTAATATTTTATGCAAATTTTGTCCAAATGTCGACGCGATGTTTTGGACAGGGAAAAGGTTTACCAAAGGATTTTTTGTTGTTTTGTTTTTTTTATTATAATTTTTTTTTAACTTCCTGCTGCTTTCTTCCAGATGAACTTCGGGTTTTTTTCCCTCCAGGACATTTATTTTTAAAGTTCCACTGGGACCAGACGAGGGTGTTTTATTGTGAAAGCACGCCACTTGATTTTGAATATGTCAATATTCATATAAATCATACGGTGCAGGCTTTTCAGACCCAAATTTGAAAAAGTCAAAACGATACGAGGTGTGACAATTAAGAAACAAGACTCACAACTCGAAGCCAATTGGCCGACACATCTCGATGCCGATTTGTTCACTTATCTTGCTCTGCGTGCTTTGTTTTCAACAAACAAACAAAAATGCCGTAGACAGGCTAGCAGATGGCTAGGCGTGTTATAACCATTGAAGCACGGAATATTTGAACACAAACAGGGGTGCAACACATGAAGACAGATAATATAACAATACTCAGGCATGTATTCTTTATCCTTTGCGAAGAACGACTAATATTACTGCAGCCTACTAAGGAGTTGTGACAATCTCGTCCATCACTGTTTGCTGTATATCCGTATTTATGGATGGATGGGTTATACTACCCCCAGGTGGCCAAGGCCAGAAGGAGCAGCACAATATACATTAAATTGAAGCAAATAACTTTGCAAAAAAATATTTACATTCTATTTTATTCTGTAATTACTGTATGTGTTTTTAAATTACATTATTTAGTGCTGTTTTTGTTAAAAAAAAAGTTTTTTTGGGTGGCTGGAATGGATTCAATGTATTTCCATTCATTTTGATGGGGGAAGATGATTTGAGATACAACTGTTTTGTGTTACAAGCGTGAAAAAAGCACAGAGTGAGATAATGACATCATAAACATATGATGGAAGTGTCCAGATGTTGCAGAACACTGTGACAACAGTCAGCCTTGTTTCTTTATCGTCACAATTTACACATAAACTTGAAAATGTTTGACTGACAATCGGCTCCCCAATTTTTTTTATTTCTATTTTTTTTTCCCAGTTTGGGAAACCGTTTTATGGAGGTTCTTTGAAGCCAAAAAGTAAATTATTGTAAAATTTAAAAATATTAATATAAAATTTACCCCCATAATGTGCATTTCAATTGTTCTCTTGACAGACTTGCACATTAGAAATTGATTATGATTGGGTGTAACATCGTTACATATGCCAGTTAACTCTTATTCTGTCTGTTATTGTTTTTTGTTTTTTAGAATAATTATTTCAGGAAAAAAACGAACATTCAGTGATGGTGTTGCTTTTTATTTATCATCCTGTGAATATTTAATTTGATGTTTATTATGGTGGTGATGAAGGGGTTGAGATGAACACGGGGTAAATAAAGTCATTTTAAAACATTTTTATTGGGTGTTGTTGTAAAATGTTTATACAGAACAAAGAGAAAATACAGATATGTAGACATTTTAGAAAATGACAAATTACACACACAGGTTTTTCGTACTTAAGCAACGCAATCATTGTGAAGAACATTCCAGATGCCTAAACACAAATTTCTGAAGCTAACGCTGCAATTGTCTACTCAATCGTAACAATAAAAAGAAGACTTAATAATATAAAAAAGTATTAATACTCTTATATACTCTAATATTTAAAGTGCTTTCTTTGACATCTTGAGTCATTTGTGGTCTATTTAACTGGAACAACAGAAAAAGTGCAATTTGACATTATTATGGCTTAGTGACATTTTTATTACTTCATTAATCAGTGTATCAGTTATTCTTAATTTTCACCAATCGACAAAAAATTTGGTGGACATATCTATTGTGACAAGACGCACGAAAGAGTCTCAAAGACCCAGGTCCGGAATTGAATAGGAAGTAAGCCATTTTTGGTTAAAGCGGCTATTTATGGTGAATTCCAAGGCTAATTAGTACGTTGTTCAAAGGTTCTTCAGCAAAGATACCAAGTTCACCAATAGAGATGAAATTGGGTAGCCTCGCTGTAATACATGATAGTTAGTGTGATAGAAGTGTTTTTTTTATTTTTCAGAAACAAGATTTTTATGGATTTTTCATAAATTTCATAAAAATTCTGATGTGGGGGTTTATGTCTTTAGCCTCCATTTATCACTGCCGTGACTTTTTTCTGATTTGAGATTGGTTAAAATGTTTTTAATGTAGCCTAGCCTTAAAACAAGACGGTGACTGGTGCGTCGATGTTAACAAGTGTCATGTTCTGTCCAACTAGGTTAGTAACAGGAAAAAACTTTTGAAATGATCTATCTTGGTCCTGGTCATGAAAGCAGCATTCATAATCTTTGTGTTTAATCAAACTACATTTTTCTCACTCAATACATTTCCAAAGGTGCTCTTGACCTGAAATTTTCACCAGATGTTGGGAACAACCCAAGTAATCCATACATACAAAGAAAGTAGACCAGACAAGTTCAGAAATTGTGTCATAATGTGAAATGTCAGAGGGAAAAGTATTGAACTCATGAAGAAAGGGAGGTGCAAAAAGGCATGAAAAGCCAAGACAACACCTAAAATCTATCAGCAATCCAGCCCCTTGTAAGTGCAAATGAATATCAGGTGGTTCAGTCCTAATTGATGGCCTACAAAAAGTTCTCATTGCCGAGGTGTGTCAAGACATCTCATGATGGGTAAGACCAAAGAGCTGTCTCAAGACCACCGCTAACTAATTGTTGCAAGACATAACGATGGCATAGGTTACAGGCGCATAAGCTAAGCTTCTGAACGGTAGCAGGTACTGTTGTCACAAGGAAAACAGTGAGTAATGCAGTCCGCTGCCTTGGCCTGTATGCACGCTCATCACGCAAGACCACATTACTGGGAAAATAAAGCATGTCAAAGCTCATTTAAAGTCATTTGGACAACCCAGTTCAATGCTGGGAGAATATAGTCTGGTCTGATGAGAGCAAAATTGAACTCTTTGGATGCCATAATGCACACCACGTTTGGAGGAGAAATGGCCCTGCACTTCACCCTAAAAACACTGAAGTTCGGAGGTGGGAACATGGTGTGGGGCTGCTTCTCAGCAAATGGTGCTGACAAACTTTATTGAAGGAAGGAAGAATGGGCAAATGTACCGAGACATTCGTGACAAAAATCTGCTGCCATCTACGAGGATGATGAAAATGAAACGAGGGTGGACAATTCAGCAGGATAATGATCCAAAACATACTGCCAAGGAAACTCTCAATTGGTTTCAAAGAAAACAAAATAAAACTGCTCGAATGGCCCAGCCAATCACCTGGCTTGAATCCAATCAAAAATCTAGGGAAAGAACTGAAATTCAAGGTCCATAAAAGAAGCCCACGGAACCTTCGATTTGAAGACTGCTTGTGTGGAGGAATGGGCCGAAATCACACCAGAGCAATGCATGCGACTAGTTTCTCCATACAGGAGGCCTCTTGAGCCTGTCATAGCAAACAAAGGCTTTTGTTCAAAGTATTTTAAATAAATACCAGTTGGCGTGTTCAATACGTTTTCCTGGTTTTATTTCACATTTCTGTACCGCTTATCCACACTAGGGTCGCGGGCATGCTGCAGCCTATCCCAGGTATCTTCGGGCGAGAGGCGGGGTACACCTCGAATTGGTCGTCAGCCAATTGCAGGGCACATAGAAACAAACAACCATTCGCACTCACATTCACACCTTTGGGCAATTTAGAGTTTTCAATTAACCCATCATGCATGGTTTTGGGACGTGGGAGGAAATCGTAGTACCCGGAGAAAACCCACGGAGGCACGGGGAGAACATGCAAACTCCACACAGGCCGGGATTTGAACCCCGGTCCTCAGAACTGTGAGGCAGACGGTCTAACCACTCGGTCACCGTGCCGCCTTATTTCACATTATTACACAAAATTTAATTTCTTAGCTTATTTGTTCTACTTTCTTTGTATGCATTGATTACTTGGGTTGTTCCCAACATATGGTGTCAATTGCACCTTTGGAAATATATTTAGTGAGACATTTTTTGGACTTAATTTTATGGGGGGGGGGGACAATATACTTCCATCACAAATAAATTTTTAGTGTTTTAAGCCTTCTACATCATTTCATTATCTTCAAGTTTTCCTGAAGTGACTTTCTTCTGGCTTATGAATCTGCTAAATGGACATCATTAAAACGTTTTTTAACATCTCTGAAATTATTAGCACGCCCATGTTAACAAGCTTGTCAAGTCATGTATGTGTAACCATTTTTAAAAACAGATCTTTTTATGCGTGTTTTTTTGGATTTGTGTTTTACATCTTTTCCCGCCATTCATCGTTGTCATTACTTTTTCGAAACAGATTTTCTGTGACCTGATTTGCTAAAATGTTTTTAACATAGGCACTGCTTAGCGTTAAAACAGTTACTGGCGCACTGTGTCGTGTTCGCCTGAGCAAATGTTTAAAAACTGATTTCTCTGCCTTTTTTTTTGTTAATGTCAGAATTATTATTTTTTTACTTTTATCTCCATTTCCCACCGTTAGGAATTTTAGAGCGACTGATGTTTTCAATTTAGCTAGCATGCCCAAGTTAACTAACGCGTCAGTCAGTTGTTTCTAATATTTTACGTATTTAATGAAAAACAAATCTCCCACCTCAAATTTCCTTTTTAGCGTTTTAGGCCTTATTTGTCCATTCACCATTGTCAAGACTTTTCTTGGAGTGACGAAAATGGACAACATTTAAATGTTTTAACGTAGATACTGCTTAATGTTAAAACAACGATTTGGAGCACCAAAATGTTACAAAGCGCATTGTTTTAAATTTATTAGGCATGCATAGCGCGTCATACTACCGTAATTTCTCGTGTATGAAGCGTACCCACTTTGGGGGTTAAAGTTGACCTAAAAATTCTGGAAAACCCTTCAACCTATGTGTAATGCATTTTTACAATGCAAGACTGCTTCTTCCCATATGATCAAAACATGAAGTATTATCTGTATTTTGTTGGTTTTTTTCAAAAAATTATTCTGAAGTTGAGCACTTTATTTGAACACGTAATACTTTTTCATTTACTTGCTCTTATTTTGAAATGCTACTTTTATTTAGTAAATGAGAAAACACACAGTTGTGCTCATGTTTGATTATCCAGGCAGAATTTGGAAGATGGGTACAATTCTTTAAAGAAAACATCAAGGGCCAGATGAAACGCGTTTCATTTTAATGGGATTCAAATTAAACTCAGGCATTTCAGAAAAGCATTATCATTAAACAAAACATAACCATAAATAAATTAATGGTGGTTGTTGTTTAGTCTTATTAAAAAAATAATAATAATTAACATTCTGCCAGGGTATGTAAACTTATGAGCACAACTCTACATATATGCAGTCATACGTACCCATGTCATATTGTGATGAAAGGGTAGGCTACACCTTTCTCATAACCTTTAGGTGGTGGTGGCATATTGGAATGAAAGTGTACAGCTTTTACATAACCTCTAGTTTGCGGCATACATTTATAAAATGTGCAACTTTTTTTCATTTTCCCCTATACCTATGTAAAAGCGCACTACTGACTTTTGACAATTTTTACACGAGAAATTACAGTACTCAAACAACTAGATTATCAATGGGTTAAACTGCACCCTCGAGGTGATGTTTTCCTCGCCATTTTCCGGTTGTCTCCTTTGAGGACAAAACAGGCGTCTGAGCAGTGCGAGGGCGACTCGCACCATCAACCTGAGCAGCAGGAAGGCGAGCGGTGTGGCGATCTCCATGAGGTGGAAGATGGTGACACTGAAGCGGCTCAACACGCACGTGAGCAGGAAGGCGGCAAGGGCCACTGCCGGGTACAGTGCCAGCTTAGCCAGCATGAAGATGTGCTCGGGGCCGCCATAGCGCACGGCCGGCCGCAGCGTCTGCCGCGCACCGCCCTGCAGCGCCGCCACCCAGGTGGCCAGCTGGAACACGCCGGCGCCAAAGACCAGCACGCAGCTGGCCTGCACGGCGCGCCGCTCATCACGGAGCGCGGCGCGAGGGAGCTCATGAGTCAACCGGAAGGCCAGCGGCAGGCCGCCGACGAATGCCAGAGACAGCGTGTTCAGAAGGCCCATCACGCGTGTGGCCCGAGACACCTGCAGGAAGAGCGAGTGGTGCGCGAACCACAGCAGGCCCACGGTGGCGAAGGAGCCCAGGTAAGCTAGGTACTCGGGCCCGTACGAGCCCAGCGCCGCCACCAGGCTGTTGTTGAAGCGCTGCTGCAGCAACGCCGGCTCGGGGACGTTGTCCTCACTGCAAAAAAAACGATGAATTAGGGCTGGGGCATAATCAAAGTGTTTATTATCGTCGCTGTAGGACGCAAACCCTGTAGGTCCAAATAAGGTCAAATTCAAATTTTTTTTCACAAATTTAAATAAAGAAAATGTTATCTATATTAACCAATTTAAAGTGTTAGAAATAGCTTGAGAACAAATCTATTGACTGTTGGACACTTGCACTGTCTGATAAGTGTTGTAAAACTCAATTTCTTCCCTCACTCTGCCACAGCCGTGCTTCATTATGTCGCCGCAAGATTAAAAATCTGGAAGTATTTTAGATTGTGGATTGCCCATGTCAACCTGTCACGGCCTGACACTTCAACTACAGGCGAGGGCATTTCCTCGTTGAACTACTGTCTTCTGCAGTGTCATTTTGCCTATATTGAAAGTCTGCATTTTTTTAAAAGCCAATAATGAGTGAAAATAGTGACATGTTAAGGAAAGATCATTATCCCATAAGTGCTTGCAGATTCATTTCCGAATATATATAAAAAGGTTTCGTCAGCTCAATTTTGTATTGATTGCATCACAAATGAGATAAGAAAAGAGTTGACACAGGAGTTTCTGTAGGGTGTATTGCGTGACGTGCTAACGGAATTTGTAATTCTTGATTTTACTATACTTGTGTATAATGCACACTACTGAATTATTTTTTTTTTTTGCGCATTATACACGAGAAATTACAGTAGCTGGCCTTCAAATAAAATGCGATTTTTCAGATTTCTGAGTGAGGATGACGATACTGACCAAATATCCAGGATGAGGAGCGTGGCCACGATGGCGTAGACGCCATCACTGAAGGCCTCCACACGCTCCTTACTGAGCGGCTCACTGGGCAGGAAGCTGTACAACATCACCTGCTCCGGATCCTCCTCCACAGGACCTCAAAACCACACCCAAATCAATCACCCAATTTTAGTATTTATTATTGACGTTACTTGAAAAGTCCTCGTTGGGAGAAATGAAGATGGAGGTGCCTACCGAGGAGTTTGTCCCGACACCATAGGACACCCCGCGAGATGTACGGAAGGAAGATGACCAGAGCCAGCAACGCGTACGACTGACAAACACAACCACACACAAATACAAACAAAATCTACTTAGTGACTGACTTGTCTGTCGCTAATGCTGACAAAGGAACCATACAGAACAACAGGACATCGGGAACAACAACATGTCAGGAACAACATCATCACATCAGGAACAGGTATGTGGCATCAGGTACTGCAATGTCACATCAGGAAGAACATTGTCATTGGAAAAAGACCAACCACAAGTCAGGAACACAATAAGAACTTCACATAAGGAACAACTACGTGGCATCAGCGGCAATATTACATCAGGAACAACAACCTCACATCAGGAAAAACCCCAACATCAAGTCAGGAAATACAGTATCTTTGTCAGGAACAGCAACCTCAAATTAGGAACAACAATATCAACGTTGCATCAGGAATAACATCATAAGGAACAACCAAATCACACCAGAAACATCACATCAGGAACAGCAACGTCACATCAGAAACAACCACCTCCGGTCAGGTACAATAACATGTCAGGAAAAAGAATAACCTCATGTCAGGAACAAAACCGACATAATGCCAAGATGAACAGCAACCTCACGTCAAGAACATGTCGAACAACATCACACCAGGAACAGCAACCTCACGTCAAGAACAGCCATCTACCCTTAGGAACAGCATATTTTTGTCAAGGAAAAACATCATGTCAGGAACAGCAACCTCACAACAGCAACAACAACATGACATCAGGAACAACAACTTCATGTCAGGAACAAGAATATATCAGGCAACAACGCAACCTTAAGTTAGTAACAACAAAATTAAATCAGGAACAACAACATCAAGTGAAGAAGAACATGCTAACGTGCCGAACAACTGCATCTCATCAGGAATCACAACCTCACAAAGGTCAACAGCACAACCGGGACAACTTCAAATCATGAACAGCAACATCACATCAAGAACAACATTAAGCCAGGAACAAGCTCATATCAGGAAAACAAAAAAACTCACATCAGAAATAACTACATCACATCAGGAACTGCAACCTCACAATTGGCAACATCACGACAGGAAAAAGATCAAGTCAGGAACGGCAACATCACTTAGGGACCAACAACGTTAAGCCCGGAACAACCTAATCTCAGGAAAACAAAAAAACTAATATTAGGAACAACTACATGATATCAGGATCTGCAACTTCACAAACAGAAATATCAGGCCAGGAACAACAACATTATTTCTGAAACAAGAACATCAAGCCAGGGAGGCGGGACCTACCAACTGGTAGCAGAAGAACGAGCAAAGTCCAGCCAAGAGACACATGAGAGGAACCCTGAGGAGGACTTTGAGGATGTGACGTTTGTACACCGAGTGATCCTCACTCGCTCTGATCTGATCCTGGAGCAGGAACGGACGACCGAAGGCATACAACACGATCACCGACTGAACAAAAACAACAACAACAACGTCAGTGACAACTCAAGCTTGGAAATGCTGATGCTAATGCTAAGGGCAGACCTGAATGACGCCGATGACCATCACACAGCCGCAGAATAGAAGAATTCCCAGGATGTGCGAAGGAAAGGTCGCCATCAGCGAAAACTGCACAGAGCAGAAAACCTCTGCTGTTATGCCGTCAGTGATGTCATCTGTCAATGAATGGCGAGACGGATACTGACCGTGTACGGCAGCAGGGTGATCAGCATCATGCATGCCTGAAACACCACACAGGAACAAGAACACATCAGGAACAGCAATATCATGCCAGGAACAAGAACACTATCCACATTGCTCTACTTACGAGGTTAAGCAAGGCCAGAGTGTCGTCGATCCGAACAATCACCTGAAATAACCTGGAACAAGAACATGTAAAAAAGGAACAAGATCAAGTCAAACAGGAACTACAAAAAGTCACATAAGAATACACAAAGGACAAATACTTTAGTTGTACTGAAATGTCAGGTCAAAAAAGCTCAAGAATGAGACAAAACTGGAGCAAGAACAAGTCAAACAGGGACAAGAACAAGTCACATAAGAAATGAAAGATGACAAATAGTCGGACAAGAGCAAGACAGGTAAAAAAGGAATAAGAACAAGTCAAACTGAAACAGTGAGTTAAACAGGGACAAGAACAGGATCTAAAAAAAAATTAATCAAAAGAAAAAAAATGCCACAAATACTGTAGTTGGGTTGGAAAAAAAACAGGTAAAAAGGAACCAGAAACAGAAAAACTGGAACAACACAAATAGGAACAAGAACAAGTCAAAACAGGAACCACAAAAAGTCACATAAGAAATGAAAGGTGACAAATAGTTTGACAGGAACAAGACAGGTCAAACAGGAACAAGTGAAACTGGAACAAAACACAAGTCAAATACGAACTACAAAAAAATAAAGGACAAAGAGTCGAGCAGGAACAAGACCGGTCCAAAAAGAAGAACAATGTTGTTGTTATTCTTCTTCACCTGATGTGCGCCGCCCAGGCCACAGTGACTATGAGGAAGGTCATCAGGTAGACGGCCATCTTGGTGCCCAGCAGAAGCTGAAGGTTCTCGTCCAGCTCCTTAAAATGGAGACTGCGTTACCACGGCAACACTTGACAACGATTATGATGTCACGTGTTACCTTGTCATCCTCCATCTTGGTGTGGGCCACGGGAAGAATCTGCACGCACACGCACACGCACACGCACATCCACACACACGTTAATGTTGCTCATGTTGGCCATATTGGACTGAAAGGACGCAAAAAGATCAAGACAGAGAAAGATCTCACATAAGCCATTTTGAGCTCTAACAAAGGAAGAATAAAATGATAGTGCTATGATAAATACCTCATTTTAGCCATGCTGAAAACAATGACAAAATGTTTTTGTGTTTGGGAATGTGCAGCCATATTTATACCCCAAAAGGTTTATTATTTTTTTTTTTTTTCCTTAAAAAATATTAAAATGACTGTGGGTGAGGAGGATAAATTAAGTGAATGTCGCAGAGTTGAACAGGGAAAATCGCAAGACTGCCTTTTGGACTACCTGTTAGCGGAGTAGTCGCTGGGAACCAAAACTCAAAGACATTTTCTCACAGGTATGTATAAAATGTTTGCTTTGGTTGTCTTTTTAGTAATTTATCAAAACAATAATGGCTAGCCTGCTAGCGAACGTCAGTTCTATGCACCCTATCCATTTCATCATCAAAAGAACATTTGTGCCGTTAATCCGTGAATCAGAAAAGTCAATTAATTAGCCAGTCCCGCAATGATCATAACTATGTATAAGCACAGCAAATTGGACGGGTGGAATAATTGTTTAGAGACCTTAGCTTAAAATTGTCCAAAATCCTCCGAATTTCAGCCTCTCAACAGTAAATATCCTCAGATTTCTGCAGTCCTCCATGAAAGCAGATGATTATCTTTGAGTTTAATCTAAATAAGACATTTGAAAACATTTGATTTTACAAACCCCAATTCCAACAAACTTTTGACGTATAAAATGTAAATAAAAACAATACAATAATTGAATACACTATAAAGACAAGATATTTAATCTGCACACTGATGAACTTTTTTTGTGTGTGTGCAAATATTGTCTCATTTTGAATTTGATGCCTGCAACGTGTTGCAAAAAAGCTGGGACAGGGCCAATAAAAGACTGAGGAATGCTTGGGAAAAAAAACACAAAAAACTTTTTGGAATCTTCCACAGGTGAACAGGTTCATTGGAAACAGGAGGCACATCGCCAAAAGGCTCATTTGTTCACAAGCAAAGATGGGGTGCGGTTCACCACTGGGTGAACAACTGCGTGAGCAAATAATCCAACAAGTTGAGGACAACGTTTCTCAAAGTACAATTGCTCGGAATTCAGGGATTTCATCATCTACGGTCCATGTTAAGGCCCCGCAGAACCGCCACTGTATTGTAGTCTTTGACTTTCCCGCCGTTGGCAAGACCCGCCCACTTGTATTACGTCACCGTCGCGCCAACTTTCCGGCCAGCCATTGACTTGCGTGTCTTCCGGCGTCTTACCATGACGGTGGCGATGATGGAGAGCAGCGCGTCGCTGTAGGCCAGCAGTCGGTGGGAAGACTGCGTGCCTCCGTGGGCTCCCTCCTCCTCCTCGACGTCGACCGAGGCGGCCAGGAGGCTCTCTGTGGAGACGGTAGAGGCGGGCCGCTCCTCTCCCTGCTCCTCTTCCGCCGCGTGGTCGTCGTCTTCGTGTCGGCCCATCGCGGAGCTCGCCGCTGTGTTTGCAAACAAGCTTTTAGGGGGCGGGGCAATCGGATGCGGAAGTGCCAGACGTCAGCAATGGCGCGTCATGGTAAATAATTCCAGACGAGATCGACGTCTCACGCACTCGATTAAAATTACTCAGTTGTGAAAGTAAAAGTGTTTGGATCTACTAAAAGCACATGTAAGCCTCATTGATTTATCAGTTGTTGTTTTTTATTCATAACTACTAACAGGAAAATGTTGTTGTAGTGTCATCTTTCTGCCTCTAGAGAGAGGCAGCGGTCTAGCTGAGTGGACATGTTTTGTGTACAAATGTATTTTAAAAAATAGAAGGGAACGATACAAATTATTGAGTTTAATTGTTACACAATTTATATATGTATATTATAATTTAAATAACTAGACACAACAATGACCATGTGATTCCTTTAAATATGATGCAACGTCTCATTAATATTAAAAATGGCGTCATAACAAAATACAAATTCTTTTTAAGCACTTTGTTCACTTAAGATTACAAAATGAAAAAATATCGACCTTATCCTCATAAGACTATGACTAGAAGAAAAATACAACTTTTTTCCCCTTGAAAAAGCGAATGTATTTTTCAAGGTTACAACTTGTTTTCTCTCTCTCTTTTTTAACTTTATAATGCATTTGATTTATTTGCTCTCTCTGGACACTCAGACTCTAAACTTCAGAAAAAAATTAATACAAAAGAAAATACACAGCAACAATCAATAGATAACGATGTTGCTTTTTGAGGTTATCGTAGCACGTTAGCTCGCAGGAATAGGGCCCCCTGTGGACTGGTCGCCTCGGCGATGATGTCATCCTGACAGCTGTGACCTGTCCACGCTGCTCTACTAATTGCTGTTTAATCTGCGTTGCACTTAAGAAGCAGCTGCAGACACACACATACAAAAAAAGTCACTTTTAATGGAGGCTAAAACCAGATGATCCGGATGGCGAGGGCTGCACGGTGACATGGTCGGGAGCCCGTCAGAGCACGAAGGCTTTTGGGAAGCAGGGATGGGGGCGCAGCTTCAGTTTCACATCCTGGTTGAAGAGGATACAAGTGAAATTGATATGATTCAAGTCACTCACCTTTTGCAGGCTTTAATTTGTATTATTACAGCAGACAAATCACCTCTTTTTCTGTTTTTATGTTATTTTATTTTTTGATAATACATGTTAATACATGTTATACCAACCTTTTGGGGGGCTTTCATTGTGCATTCGGCGTTCACACATTGTTATTGTTTTTAATACTATTCGAGAAACTAAATCACTGTTTTGGAGTTTTTAATTCTTATTATTCAGGCAAGTAATTCGCCTTTTTGGGGGCTTTAATTCTTATTATTCCACAACTATATTGCCTTTTGGGCTTCTTACTACGACAGTGAATTTCTTACAATTCTGGCCTTTTGGGATAATGTTAATGGGGTGTCTTTAATCCATATTATTGTGTCCCTTTGGAGGCTCTAATTCTTATTATTCTGGCATTTAAATTGCCTTTTTGGGGTCTGCAATTCTTTGTATTATTCTGGTAACTAAAACTCCTTTTTGGAGCTTTTGATATTATTTTTCAAGCAACTACATCAGCTTTTTGGAGACTTCATTTCTTATTATTCCACAACCGAATAACATTTTTGTGTGGACTTCTTTTTATTAGTACAGCAAATAAATTGCCTTTTCAAGTTTTTAATTTGGTTTATTATTCTGACCTGGGGAGCTTTATTTCTTATTATTTCACCAGCGAGATCACCTTTTGTGGTGCTTTATTTGTTAATATTCCAATCATCTTTTTGTAGGCTTTAATTCTAATTATTCTATGAACTAAATCACCTTTTGGGGTGCTTTAATTCTTATTATTCTGGTTTTGTGGTGTGAGTGGATTAATCTTTTTTTCCATATAATTACTTCAGGCACTTTAAATCTCATTATTATTATGCCAACTAAAGTAACTTTTTGTGGGCTTTTGTTCTTATAATTAATTACTCCTTGTTGGCTTTTAATTATTATTATTATTCAGACAACTAACCTGCCTTTTTGGAGGTTTTAATTGTTATTACTCTGGAAACAAATTGCTTTTTGGGGTGCTTTAATTCTTCTCATTATTCTAGTCTTTTGTGGGCTGTAATTATTACACTGGTTACAAAATGTTGTCTATATTTTTTTCAACTGATTTAGGACAATTCTGCATGGCCAAATCCGAAGATGACATCTGTTTCTCTTGTTCAGGTTAGGTTTTTATGCTAAGTTTGTTTTTTTTTTTTTTTGTTTTTTTAAATGTGATTTTCTTACAAAATCGATAAAATTTTTGTGACATGACTGGTTGATTTTTGTTAATATTTCTCATCTGAGATAGGTTTTTAAGAGAAGAACATTGTTTTCTGACACAGTATATTAATTAAATGTTGAAAAGTTCGCTTACTGTAAATTGAATGTAACATGTAACCCTTCTTACAGGGGGGCGCGCCACCAGGTTGAGAACCCCTGATATAAAGCAAAAATACCTGTACATGTAAACAAAAATGTGGCCATAGTTCAAAAAGGTGAGCTGTTTGAGTAAAACTAATGTCATATTTGGATTCAGCGCATCAGAATTGTCCTAATTCTGCTCAAAACAAATCTTAGACAATAAATTTGTTGTTGACCAGTATTATTATTACTATTTCAGCAACTAAATCACTCTTATGGAGGTTTACATTCTTCTTATTATCATAACTAAGTTGCCTTTAATTATTATGGTTACTTTTTGAGCAACTAAATTACTTTTTGGAGGCTATAGCTCTTTTCATTATTATCGCACCGAAATTGCCTTTTTTTGTGGGATTTAGTTCTTATTATTATTCACCTTTGTGGTCTTTTTATTCGTAATATTCCCGGTTAATATATTTGATTTTGAATGCAAAGATTGTATCTTAAGAGTTGACGTTCCACTCCTTAGGTTGTGTTTTTGTTGTTTGTTATGCTGTCACACGTTATGCTGAATTAGAGTGGCTGGACATTACATTACCACATGCACGCACGCAGAAACATACATGCACACACACACACACACACACACAGCTATAATCCAGAAACAGCACAGGCGCTAAACCATCAAACGTCATTGCAATCCAGTGGATTTGTAGCATGTGTGTGTGTGTGTCACTGGAGTATGAAATGAGGGGGAAAGTGTCGGAGGATGACGAAAAACGAAAGATGACCTGCTGTATTAAAGTCAGACGACAGTTGCATGAACAGAATAATCCATAAATCTCTCAATCACATATGGATTTGCTTCACCAAAGGTTAGCATGGAGAAAAAAATGTTCATAATCAGAAAAGTACAGTGGTGTATGGCCTCCACGTAGCCACGTAACTGGGCTGCGACAGCACGCTGACGAATCTCGTCTTCATATCTGTGACTACGACTGCGTGCCCGCACAAACACTATGTGCGCTAAGTCCAAATGGCGTCCACCATATGTAAAGGCTGAATATCGTGAAATACTTATGAACTAAATGCAGTGTGGCAGCAGTTGCAGCTCTTGTCAGAATAAAGTAGGTAGTATGTTATTCTTTCATTCGTTGTGATTCGGTCCCGAAAACTCTGATTTGGCCCTAGTTTTTTTTCCTGGTTGACTTGAATGTCAATTCGAGTCACCACCGATTCGTGAAGAGCCCTAGTGGTCACAAAATGAATTCAATGCGTATGTTCTTTTGGTCCTGATAAATTACCCCAAAAAAATGTTTAGGGCTCAGTTCCCGTGATTCAGGAACTTTTGTGGTTTCCAATCAGGTGTGTTCAGCATCCCAAAGGTTCTAATGTACAACTCTCTCGGCTCAGGATGTCAAACCATATCAACCACACTTACATCAAAATGTCACTTTTTGTTCAGATTTCCCCCCTATGGGAAATAATGGCAATAGCAATACAGTGAACCCCCGCCATATCGTTGCTTTTTAAGCCATATTTTTGTAATTGTTTTTTACAGTACACAGGCAAGTCTGAATCCAAAATTGTGCGCTTTCAGTGTAGTACCGCATTGTGCCACAACATGCGGGGCAGCACTGAACTCTACCGAAAGAGATGCAGTGTATTTAACAGCGTGAGGAAGAAGCAGAGTAGGTCCACAAGTACTGTAAGCTCTAATGATGTTGTTGTTCCCACACAGCAGAGAGAAAAATAGACGACTATTATATGCTGGTTGTATTTGTTGCAGCCCCGTGTGTGTAAAGTAGCAGTTGTTGAAGGTTTATTGTGACTAAATTCATTTCCATTAGCTTGTCAATGGCATTTCACATTATGTTAGTATTAAGCTAGCTGACTTTGCTTAGACAAAATGATATGCTTGGTTGAACATTTTGGTGGAGTGACGAATAAACTGCTTTAAACAAGCATGCTTGGCATCTGATTTGGTAAACAGTGGACGTAAAAGTCTTCGTTTTTTCAAAGTGATGTTACATGATAGCATCCCATTTTTATTGAAAATGAGAGAGAACAGGAAGGAATACTTTAAAATGTGTCTTTTAATACATTGAAGTGTGTTTTGAGTGCCTGCGTGGGTTTTCTCCGGGCACTCCGGTTTCCTCCCACATCCCAAAAACATGCATGAATTGGAGACTCTAAATTGCCCGTAGGTGTGAATGGTTGTTTGTTTACATGTGCCCTGCGATTGGCTGGCAACCAGTTCAGGGTGTACCCCGCCTCCTGCCCGATGATAGCTGGGATGGGCTCCAGCACGCCCGTGACCCGAGTGAGGGGAAGCGGCTCAGAAAATGGATGGATGGAGGCTAAAACACCCACACACACGTTATGTAATGGCATCAAGCCGAGTGTGTGTGAACAAGGAAGTACACTGTGTATGCACATAAACACTGAAGCACGAGGACGGAATTAGCCAGCTGGGAATGTCGTTGTGTGTGTGTGTGTGTGTGTGTGTGTGTGTGTGAAATGATTACTTTTTTTTCTTTAGAAAAAGACAACTTTTTCCGAAGATAAAGGAATTCATTAATTCAAGATTAAACAACTTTATTGTCAAAATATATATACTATTGTCATAAAATAGCTACTATGGCTTTTCTTCTTGAAGAATATGACTTGTTTTAAACTTGAAAGAAAAAAGCATTATTCTCAAAATAATATGACCTTTTTCAAAAAGGTGTAAAAAATATAACTATTGTCATTACTGTTTCATTAACGCATTTTTTCATTAATTGATTAAGTAAATATTCCTTTATTTTGATTTTCTTGTATTTTTTATAATCTTTTTATTTACCCTTTATTAAATTATTCAAATTATTACACTATTTTAAATTAGTGAATGCATTTTTAATTACTTTTTTTTTTTTTTTTTTAGAATTATTTCTTTTTTCTTGCGAGGATAAAATTCAGTCTCATGATGTTACAACATTTTTCCAAGAAAAAAAAGATGTTTGTCTCTAAAAATTCTTTTGTTTTTTTTTCATGAAAGATTTTCACTTTTCTGTTCAGAATAAGATGACTCGCTGGTTTAGCCTCCCTTGTGGCCCGCCCTTCCTCCATGTGCCAGCTCAGCAACTCCGTACACCCGTTGACTAACATGCATGTGATATGATGGTGTTCATTCACCAATAAGTGATAGAAACACTATCGACTTTACTTGTGCTGGGATCACTAACAACAACACAGGTTATACTAATGTATCAATTCACAGGTTCTTACAGGTGTTTAGACACTAAAAAAGAATCCCACCGCACCAGTCGTCAGTAGCACTGCCTTGCTCATTTCCCACATCCTGTCCTGCCTTTTTATGTCCTCTCTTATCTTATGGCATGTCCTCAACCCCCCCCCCCCCCCCGCCTTCTACAAATGACTGTTGTAATGTTACTTGTGTTCAAATATCTAGACTGTCTCACTATTGTTCCGCTGTGGTTCTCACCCCGGTGCCCTTGTCCACTCTGTCCCTCTGTCTGTCCCCTAAAACAATTTTGTGTCCTGCTGCATTTTCAATAAAAATCAGAATAATAAAAACATTTGAAAATAAGCAGTGGGAGTATTTTAAAAAAACAAAGAATAAGATGACTTTTTTCCCGAAAATATATTTTTTTGTCCTTACAGTACTTGGATAATATTACATTTAACAAAATAAATATGGTTGAAACATTCTCGTAAAATAATATAATCTATAACATGTAAAAAAAAAAAATGATTTATTCCATAATATTAACACTTTTTTTAAAAAAATACAACTCTTGTAATATTTTGACTTTTTCATGAAGATTTTATTCCTTACGATAACGGCTTTTTTCTTGATAAAATATGACATTTTGTCGTAACATTGCGACTTTATTCTCGTGACTTAGTGCCATGTTTTGTCAGAAAATGCAACTTTTTGATTTGCGGATCGTGGAATCAGTCTGCAAGGTTGCCAACAGTCTCGGCCAATATTGAAAATTTGAAGACTCCCCCAATTTTATTTTCTCGTAAGATTGCTTTTTTGGTCCTCTGAAAAGTACGACTTTATACTCATACAAGAATGGCTTTTTCTTTGAAAAATACTATTTTATTGTATTTTGAAAAAGTATGCCTTTTTCTCTCGAAAAATACCATGACTCTCAAATATGACTTTTTCTCAAAGAATGAATTTTTTTCTTGGAAAAAAAAGACTTAATTCTTTTACTTTATTCTTATAACTTTGCGAGAAATTGAATGTATTGTATTATAGTATAATATCTAAAATGTTTCCTTTAAATACAACTTTTCTCTTGTAAAATTTTACTCCTTTTTTTAATGAAAACTTAAGAAATCTCAAGAAAATACAGCCTTTTGTCATAATTGCAATTTTCTTTCTCGAAAAAAATCCAAGTTGATTCTTTTAAGATTCCGACTTTATTATTATTATTTTTTTAAATGCTACTTTTTGAATTGCGCATGGTAGAATCGGTCTTGGTGGGCCGCCTGATTAACAATAGGCTCGTCCAATAGTATTTGACGTCCCTTCCCCTCTCTCTCTCTCTTTCCCTCAATCCATGCAGGAAATGAATTTGCTTGGGTGATTTTTTTCCTTCGCATTTGGCCGGCCGCGTTAAGCCGATTAACTTCAATAACGTGCTGTGTGCTAATCTCATTAAAACTCGGCTTAGCATATGAATATCGAGCATTATTCTTATTATTACTCGCTTTTGTAAGAACGCACACACGGCACATTCCGCAAATGTCCTGTTGCACTTTATGGACGCTGTTTGACCTTCTTTCGACTTTCAAACGACAGTCGTGCAAATTCCATTTGCATTGCTACGAGCTAACATGCTAACGTAGCTCGGGTTTTGTGCTTGCTGTCACTTGATTGGATTAATGAAAAAAAATGGTTTCATCAAAAGTTGTTCGATCTACTTAGCAGGTTTGAAAAGTCACTGGGCTTCATTGGAGGAAACCCACCAAGGGCACGGGGAGAACATGCAAACTCCACACAGGCGAGGCCGGGATTTGAACCACGGTCCTCAAAACTGTGAGGCAGATGTGCTGACCAGTCGTTCACCATGACGGCTATGAAAAAGTTTATTTAGAAAAAAAATATTAACAGATTCTGAAGTGAACATTAAAAAAACACATGACTTTTTCTTGAAAACAATATATTAAAAAGATTACATTTGTATTTGAAAGACATTTTTTCATGTAAAAATTGTGTATTTTACATATTTATTCACTTCTTTAGACTTAAATCCAAATGTATCTGGAAAGAAAAATCATAAAAAGATGAATTATTTAAAATAAACTAAAATAAAATCAAAAATTGTAAAGAAAAAAACAAAACAGTTTTTCTCCAAAATACAACTGTAACATCAGTATAAAGTCCTACTACCATGGCTTGTATATTGTTGATCCTGCTGTACGAAGCGTTATGATAATAGAAATAATAAGAATAAAGCTCAGGCTAGGCTCATCATCATGAATAAAGCATGAGGCTTTCATACAATACAATGAACCTCGCACAAACATGCACGCACACGCATGCACACACGTCCACAAAGACAATTTGATCTTCTTCGCCCGAAGCGTTTACTCAACGCGTCAATTGGACGAGTGTCTTGTCTTTTGTGCGCAGTCGTGATAAGCGACGTCGTTTCGCTTTGATGCTAAGTGGCAATGTGACAGAAAAATAATTTAAATAAATAAAAATGTGTCGTGAACGTCCTCTGATGATGATAACATTTGTGCTTTGCCCCCCCCCCCACCCCCCAAAAAATATCATAATATTCGCAACCGGACGAGGAAGTGGCTGCGTGTTAATCTTTCTTAGACGTTTTATTGCCTTTCACTATTGGTTTGTGTGGAATATTTAAATTCATGGTAACACCATGGAAGCAATATCTTAATGTTCCTGTGTGACATTTGCTCATAAAAGATGACTTCATCAAAGACAGAAAAATGGAAATTAGGTCTCAAGACAGACAAAGAAAATGGAAGACGAATGACTAACAAGCTCCTGTTAGCTGCATGTAATATATCATTTTGGAACAAATGGACTGACAGTTACTAAAGATAATGTTGTCATATTATCCATCCATACATACATCCATCTTCTTGTTGTCTGTAAAATAAAAAATATGATTTCATTCCGAGATCTCACTCATCTTGAAATATTTTTAAAACAAATTCAGTCGTCCGTCGCGTTCATGAAATGAGATTGTTTAAACAGCCTTGTAGAATAAGCAGCTGGATCCTCCAATTTTCTTTTTAAACCTAGCTTTTCTCGCCAAATATTCAATTTATTTCTCCCAAAAGTAGTTCTTTCCTCAATAGTATTTTACTGGTTTACTAAAAAAAAAAAAAAAAAAAAAAAAAAAACACCCCATATCTTTTTCCTCAAAAATTGAAAATGTTCCTTAAAAATGATTTTTTTTTTCTCAAACAAATAAGACAAACATCCTGATCTTTTTCTCCCTCCCCAAAATAAGAAATACTAGTTTTCTTTTGAGGAAAAAACACGTTAACACTATTCTCGTAAGATTATGATTTGAAATTGTGACTTGTCTATTAACTTCCACTATTTGGCTTCATGGAAGGATGTTTTTAGTTGGGTGGCACCGTGAGGTCCAACTGGACCTTTCAAAGAATGTTCAAAACTTCATATATTCATATATATATTTTGTCTTTTTTTCACACTGGTGTTCCATTGTAAATTTGAACTCCTCGGCCACGTCTTCGCTCTATTTGGACGTCAGAAGAAAAAGAAAGTACCTCAGATGAGGTCGCCGTCTGTGCTCCTTGCTCCCTCTCTTGAGAAGGTCCACAGAGACCTAAAATGGACGCTGGCCCGCTTCCCCTCCTTCACCATTATGTAAAACCTTAAGGTTATGTAATCGCGTGTGTTTGCACGCGCTGGACTTGATGTTGACAAGCTGTGATGCTGAGCTGTTTCCCATAGACACAGACTTGAACCCAGCACCTTCTCGCTGTGAGGCCACCAAGCGAAATCCACTGCTTCACCCGTGTGAACATAACATGAACATTTACTTATGTACACACAGAAACACACAACAAAACACAGCTGCTCAGACTAATTAGAAAACAGTGACTGTGTATGTATGTGTGTGTGTGTTCATGCGTCAATTACGTTTTGCCACCTGCTCCAGCGCTAGCAGCTAGCAGGTGAGAAAATGTTTGGAAAAATGCTAACGACATGTAAAACAATAAAGAGATGTTTAAAGAACAATGAGTAACAACAGTGGCAGGCCGCGGAGTCGCTTCGGGTCATGAAGGATTACTCCACCAGACACGCTAGACCAGTGGTGTCCAAACTGTGGTCCGCAGGCCACGAGGGCCCGCCGTCCATTTTTTTGTGGCCCGTGGCATGTACTAAAGATAACATTGAACACAGCCCACAACCCTAATTTGCACGAAAAGAAATAATTTTATTTTCAAAACGGCGGTATCGTTGGAAAGCTTGCTAAACGCAGAAACAGATAACATATAATAATGATGAACTTTAAGTAATTATAAGAAGCCAAGGGCCAAAGTTGACAAAAAAAATAATGGTGGCAGTCAGGTGATGTGTGGTTTTATTTGGCACTCAAACACACATAAAAAAATTAAGTTTCAAGAATGAAGAAAAGTTAGCATTGCAAGCGGCGGAAGATATGAGCCATCATGGTGGGTCAGAATAACATCACGAGCGACCTGGAGGGTCCAAAAAATGTGTCCGCATATCGACCAATGTACATCACATTTGGCAGAGGCGTGGAAAAATATATAATACACATTACAATATGGATTTGGAAATGTTGAAGTTTTCGAGGGGGTTTGTCAAATTAAAATTTGGGAAATGTTCTCTGAGAATTGTAAGGTGTGTACTTGCTCTAAAGAGAAATTTCAAAGTCCTGATTAAAACTAGGTGTTCTACGTCATCAGTAGTGGTGTCGTGGTTCGGTGACTCGTGTGGGTTTAGCGTGTTTAATCATTTAAAGTTGAAGGATTTCAAAGATCCTTCGATTTTTCTGTATCCTCAGAGAAATAAGTTTGAACACCCCTGCAGTAGACCAATACGAATGATGTACAGCGGTATGTACAATGGAAATGGACCAGAGCAGGCCACCATGTGTGATCATGTCTTGGTGAAGCAGCATGTGGTTCATCGCCCGACATTCCAAATGTCCTGTGTTTTTTCAAGCAGGACTTCTTTGGACATTTTGTGGGTCGACTTATGATAGAGTTACCTATCAAATTTCATGATGCTAAGTGAAACCAACCTCAGGGGCTGAATTTTTGAAAACATTTGAACGACCTTCCAAATGACAAATTGAACCTAAACCGAATGCTCCAAAATAAAATGGCAGACTTCCTGCGTCTTTTTGGCTCTGGAGGTCTTTTTATGCTAGACATGCCTACCAAGTTTCATGGTGCTAAGTTAAACTACCTTCAGGTGCTGAATTTTCAAAATATTTAAAGGACCCCCTGAAATTAGCATATTCAACCTAAAATGGCCGCTTTAAGCCAAAATGACAGGCTTCCTGTGTTTTTAAGACATGACTTCTTGAAACTTTTTTGTTGATATACTAATGACAGACACACCTACCAAGTTTCATGTTGCTAATTAAAACTGGTTTGGGAAGCTGAATTTTCAAAACATCTCATTATTTCTAGTGTGGGGTTCCAGCCAGACCCCCCACACCCCCCAACCCCCACTGGGAGGAATCTGTCCCACCTAGGTCACCGTGGCGACCTCCTTTTGGCGAGTGAGAAATGTCTGGCGTCCCCCTGGCCCGTTTTTTTTTTTCTGATGGTAAACTGATCCTGACCACACATCGAGGAGACCCCCTCCGGACCCCCTTTTTACCACATACTCCCTCCCACCACTGCTGTCAATCAGCAGCTAACAGTGTGAGTACAGCTGATTTAAACCATGTGAACAACTAATGCTGCAAATTGAGGCCTGGTCTAGGCCCTTGTTCTCGTCCGTGCCTTGGGCTTGCCCAAAGTTTTGGTCCCAGTCTAGGCCTTGGTCCCAGTTCTAGCCCTGGTCCTGTCTAGGACCTTGTCTTGATGTATGGACTGTATAGTATAATGGACCAGTGCTGTGTTCTAGGTCATTCCACACAAATGGTGTAGTGATATTAGCATGAAGTCTGACCTACATTCCTCATTACGTAAAAGCTATTATGTAAGAAACAACCTTTTTTTTCCCCCAAAGCAAAGACCAAACATGGCGAGTTCCTGGTCCGCACGTGTAAATTTAGAACTTTGATTTCCACTTTTAGCCTCTTACTGCCTGTTTGCAGCATAGGAAGTGAGAAGTCGAAGTAGAAATTCCTCTACGTCGTCTTCTAAACTGTGTGTGTGTGCATGTGCGTGCATGCGTGCGTGTGTGTGTGTGACGTGTGTCTACAGTATAGTATTTATAGCTTTGTTCACGCTGCCTAATAAAGATGGGAATTTTCCACCTTTTTCCTTGGTAGTTCTGAGTGAACATCACTGACACAGATTGGCGGTTCAAAGTCTACCTGGCAGTTTTCCTGCCTTCTGAGGTAATAATGGCGCAGTAACAGAAATGGGACAAGGTTTAACACCTGAAACTCCCAACTCCTGAGCTGTTGTGTTGAAAGCAATCTAGATTAGATTGGTATCTTGATTAGATAGATTAGCTAGGTAGGTGTATTAGATGGGTTGGATAGATCACTAGATTAGATGCGCAGGCAGATTGAATCGATTATACAGGCAGGTAGACCAGATAGGTAGGTAGATTAGATAGGTTAGATAGATGAGATAAATAGAGTGGGTTGTTTGGATTGGTAGGTGGACTTAATAAATATATTTGATAGGCTGGTATATTAGATAGGTAGGCATATTAGATAGGTAGGTAAATAAATTAGATAACTAGGTGGTAGGTCCGTTATATAGATTAGGTACCTTGGTATATTAGATAGGTAGGCAGATTAAGTGAGCAGATTAGATAAAAAAGTCAAATTAAATAGGCAGGTAGAGTAGGTAGATATGAGATAAGTAGGTACATAGTTTAGGTAGTTACTATATATAGATTACATCGTGTTTTGCGGCGGCCAAATCATTCAGTAAGTGTGTCGCTTTGAACCCTGAAAACCACGTGCACATTTAGGACCTTACCCACCACACGCCTTCCCAGACGGCCCTTCATCTCCAAGTGGTTGACTATATAGACCAGCCATGTGTTTTGTTTCTCTCTGCGGATGTTGGGAGGCTATGGCATGAGTTTATCATCTGGTTAGAGTGGGCTCTGTAAATTGGTAGCTGCTATAAAAAAAATGGCTGGCAAATTAGAGAGGGGCCGGATTCCTCTGTGGAGGTCTCGCGGTCGGGCATCCCACTCTGGTGCTGCAGTACGTGCTTGGCAGCTGGGAAGAGGACATTTTTATGATCTGATTAGCTGGAAAGTAGGGGACATACACAGCCAGCATGTTTCCTCAATGGGATCTAATATGTGTGATGGTTTCCTGACTTTCGAGGTACCAGGAGAGGCGGGCCTGCGGATAACCAGACCGTGGGTGTGAAGTTTTACACCTAATGCTAGGCCTGTCACAATAATTACTATATCGACTTATCGTTCGCTAAATATAATGGACAACGATAGTTTTTCCGGACTCGATAAATGGTCATTGTTGTGGTGAGCTGGCGTGCGGATCACACAGTGAGCCAACAGAGTCGGAACGGCTGTGTCATTAGCCGCTAGTGGGCTCATGGAACTTGCCGGTGTTGGCTCTGTCCAATACTCCACAGCCATGCTCCATGTGCAGTGCATAGATTCACACAAAAGAGACACTTTCTCTAAAGTTAACTGTTTGTTGTGGTCCCTAGCTAACGAGGTAGCCTGCGAGCTAATGAGCTAGCGAGTTAAGGAGCTAAACGGCTCGCTTTTAAAATGTCAGTGCCTTTCCGAGTCGTTGTGTGTGTTTGTCCCCAATTAACACAAACACGGGAACATTAACTGTTTATTAAGCATAACTTCAGTGGCACACGTTAGTCAGCTTGTTGTAGTTGAATACAGTGAAGGTCAACATATATTTGATTTGATATTTCATTGACAGGTGAGGGGCTTGTCTTCAGCAGACCAACCACATAGTAGCCAGGATTACATGGAGACATTTTTCTCATTCAGATTGAACATCTCTGGTCATCTGTCTACACGTGATGCGATCTATTCTGATCGGGTATATACATGATATGCACTGCATTTAATCAGAACAGCCTTGAGACATGCGCACGTCATGAACGTCACGTCTTTCATCAAGATGGAGGTCCGTCGTCTATTCAGCACAGTAATTGGGATTGTTTTTATGTTTATTTAAAAAAAAACACTTGATAAAAAATACTTATATGTCCGTCGGGAGCTGCCATATTTACGCTGTGTGTAAACGATGACGTCACTGTGCATTTACGTCGAGACGAAGCATGCGCTAAATGACGGTATATAGCAAAAAATTACTTTTAATTGTTTTGGCAAAAGAAATATTCTACCATTGTGAAACCGAATGAAATTCCATTTGGATTCGGCCTGTTTATTCTGATTGAGGTGTTTATATTGAGCATTTTCATTCGGTTTGGGCTTCTAAACCTATTACAATCGGAATAGAAGGCTCCATGTAAACCAGGCTAGTCTTGCAGCTCTTTATCATATCACAGTGTAAAGAAACACATTTTAAAAGAGAAACAAGAAAGGAAATTATGATAATAAAAATAATAACAACAGTAATGATTTAAAAGCACAAATTTGTGATTTATCAATATGTTCGTACTTGTTTTTGTTCATACTCTGCGAACAAATTTTGAACCCCTTCAGACCACGCGTATGTGCAAATAAAGGAACAGCTTTTGAAAAAAACGTCAAACACCCATCTTTTGCTCAAGATTCACAACGTATTGATACTAGTCATTTATAAAAAACAATAGTTTTAATGATAAACGCTTCAGTCAGGTGTTTTCTAATGAGTAATGCCCTAAATTACTGTGAAAAGATCACATCACTTTTACCCTGGTTCTGTTCAAGTGCTTGCACGTGCTATATGGATGTATGGATGTATCTGCCGCTGTCTGTGGGGGCTGTTGTCACGCAACATTATTTTGTGTGTATTAATCCAGCTTCACAGTTTTCGTATGGATCTAGTACACATGCACGCTACAAATCTCAAACATTTCTCCAAACTCACAGTTGACAAATGTCTGTCAAGCCGCTGGCTTGTTTGTGACGTCTTATATTTTGTCTGTCGGTTCCAAAACTAATTTCATGAATTTTATACAAATGCCTCTTTGCTGTGCTATCTTTATCACATACTATGTATTCTAACAAATCGTCGAGTGTTTTTTTTTTTTATTCTTGGCTCGTAGTTTTCAATTTCTTTTTGCAGACTAATAGTGGTGTGTGTGAGAAGTCGTGAGAGTTGTGAATATAGCAAGCACACTCTGACTGAGGAAGACTGACTACTGGTAAAGATTCTCGCAGCTTTTTTTGTCAGTTGCTTCACTCATAAGAACCAAAACGATGAAATCATGAATTCCCATTAACTTGAAACAAAACTCCACAGAACTGGATTTTAATCAGAAAACTTCTGATTGACACCCGAGAGAGAGAAAGAGAAATGACCCTGACGTGAGCTGTACACGCAAACTTCTGACGTAGAGTCAGTGGCGCTAGTGTTTCGTTACAGTCTATGTCAAACCAGTTCTGTGGAGGTATAGTATAAGTGCAATGGAAGGGTACCTAATCAGGCAGTTACTGTGATGTGGCAGATGACCAGAACATCCCACCTAATGATTTTTTGTAGTCCTTTTACACATTTACTTTCAGAAAATAGAAACTCTGAGGTGTTACTTTAGCACGTCTTACTCCAGATCAGAAGGTTGCATGTTTAAATCATGTCAGGGTCCTTTCTTTTGCAGACAAATACTTGCGAGTGTGAAGTCATGACAGGTTTTAAAATCTCAAAACACAAGGTTAGCAATAAAAACTGAGCAGCGTCAAAGTTTCCAGCAGCTGTTGTGTGGGGTTTCTTGTATCAAAAGCATCCAAACTGTGAATTTTTTACAAACTTTCACTAAAGTTATGGAGAAGGTGTATAGCATCTGGATTGAAACCAGACCTTTTGATTCAAAACACAATGCCAAAGAAATGACCCTGACTTGATCAGATTCAGAATCAGAATCAGAAACAGAATCATCTTTATTTGCCAAGAATGTCCAAAAAACACAAAAGGAATTTGTCTCCGGTAGTTGGAGCCGCTCTAGTACGACAACAGACAGTCAATTGACAGAGAACACTTTGGAGACAGAAAGACATTGACAAAAAAAACAAACAGTCACTGAGCAGTAAAGGGTTGCTAGTTATTTGGTAATGCCGGTACTTTTTTTTGTTTTGACAATTGTGCAAAAAGATGCAGAGACCTCTCGCACTAACCTTCTGTCAGACACACTACCGTTCCGCCACAGTCTGAGAAAAGATGTTTCTGCATAGGTCTAGGTGCAGTAGTAGGTTACCTAATTAACGGCAAACACTGCAGGTCACTGACTGATGCCCGACCACTGCATCAGTGTGATAAAAAGCTTGCACATTATTAGTGATACAAGTCACCAGTGGACAATTTTCTAACATCTGTGAGCGGAGTTTTTTTTTCTTCAATCTCATCTAAACTGAATACATGCCGTCTCCGAACAAAACTCAGGAAAAGGGGGCATCCGGATTTGAACCAGAGAGATCTTGATCTTGATTTACACTCAGCAAACAGTTACTCTGTGGAGTAGTGGAAGTGCATCTGGTTGCAATTGTGAAAATTATGTTTGAGTCATGTCCATCCATCCATCCATGCATCCATTTTCAACACTGCTTATCCTGGTTAGGGTCGTGGGACGCTGGAGCCTATCCCAGCTGACTTTGGGCGAAAGGCGGACTACACCTTGAACTGGTTGCCAGTCAGTCGCAGGGCACATATACACACGGACAACCATTCGCACTCACATTCACACCATCACTGAGTGGGAACTGAACCCACGCTGCCTGTACCACAGTCAGGCGAGTGTAACACTACACCATCAGTGACATGTTTGAGTTATGTCAGGATCAAAATAAGTGTGGTACCTACGAGCTCCAATGTTTTTTTTTACTCCGGGTAATTTTAGCGAAGCCAAACCGTTGGTGTGAAGTTGAACGTCTAACACTCACTTCTCCCACAGACTAGCTTCTGAAACCTACCACTGTGCTTGCTACCTGGACAAAATGACTGAATTGCGAACTCTGTGGTGCAAAGGTAGCGTGTCTGACTCAAGATTGTGTGAAGAAGGGACATGGAATCTGGAATCAAACCAGACCTCTTAATTAACACCAGAATTCCAAAGAAATGACCCTGATGTGATTTGAACACATAAACTTCTGATCTGGAGTCAGACGCGCTACCGTTGCGCTACAGACTCTGTTGAAACAGGTTTCTGTAGAGGTATAGCTGCAGTAGTAGGGTACCTAATCAGCCTGGCAAACTGCAGGTCACTGACTGATGCCCTACCACTGCATCAGTTTGAGAAAAAACTAAGCCACTTTAAGCGAGACAAGTAAGCAGTGGACAATATTCTCACATGTGGGAGGGGATTTTTTTTTCTCAAGTTTGTCTGAAAACTGAACCAGAGACCTCTTGACCTGCAGTCAAACGCTCTACCACTGAGCTATACCCCCATGACACAGTGTCAACACTTCGGTCTGAAGAGTATTTTATATAGAGTTCACTGGGTCAACTTACACTCAGCACAGTTACTCTCTGGAGTAGTTGGAGTGCATTTGGTTCCAGTTGTGAAAATTATGTTTGAGTCATGTCAGGATCAAGATAAGTGTTGTCCCTACGAGCTCCAATGTTTTTTTTTTTTTTTTTTTTACTCCAGATCATTTTAGCGGAAATTCAGACCGTGGGTGTGAAGTTAAATGCCTGACACTCAGTTCTCCCACAGACCCGCTTCAGAAACCTCCCACTGTGCTTGCAACCTGGACAAAATTACTGAATCGTGAACTCTGTGGTGCAAAGGGAGCTTGTCTGATGCAAGATTGTGTGAAGAAGGGACATAGATTCAGGAATCTAACCAGATCTCTTGATTAACAGCAGAATTCAAATGAAATGATCCTGATCTGATTTGAACACATAACCTTCTGATGTGGAGTCAGAAACGCTACCGTTGTGCCACAGAGTCTGTGGAAAGAGGTTTCTGTAGAGGTGTAGGTGCAGTAGTAGGGTTCCTAATCAGCCTGGCAAACTGCAGGTCACTGACTGATGCCCAACCACTGCATCAGTTTGAGAAAAAACAAAGCCACTTTAAGCAAGACAAGCCAGCAGTGGACAATTTTCTCGCATGTGGGAGGGGATTTCTTTTTTCCTCAAGTTTGTCTGAAATCCTAATTCATGCCATCTCTGAACAGAAGTCAGGAGAAGAGAGCATCTTGATTTGAACCAGAGACCTCTTGATGTGCAGTCAAATGCTCTACCACTGAGCTATACCCCCATGACACAGTATCAGCTCTTCGGTCTGTAGAGTATTTTATATAGAGTTCACTGGCGGTCAGCGCAGTTCCTCTCTGGAGTAGTTGGAGTGCATCTGGTTCCAGTTGTGAAAATTATGTTTGAGTCATGTCAGGATCGAAATAAGTGTTGTCCCTACTCGCTCCAATGTTTTTTTTTTTTTTTACTCCAGATCATTTTAGCGGACATTCAGACCGTGGGTGTGAAGTTTAATGCCTGACACTCAGTTCTCCCACAGACCCGCTTCAGAAACCTCCCTCTGTGCTTGCAACCTGGACAAAATTACTGAATCGTGAACTCTGTGGTGCAAAGTTCGCTTGTCTGACGCAAGATTGTGTGAAGAAGGGACATGGATTCTGGAATCAAAACAGATCTCTTGATTAACACCAGAATTCCACAGAAATGACCCTGATGTGATTTGAACACATAACCTTCTGATCTGGAGTCAGACGCGCTACCGTTGTGCCACAGAGTCTGTGGAAAACGTTTTTTGTAGAGGTATAGGTGCAGTAGTAGGGTTCCTAATCAGCCTGGCAAACTGCAGTTCACTGACTGATGCCCTATCACTGCATCAGTTTGAGAAAAAAACTAATCCAATTTAAGCTTGACAAGTCAGCAGGGGACAATCTTCTCACATCTGGGAGGGGATTTATTTTTTCCTCAAGTTTGTCTGAAATCTGAATTCATGCCATCTCTGAACAGAAGTCAGGAGAAGGGGGCATCTGGATTTGAACCAGAGACCTCTTGATCTGCAGTCAAATGCTCTACCACTGAGCTATACCCCCATGACACAGTGTCAACTCTTCGGTCTGCAGAGTATTTTATATAGAGTTCACTGGCGGTCAACTTACACTCAGCACAGTTACTCTCTGGAGTAGTTGGAGTGCATCTGGTTCCAGTTGTGAAAATTATGTTTGAGTGATGTCAGGATCGAGATAAGTGTTGTCCCTACTTGCTCCAATGTTTTTTTTTATTTTTTTTTTTACTCCAGATCATTTTAGCGGACATTCAGACCGTGGGTGTGAAGTTTAATGCCTGACACTCACTTCTCCCACAGACCCGCCTCAAAAACCTACCACTGTGCTTGCAACCTGGACAAAATTACTGAATCATGAACTCTGTGGTGCAAAGGGAGCTTGTCTGACACAAGATTGTGTGAAGAAGGGACATGGATACTGGAATCAAACCAGATGTCTTGATTAACACCAGAATTCCAAAGAACTGACCCTGATGTGATTTGAACACATAATCTTCTGATATTGAGTCAGACACACTACCGCTGCGCCACAGAGTCTGTGGAATGAGATTTCTGTAGAGGTGTAGGTGCAGTAGTAGGGTTCCAAATCAGCCTGGAAAACTGCAGGTCACTGACTGATGCCCTACCACTGCAACAGTTTGAGAAAAAACTAAGCCAATTTAAGCTTGACAAGTGAGCAGTGGACAATTTTCTCATATCTGGGAGGTGATTTCTTTTTTCCTCAAGTTTGTCTGAAATCCTAATTCATGCCATCTCTGAAAAGAAGTCAGGAGAAGGGGGCATCTGGATTTGAACCAGAGACCTCTTGATCTGCAGTCTAATGCTCTACCACTGAGCTATACCCCCATGACACAGTATCAGCTCTCCGGTCTGTAGAGTATTTTATATAGAATTCACTGGCTTTCAGCGCAGTTCCTCTCTGGAGTAGTTGGAGTGCATCTAGTTCCAGTTGTGAAAATTATGTTAGACTCATGTCAGGATCGAGATAAGTGTTGTCCCTACTAGCTCCAATGTTTATTTTTTTTTACCCCAGATCATTTTAGCGGACATTCAGACCGTGGGTGTGAAGTTTAATGCCTGACACTCACTTCTCCCACAGACCCGCTTCAGAAACCTACCACTGTAGTTGCAACCTGGACAAAATTACTGAATCGTGAACTCTGTGGTGCAACGGTAGCTTGTCTGATGCAAGATTGTGTGAAGAAGGGACATAGATTCAGGAATCTAACCAGATCTCTTGATTAACAGCAGAATTCAAATGGAATGATCCTGATGTGATTTGAACACATAACCTTCTGATGTGGAGTCAGAAACGCTACCGTTGTGCCACAGAGTCTGTGGAAAGAGGCTTCTGTAGAGGTGTAGGTGCAGTAGTAGGGTTCCTAATCAGCCTGGCAAACTGCAGGTCACTGACTGATGCCCAACCACTGCATCAGTTTGAGAAAAAACAAAGCCACTTTAAGCAAGACAAGCTAGCAATGGACAATTTTCTCGCATGTGGGAGGGGATTTCTTTTTTCCTCAAGTTTGTCTGACATCCTACTTCATGCCATCTCTGAACAGAAGTCAGGAGAAGAGAGCATCTGGATTTGAACCAGAGACCTCTTGATGTGCAGTCAAATGCTCTACCACTGAGCTATACCCCCATGACACAGTATCAGCTCTCCGGTCTGTAGAGTATTTTATATAGAGTTCACTGGCGGTCAGCGCAGTTACTCTCTGGAGTAGTTGGAGTGCATCTGGTTCCAGTTGTGAAAATTATGTTTGAGTCATGTCAGGATCGTAATAAGTGTTGTCCCTACTCGCTCCAATGTTTTTTTTTTTTTTTTTACTCCAGATCATTTTAGCGGACATTCAGACCGTGGGTGTGAAGTTTAATGCCTGACACTCACTTCTCCCACAGACCCGCTTCAGAAAGCTACCACTGTGCTTGCAACCTGGACAAAATTACTGAATCGTGAACTCTGTGGTGCAAAGTTCGCTTGTCTGACGCAAGATTGTGTGAAGAAGGGACATGGATTCAGGAATCAAACCAGATCTCTTGATGAACACCAGAATTCCAAAGAAATGACCCTGATGTGATTTGAACACATAACCTTCTGATCTGGAGTCAGAAGCGCTACCGTTGTGCCACAGAGTCTGTGGAAAACGTTTTCTGTAGAGGTGTAGGTGCAGTAGTAGGGTTCCTAATCAGCCTGGCAAACTGCAGGTTACTGACTGATGCCCAACCACTGCATCAGTTTGAGAAAAAACAAAGCCACTTTAAGCAAGACAAGCCAGCAGTGGACAATTTTCTTACATCTGGGAGGGGATTTCTTTTTTCCTCAAGTTTGTCTGAAATCCTAATTCATGCCATCTCTGAACAGAAGTCAGGAGAAGAGAGCATCTGGATTTGAACAAGAGACCTCTTTATGTGCAGTCAAATGCTCTACCACTGAGCTATACCCCCATGACACAGTATCAGCTCTCCGGTCTGTAGAGTATTTTACATAGAGTTCACTGGCGGTCAACTTACACTCAGAACAGTTAATCTGGAGTAGTTGGAGTGCATCTGTTTCCAGTTGTGAAAATTATGTTTGAGTCATGTCAGGATCAAGATAAGTGTTGTCCCTACGAGATCCAATGTTTTTTTTTTGTTTTTTTTTAACTCCAGATCATTTTAGCGGAAATTCAGACCGTGGGTGTGAAGTTTAATGCCTGACACTCAGTTCTCCCACAGACCCGCTTCAGAAACCTACCACTGTACTTGCAACCTGGACAAAATTACTGAATCGTGAAATCTGTGGTGCAAAGGTAGCTTGTCTGACGCAAGATTGTGTGAAGAAGGGACATGGATTCTGGAATCAAAACAGATCTCTTGATTAACAGCAGAATTCAAATGGAATGATCCTGATGTGATTTGAACACATAACCTCTTGATGTGCAGTCAAATGCTCTACCACTGAGCTATACCCCCATGACACAGTATCAGCTCTTCGGTCTGTAGAGTATTTTATATAGAGTTCACTGGCGGTCAGCGCAGTTACTCTCTGGAGTAGTTGGAGTGCATCTGGTTCCAGTTGTGAAAATTATGTTTGAGTCATGTCAGGATCGAAATAAGTGTTGTCCCTACTCGCTCCAATGTTTTTTTTTTTTTTTACTCCAGATCATTTCAGCGGACATTCAGACCGTGGGTGTGAAGTTTAATGCCTGACACTCACTTCTCCCACAGACCCGCTTCAGAAACCTACCACTGTGCTTGCAACCTGGACAAAATTACTGAATCGTGAACTCTGTGGTGCAAAGGGAGCTTGTCTGACGCAAGATTGTGTGAAGAAGGGACATGGATACTGGAATCAAACCAGATGGCTTGATTAACACCAGAATTCCAAAGACCTGACCCTGATGTGATTTGAACACATAATCTTCTGATATTAAGTCAGACGCGCTACCGCTGCGCCACAGAGTCTGTGGAATGAGATTTCTGTAGAGGTGTAGGTGCAGTAGTAGGGTTCCAAATCGGCCTGGAAAACAGCAGGTCACTGACTGATGCCCTATCACTGCATCAGTTTGAGACAAAACGAACCTTGACAAGTCAGCAGTGGACAATTTTCTTGCATGTGGGAGGGGATTTCTTTTTTACTCAAGTTTGTCTGAAATCCTAATTCATGCCATCTCTGAACAGAAGTAATGAGAAGGGGATTTGAACCAGAGACCTCTTGATCTGCAGTCAAATGCTCTACCACTGAGCTATACCCACATGACACAGTATCAGCTCTTCGGTCTGTAGAGTATTTTATATAGAGTTCACTGGCGGTCAGCGCAGTTACTCTCTGGAGAAGTTGGAGTGCATCTGGTTCCAGTTGTGAAAATTATGTTTGAGTCATGTCAGGATCGAGATAAGTGTTGTCCCTACTCGCTCCAATGTTTTTTGTTTTTTTTACTCCAGATCATTTTAGCGGACATTCAGACCGTGGGTGTGAATTTTAATGCCTGACACTCACTTCTCCCACAGACCCGCTTCAGAAACCTACCACTGTGCTTGCTACCTGGACAAAATTATTGAATCGTGAACTCTGTGGTGCAAAGTTTCCTTGTCTGATGCAAGATTGTGTGAAGAAGGGACATGGATTCTGGAATCAAAACAGATCTCTTGATTAACACCAGAATTCAAAAAAAATTATCCTGATGTGATTTGAACACATAACCTTCTGATCTGGAGTCAGACGCGCTACCGTTGAGCCACAGAGTCTGTGGAAAGAGGTTTCTGTAGAGGTGTAGGTGCAGTAGTAGGGTTCCTAATCAGCCAGGCAAACTGCAGGTCACTGACTGATGCCCTATCACTGCATCAGTTTGAGACAAAACTAAGCTTGACAAGTAAGCAGTGGACAATTTTCTCACAGCTGGGAGGTGATTTCTTTTTTCCTCAAGTTTGTCTGAAATCCTAATTCATGCCATCTCTGAACAGAAGTCAGGAGCAGGGCGCATCTGGATTTGAACCAGAGACCTCTTGATCTGCAGTCAAATGCTCTACCACTGAGCTATACCCCCATGACACAGTATCAGCTCTTCGGTCTGTAGAGTATTTTATATAGAGTTCACTGGCGGTCAGCGCAGTTACTCTCTGGAGAAGTTGGAGTGCATCTGGTTCCAGTTGTGAAAATTATGTTTGAGTCATGTCAGGATCGAGATAAGTGTTGTCCCTACTCGCTCCAATGTTTTTTGTTTTTTTTTACTCCAGATCATTTTAGCGGACATTCAGACCGTGGGTGTGAATTTTAATGCCTGACACTCACTTCTCCCACAGACCCGCTTCAGAAACCTACCACTGTGCTTGCAACTTGGACAAAATTACTGAATTGTGAACTCTGTGGTGAAAAGGTAGCTTGTCTGATGCAAGATTGTGTGAAGAAGGGACATGGATTCTGGAATCAAACCAGATCTCTTGATTAACACCAGAATTCCAAAGAAATTACCCTGATGTGATGTGAACACATATCCTTCTGATCAGGAGTCAGACGCACTACCGTTGCGCCACAGAGTCTGTGGAAAGAGGTTTCTGTAGAGGTGTAGGTGCAGTAGTAGGGTTCCTAATCAGCCTGGTAAACTGCAGGTCACTGACGGATGCCCTATCACTGCATCAGTTTGAGACAAAACTAAGCTTGACAAGTCAGCAGTGGACAATTTTCTCTCATCTGGGAGGGGATTTCTTTTTTACTCAATTTTGTCTGAAATCCTAATTCATGCCATCTCTGAACAGAAGTGATCATCTGGATTTGAACCAGAGACCTCTTGATCTGCAGTCAAATGCTCTACCACTGAGATATACCCCCATGACACAGTATCAGCTCTTCGGTCTGTAGAGTATTTTATATAGAGTTCACTGGCGGTCAGCGCAGTTACTCTCTGGAGAAGTTGGAGTGCATCTGGTTCCAGTTGTGAAAATTATGTTTGAGTCATGTCAGGATCGAGATAAGTGTTGTCCCTACTTGCTCCAATCTTTTTTTTTTTTTTTTTTTTTTTTTTTTTTTTACTCCAGATAATTTCAGCGGACATTCAGACCGTGGGTGTGAAGTTTAATGCCTGACACTCACTTCTCCCACAGACCCGCTTCAGAAACCTACCACTGTACTTGCAACCTGGACAAAATTATTGAATCGTGAACTCTGTGGTGCAAAGTTTCCTTGTCTGACGCAAGATTGTGTGAAGAAGGGACATGGATTCTGGAATCAAAACAGATCTCTTGATTAACACCAGAATTCCAAAAAAATGACCCTGATGTGATTTGAACACATAACCTTCTGATCTGGAGTCAGACGCGCTACCGTTGAGCCACAGAGTCTGTGGAAAGAGGTTTCTGTAGAGGTGTAGGTCCAGTAGTAGGGTTCCTAATCAGCCTGGTAAACTGCAGGTCACTGACTGATGCCCTATCACTGCATCAGTTTGAGACAAAACTAAGCTTGACAAGTAAGCAGTGGACAATTTTCTCACAGCTGGGAGGTGATTTCTTTTTTCCTCAAGTTTGTCTGAAATCCTAATTCATGCCATCTCTGAACAGAAGTCAGGAGAAGGGGGCATCTGGATTTGAACCAGATACCTCTTGATCTGCAGTCAAATGCTCTACCACTGAGCTATACCCCCATGACACAGGATGAGCTCTTCGGTCTGTAGAGTATTTTATATAGAGTTCACTGGCTTTCAGCGCATTTCCTCTCTGGAGTAGTTGGAGTGCATCTGGTTCCAGTTGTGAAAATTATGTTTGAGTCATGTCAGGATCGAGATAAGTGTTGTCCCTCCTAGCTCCAATGTTGTTGTTTTTTACCCCAGATCATTTTAGCGGAAAATTCAGACCGTGGGTGTGAAGTTTAATGCCTGACACTCACTTCTCCCACAGACCCGCTTCAGAAACCTACCACTGTGCTTGCAACCTGGACAAAATTATTGAATCGTGAACTCTGTGGTGCAAAGTTTCCTTGTCTGACGCAAGATTGTTTGAAGAAGGGACATGGATTCTGGAATCAAACCAGATCTCTTGATTAACACCAGAATTCCAAAGAAATGACCCTGATGTGATTTGAACACATAACCTTCTGATCTGGAGTCAGACGCGCTACCGTTGCGCCACAGAGTCTGTGGAAAGAGGTTTCTGTAGAGGTGTAGGTGCAGTAGTAGGGTTCCTAATCAGCCTGGTAAACTGCAGGTCACTGACTGATGCCCTATCACTGCATCAGTTTGAGACAAAACTAAGCTTGACAAGTAAGCAGTGGACAGTTTTCTCACAGCTGGGAGGTCATTTCTTTTTTCCTCAAGTTTGTCTGAAATCCTAATTCATGCCATCTCTGAACAGAAGTCAGGAGGAGGGGGCATCTGGATTTGAACCAGAGACCTCTTGACCTGCAGTCAAATGCTCTACCACTGAGATATACCCCCATGACACAGTATCAGCTCTACGGTCTGTAGAGTATTTTATATAGAGTTCACTGGCTTTCAGCGCAGTTCCTCTCTGGAGTAGTTGGAGTGCATCTGGTTCCAGTTGTGAAAATTATGTTTGAGTCATGTCAGGATCGAGATAAGTGTTGTCCCTACTTGCTCCAATGTTTTTGTTTTTTTTGTTTTTTTACTCCAGATAATTTCAGCGGACATTCAGACCGTGGGTGTGAAGTTAAATGCCTGACACTCACTTCTCCCACAGACCCGCTTCAGAAACCTACCACTGTGCTTGCTACCTGGACAAAATTACTGAATTGTGAACTCTGTGGTGAAAAGGTAGCTTGTCTGATGCAAGATTGTGTGAAGAAGGGACATGGATTCTGGAATCAAACCAGATCTCTTGATTAACACCAGAATTCCAAAGAAATTACCCTGATGTGATGTGAACACATAACCTTCTGATCTGGAGTCAGACGCGCTACCGTTGCGCCACAGAGTCTGTGGAAAGAGGTTTCTGTAGAGGTGTAGGTGCAGTAGTAGGGTTCCTAATCAGCCTGGTAAACTGCAGGTCACTGACTGATGCCCTATCACTGCATCAGTTTGAGACAAAACTAAGCTTGACAAGTAAGCAGTGGACACTTTTCTCACAGCTGGGAGGTGATTTCTATTTTCCTCAAGTTTGTCTGAAATCCTAATTCATGCCATCTCTGAACAGAAGTCAGGAGAAGGGGGCATCTGGTTCTGAACCAGAGACCTCTTGATCTGCAGTCAAATGCTCTACTACTGAGCTATACCCCCATGACACAGTATCAGCTCTTCGGTCTGTAGAGTATTTTATATAGAGTTCACTGGCGGTCAGCGCAGTTACTCTCTGGAGAAGTTGGAGTGCATCTGGTTCCAGTTGTGAAAATTATGTTTGAGTCATGTCAGGATCGAGATAAGTGTTGTCCCTACTCGCTCCAATGTTTTTTGTTTTTTTTTACTCCAGATCATTTTAGCGGACATTCAGACGGTGGGTGTGAATTTTAATGCCTGACACTCACTTCTCCCACAGACCCGCTTCAGAAACCTACCACTGTGCTTGCAACCTGGACAAAATTATTGAATCGTGAACTCTGTGGTGCAAAGTTTCCTTGTCTGACGCAAGATTGTGTGAAGAAGGGACATGGATTCTGGAATCAAACCAGATCTCTTGATTAACACCAGAATACCAAAGAAATGACCCTGATGTGATTTGAACACATAACCTTCTGATCTGGAGTCAGACGCGCTACCGTTGCGCCACAGAGTCTGTGGAAAGAGGTTTCTGTAGAGGTGTAGGTGCAGTAGTAGGGTTCCTAATCAGCCTGGTAAACTGCAGGTCACTGACGGATAGCCTATCACTGCATCAGTTTGAGACAAAACTAAGCTTGACAAGTAAGCAGTGGACAATTTTCTCACAGCTGGGAGGTGATTTCTTTTTTCCTCAAGTTTGTCTGAAATCCTAATTCATGCCATCTCTGAACAGAAGTCAGGAGAAGGGGGCATCTGGATTTGAACCAGAGACCTCTTGATCTGCAGTCAAATGCTCTACCACTGAGCTATACCCCCATGACACAGTATCAGCTCTACGGTCTGTAGAGTATTTTATATAGAGTTCACTGGCTTTCAGCGCAGTTCCTCTCTGGAGTAGTTGGAGTGCATCTGGTTCCAGTTGTGAAAATTATGTTTGAGTCATGTCAGGATCGAGATAAGTGTAGTCCCTACTTGCTCCAATGTTTTTTTTTTTTTTTTTTTTTACTCCAGATAATTTCAGCGGACATTCAGACCGTGGGTGTGAAGTTTAATGCCTGACACTCACTTCTCCCACAGACCCGCTTCAGAAACCTACCACTGTACTTGCAACCTGGACAAAATTATTGAATCGTGAACTCTGTGGTGCAAAGTTTCCTTGTCTGACGCAAGATTGTGTGAAGAAGGGACATGGATTCTGGAATCAAACCAGATCTCTTGATTAACACCAGAATTCCAAAGAAATGACCCTGATGTGATTTGAACACATAACCTTCTGATCTGGAGTCAGACGCGCTACCGTTGCGCCACAGAGTCTGTGGAAAGAGGTTTCTGTGGAGGTGTAGGTGCAGTAGTAGGGTTCCTAATCAGCCTGGTAAACTGCAGGTCACTGACGGATGCCCTATCACTGCATCAGTTTGAGACAAAACTAAGCTTGACAAGTCAGCAGTGGACAATTTTCTCTCATCTGGGAAGGGATTTCTTTTTTACTCAAGTTTGTCTGAAATCCTAATTCATGCCATCTCTGAACAGAAGTGAGGAGAAGGGGGCATCTGGATTTGAACCAGAGACCTCTTGATCTGCAGTCAAATGCTCTTCCACTGAGCTATACCCCCATGACACAGTACCAGCTCTTCGGTCTGTAGAGTATTTTATATAGAGTTCACTGGCTTTCAGCGCAGTTACTCTCTGGAGTAGTTGGAGTGCATCTGGTTCCAGTTGTGAAAATTATGTTTGAGTCATGTCAGGATCGAGATAAGTGTTGTCCCTACTTGCTCCAATGTTTTTTTTTTTATTTTTTTACTCCAGATAATTTCAGCGGACATTCAGACCGTGGGTGTGAAGTTAAATGCCTGACACTCACTTCTCCCACAGACCCGCTTCAGAAACCTACCACTGTGCTTGCTACCTGGACAAAATTACTGAATTGTGAACTCTGTGGTGAAAAGGTAGCTTGTCTAATGCAAGATTGTGTGAAGAAGGGACATGGATTCTGGAATCAAACCAGATCTCTTGATTAACACCAGAATTCCAAAGAAATTACCCTGATGTGATGTGAACACATATCCTTCTGATCGGGAGTCAGACGCACTACCGTTGCGCCACAGAGTCTGTGGAAAGAGGTTTCTGTAGAGGTGTAGGTGCAGTAGTAGGGTTCCTAATCAGCCCGGTAAACTGCAGGTCACTGACGGATGCCCTGTCACTGCATCAGTTTGAGACAAAACTAAGCTTGACAAGTCAGCAGTGGACAATTTTCTCTCATCTGGGAAGGGATTTCTTTTTTACTCAAGTTTGTCTGAAATCCTAATTCATGCCATCTCTGAACAGAAGTAATGAGAAGGGTGAATGTGGATTTGAACCAGAGACCTCTTGATCTGCAGTCAAATGCTCTACCACTGAGCTATACCCTCATTACACAGTATCAGCTCTCCGGTCTGTAGAGTATTTTATATAGAGTTCACTGGCTTTCAGCGCAGTTCCTCTCTGGAGTAGTTGGAGTGCATCTGGTTCCAGTTGTGAAAATTATGTTTGAGTCATGTCAGGATCGAGATAAGTGTTGTCCCTACTCGCTCCAATGTTTTTTGTTTTTTTTTACTCCAGATCATTTTAGCGGACATTCAGACGGTGGGTGTGAATTTTAATGCCTGACACTCACTTCTCCCACAGACCCGCTTCAGAAACCTACCACTGTGCTTGCAACCTGGACAAAATTATTGAATCGTGAACTCTGTGGTGCAAAGTTTCCTTGTCTGACGCAAGATTGTGTGAAGAAGGGACATGGATTCTGGAATCAAACCAGATCTCTTGATTAACACCAGAATTCCAAAGAAATGACCCTGATGTGATTTGAACACATAACCTTCTGATCTGGAGTCAGACGCGTTACCGTTGCGCCACAGAGTCTGTGGAAAGAGGTTTCTGTAGAGGTGTAGGTGCAGTAGTAGGGTTCCTAATCAGCCTGGTAAACTGCAGGTCACTGACGGATGCCCTATCACTGCATCAGTTTGAGACAAAACTAAGCTTGACAAGTAAGCAGTGGACAATTTTCTCACAGCTGGGAGGTGATTTCTTTTTTCCTCAAGTTTGTCTGAAATCCTAATTCATGCCATCTCTGAACAGAAGTCAGGAGAAGGGGGCATCTGGATTTGAACCAGAGATCTGCAGTCAAATGCTCTACCACTGAGCTATACCCCCATGACACAGTATCAGCTCTACGGTCTGTAGAGTATTTTATATAGAGTTCACTGGCTTTCAGCGCAGTTCCTCTCTGGAGTAGTTGGAGTGCATCTGGTTCCAGTTGTGAAAATTATGTTTGAGTCATGTCAGGATCGAGATAAGTGTTGTCCCTACTTGCTCCAATGTTTTTTTGTTGTTTTTTTTTACTCCAGATAATTTCAGCGGACATTCAGACCGTGGGTGTGAAGTTAAATGCCTGACACTCACTTTTCCCACAGACCCGCTTCAGAAACCTACCACTGTGCTTGCTACCTGGACAAAATTACTGAATTGTGAACTCTGTGGTGAAAAGGTAGCTTGTCTGATGCAAGATTGTGTGAAGAAGGGACATGGATTCTGGAATCAAACCAGATCTCTTGATTAACACCAGAATTCCAAAGAAATTACCCTGATGTGATGTGAACACATAACCTTCTGATCTGGAGTCAGACGCGCTACCGTTGCGCCACAGAGTCTGTGGAAAGAGGTTTCTCTAGAGGTGTAGGTGCAGTAGTAGGGTTCCTAATCAGCCTGGTAAACTGCAGGTCACTGACGGATGCCCTATCACTGCATCAGTTTGAGACAAAACTAAGCTTGACAAGTCAGCAGTGGACAATTTTCTCTCATCTGGGAAGGGATTTCTTTTTTACTCAAGTTTGTCTGAAATCCTAATTCATGCCATCTCTGAACAGAAGTGAGGAGAAGGGGGCATCTGGATTTGAACCAGAGACCTCTTGATCTGCAGTCAAATGCTCTACTACTGAGCTATACCCCCATGACACAGTATCAGCTCTTCGGTCTGTAGAGTATTTTATATAGAGTTCACTGGCGGTCAGCGCAGTTACTCTCTGGAGAAGTTGGAGTGCATCTGGTTCCAGTTGTGAAAATTATGTTTGAGTCATGTCAGGATCGAGATAAGTGTTGTCCCTACTCGCTCCAATGTTTTTTTTTTTTTTTTTTACTCCAGATCATTTTAGCAGACATTCAGACGGTGGGTGTGAATTTTAATGCCTGACACTCACTTCTCCCACAGACCCGCTTCAGAAATCTACCACTGTGCTTGCAACCTGGACAAAATTATTGAATCGTGAACTCTGTGGTGCAAAGTTTCCTTGTCTGACGCAAGATTGTGTGAAGAAGGGACATGGATTCTGGAATCAAACCAGATCTCTTGATTAACACCAGAATTCCAAAGAAATGACCCTGATGTGATTTGAACACATAACCTTCTGATCTGGAGTCAGACGCGCTACCGTTGTGCCACAGAGTCTGTGGAAAGAGGTTTCTGTAGAGGTGTAGGTGCAGTAGTAGGGTTCCTAATCAGCCTGGTAAACTGCAGGTCACTGACGGATGCCCTATCACTGCATCAGTTTGAGACAAAACTAAGCTTGACAAGTAAGCAGTGGACAATTTTCTCACAGCTGGGAGGTGATTTCTTTTTTCCTCAAGTTTGTCTGAAATCCTAATTCATGCCATCTCTGAACAGAAGTCAGGAGAAGGGGGCATCTGGATTTGAACCAGACATCTGCAGTCAAATGCTCTACCACTGAGCTATACCCCCATGACACAGTATCAGCTCTACGGTCTGTAGAGTATTTTATATAGAGTTCACTGGCTTTCAGCGCAGTTCCTCTCTGGAGTAGTTGGAGTGCATCTGGTTCCAGTTGTGAAAATTATGTTTGAGTCATGTCAGGATCGAGATAAGTGTTGTCCCTACTTGCTCCAATGTTTTTTTGTTGTTTTTTTTTACTCCAGATAATTTCAGCGGACATTCAGACCGTGGGTGTGAAGTTAAATGCCTGACAATCACTTCTCCCACAGACCCGCTTCAGAAACCTACCACTGTGCTTGCTACCTGGACAAAATTACTGAATTGTGAACTCTGTGGTGAAAAGGTAGCTTGTCTGATGCAAGATTGTGTGAAGAAGGGACATGGATTCTGGAATCAAACCAGATCTCTTGATTAACACCAGAATTCCAAAGAAATTACCCTGATGTGAACACATAACCTTCTGATCTGGAGTCAGACGCGCTACCGTTGCGCCACAGAGTCTGTGGAAAGAGGTTTCTGTAGAGGTGTAGGTGCAGTAGTAGGGTTCCTAACCAGCCTGGTAAACTGGAGGTCACTGACGGATGCCCTATCACTGCATCAGTTTGAGACAAAACTAAGCTTGACAAGTAAGCAGTGGACAATTTTCTCACAGCTGGGAGGTGATTTCTTTTTTCCTCAAGTTTGTCTGAAATCCTAATTCATGCCATCTCTGAACAGAAGTCAGGAGAAGGGGGCATCTGGATTTGAACCAGAGACCTCTTGATCTGCAGTCAAATGCTCTACCACTGAGCTATACCCCCATGACACAGGATCAGCTCTTCGGTCTGTAGAGTATTTTATATAGAGTTCACTGGCTTTCAGCGCAGTTCCTCTCTGGAGTAGTTGGAGTGCATCTGGTTCCAGTTGTGAAAATTATGTTTGAGTCATGTCAGGATCGAGATAAGTGTTGTCCCTCCTAGCTCCAATGTTTTTTTTTTTTACCCCAGATCATTTTAGCGGAAAATTCAGACCGTGGGTGTGAAGTTTAATGCCTGACACTCACTTCTCCCACAGACCCGCTTCAGAAACCTACCACTGTACTTGCAACCTGGACAAAATTATTGAATCGTGAACTCTGTGGTGTAAAGGTAGCTTGTCTGACGCAAGATTGTGTGAAGAAGGGACATGGATTCTGGAATCAAAACAGATCTCTTGATTAACACCAGAATTCCAAAAAAATTACCCTGATGTGATTTGACCACATAACCTTCTGATCTGGAGTCAGACGCGCTACCGTTGAGCCACAGACTCTGTGGAAAGAGGTTTCTGTAGAGGTGTAGGTGCAGTAGTAGGGTTCCTAATCAGCCTGGTAAACTGCAGGTCACTGACTGATGCCCTATCACTGCATCAGTTTGAGACAAAACTAAGCTTGACAAGTAAGCAGTGGACAATTTTCTCACAGCTGGGAGGTGATTTCTTTTTTCCTCAAGTTTGTCTGAAATCCTAATTCATACCATCTCTGAACAGAAGTCAGGAGAAGGGGGCATCTGGATTTGATCCAGAGACCTCTTGATCGGCAGTCAAATGCTCTACCACTGAGTTATACCCCCATGACACAGTATCAACTCTTCGGTCTGCAGAGTATTTTATATAGAGTTCACTGCCGGTCAACTTACACAGCACAGTTACTCTCTGGAGTAGTTTGAGTCCAACTGGTTCCGGTTGTGAAAATTATGTTTGAGTCATGTCAGGATCGAGATAAGTGTTGTCCCTACTAGCTCCAATGTTTTCTTTTTTTTAATTTTTATTTATTTTTTTTATTACTCCAGATCATTTTAGCCGACATTCAGACCATGGGTGTGATGTTTAATGCCTGACACTCACTTCTCCCACAGACCCGCTTCAGAAACCTACCACTGTACTTGCAACCTGGACAAAATTACTGAATCGTGAACTCTGTGGTGCAAAGGTAGCTTGTCTGACGCAAGATTGTGCGAAAAAGGGACATGGATTCTGGAATCAAACCAGATCTCTTGATTAACACCAGAATTCCAAAGAAATGACCCTGATGTGATTTGAACACATAACCTTCTGATCTGGAGTCAGACGCGCTACCGTTGTGCCACAGAGTCTGTGGAAAGAGGTTTCTGTAGAGGTATCGGTGCAGTAGTAGTGTACCTAATCAGCCTTGCAAACTGCAGGTCACTGACTGATGCCCTACCACTGCATCCGTTTGAGAAAAAACTAAGTCACTTTAAGCAACACAAGCCAGCAGTGGACAATTTTCTCGCATCTGGGAGGGGATTTCTTTTTTACTCAAGTTTTTCTGAAATCCTAATTCATGCCATCTCTGAACAGAAGTGAGGAGAAGGGGGCATCTGGATTTGAACCAGAGACCTCTTGATCTGCAGTCAAATGCTCTACCACTGAGCTATACCCTCATGACACAGTATCAGCTCTACGGTCTGTAGAGTATTTTATATAGAGTTCACTGGCTTTCAGCGCAGTTCCTCTCTGGAGTAGTTGGAGTGCATCTGGTTCCAGTTGTGAAAATTATGTTTGAGTCATGTCAGGATCGAGATAAGTGTTGTCCCTCCTAGCTCCAATGTTTTTTTTTTTACCCCAGATCATTTTAGCGGAAAATTCAGACCGTGGGTGTGAAGTTTAATGCCTGACACTCACTTCTCCCACAGACCCGCTTCAGAAACCTACCACTGTACTTGCAACCTGGACAAAATTATGGAATCGTGAACTCTGTGGTGTAAAGGTAGCTTGTCTGACTCAAGATTGTGTGAAGAAGGGACATGGATTCTGGAATCAAACCAGACCTCTTGATTAACACCAGAATTCCAAAGAAATGACCCTGATGTGATTTGAACACATAACCTTCTGATCTGGAGTCAGCCGCGCTCCCGTTGCGCCACAGAGTCTGTGGAAAGAGGTTTCTGTAGTGGTGTAGGTGCAGTAGTAGGGTTCCTAATCAGCCTGGTAAACTGCAGGTCACTGACTGATGCCCTATCACTGCATCAGTTTGAGACAAATCTAAGCTTGACAAGTCAGCAGTGGACAATTTTCTCTCATCTGGGAGGGGATTTCTTTTTTACTCAAGTTTGTCTGAAATCCTAATTCATGCCATCTCTGAAAAGAAGTGAGGAGAAGGGGGCATCTGGATTTGAACCAGAGACCTCTTGATCTGCAGTCAAATGCTCTACCACTGAGCTATACCCCCATTACACAGCATCAGCTTTTCGGTCTGTAGAGTAGTTTATATAGAGTTCACTGGCTTTCAGCACAGTTACTCTCTGGAGAAGTTGGAGTGCATCTGGTTCCAGTTGTGAAAATTATGTTTGAGTCATGTCAGGATCGAGATAAGTGTTGTCCCTACTCGCTTCAATGTTTTTTGTTTTTTTTACTCCAGATCATTTTAGCGGACATTCAGACCGTGGGTGTGAAGTTTAATGCCTGACAATCACTTCTCCCACAGACCCGCCTCAAAAACCTACCACTGTGCTTGCAACCTGGACAAAATTACTGAAGCGTGAACTCTGTGGTGCAAAGTTTTCTTGTCTGATGCAAGATTGTGTGAAGAAGGGACATGGATTCTGGAATCAAACCAGATCTCTTGATTAACACCAGAATTCCAAAGAAATGACCCTGATGTGATTTGAACACATAACCTTCTGATCTGGAGTCAGACGCGCTACCGTTGCGCCACAGAGTCTGTGGAAATAGGTTTCTGTGGAGGTGTAGGTGCAGTAGTAGGGTTCCCAATCAGCCTGGCAAACTGCAGGTCACTAACTGATGCCCTACCACTGCAACAGTTTGAGAAAAAACTAAGCAAATTCAAGCTTGACAAGTCAGCAGTGGACAATTTTCTCACATCTGGGAGGTGATTTCTTTTTTCCTCAAGTTTGTCTGAAATCCTAATTCATGCCATCTCTGAACAGAAGTAATGAGAAAGGGGAAACTGGATTTGAACCAGAGACCTCTTGATCTGCAGTCAAATGCTCTACCACTGAGCTATACCCTCATGACACAGTATCAGCTCTCCGGTCTGTAGAGTATTTTATATAGAGTTCACTGGCTTTCAGCGCAGTTCCTCTCTGGAGTAGTTGGAGTGCATCTGGTTCCAGTTGTGAAAATTATGTTTGAGTCATGTCAGGATCGAGATAAGTGTTGTCCCTACTCGCTCCAATGTTTTTTTTTTTTTTTTTTTTACTCCAGATCATTTTAGCAGACATTCAGACGGTGGGTGTGAATTTTAATGCCTGACACTCACTTCTCCCACAGACCCGCTTCAGAAATCTACCACTGTGCTTGCAACCTGGACAAAATTATTGAATCGTGAACTCTGTGGTGCAAAGTTTCCTTGTCTGACGCAAGATTGTGTGAAGAAGGGACATGGATTCTGGAATCAAACCAGATCTCTTGATTAACACCAGAATTCCAAAGAAATGACCCTGATGTGATTTGAACACATAACCTTCTGATCTGGAGTCAGACGCGCTACCGTTGTGCCACAGAGTCTGTGGAAAGAGGTTTCTGTAGAGGTGTAGGTGCAGTAGTAGGGTTCCTAATCAGCCTGGTAAACTGCAGGTCACTGACGGATGCCCTATCACTGCATCAGTTTGAGACAAAACTAAGCTTGACAAGTAAGCAGTGGACAATTTTCTCACAGCTGGGAGGTGATTTCTTTTTTCCTCAAGTTTGTCTGAAATCCTAATTCATGCCATCTCTGAACAGAAGTCAGGAGAAGGGGGCATCTGGATTTGAACCAGACATCTGCAGTCAAATGCTCTACCACTGAGCTATACCCCCATGACACAGTATCAGCTCTACGGTCTGTAGAGTATTTTATATAGAGTTCACTGGCTTTCAGCGCAGTTCCTCTCTGGAGTAGTTGGAGTGCATCTGGTTCCAGTTGTGAAAATTATGTTTGAGTCATGTCAGGATCGAGATAAGTGTTGTCCCTACTTGCTCCAATGTTTTTTTGTTGTTTTTTTTTACTCCAGATAATTTCAGCGGACATTCAGACCGTGGGTGTGAAGTTAAATGCCTGACAATCACTTCTCCCACAGACCCGCTTCAGAAACCTACCACTGTGCTTGCTACCTGGACAAAATTACTGAATTGTGAACTCTGTGGTGAAAAGGTAGCTTGTCTGATGCAAGATTGTGTGAAGAAGGGACATGGATTCTGGAATCAAACCAGATCTCTTGATTAACACCAGAATTCCAAAGAAATTACCCTGATGTGAACACATAACCTTCTGATCTGGAGTCAGACGCGCTACCGTTGCGCCACAGAGTCTGTGGAAAGAGGTTTCTGTAGAGGTGTAGGTGCAGTAGTAGGGTTCCTAACCAGCCTGGTAAACTGGAGGTCACTGACGGATGCCCTATCACTGCATCAGTTTGAGACAAAACTAAGCTTGACAAGTAAGCAGTGGACAATTTTCTCACAGCTGGGAGGTGATTTCTTTTTTCCTCAAGTTTGTCTGAAATCCTAATTCATGCCATCTCTGAACAGAAGTCAGGAGAAGGGGGCATCTGGAGTTGAACCAGAGACCTCTTGATCTGCAGTCAAATGCTCTACCACTGAGCTATACCCCCATGACACAGGATCAGCTCTTCGGTCTGTAGAGTATTTTATATAGAGTTCACTGGCTTTCAGCGCAGTTCCTCTCTGGAGTAGTTGGAGTGCATCTGGTTCCAGTTGTGAAAATTATGTTTGAGTCATGTCAGGATCGAGATAAGTGTTGTCCCTCCTAGCTCCAATGTTTTTTTTTTTTACCCCAGATCATTTTAGCGGAAAATTCAGACCGTGGGTGTGAAGTTTAATGCCTGACACTCACTTCTCCCACAGACCCGCTTCAGAAACCTACCACTGTACTTGCAACCTGGACAAAATTATTGAATCGTGAACTCTGTGGTGTAAAGGTAGCTTGTCTGACGCAAGATTGTGTGAAGAAGGGACATGGATTCTGGAATCAAAACAGATCTCTTGATTAACACCAGAATTCCAAAAAAATTACCCTGATGTGATTTGACCACATAACCTTCTGATCTGGAGTCAGACGCGCTACCGTTGAGCCACAGACTCTGTGGAAAGAGGTTTCTGTAGAGGTGTAGGTGCAGTAGTAGGGTTCCTAATCAGCCTGGTAAACTGCAGGTCACTGACTGATGCCCTATCACTGCATCAGTTTGAGACAAAACTAAGCTTGACAAGTAAGCAGTGGACAATTTTCTCACAGCTGGGAGGTGATTTCTTTTTTCCTCAAGTTTGTCTGAAATCCTAATTCATACCATCTCTGAACAGAAGTCAGGAGAAGGGGGCATCTGGATTTGATCCAGAGACCTCTTGATCGGCAGTCAAATGCTCTACCACTGAGTTATACCCCCATGACACAGTATCAACTCTTCGGTCTGCAGAGTATTTTATATAGAGTTCACTGCCGGTCAACTTACACAGCACAGTTACTCTCTGGAGTAGTTTGAGTCCAACTGGTTCCGGTTGTGAAAATTATGTTTGAGTCATGTCAGGATCGAGATAAGTGTTGTCCCTACTAGCTCCAATGTTTTCTTTTTTTTAATTTTTATTTATTTTTTTTATTACTCCAGATCATTTTAGCCGACATTCAGACCATGGGTGTGATGTTTAATGCCTGACACTCACTTCTCCCACAGACCCGCTTCAGAAACCTACCACTGTACTTGCAACCTGGACAAAATTACTGAATCGTGAACTCTGTGGTGCAAAGGTAGCTTGTCTGACGCAAGATTGTGCGAAAAAGGGACATGGATTCTGGAATCAAACCAGATCTCTTGATTAACACCAGAATTCCAAAGAAATGATCCTGATGTGATTTGAACACATAACCTTCTGATCTGGAGTCAGACGCGCTACCGTTGTGCCACAGAGTCTGTGGAAAGAGGTTTCTGTAGAGGTATCGGTGCAGTAGTAGTGTACCTAATCAGCCTTGCAAACTGCAGGTCACTGACTGATGCCCTACCACTGCATCCGTTTGAGAAAAAACTAAGTCACTTTAAGCAACACAAGCCAGCAGTGGACAATTTTCTCACATCTGGGAGGGGATTTCTTTTTTACTCAAGTTTGTCTGAAATCCTAATTCATGCCATCTCTGAACAGAAGTGAGGAGAAGGGGGCATCTGGATTTGAACCAGAGACCTCTTGATCTGCAGTCAAATGCTCTACCACTGAGCTATACCCTCATGACATAATCAGCTCTACGGTCTGTAGAGTATTTTATATAGAGTTCACTGGCTTTCAGCGCAGTTCCTCTCTGGAGTAGTTGGAGTGCATCTGGTTCCAGTTGTGAAAATTATGTTTGAGTCATGTCAGGATCGAGATAAGTGTTGTCCCTCCTAGCTCCAATGTTTTTTTTTTACCCCAGATCATTTTAGCGGAAAATTCAGACCGTGGGTGTGAAGTTTAATGCCTGACACTCACTTCTCCCACAGACCCGCTTCAGAAACCTACCACTGTACTTGCAACCTGGACAAAATTATGGAATCGTGAACTCTGTGGTGTAAAGGTAGCTTGTCTGACTCAAGATTGTGTGAAGAAGGGACATGGATTCTGGAATCAAACCAGACCTCTTGATTAACACCAGAATTCCAAAGAAATGACCCTGATGTGATTTGAACACATAACCTTCTGATCTGGAGTCAGCCGCGCTCCCGTTGCGCCACAGAGTCTGTGGAAAGAGGTTTCTGTAGTGGTGTAGGTGCAGTAGTTGGGTTCCTAATCAGCCTGGTAAACTGCAGGTCACTGACTGATGCCCTATCACTGCATCAGTTTGAGACAAATCTAAGCTTGACAAGTCAGCAGTGGACAATTTTCTCTCATCTGGGAGGGGATTTCTTTTTTACTCAAGTTTGTCTGAAATCCTAATTCATGCCATCTCTGAAAAGAAGTGAGGAGAAGGGGGCATCTGGATTTGAACCAGAGACCTCTTGATCTGCAGTCAAATGCTCTACCACTGAGCTATACCCCCATTACACAGCATCAGCTTTTCGGTCTGTAGAGTAGTTTATATAGAGTTCACTGGCTTTCAGCACAGTTACTCTCTGGAGAAGTTGGAGTGCATCTGGTTCCAGTTGTGAAAATTATGTTTGAGTCATGTCAGGATCGAGATAAGTGTTGTCCCTACTCGCTTCAATGTTTTTTGTTTTTTTTACTCCAGATCATTTTAGCGGACATTCAGACCGTGGGTGTGAAGTTTAATGCCTGACAATCACTTCTCCCACAGACCCGCCTCAAAAACCTACCACTGTGCTTGCAACCTGGACAAAATTACTGAAGCGTGAACTCTGTGGTGCAAAGTTTTCTTGTCTGATGCAAGATTGTGTGAAGAAGGGACATGGATTCTGGAATCAAACCAGATCTCTTGATTAACACCAGAATTCCAAAGAAATGACCCTGATGTGATTTGAACACATAACCTTCTGATCTGGAGTCAGACGCGCTACCGTTGCGCCACAGAGTCTGTGGAAATAGGTTTCTGTGGAGGTGTAGGTGCAGTAGTAGGGTTCCCAATCAGCCTGGCAAACTGCAGGTCACTAACTGATGCCCTACCACTGCAACAGTTTGAGAAAAAACTAAGCAAATTCAAGCTTGACAAGTCAGCAGTGGACAATTTTCTCACATCTGGGAGGTGATTTCTTTTTTCCTCAAGTTTGTCTGAAATCCTAATTCATGCCATCTCTGAACAGAAGTAATGAGAAAGGGGAAACTGGATTTGAACCAGAGACCTCTTGATCTGCAGTCAAATGCTCTACCACTGAGCTATACCCTCATGACACAGTATCAGCTCTCCGGTCTGTAGAGTATTTTATATAGAGTTCACTGGCTTTCAGCGCAGTTCCTCTCTGGAGTAGTTGGAGTGCATCTGGTTCCAGTTGTGAAAATTATGTTTGAGTCATGTCAGGATCGAGATAAGTGTTGTCCCTCCTAGCTCCAATGTTTTTTTTTTTTTACCCCAGATCATTTTAGCGGAAAATTCAGACCGTGGGTGTGAAGTTAAATGCCTGACACTCACTTCTCCCACAGACCCGCTTCAGAAACCTACCACTGTGCTTGCAACCTGGACAAAATTATTGAATCGTGAACTCTGTGGTGAAAAGGTAGCTTGTCTGATGCAAGATTGTGTGAAGAAGGGACATGGATTCTGGAATCAAACCAGATCTCTTGATTAACACCAGAATTCCAAAGAAATTACCCTGATGTGATGTGAACACATAACCTTCTGATCTGGAGTCAGACGCGCTACCGTTGCGCCACAGAGTCTGTGGAAAGAGGTTTCTGTAGAGGTGTAGGTGCAGTAGTAGGGTTCCTAATCAGCCTGGTAAACTGCAGGTCACTGACTGATGCCCTATCACTGCATCAGTTTGAGACAAAACTAAGCTTGACAAGTCAGCAGTGGACAATTTTCTCTCATCTGGGAAGGGATTTCTTTTTTACTCAAGTTTGTCTGAAATCCTAATTCATGCCATCTCTGAACAGAAGTGAGGAGAAGGGGACATCTGGATTTGAACCAGAGACCTCTTGATCTGCAGTCAAATGCTCTACTACTGAGCTATACCCCCATGACAGCGGATATTCAGACCGTGGGTGTGAAGTTAAATGCCTGACACTCACTTCTCCCACAGACCCGCTTCAGAAACCTACCACTGTGCTTGCTACCTGGACAAAATTACTGAATTGTGAACTCTGTGGTGAAAAGGTAGCTTGTCTGAAGAAGGGACATGGATTCTGGAATCAAACCAGATCTCTTGATTAACACCAGAATTCCAAAGAAATTACCCTGATGTGATGTGAACACATAACCTTCTGATCTGGAGTCAGACGCGCTACCGTTGCGCCACAGAGTCTGTGGAAAGAGGTTTCTCTAGAGGTGTAGGTGCAGTAGTAGGGTTCCTAATCAGCCTGGTAAACTGCAGGTCACTGACGGATGCCCTATCACTGCATCAGTTTGAGACAAAACTAAGCTTGACAAGTCAGCAGTGGACAATTTTCTCTCATCTGGGAAGGGATTTCTTTTTTACTCAAGTTCGTCTGAAATCCTAATTCATGCCATCTCTGAACAGAAGTGAGGAGAAGGGGGCATCTGGATTTGAACCAGAGACCTCTTGATCTGCAGTCAAATGCTCTACTACTGAGCTATACCCCCATGACACAGTATCAGCTCTTCGGTCTGTAGAGTATTTTATATAGAGTTCACTGGCGGTCAGCGCAGTTACTCTCTGGAGAAGTTGGAGTGCATCTGGTTCCAGTTGTGAAAATTATGTTTGAGTCATGTCAGGATCGAGATAAGTGTTGTCCCTTCTCGCTCCAATGTTTTTTTTTTTTTTTTTTTACTCCAGATCATTTTAGCAGACATTCAGACGGTGGGTGTGAATTTTAATGCCTTACACTCACTTCTCCCACAGACCCGCTTCAGAAATCTACCACTGTGCTTGCAACCTGGACAAAATTATTGAATCGTGAACTCTGTGGTGCAAAGTTTCCTTGTCTGACGCAAGATTGTGTGAAGAAGGGACATGGATTCTGGAATCAAACCAGATCTCTTGATTAACACCAGAATTCCAAAGAAATGACCCTGATGTGATTTGAACACATAACCTTCTGATCTGGAGTCAGACACGCTACCGTTGCGCCACAGAGTCTGTGGAAAGAGGTTTCTGTAGAGGTGTAGGTGCAGTAGTAGGGTTCCTAATCAGCCTGGTAAACTGCAGGTCACTGACGGATGCCCTATCACTGCATCAGTTTGAGACAAAACTAAGCTTGACAAGTAAGCAGTGGACAATTTTCTCACAGCTGGGAGGTGATTTCTTTTTTCCTCAAGTTTGTCTGAAATCCTAATTCATGCCATCTCTGAACAGAAGTCAGGAGAAGGGTGCATCTGGATTTGAACCAGAGACCTGTTGATCTGCAGTCAAATGCTCTACCACTGAGCTATACCCCCATGACACAGGATCAGCTCTTCGGTCTGTAGAGTATTTTATATAGAGTTCACTGGCTTTCAGCGCAGTTCCTCTCTGGAGTAGTTGGAGTGCATCTGGTTCCAGTTGTGAAAATTATGTTTGAGTCATGTCAGGATCGAGATAAGTGTTGTCCCTCCTAGCTCCAATGTTTTTTTTTTTTTACCCCAGATCATTTTAGCGGAAAATTCAGACCGTGGGTCTGAAGTTTAATGCCTGACACTCACTTCTCCCACAGACCCGCTTCAGAAACCTACCACTGTACTTGCAACCTGGACAAAATTATTGAATCGTGAACTCTGTGGTGTAAAGGTAGCTTGTCTGACGCAAGATTGTGTGAAGAAGGGACATGGATTCTGGAATCAAAACAGATCTCTTGATTAACACCAGAATTCCAAAAGAATGACCCTGATGTGATTTGAACACATAACCTTCTGATCTGGAGTCAGACGCGCTACCGTTGCGCCACAGAGTCTGTGGAAAGAGGTTTCTGTAGAGGTGTAGGTGCAGCAGTAGGGTTCCTAATCAGCCTGGTAAACTGGAGGTCACTGACGGATGCCCTATCACTGCATCAGTTTGAGACAAAACTAAGCTTGACAAGTAAGCAGTGGACAATTTTCTCACAGCTGGGAGGTGATTTCTTTTTTCCTCAAGTTTGTCTGAAATCCTAATTCATGCCATCTCTGAACAGAAGTCAGGAGAAGGGGGCATCTGGATTTGAACCAGAGACCTATTGATCTGCAGTCAAATGCTCTACCACTGAGCTATACCCCCATGACACAGGATGAGCTCTTCGGTCTGTAGAGTATTTTATATAGAGTTCACTGGCTTTCAGCGCAGTTCCTCTCTGGAGTCGTTGGAGTGCATCTGGTTCCAGTTGTGAAAATTATGTTTGAGTCATGTCAGGATCGAGATAAGTGTTGTCCCTCCTAGCTCCAATGTTTTTTTTTTTTACCCCAGATCATTTTAGCGGAAAATTCAGACCGTGGGTGTGAAGTTTAATGCCTGACACTGACTTCTCCCACAGACCCGCTTCAGAAACCTACCACTGTACTTGCAACCTGGACAAAATTATTGAATCGTGAACTCTGTGGTGTAAAGGTAGCTTGTCTGACGCAAGATTGTGTGAAGAAGGGACATGGATTCTGGAATCAAAACAGATCTCTTGATTAACACCAGAATTCCAAAGAAATGACCCTGATGTGATTTGAACACATAGCCTTCTGATCTGGAGTCAGACGCACTACCATTGCGCCACAGAGTCTGTGGAAAGAGGTTTCTGTAGAGGTGTAGGTGCAGTAGTAGGGTTCCTAATCAGCCTGGTAAACTGCAGGTCACTGACTGATGCCCTATCACTGCATCAGTTTGAGACAAAACTAAGCTTGACAATTTAGCAGTGGACAATTTTCTCTCATCTGGGAAGGGATTTCTTTTTTACTCAAGTTTGTCTGAAATCCTAATTCATGCCATCTCTGAACAGAAGTGAGGAGAAGGGGACATCTGGATTTGAACCAGAGACCTCTTGATCTGCAGTCAAATGCTCTACTACTGAGCTATACCCCCATGACAGCGGATATTCAGACCGTGGGTGTGAAGTTAAATGCCTGACACTCACTTCTCCCACAGACCCGCTTCAGAAACCTACCACTGTGCTTGCTACCTGGACAAAATTACTGAATTGTGAACTCTGTGGTGAAAAGGTAGCTTGTCTGAAGAAGGGACATGGATTCTGGAATCAAACCAGATCTCTTGATTAACACCAGAATTCCAAAGAAATTACCCTGATGTGATGTGAACACATAACCTTCTGATCTGGAGTCAGACGCGCTACCGTTGCGCCACAGAGTCTGTGGAAAGAGGTTTCTCTAGAGGTGTAGGTGCAGTAGTAGGGTTCCTAATCAGCCTGGTAAACTGCAGGTCACTGACGGATGCCCTATCACTGCATCAGTTTGAGACAAAACTAAGCTTGACAAGTCAGCAGTGGACAATTTTCTCTCATCTGGGAAGGGATTTCTTTTTTACTCAAGTTCGTCTGAAATCCTAATTCATGCCATCTCTGAACAGAAGTGAGGAGAAGGGGGCATCTGGATTTGAACCAGAGACCTCTTGATCTGCAGTCAAATGCTCTACTACTGAGCTATACCCCCATGACACAGTATCAGCTCTTCGGTCTGTAGAGTATTTTATATAGAGTTCACTGGCGGTCAGCGCAGTTACTCTCTGGAGAAGTTGGAGTGCATCTGGTTCCAGTTGTGAAAATTATGTTTGAGTCATGTCAGGATCGAGATAAGTGTTGTCCCTTCTCGCTCCAATGTTTTTTTTTTTTTTTTTTACTCCAGATCATTTTAGCAGACATTCAGACGGTGGGTGTGAATTTTAATGCCTTACACTCACTTCTCCCACAGACCCGCTTCAGAAATCTACCACTGTGCTTGCAACCTGGACAAAATTATTGAATCGTGAACTCTGTGGTGCAAAGTTTCCTTGTCTGACGCAAGATTGTGTGAAGAAGGGACATGGATTCTGGAATCAAACCAGATCTCTTGATTAACACCAGAATTCCAAAGAAATGACCCTGATGTGATTTGAACACATAACCTTCTGATCTGGAGTCAGACACGCTACCGTTGCGCCACAGAGTCTGTGGAAAGAGGTTTCTGTAGAGGTGTAGGTGCAGTAGTAGGGTTCCTAATCAGCCTGGTAAACTGCAGGTCACTGACGGATGCCCTATCACTGCATCAGTTTGAGACAAAACTAAGCTTGACAAGTAAGCAGTGGACAACTTTCTCACAGCTGGGAGGTGATTTCTTTTTTCCTCAAGTTTGTCTGAAATCCTAATTCATGCCATCTCTGAACAGAAGTCAGGAGAAGGGTGCATCTGGATTTGAACCAGAGACCTGTTGATCTGCAGTCAAATGCTCTACCACTGAGCTATACCCCCATGACACAGGATCAGCTCTTCGGTCTGTAGAGTATTTTATATAGAGTTCACTGGCTTTCAGCGCAGTTCCTCTCTGGAGTAGTTGGAGTGCATCTGGTTCCAGTTGTGAAAATTATGTTTGAGTCATGTCAGGATCGAGATAAGTGTTGTCCCTCCTAGCTCCAATGTTTTTTTTTTTTTACCCCAGATCATTTTAGCGGAAAATTCAGACCGTGGGTCTGAAGTTTAATGCCTGACACTCACTTCTCCCACAGACCCGCTTCAGAAACCTACCACTGTACTTGCAACCTGGACAAAATTATTGAATCGTGAACTCTGTGGTGTAAAGGTAGCTTGTCTGACGCAAGATTGTGTGAAGAAGGGACATGGATTCTGGAATCAAAACAGATCTCTTGATTAACACCAGAATTCCAAAAGAATGACCCTGATGTGATTTGAACACATAACCTTCTGATCTGGAGTCAGACGCGCTACCGTTGCGCCACAGAGTCTGTGGAAAGAGGTTTCTGTAGAGGTGTAGGTGCAGCAGTAGGGTTCCTAATCAGCCTGGTAAACTGGAGGTCACTGACGGATGCCCTATCACTGCATCAGTTTGAGACAAAACTAAGCTTGACAAGTAAGCAGTGGACAATTTTCTCACAGCTGGGAGGTGATTTCTTTTTTCCTCAAGTTTGTCTGAAATCCTAATTCATGCCATCTCTGAACAGAAGTCAGGAGAAGGGGGCATCTGGATTTGAACCAGAGACCTATTGATCTGCAGTCAAATGCTCTACCACTGAGCTATACCCCCATGACACAGGATCAGCTCTTCGGTCTGTAGAGTATTTTATATAGAGTTCACTGGCTTTCAGCGCAGTTCCTCTCTGGAGTCGTTGGAGTGCATCTGGTTCCAGTTGTGAAAATTATGTTTGAGTCATGTCAGGATCGAGATAAGTGTTGTCCCTCCTAGCTCCAATGTTTTTTTTTTTTACCCCAGATCATTTTAGCGGAAAATTCAGACCGTGGGTGTGAAGTTTAATGCCTGACACTGACTTCTCCCACAGACCCGCTTCAGAAACCTACCACTGTACTTGCAACCTGGACAAAATTATTGAATCGTGAACTCTGTGGTGTAAAGGTAGCTTGTCTGACGCAAGATTGTGTGAAGAAGGGACATGGATTCTGGAATCAAAACAGATCTCTTGATTAACACCAGAATTCCAAAGAAATGACCCTGATGTGATTTGAACACATAGCCTTCTGATCTGGAGTCAGACGCACTACCATTGCGCCACAGAGTCTGTGGAAAGAGGTTTCTGTAGAGGTGTAGGTGCAGTAGTAGGGTTCCTAATCAGCCTGGTAAACTGCAGGTCACTGACTGATGCCCTATCACTGCATCAGTTTGAGACAAAACTAAGCTTGACAATTTAGCAGTGGACAATTTTCTCTCATCTGGGAGGTGAATTCTTTTTTACTCAAGTTTGTCTGAAATCCTAATTCATGCCATCTCTGAACAGAAGGCAGGAGAAGGGGGCATCTGGATTTGAACCAGAGACCTTTTGATCTGCAGTCAAATGCTCTACCACTGAGCTATACACCCATGACACAGTATCAGCTCTTCGGTCTGTAGAGTATTTTATATAGAGTTCACTGGCTTTCAGCGCAGTTCCTCTCTGGAGTAGTTGGAGTGCATCTGGTTCCAGTTGTGAAAATTATGTTTGAGTCATGTCAGGATCGAGATAAGTGTTGTCCCTACTCGCTCCAATGTTTTTTTTTTTTGTTTTTTTTACTCCAGATAATTTCAGCGGACATTCAGACCGTGGGTGTGAAGTTAAATGCCTGACACTCACTTCTCCCACAGACCCGCTTCAGAAACCTACCACTGTGCTTGCTACCTGGACAAAATTACTGAATTGTGAACTCTGTGGTGAAAAGGTAGCTTGTCTGATGCAAGATTGTGTGAAGAAGGGACATGGATTCTGGAATCAAACCAGATCTCTTGATTAACACCAGAATTCCAAAGAAATTACCCTGATGTGAACACATAACCTTCTGATCTGGAGTCAGACGCGCTACCGTTGCGCCACAGAGTCTGTGGAAAGAGGTTTCTGTAGAGGTGTAGGTGCAGTAGTAGGGTTCCTAATCAGCCTGGTAAACTGCAGGTCACTGACGGATGCCCTATCACTGCATCAGTTTGAGACAAAACTAAGCTTGACAAGTAAGCAGTGGACAATTTTCTCACAGCTGGGAGGGGATTTCTTTTTTTCTCAAGTTTGTCTGAAATCCTAATTCATGCCATCTCTGAACAGAAGTCAGGAGAAGGGTGCATCTGGATTTGAACCAGAGACCTCTTGATCTGCAGTCAAATGCTCTACCACTGAGTTATACCCCCATGACACAGGATCAGCTCTTCGGTCTGTAGAGTATTTTATATAGAGTTCACTGGCTTTCAGCGCAGTTCCTCTCTGGAGTAGTTGGAGTGCATCTGGTTCCAGTTGTGAAAATTATGTTTGAGTCATGTCAGGATCGAGATAAGTGTTTTCCCTCCTAGCTCCAATGTTTTTTTTTTTTACCCCAGATCATTTTAGCGGAAAATTCAGACCGTGGGTCTGAAGTTTAATGCCTGACACTCACTTCTCCCACAGACCCGCTTCAGAAACCTACCACTGTACTTGCAACCTGGACAAAATTATTGAATCGTGAACTCTGTGGTGTAAAGGTAGCTTGTCTGACGCAAGATTGTGTGAAGAAGGGACATGGATTCTGGAATCAAAACAGATCTCTTGATTAACACCAGAATTCCAAAAAAATGACCCTGATGTGATTTGAACACATAACCTTCTGATCTGGAGTCAGATGCGCTACCGTTGCGCCACAGAGTCTGTGGAAAGAGGTTTCTGTAGAGGTGTAGGTGCAGTAGTAGGGTTCCTAATCAGCCTGGTAAACTGGAGGTCACTGACGGATGCCCTATCACTGCATCAGTTTGAGACAAAACTAAGCTTGACAAGTAAGCAGTGGACAATTTTCTCACAGCTGGGAGGTGATTTCTTTTTTCCTCAAGTTTGTCTGAAATCCTAATTCATGCCATCTCTGAACAGAAGTCAGGAGAAGGGGGCATCTGGATTTGAACCAGAGACCTCTTGATCTGCAGTCAAATGCTCTACCACTGAGCTATACCCCCATGACACAGGATCAGGTCTTCGGTCTGTAGAGTATTTTATATAGAGTTCACTGGCTTTCAGCGCAGTTCCTCTCTGGAGTAGTTGGAGTGCATCTGGTTCCAGTTGTGAAAATTATGTTTGAGTCATGTCAGGATCGAGATAAGTGTTGTCCCTCCTAGCTCCAATGTTTTTTTGTTTTTTTACCCCAGATCATTTTAGCGGAAAATTCAGACCGTGGGTGTGAAGTTTAATGCCTGACACTCACTTCTCCCACAGACCCGCTTCAGAAACCTACCACTGTACTTGCAACCTGGACAAAATTATTGAATCGTGAACTCTGTGGTGTAAAGGTAGCTTGTCTGACGCAAGATTGTGTGAAGAAGGGACATGGATTCTGGAATCAAAACAGATCTCTTGATTAACACCAGAATTCCAAAAAAATTACCCTGATGTGATTTGAACACATAACCTTCTGATCTGGAGTCAGACGCGCTACTGTTGAGCCACAGAGTCTGTGGAAAGAGGTTTCTGTAGAGGTGTAGGTGCAGTAGTAGGGTTCCTAATCAGCCTGGTAAACTGCAGGTCACTGACTGATGCCCTATCACTGCATCAGTTTGAGACAAAACTAAGCTTGACAAGTAAGCAGTGGACAATTTTCTCACAGCTGGGAGGTGATTTCTTTTTTCCTCAAGTTTGTCTGAAATCCTAATTCATACCATCTCTGAACAGAAGTCAGGAGAAGGGGGCATCTGGATTTGATCCAGAGACCTCTTGATCGGCAGTCAAATGCTCTACCACTGAGTTATACCCCCATGACACAGTATCAACTCTTCGGTCTGCAGAGTATTTTATATAGAGTTCACTGCCGGTCAACTTACACAGCACAGTTACTCTCTGGAGTAGTTTGAGTCCAACTGGTTCCGGTTGTGAAAATTATGTTTGAGTCATGTCAGGATCGAGATAAGTGTTGTCCCTACTAGCTCCAATGTTTTCTTTTTTTTTATTTTTATTTTTTTTTTTTATTACTCCAGATCATTTTAGCCGACATTCAGACCATGGGTGTGATGTTTAATGCCTGACACTCACTTCTCCCACAGACCCGCTTCAGAAACCTACCACTGTACTTGCAACCTGGACAAAATTACTGAATCGTGAACTCTGTGGTGCAAAGGTAGCTTGTCTGACGCAAGATTGTGCGAAAAAGGGACATGGATTCTGGAATCAAACCAGATCTCTTGATTAACACCAGAATTCCAAAGAAATGACCCTGATGTGATTTGAACACATAACCTTCTGATCTGGAGTCAGACGCGCTACCGTTGTGCCACAGAGTCTGTGGAAAGAGGTTTCTGTAGAGGTATCGGTGCAGTAGTAGTGTACCTAATCAGCCTTGCAAACTGCAGGTCACTGACTGATGCCCTACCACTGCATCCGTTTGAGAAAAAACTAAGTCACTTTAAGCAACACAAGCCAGCAGTGGACAATTTTCTCGCATCTGGGAGGGGATTTCTTTTTTACTCAAGTTTGTCTGAAATCCTAATTCATGCCATCTCTGAACAGAAGTGAGGAGAAGGGGGCATCTGGATTTGAACCAGAGACCTCTTGATCTGCAGTCAAATGCTCTACCACTGAGCTATACCCTCATGACACAGTGTCAGCTCTCCAGTCTGTAGAGTATTTTATATAGAGTTCACTGGCTTTCAGCGCAGTTCCTCTCTGGAGTAGTTGGAGTGCATCTGGTTCCAGTTGTGAAAATTATGTTTGAGTCATGTCAGGATCGAGATAAGTGTTGTCCCTCCTAGCTCCAATGTTTTTTTTTTTTACCCCAGATCATTTTAGCGGAAAATTCAGACCGTGGGTGTGAAGTTTAATGCCTGACACTCACTTCTCCCACAGACCCGCTTCAGAAACCTACCACTGTACTTGCAACCTGGACAAAATTATGGAATCGTGAACTCTGTGGTGTAAAGGTAGCTTGTCTGACTCAAGATTGTGTGAAGAAGGGACATGGATTCTGGAATCAAACCAGACCTCTTGATTAACACCAGAATTCCAAAGAAATGACCCTGATGTGATTTGAACACATAACCTTCTGATCTGGAGTCAGCCGCGCTCCCGTTGCGCCACAGAGTCTGTGGAAAGAGGTTTCTGTAGTGGTGTAGGTGCAGTAGTAGGGTTCCTAATCAGCCTGGTAAACTGCAGGTCACTGACTGATGCCCTATCACTGCATCAGTTTGAGACAAATCTAAGCTTGACAAGTCAGCAGTGGACAATTTTCTCTCATCTGGGAAGGGATTTCTTTTTTACTCAAGTTTGTCTGAAATCCTAATTCATGCCATCTCTGAACAGAAGTGAGGAGAAGGGGGCATCTGGATTTGAACCAGAGACCTCTTGATCTGCAGTCAAATGCTCTACTACTGAGCTATACCCCCATGACAGCGGACATTCAGACCGTGGGTGTGAAGTTAAATGCCTGACACTCACTTCTCCCACAGACCCGCTTCAGAAACCTACCACTGTGCTTGCTACCTGGACAAAATTACTGAATTGTGAACTCTGTGGTGAAAAGGTAGCTTGTCTGAAGAAGGGACATGGATTCTGGAATCAAACCAGATCTCTTGATTAACACCAGAATTCCAAAGAAATTACCCTGATGTGATGTGAACACATAACCTTCTGATCTGGAGTCAGACGCGCTACCGTTGCGCCACAGAGTCTGTGGAAAGAGGTTTCTCTAGAGGTGTAGGTGCAGTAGTAGGGTTCCTAATCAGCCTGGTAAACTGCAGGTCACTGACGGATGCCCTATCACTGCATCAGTTTGAGACAAAACTAAGCTTGACAAGTCAGCAGTGGACAATTTTCTCTCATCTGGGAAGGGATTTCTTTTTTACTCAAGTTCGTCTGAAATCCTAATTCATGCCATCTCTGAACAGAAGTGAGGAGAAGGGGGCATCTGGATTTGAACCAGAGACCTCTTGATCTGCAGTCAAATGCTCTACTACTGAGCTATACCCCCATGACACAGTATCAGCTCTTCGGTCTGTAGAGTATTTTATATAGAGTTCACTGGCGGTCAGCGCAGTTACTCTCTGGAGAAGTTGGAGTGCATCTGGTTCCAGTTGTGAAAATTATCTTTGAGTCATGTCAGGATCGAGATAAGTGTTGTCCCTACTCGCTCCAATGTTTTTTTTTTTTTTTTTTTACTCCAGATCATTTTAGCAGACATTCAGACGGTGGGTGTGAATTTTAATGCCTTACACTCACTTCTCCCACAGACCCGCTTCAGAAATCTACCACTGTGCTTGCAACCTGGACAAAATTATTGAATCGTGAACTCTGTGGTGCAAAGTTTCCTTGTCTGACGCAAGATTGTGTGAAGAAGGGACATGGATTCTGGAATCAAACCAGATCTCTTGATTAACACCAGAATTCCAAAGAAATGACCCTGATGTGATTTGAACACATAACCGTCTGATCTGGAGTCAGACGCGCTACCGTTGCGCCACAGAGTCTGTGGAAAGAGGTTTCTGTAGAGGTGTAGGTGCAGTAGTAGGGTTCCTAATCAGCCTGGTAAACTGCAGGTCACTGACGGATGCCCTATCACTGCATCAGTTTGAGACAAAACTAAGCTTGACAAGTAAGCAGTGGACAATTTTCTCACAGCTGGGAGGTGATTTCTTTTTTCCTCAAGTTTGTCTGAAATCCTAATTCATGCCATCTCTGAACAGAAGTCAGGAGAAGGGGGCATCTGGATTTGAACCAGAGATCTGCAGTCAAATGCTCTACCACTGAGCTATACCCCCATGACACAGTATCAGCTCTACGGTCTGTAGAGTATTTTATATAGAGTTCACTGGCTTTCAGCGCAGTTCCTCTCTGGAGTAGTTGGAGTGCATCTGGTTCCAGTTGTGAAAATTATGTTTGAGTCATGTCAGGATCGAGATAAGTGTTGTCCCTACTTGCTCCAATGTTTTTAATTTTTTTTATTTTTTTTACTCCAGATAATTTCAGCGGACATTCAGACCGTGGGTGTGAAGTTAAATGCCTGACACTCACTTCTCCCACAGACCCGCTTCAGAAACCTACCACTGTGCTTGCTACCTGGACAAAATTACTGAATTGTGAACTCTGTGGTGAAAAGGTAGCTTGTCTGATGCAAGATTGTGTGAAGAAGGGACAGGGATTCTGGAATCAAACCAGATCTCTTGATTAACACCAGAATTCCAAAGAAATGACCCTGATGTGATTTGAACACATAACCTTCTGATCTGGAGTCAGACACGCTACCGTTGCGCCACAGAGTCTGTGGAAAGAGGTTTCTGTAGAGGTGTAGGTGCAGTAGTAGGGTTCCTAATCAGCCTGGTAAACTGCAGGTCACTGACGGATGCCCTATCACTGCATCAGTTTGAGACAAAACTAAGCTTGACAAGTAAGCAGTGGACAATTTTCTCACAGCTGGGAGGGGATTTCTTTTTTTCTCAAGTTTGCCTGAAATCCTAATTCATGCCATCTCTGAACAGAAGTCAGGAGAAGGGTGCATCTGGATTTGAACCAGAGACCTCTTGATCTGCAGTCAAATGCTCTACCACTGAGCTATACCCCCATGACACAGGATCAGCTCTTCGGTCTGTAGAGTATTTTATATAGAGTTCACTGGCTTTCAGCGCAGTTCCTCTCTGGAGTAGTTGGAGTGCATCTGGTTCCAGTTGTGAAAATTATGTTTGAGTCATGTCAGGATCGAGATAAGTGTTGTCCCTCCTAGCTCCAATGTTTTTTTTTTTTTACCCCAGATCATTTTAGCGGAAAATTCAGACCGTGGGTCTGAAGTTTAATGCCTGACACTCACTTCTCCCACAGACCCGCTTCAGAAACCTACCACTGTACTTGCAACCTGGACAAAATTATTGAATCGTGAACTCTGTGGTGTAAAGGTAGCTTGTCTGACGCAAGATTGTGTGAAGAAGGGACATGGATTCTGGAATCAAAACAGATCTCTTGATTAACACCAGAATTCCAAAAAAATGACCCTGATGTGATTTGAACACATAACCTTCTGATCTGGAGTCAGACGCGCTACCGTTGCGCCACAGAGTCTGTGGAAAGAGGTTTCTGTAGAGGTGTAAGTGCAGTAGTAGGGTTCCTAATCAGCCTGGTAAACTGGAGGTCACTGACGGATGCCCTATCACTGCATCAGTTTGAGACAAAACTAAGCTTGACAAGTAAGCAGTGGACAATTTTCTCACAGCTGGGAGGTGATTTCTTTTTTCCTCAAGTTTGTCTGAAATCCTAATTCATGCCATCTCTGAACAGAAGTCAGGAGAAGGGGGTATCTGGATTTGAACCAGAGACCTCTTGATCTGCAGTCAAATGCTCTACCACTGAGCTATACCCCCATGATACAGGATCAGCTCTTCGGTCTGTAGAGTATTTTATATAGAGTTCACTGGCTTTCAGCGCAGTTCCTCTCTGGAGTAGTTGGAGTGCATCTGGTTCCAGTTGTGAAAATTATGTTTGAGTCATGTCAGGATCGAGATAAGTGTTGTCCCTCCTAGCTCCAATGTTTTTTTTTTTTTACCCCAGATCATTTTAGCGGAAAATTCAGACCGTGGGTGTGAAGTTTAATGCCTGACACTCACTTCTCCCACAGACCCGCTTCAGAAACCTACCACTGTACTTGCAACGTGGACAAAATTATTGAATCGTGAACTCTGTGGTGTAAAGGTAGCTTGTCTGACGCAAGATTGTGTGAAGAAGGGACATGGATTCTGGAATCAAACCAGATCTCTTGATTAACACCAGAATTCCAAAAAAATTACCCTGATGTGATTTGAACACATAACCTTCTGATCTGGAGTCAGACGCGCTACCGTTGAGCCACAGAGTCTGTGGAAAGAGGTTTCTGTAGAGGTGTAGGTGCAGTAGTAGGGTTCCTAATCAGCCTGGTAAACTGCAGGTCACTGACTGATGCCCTATCACTGCATCAGTTTGAGACAAAACTAAGCTTGACAAGTAAGCAGTGGACAATTTTCTCACAGCTGGGAGGTGATTTCTTTTTTCCTCAAGTTTGTCTGAAATCCTAATTCATACCATCTCTGAACAGAAGTCAGGAGAAGGGGGCATCTGGATTTGATCCAGAGACCTCTTGATCGGCAGTCAAATGCTCTACCACTGAGTTATACCCCCATGACACAGTATCAACTCTTCGGTCTGCAGAGTATTTTATATAGAGTTCACTGCCGGTCAACTTACACAGCACAGTTACTCTCTGGAGTAGTTTGAGTCCAACTGGTTCCGGTTGTGAAAATTATGTTTGAGTCATGTCAGGATCGAGATAAGTGTTGTCCCTACTAGCTCCAATGTTTTCTTTTTTTTAATTTTTATTTATTTTTTTTATTACTCCAGATCATTTTAGCCGACATTCAGACCATGGGTGTGATGTTTAATGCCTGACACTCACTTCTCCCACAGACCCGCTTCAGAAACCTACCACTGTACTTGCAACCTGGACAAAATTACTGAATCGTGAACTCTGTGGTGCAAAGGTAGCTTGTCTGACGCAAGATTGTGCGAAAAAGGGACATGGATTCTGGAATCAAACCAGATCTCTTGATTAACACCAGAATTCCAAAGAAATGACCCTGATGTGATTTGAACACATAACCTTCTGATCTGGAGTCAGACGCGCTACCGTTGTGCCACAGAGTCTGTGGAAAGAGGTTTCTGTAGAGGTATCGGTGCAGTAGTAGTGTACCTAATCAGCCTTGCAAACTGCAGGTCACTGACTGATGCCCTACCACTGCATCCGTTTGAGAAAAAACTAAGTCACTTTAAGCAACACAAGCCAGCAGTGGACAATTTTCTCGCATCTGGGAGGGGATTTCTTTTTTACTCAAGTTTGTCTGAAATCCTAATTCATGCCATCTCTGAACAGAAGTGAGGAGAAGGGGGCATCTGGATTTGAACCAGAGACCTCTTGATCTGCAGTCAAATGCTCTACCACTGAGCTATACCCCCATTACACAGCATCAGCTTTTCGGTCTGTAGAGTAGTTTATATAGAGTTCACTGGCTTTCAGCGCAGTTACTCTCTGGAGAAGTTGGAGTGCATCTGGTTCCAGTTGTGAAAATTATGTTTGAGTCATGTCAGGATCGAGATAAGTGTTGTCCCTACTCGCTTCAATGTTTTTTGTTTTTTTTACTCCAGATCATTTTAGCGGACATTCAGACCGTGGGTGTGAAGTTTAATGCCTGACAATCACTTCTCCCACAGACCCGCCTCAAAAACCTACCACTGTGCTTGCAACCTGGACAAAATTACTGAATCGTGAACTCTGTGGTGCAAAGTTTTCTTGTCTGATGCAAGATTGTGTGAAGAAGGGACATGGATTCTGGAATCAAACCAGATCTCTTGATTAACACCAGAATTCCAAAGAAATGACCCTGATGTGATTTGAACACATAACCTTCTGATCTGGAGTCAGACGCACTACCGTTGCGCCACAGAGTCTGTGGAAATAGGTTTCTGTGGAGGTGTAGGTGCAGTAGTAGGGTTCCCAATCAGCCTGGCAAACTGCAGGTCACTAACTGATGCCCTACCACTGCAACAGTTTGAGAAAAAACTAAGCAAATTCAAGCTTGACAAGTCAGCAGTGGACAATTTTCTCACATCTGGGAGGTGATTTCTTTTTTCCTCAAGTTTGTCTGAAATCCTAATTCATGCCATCTCTGAACAGAAGTAATGAGAAAGGGGAAACTGGATTTGAACCAGAGACCTCTTGATCTGCAGTCAAATGCTCTACCACTGAGCTATACCCTCATGACACAGTATCAGCTCTCCGGTCTGTAGAGTATTTTATATAGAGTTCACTGGCTTTCAGCGCAGTTCCTCTCTGGAGTAGTTGGAGTGCATCTGGTTCCAGTTGTGAAAATTATGTTTGAGTCATGTCAGGATCGAGATAAGTGTTGTCCCTCCTAGCTCCAATGTTTTTTTTTTTGTTTTTTTTTACCCCAGATCATTTTAGCGGACATTCAGACCGTGGGTGTGATGTTTAATGCCTGACACTCACTTCTCCCACAGACCCGCTTCAGAAACCTACCACTGTACTTGCAACCTGGACAAAATTATTGAATCGTGAACTCTGTGGTGTAAAGGTAGCTTGTCTGACGCAAGATTGTGTGAAGAAGGGACATGGATTCTGGAATCAAAACAGATCTCTTGATTAACACCAGAATTCCAAAAAAATGACGCTGATGTGATTTGAACACATAACCTTCTGATCTGGAGTCAGACGCGCTACCGTTGAGCCACAGAGTCTGTGGAAAGAGGTTCCTGTAGAGGTGTAGGTGCAGTAGTAGGGTTCCGAAACAGCCTGGCAAACTGCAGGTCACTGACTGATGCCCTATCACTGCATCAGTTTGAGACAAAGCTAAGCTTGACAAGTCAGCAGTGGACAATTTTCTCTCATCTGGGAGGGGATTTCTTTTTTACTCAAGTTTGTCTGAAATCCTAATTCATGCCAGCTCTGAACAGAAGTGAGGAGAAGGGGGCATCTGGATTTGAACCAGAGACCTCTTGATCTGCAGTCAAATGCTCTACCACTGAGCTATACCCCCATGACACAGTATCAGCTCTTCGGTCTGTAGAGTATTTTATATAGAGTTCACTGGCTTTCAACGCAGTTACTCTCTGGAGTAGTTGGAGTGCATCTGGTTCCAGTTGTGAAAATTATGTTTGAGTCATGTCAGGATCGAGATAAATGTTGTCCCTACTTGCTCCAATGTTTTTCTTTTTTTTTTTTTTTTTACGCCAGATAATTTCAGCGGACATTCAGACCGTGGGTGTGAAGTTAAATGCCTGACACTCACTTCTCCCACAGACCCGCTTCAGAAACCTACCACTGTGCTTGCTACCTGGACAAAATTGCTGAATTGTGAACTCTGTGGTGAAAAGGTAGCTTGTCTGATGCAAGATTGTGTGAAGAAGGGACATGGATTCTGGAATCAAACCAGATCTCTTGATTAACACCAGAATTCCAAAGAAATGACCCTGATGTGATTTGAGCACATAACCTTCTGATCTGGAGTCAGACGCGCTACCGTTGCGCCACAGAGTCTGTGGAAATAGGTTTCTGTTGAGGTGTAGGTGCAGTAGTAGGGTTCCCAATCAGCCTGGCAAACTGCAGGTCACTAACTGATGCCCTACCACTGCAACAGTTTGAGAAAAAACTAAGCAAATTCAAGCTTGACAAGTCAGCAGTGGACAATTTTCTCTCATCTGGGAAGGGATTTCTTTTTTACTCAAGTTTGTCTGAAATCCTAATTCATGCCATCTCTGAACAGAAGTGAGGAGAAGAGGGCATCTGGATTTGAACCAGAGACCTCTTGATCTGCAGTCAAATGCTCTACCACTGAGCTATACCCCCATGACACAGTATCAGCTCTTCGGTCTGTAGAGTATTTTATATAGAGTTCACTGGCGGTCAGCGCAGTTACTCTCTGGAGAAGTTGGAGTGCATCTGGTTCCAGTTGTGAAAATTATGTTTGAGTCATGTCAGGATCGAGATAAGTGTTGTCCCTACTCGCTCCAATGTTTTTTTTTTTTTTTACTCCAGATCATTTTAGCGGACATTCAGACCGTGGGTGTGAAGTTAAATGCCTGACACTTACTTCTCCCACAGACCCGCTTCAGAAACCTACCACTGTGCTTGCTACCTGGACAAAATTACTGAATTGTGAACTCTGTGGTGAAAAGGTAGCTTGTCTGATGCAAGATTGTGTGAAGAAGGGACATGGATTCTGGAATCAAACCAGATCTCTTGATTAACACCAGAATTCCAAAGAAATGACCCTGATGTGATTTGAACACATAACCTTCTGATCTGGAGTCAGACGCGCTACCATTGCGCCACAGAGTCTGTGGAAAGAGGTTTCTGTAGAGGTGTAGGTCCAGTAGTAGGGTTCCTAATCAGCCTGGGAAACTGCAGGTCACTGACTGATGCCCTATCACTGCATCAGTTTGAGACAAAACTAAGCTTGACAATTTAGCAGTGGACAATTTTCTCTCATCTGGGAGGTGAATTCTTTTTTACTCAAGTTTGTCTGAAATCCTAATTCATGCCATCTCTGAACAGAAGGCAGGAGAAGGGGGCATCTGGATTTGAACCAGAGACCTTTTGATCTGCAGTCAAATGCTCTACCACTGAGCTATACCCCCATGACACAGTATCAGCTCTTCGGTCTGTAGAGTATTTTATATAGAGTTCACTGGCTTTCAGCGCAGTTCCTCTCTGGAGTAGTTGGAGTGCATCTGGTTCCAGTTGTGAAAATTATGTTTGAGTCATGTCAGGATCGAGATAAGTGTTGTCCCTACTTGCTCCAATGTTTTTTTTTGTTTTTTTTTTACTCCAGATAATTTCAGCGGACATTCAGACCGTGGGTGTGAAGTTAAATGCCTGACACTTACTTCTCCCACAGACCTGCTTCAGAAACCTACCACTGTGCTTGCTACCTGGACAAAATTACTGAATTGTGAACTCTGTGGTGAAAAGGTAGCTTGTCTGATGCAAGATTGTGTGAAGAAGGGACATGGATTCTGGAATCAAACCAGATCTCTTGATTAACACCAGAATTCCAAAGAAATTACCCTGATGTGATGTGAACACATAACCTTCTGATCTGGAGTCAGCCGCGCTACCGTTGCGCCACAGAGTCTGTGGAAAGAGGTTTCTGTAGAGGTGTAGGTGCAGTAGTAGGGTTCCTAATCAGCCTGGTAAACTGCAGGTCACTGACTGATGCCCTGTCACTGCATCAGTTTGAGACAAAACTAAGCTTGACAAGTAAGCAGTGGACAATTTTCTCACAGCTGGGAGGTGATTTCTTTTTTCCTCAAGTTTGTCTGAAATCCTAATTCATGCCATCTCTGAACAGAAGTAATGAGAAGGGGGAATCTGGATTTGAACCAGAGACCTCTTGATCTGCAGTCAAATGCTCTACCACTGAGCTATACCCTCATTACACAGTATCAGCTCTCCGGTCTGTAGAGTATTTTATATAGAGTTCACTGGCTTTCAGCGCAGTTCCTCTCTGGAGTAGTTGGAGTGCATCTGGTTCCAGTTGTGAAAATTATGTTTGAGTCATGTCAGGATCGAGATAAGTGTTGTCCCTCCTAGCTCCAATGTTTTTTTTTTGTTTTTTTTTACCCCAGATCATTTTAGCGGACATTCAGACCGTGGGTGTGACGTTTAATGCCTGACACTCACTTCTCCCACAGACCCGCTTCAGAAACCTACCACTGTACTTGCAACCTGGACACAATTATTGAATCGTGAACTCTGTGGTGTAAAGGTAGCTTGTCTGACGCAAGATTGTGTGAAGAAGGGACATGGATTCTGGAATCAAAACAGATCTCTTGATTAACACCAGAATTCCAAAAAAAGGACCCTGATGTGATTTGAACACATAACCTTCTGATCTGGAGTCAGACGCGCTACCGTTGAGCCACAGAGTCTGTGGAAAGAGGTTCCTGTAGAGGTGTAGGTGCAGTAGTAGGGTTCCGAAACAGCCTGGCAAACTGCAGGTCACTGACCGATGCCCTATCACTGTATCAGTTTGAGACAAAACTAAGCTTGACAAGTCAGCAGTGGACAATTTTCTCACAGCTGGGAGGTGATTTCTTTTTTCCTCAAGTTTGTCTGAAATCCTAATTCATTCCATCTCTGAACAGAAGTGAGGAGAAGGGGGCATCTGGATTTGAACCAGAGACCTCTTGATCTGCAGTCAAATGCTCTACTACTGAGCTATACCCCCATGACACAGTATCAGCTGTTCGGTCTGTAGAGTATTTTATATAGAGTTCACTGGCGGTCAGCGCAGTTACTCTCTGGAGAAGTTGGAGTGCATCTGGTTCCAGTTGTGAAAATTATGTTTGAGTCATGTCAGGATCGAGATAAGTGTTGTCCCTACTCGCTCCAATGTTTTTTGTTTTTTTTTACTCCAGATCATTTTAGCGGACATTCAGACGGTGGGTGTGATTTTTAATGCCTGACACTCACTTCTCCCACAGACCCGCTTCAGAAACCTACCACTGTGCTTGCAACCTGGACAAAATTATTGAATCGTGAACTCTGTGGTGCAAAGTTTCCTTGTCTGACGCAAGATTGTGTGAAGAAGGGACATGGATTCTGGAATCAAACCAGATCTCTTGATTAACACCAGAATTCCAAAGAAATGACCCTGATTTGATTTGAACACATAACCTTCTGATCTGGAGTCAGACGCGCTACCGTTGCGCCACAGAGTCTGTGGAAAGAGGTTTCTGTAGAGGTGTAGGTGCAGTAGTAGGGTTCCTAATCAGCCTGGTAAACTGCAGGTCACTGACGGATGCCCTATCACTGCATCAGTTTGAGACAAAACTAAGCTTGACAAGTAAGCAGTGGACAATTTTCTCACAGCTGGGAGGTGATTTCTTTTTTCCTCAAGTTTGTCTGAAATCCTAATTCATGCCATCTCTGAACAGAAGTCAGGAGAAGGGGGCATCTGGATTTGAACCAGAGACCTCTTGATCTGCGGTCAAATGCTCTACCACTGAGCTATACCCCCATGACACAGTATCAGCTCTACGGTCTGTAGAGTATTTTATATAGAGTTCACTGGCTTTCAGCGCAGTTCCTCTCTGGAGTAGTTGGAGTGCATCTGGTTCCAGTTGTGAAAATTATGTTTGAGTCATGTCAGGATCGAGATAAGTGTTGTCCCTACTTGCTCCAATGTTTTTTTTTTGTTTTTTTTTACTCCAGATAATTTCAGCGGACATTCAGACCGTGGGTGTGAAGTTAAATGCCTGACACTCACTTCTCCCACAGACCCGCTTCAGAAACCTACCACTGTGCTTGCTACCTGGACAAAATTACTGAATTGTGAACTCTGTGGTGAAAAGGTAGCTTGTCTGATGCAAGATTGTGTGAAGAAGGGACAGGGATTCTGGAATCAAACCAGATCTCTTGATTAACACCAGAATTCCAAAGAAATGACCCTGATGTGATTTGAACACATAACCTTCTGATCTGGAGTCAGACACGCTACCGTTGCGCCACAGAGTCTGTGGAAAGAGGTTTCTGTAGAGGTGTAGGTGCAGTAGTAGGGTTCCTAATCAGCCTGGTAAACTGCAGGTCACTGACGGATGCCCAATCACTGCATCAGTTTGAGACAAAACTAAGCTTGACAAGTAAGCAGTGGACAATTTTCTCACAGCTGGGAGGGGATTTCTTTTTTTCTCAAGTTTGTCTGAAATCCTCATTCATGCCATCTCTGAACAGAAGTAATGAGAAGGGGGAATCTGGATTTGAACCAGAGACCTCTTGATCTGCAGTCAAATGCTCTACCACTGAGCTATACCCTCATGACACAGTATCAGCTCTCCGGTCTGTAGAGTATTTTATATAGAGTTCACTGGCTCAGCGCAGTTCCTCTCTGGAGTAGTTGGAGTGCATCTGGTTCCAGTTGTGAAAATTATGTTTGAGTCATGTCAGGATCGAGATAAGTTTTGTCCCTCCTAGCTCCAATGTTTTTTTTTTTTTTTACCCCAGATCATTTTAGCGGAAAATTCAGACCGTGGGTGTGAAGTTTAATGCCTGACACTCACTTCTCCCACAGACCCGCTTCAGAAACCGACCACTGTACTTGCAACCTGGACAAAATTATTGAATCGTGAACTCTGTGGTGTAAAGATAGCTTGTCTGACGCAAGATTGTGTGAAGAAGGGACATGGATTCTGGAATCAAAACAGATCTCTTGATTAACACCAGAATTCCAAAAAAACGACCCTGATGTGATTTGAACACATAACCTTCTGATCTGGAGTCAGACGCGCTACCGTTGAGCCACAGAGTCTGTGGAAAGAGGTTTCTGTAGAGGTGTAGGTGCACTAGTAGGGTTCCTAAGCCTGGTAAACTGCAGGTCACTGACTGATGCCCTATCACTGCATCAGTTTGAGACAAAACTAAGCTTGACAAGTAAGCAGTGGACAATTTTCTCACAGCTGGGAGGTGATTTCTTTTTTCCTGAAGTTTGTCTGAAATCCTAATTCATGCCATCTCTGAACAGAAGTCAGGAGAAGGGGGCATCTGGATTTGAACCAGAGACCTCTTGATCTGCAGTCAAATGCTCTACCACTGAGCTATACCCCCATGACACAGTATCAGCTCTTCGGTCTGTAGAGTATTTTATATAGAGTTCACTGGCTTTCAGCGCAGTTACTCTCTGGAGTAGTTGGAGTGCATCTGGTTCCAGTTGTGAAAATTATGTTTGAGTCATGTCAGGATTGAGATAAGTGTTGTCCCTCCTAGCTCCAATGTTGTTGTTTTTTTACCCCAGATCATTTTAGCGGACATTCAGACCGTGGGTGTGAAGTTTAATGCCTGACACTCACTTCTCCCACAGACCCGCTTCAGAAACCTACCACTGTACTTGCAACCTGGACAAAATTATTGAATCGTGAACTCTGTGGTGTAAAGGTAGCTTGTCTGACGCAAGATTGTGTGAAGAAGGGACATGGATTCTGGAATCAAAACAGATCTCTTGATTAACACCAGAATTCCAAAAAAATGACCCTGATGTGATTTGAACACATAACCTTCTGATCTGGAGTCAGACGCGCTACCGTTGCGTCACAGAGTCTGTGGAATGAGGTTTCTGTAGAGGTGTAGGTGCAGTAGTAGGGTTCCTAATCAGCCTGGTAAACTGCAGGTCACTGACGGATGCCCTATCACTGCATCAGTTTGAGACAAAACTAAGCTTGACAAGTAAGCAGTGGACAATTTTCTCACAGCTGGGAGGTGATTTCTTTTTTCCTCAAGTTTGTCTGAAATACTAATACATGCCATCTCTGAACAGAAGTCAGGAGAAGGGGGCATCTGGATTTGAACCAGAGACCTCTTGATCTGCAGTCAAATGCTCTACCACTGAGCTATACCCCCATGACACAGGATCAGCTCTTCGGTCTGTAGAGTATTTTATATAGAGTTCACTGGCTTTCAGCGCAGTTCCTCTCTGGAGTAGTTGGAGTGCATCTGGTTCCAGTTGTGAAAATTATGTTTGAGTCATGTCAGGATCGAGATAAGTGTTGTCCCTCCTAGCTCCAATGTTTTTTTTTTTTTTACCCCAGATCATTTTAGCGGACATTCAGACCGTGGGTGTGAAGTTTAATGCCTGACACTCACTTCTCCCACAGACCCGCTTCAGAAACCTACCACTGTACTTGCAACCTGGACAAAATTATTGAATCGTGAACTCTGTGGTGTAAAGGTAGCTTGTCTGACGCAAGATTGTGTGAAGAAGGGACATGGATTCTGGAATCAAAACAGATCTCTTGATTAACACCAGAATTCCAAAAAAATGACCCTGATGTGATTTGAATACATAACCTTCTGATCTGGAGTCAGACGCGCTACCGTTGCGCCACAGAGTCTGTGGAAAGAGGTTTCTGTAGAGGTGTAGGTGCAGTAGTAGGGTTCCTAATCAGCCTGGTAAACTGGAGGTCACTGACGGATGCCCTATCACTGCATCAGTTTGAGACAAAACTAAGCTTGACAAGTAAGCAGTGGACAATTTTCTCACAGCTGGGAGGTGATTTCTTTTTTCCTCAAGTTTGTCTGAAATCCTAATTCATGCCATCTCTGAACAGAAGGCAGGAGAAGGGGGCATCTGGATTTGAACCAGAGACCTCTTGATCTGCAGTCAAATGCTCTACCACTGAGCTATACCCCCATGACACAGGATCAGCTCTTCGGTCTGTAGAGTATTTTATATAGAGTTCACTGGCTTTCAGCGCAGTTCCTCTCTGGAGTAGTTGGAGTGCATCTGGTTCCAGTTGTGAAAATTATGTTTGAGTCATGTCAGGATCGAGATAAGTGTTGTCCCTCCTAGCTCCAATGTTTTTTTTATTTACCCCAGATCATTTTAGCGGAAAATTCAGACCGTGGGTGTGAAGTTTAATGCCTGACACTCACTTCTCCCACAGACCCGCTTCAGAAACCTACCACTGTGCTTGCTACCTGGACAAAATTGCTGAATTGTGAACTCTGTGGTGAAAAGGTAGCTTGTCTGATGCAAGATTGTGTGAAGAAGGGACATGGATTCTGGAATCAAACCAGATCTCTTGATTAACACCAGAATTCCAAAGAAATGACCCTGATGTGATTTGAACACATAACCTTCTGATCTGGAGTCAGACTCGCTACCGTTGCGCCACAGAGTCTGTGGAAATAGGTTTCTGTGGATGTGTAGGTGCAGTAGTAGGGTTCCCAATCAGCCCGGCAAACTGCAGGTCACTAACTGATTCCCTACCACTGCAACAGTTTGAGAAAAAACTAAGCAAATTCAAGCTTGACAAGTCAGCAGTGGACAATTTTCTCACATCTGGGAGGTGATTTCTTTTTTCCTCAAGTTTGTCTGAAATCCTAATTCATGCCATCTCTGAACAGAAGTAATGAGAAGGGGGAAACTGGATTTGAACCAGAGACCTCTTGATCTGCAGTCAAATGCTCTACCACTGAGCTATACCCTCATGACACAGTATCAGCTCTCCGGTCTGTAGAGTATTTTATATAGAGTTCACTGGCGGTCAGCGCAGTTACTCTCTGGAGAAGTTGGAGTGCATCTGGTTCCAGTTGTGAAAATTATGTTTGAGTCATGTCAGGATCGAGATAAGTGTTGTCCCTACTCGCTCCAATGTTTTTTTTTTTTTTTTTACTCCAGATCATTTTAGCGGACATTCAGACCGTGGGTGTGATGTTTAATGCCTGACACTCACTTCTCCCACAGACCCGCTTCAGAAACCTACCACTGTACTTGCAACCTGGACAAAATTATTGAATCGTGAACTCTGTGGTGTAAAGGTAGCTTGTCTGACGCAAGATTGTGTGAAGAAGGGACATGGATTCTGGAATCAAAACAGATCTCTTGATTAACACCAGAATTCCAAAAAAATGACGCTGATGTGATTTGAACACATAACCTTCTGATCTGGAGTCAGACGCGCTACCGTTGAGCCACAGAGTCTGTGGAAAGAGGTTCCTGTAGAGGTGTAGGTGCAGTAGTAGGGTTCCGAAACAGCCTGGCAAACTGCAGGTCACTGACTGATGCCCTATCACTGCATCAGTTTGAGACAAAGCTAAGCTTGACAAGTCAGCAGTGGACAATTTTCTCTCATCTGGGAGGGGATTTCTTTTTTACTCAAGTTTGTCTGAAATCCTAATTCATGCCAGCTCTGAACAGAAGTGAGGAGAAGGGGGCATCTGGATTTGAACCAGAGACCTCTTGATCTGCAGTCAAATGCTCTACCACTGAGCTATACCCCCATGACACAGTATCAGCTCTTCGGTCTGTAGAGTATTTTATATAGAGTTCACTGGCTTTCAACGCAGTTACTCTCTGGAGTAGTTGGAGTGCATCTGGTTCCAGTTGTGAAAATTATGTTTGAGTCATGTCAGGATCGAGATAAATGTTGTCCCTACTTGCTCCAATGTTTTTCTTTTTTTTTTTTTTTTTACGCCAGATAATTTCAGCGGACATTCAGACCGTGGGTGTGAAGTTAAATGCCTGACACTCACTTCTCCCACAGACCCGCTTCAGAAACCTACCACTGTGCTTGCTACCTGGACAAAATTGCTGAATTGTGAACTCTGTGGTGAAAAGGTAGCTTGTCTGATGCAAGATTGTGTGAAGAAGGGACATGGATTCTGGAATCAAACCAGATCTCTTGATTAACACCAGAATTCCAAAGAAATGACCCTGATGTGATTTGAGCACATAACCTTCTGATCTGGAGTCAGACGCGCTACCGTTGCGCCACAGAGTCTGTGGAAATAGGTTTCTGTTGAGGTGTAGGTGCAGTAGTAGGGTTCCCAATCAGCCTGGCAAACTGCAGGTCACTAACTGATGCCCTACCACTGCAACAGTTTGAGAAAAAACTAAGCAAATTCAAGCTTGACAAGTCAGCAGTGGACAATTTTCTCACATCTGGGAGGTGATTTCTTTTTTCCTCAAGTTTTTCTGAAATCCTAATTCATGCCATCTCTGAACAGAAGTAATGAGAAGGGGGAAACTGGATTTGAACCAGAGATCTGATAGTAGGGTTCCTAATCAGCCTGGTAAACTGCAGGTCACTGACGGATGCCCTATCACTGCATCAGTTTGAGACAAAACTAAGCTTGACAAGTAAGCAGTGGACAATTTTCTCACAGCTGGGAGGTGATTTCTTTTTTCCTCAAGTTTGTCTGAAATCCTAATTCATGCCATCTCTGAACAGAAGTCAGGAGAAGGGGGCATCTGGATTTGAACCAGAGATCTGCAGTCAAATGCTCTACCACTGAGCTATTCCCCCATGACACAGTATCAGCTCTACGGTCTGTAGAGTATTTTATATAGAGTTCACTGGCTTTCAGCGCAGTTCCTCTCTGGAGTAGTTGGAGTGCATCTGGTTCCAGTTGTGAAAATTATGTTTGAGTCATGTCAGGATCGAGATAAGTGTTGTCCCTACTTGCTCCAATGTTTTTTTGTTGTTTTTTTTTACTCCAGATAATTTCAGCGGACATTCAGACCGTGGGTGTGAAGTTAAATGCCTGACACTCACTTCTCCCACAGACCCGCTTCAGAAACCTACCACTGTGCTTGCTACCTGGACAAAATTACTGAATTGTGAACTCTGTGGTGAAAAGGTAGCTTGTCTGATGCAAGATTGTGTGAAGAAGGGACATGGATTCTGGAATCAAACCAGATCTCTTGATTAACACCAGAATTCCAAAGAAATTACCCTGATGTGCTGTGAACACATAACCTTCTGATCTGGAGTCAGACGCGCTACCGTTGCGCCACAGAGTCTGTGGAAAGAGGTTTCTGTAGAGGTGTAGGTGCAGTAGTAGGGTTCCTAATCAGCCTGGTAAACTGCAGGTCACTGACGGATGCCCTATCACTGCATCAGTTTGAGACAAAACTAAGCTTGACAAGTCAGCAGTGGACAATTTTCTCTCATCTGGGAAGGGATTTCTTTTTTACTCAAGTTTGTCTGAAATCCTAATTCATGCCATCTCTGAACAGAAGTGAGGAGAAGAGGGCATCTGGATTTGAACCAGAGACCTCTTGATCTGCAGTCAAATGCTCTACCACTGAGCTATACCCCCATGACACAGTATCAGCTCTTCGGTCTGTAGAGTATTTTATATAGAGTTCACTGGCGGTCAGCGCAGTTACTCTCTGGAGAAGTTGGAGTGCATCTGGTTCCAGTTGTGAAAATTATGTTTGAGTCATGTCAGGATCGAGATAAGTGTTGTCCCTACTCGCTCCAATGTTTTTTTTTTTTTTTACTCCAGATCATTTTAGCGGACATTCAGACCGTGGGTGTGAAGTTAAATGCCTGACACTTACTTCTCCCACAGACCCGCTTCAGAAACCTACCACTGTGCTTGCTACCTGGACAAAATTACTGAATTGTGAACTCTGTGGTGAAAAGGTAGCTTGTCTGATGCAAGATTGTGTGAAGAAGGGACATGGATTCTGGAATCAAACCAGATCTCTTGATTAACACCAGAATTCCAAAGAAATGACCCTGATGTGATTTGAACACATAACCTTCTGATCTGGAGTCAGACGCGCTACCATTGCGCCACAGAGTCTGTGGAAAGAGGTTTCTGTAGAGGTGTAGGTCCAGTAGTAGGGTTCCTAATCAGCCTGGGAAACTGCAGGTCACTGACTGATGCCCTATCACTGCATCAGTTTGAGACAAAACTAAGCTTGACAATTTAGCAGTGGACAATTTTCTCTCATCTGGGAGGTGAATTCTTTTTTACTCAAGTTTGTCTGAAATCCTAATTCATGCCATCTCTGAACAGAAGGCAGGAGAAGGGGGCATCTGGATTTGAACCAGAGACCTTTTGATCTGCAGTCAAATGCTCTACCACTGAGCTATACCCCCATGACACAGTATCAGCTCTTCGGTCTGTAGAGTATTTTATATAGAGTTCACTGGCTTTCAGCGCAGTTCCTCTCTGGAGTAGTTGGAGTGCATCTGGTTCCAGTTGTGAAAATTATGTTTGAGTCATGTCAGGATCGAGATAAGTGTTGTCCCTACTTGCTCCAATGTTTTTTTTTGTTTTTTTTTTACTCCAGATAATTTCAGCGGACATTCAGACCGTGGGTGTGAAGTTAAATGCCTGACACTTACTTCTCCCACAGACCTGCTTCAGAAACCTACCACTGTGCTTGCTACCTGGACAAAATTACTGAATTGTGAACTCTGTGGTGAAAAGGTAGCTTGTCTGATGCAAGATTGTGTGAAGAAGGGACATGGATTCTGGAATCAAACCAGATCTCTTGATTAACACCAGAATTCCAAAGAAATTACCCTGATGTGATGTGAACACATAACCTTCTGATCTGGAGTCAGCCGCGCTACCGTTGCGCCACAGAGTCTGTGGAAAGAGGTTTCTGTAGAGGTGTAGGTGCAGTAGTAGGGTTCCTAATCAGCCTGGTAAACTGCAGGTCACTGACTGATGCCCTGTCACTGCATCAGTTTGAGACAAAACTAAGCTTGACAAGTAAGCAGTGGACAATTTTCTCACAGCTGGGAGGTGATTTCTTTTTTCCTCAAGTTTGTCTGAAATCCTAATTCATGCCATCTCTGAACAGAAGTAATGAGAAGGGGGAATCTGGATTTGAACCAGAGACCTCTTGATCTGCAGTCAAATGCTCTACCACTGAGCTATACCCTCATTACACAGTATCAGCTCTCCGGTCTGTAGAGTATTTTATATAGAGTTCACTGGCTTTCAGCGCAGTTCCTCTCTGGAGTAGTTGGAGTGCATCTGGTTCCAGTTGTGAAAATTATGTTTGAGTCATGTCAGGATCGAGATAAGTGTTGTCCCTCCTAGCTCCAATGTTTTTTTTTTGTTTTTTTTTACCCCAGATCATTTTAGCGGACATTCAGACCGTGGGTGTGACGTTTAATGCCTGACACTCACTTCTCCCACAGACCCGCTTCAGAAACCTACCACTGTACTTGCAACCTGGACACAATTATTGAATCGTGAACTCTGTGGTGTAAAGGTAGCTTGTCTGACGCAAGATTGTGTGAAGAAGGGACATGGATTCTGGAATCAAAACAGATCTCTTGATTAACACCAGAATTCCAAAAAAAGGACCCTGATGTGATTTGAACACATAACCTTCTGATCTGGAGTCAGACGCGCTACCGTTGAGCCACAGAGTCTGTGGAAAGAGGTTCCTGTAGAGGTGTAGGTGCAGTAGTAGGGTTCCGAAACAGCCTGGCAAACTGCAGGTCACTGACCGATGCCCTATCACTGTATCAGTTTGAGACAAAACTAAGCTTGACAAGTCAGCAGTGGACAATTTTCTCACAGCTGGGAGGTGATTTCTTTTTTCCTCAAGTTTGTCTGAAATCCTAATTCATTCCATCTCTGAACAGAAGTGAGGAGAAGGGGGCATCTGGATTTGAACCAGAGACCTCTTGATCTGCAGTCAAATGCTCTACTACTGAGCTATACCCCCATGACACAGTATCAGCTGTTCGGTCTGTAGAGTATTTTATATAGAGTTCACTGGCTTCAGCGCAGTTCCTCTCTGGAGTAGTTGGAGTGCATCTGGTTCCAGTTGTGAAAATTATGTTTGAGTCATGTCAGGATCGAGATAAGTTTTGTCCCTCCTAGCTCCAATGTTTTTTTTTTTTTTTACCCCAGATCATTTTAGCGGAAAATTCAGACCGTGGGTGTGAAGTTTAATGCCTGACACTCACTTCTCCCACAGACCCGCTTCAGAAACCGACCACTGTACTTGCAACCTGGACAAAATTATTGAATCGTGAACTCTGTGGTGTAAAGATAGCTTGTCTGACGCAAGATTGTGTGAAGAAGGGACATGGATTCTGGAATCAAAACAGATCTCTTGATTAACACCAGAATTCCAAAAAAACGACCCTGATGTGATTTGAACACATAACCTTCTGATCTGGAGTCAGACGCGCTACCGTTGAGCCACAGAGTCTGTGGAAAGAGGTTTCTGTAGAGGTGTAGGTGCACTAGTAGGGTTCCTAAGCCTGGTAAACTGCAGGTCACTGACTGATGCCCTATCACTGCATCAGTTTGAGACAAAACTAAGCTTGACAAGTAAGCAGTGGACAATTTTCTCACAGCTGGGAGGTGATTTCTTTTTTCCTGAAGTTTGTCTGAAATCCTAATTCATGCCATCTCTGAACAGAAGTCAGGAGAAGGGGGCATCTGGATTTGAACCAGAGACCTCTTGATCTGCAGTCAAATGCTCTACCACTGAGCTATACCCCCATGACACAGTATCAGCTCTTCGGTCTGTAGAGTATTTTATATAGAGTTCACTGGCTTTCAGCGCATTTACTCTCTGGAGTAGTTGGAGTGCATCTGGTTCCAGTTGTGAAAATTATGTTTGAGTCATGTCAGGATTGAGATAAGTGTTGTCCCTCCTAGCTCCAATGTTGTTTTTTTTTTACCCCAGATCATTTTAGCGGACATTCAGACCGTGGGTGTGAAGTTTAATGCCTGACACTCACTTCTCCCACAGACCCGCTTCAGAAACCTACCACTGTACTTGCAACCTGGACAAAATTATTGAATCGTGAACTCTGTGGTGTAAAGGTAGCTTGTCTGACGCAAGATTGTGTGAAGAAGGGACATGGATTCTGGAATCAAAACAGATCTCTTGATTAACACCAGAATTCCAAAAAAATGACCCTGATGTGATTTGAACACATAACCTTCTGATCTGGAGTCAGACGCGCTACCGTTGCGTCACAGAGTCTGTGGAATGAGGTTTCTGTAGAGGTGTAGGTGCAGTAGTAGGGTTCCTAATCAGCCTGGTAAACTGCAGGTCACTGACGGATGCCCTATCACTGCATCAGTTTGAGACAAAACTAAGCTTGACAAGTAAGCAGTGGACAATTTTCTCACAGCTGGGAGGTGATTTCTTTTTTCCTCAAGTTTGTCTGAAATACTAATACATGCCATCTCTGAACAGAAGTCAGGAGAAGGGGGCATCTGGATTTGAACCAGAGACCTCTTGATCTGCAGTCAAATGCTCTACCACTGAGCTATACCCCCATGACACAGGATCAGCTCTTCGGTCTGTAGAGTATTTTATATAGAGTTCACTGGCTTTCAGCGCAGTTCCTCTCTGGAGTAGTTGGAGTGCATCTGGTTCCAGTTGTGAAAATTATGTTTGAGTCATGTCAGGATCGAGATAAGTGTTGTCCCTCCTAGCTCCAATGTTTTTTTTTTTTTTACCCCAGATCATTTTAGCGGACATTCAGACCGTGGGTGTGAAGTTTAATGCCTGACACTCACTTCTCCCACAGACCCGCTTCAGAAACCTACCACTGTACTTGCAACCTGGACAAAATTATTGAATCGTGAACTCTGTGGTGTAAAGGTAGCTTGTCTGACGCAAGATTGTGTGAAGAAGGGACATGGATTCTGGAATCAAAACAGATCTCTTGATTAACACCAGAATTCCAAAAAAATGACCCTGATGTGATTTGAATACATAACCTTCTGATCTGGAGTCAGACGCGCTACCGTTGCGCCACAGAGTCTGTGGAAAGAGGTTTCTGTAGAGGTGTAGGTGCAGTAGTAGGGTTCCTAATCAGCCTGGTAAACTGGAGGTCACTGACGGATGCCCTATCACTGCATCAGTTTGAGACAAAACTAAGCTTGACAAGTAAGCAGTGGACAATTTTCTCACAGCTGGGAGGTGATTTCTTTTTTCCTCAAGTTTGTCTGAAATCCTAATTCATGCCATCTCTGAACAGAAGGCAGGAGAAGGGGGCATCTGGATTTGAACCAGAGACCTCTTGATCTGCAGTCAAATGCTCTACCACTGAGCTATACCCCCATGACACAGGATCAGCTCTTCGGTCTGTAGAGTATTTTATATAGAGTTCACTGGCTTTCAGCGCAGTTCCTCTCTGGAGTAGTTGGAGTGCATCTGGTTCCAGTTGTGAAAATTATGTTTGAGTCATGTCAGGATCGAGATAAGTGTTGTCCCTCCTAGCTCCAATGTTTTTTTTTTTTACCCCAGATCATTTTAGCGGAAAATTCAGACCGTGGGTGTGAAGTTTAATGCCTGACACTCACTTCTCCCACAGACCCGCTTCAGAAACCTACCACTGTGCTTGCTACCTGGACAAAATTGCTGAATTGTGAACTCTGTGGTGAAAAGGTAGCTTGTCTGATGCAAGATTGTGTGAAGAAGGGACATGGATTCTGGAATCAAACCAGATCTCTTGATTAACACCAGAATTCCAAAGAAATGACCCTGATGTGATTTGAACACATAACCTTCTGATCTGGAGTCAGACTCGCTACCGTTGCGCCACAGAGTCTGTGGAAATAGGTTTCTGTGGATGTGTAGGTGCAGTAGTAGGGTTCCCAATCAGCCCGGCAAACTGCAGGTCACTAACTGATTCCCTACCACTGCAACAGTTTGAGAAAAAACTAAGCAAATTCAAGCTTGACAAGTCAGCAGTGGACAATTTTCTCACATCTGGGAGGTGATTTCTTTTTTCCTCAAGTTTGTCTGAAATCCTAATTCATGCCATCTCTGAACAGAAGTAATGAGAAGGGGGAAACTGGATTTGAACCAGAGACCTCTTGATCTGCAGTCAAATGCTCTACCACTGAGCTATACCCTCATGACACAGTATCAGCTCTCCGGTCTGTAGAGTATTTTATATAGAGTTCACTGGCGGTCAGCGCAGTTACTCTCTGGAGAAGTTGGAGTGCATCTGGTTCCAGTTGTGAAAATTATGTTTGAGTCATGTCAGGATCGAGATAAGTGTTGTCCCTACTCGCTCCAATGTTTTTTTTTTTTTTTTTACTCCAGATCATTTTAGCAGACATTCAGACGGTGGGTGTGAATTTTGATGCCTGACACTCCCTTCTCCCACAGACCCGCTTCAGAAACCTACCACTGTGCTTGCAACCTGGACAAAATTATTGAATCGTGAACTCTGTGGTGCAAAGTTTCCTTGTCTGACGCAAGATTGTGTGAAGAAGGGACATGGATTCTGGAATCAAACCAGATCTCTTGATTAACACCAGAATTCCAAAGAAAAGACCCTGATGTGATTTGAACACATAACCTTCTGATCTGGAGTCAGACGCGCTACCGTTGCGCCACAGAGTCTGTGGAAAGAGGTTTCTGTAGAGGTGTAGGTGCAGTAGTAGGGTTCCTAATCAGCCTGGTAAACTGCAGGTCACTGACGGATGCCCTATCACTGCATCAGTTTGAGACAAAACTAAGCTTGACAAGTAAGCAGTGGACAATTTTCTCACAGCTGGGAGGTGATTTCTTTTTTCCTCAAGTTTGTCTGAAATCCTAATTCATTCCATCTCTGAACAGAAGTCAGGAGAAGGGGACATCTGGATTTGAACCAGAGACCTCTTGATCTGCAGTCAAATGCTCTACCACTGAGCTATACCCCCATGACACAGTATCAGCTCTACGGTCTGTAGAGTATTTTATATAGAGTTCACTGGCTTCAGCGCAGTTCCTCTCTGGAGTAGTTGGAGTGCATCTGGTTCCAGTTGTGAAAATTATGTTTGAGTCATGTCAGGATCGAGATAAGTGTTGTCCCTACTTGCTCCAATGTTTTTTTTTTTTTTTTTTTTTTACTCCAGATTATTTCAGCGGACATTCAGACCGTGGGTGTGAAGTTAAATGCCTGACACTCACTTCTCCCACAGACCCGCTTCAGAAACCTACCACTGTGCTTGCTACCTGGACAAAATTATTGAATCGTGAACTCTGTGGTGTAAAGGTAGCTTGTCTGACGCAAGATTGTGTGAAGAAGGGACATGGATTCTGGAATCAAACCAGATCTCTTGATTAACACCAGAATTCCAAAGAAATTACCCTGATGTGATGTGAACACATAACCTTCTGATCTGGAGTCAGACGCGCTACCGTTGCGCCACAGAGTCTGTGGAAAGAGGTTTCTGTAGAGGTGTAGGTGCAGTAGTAGGGTTCCTAATCAGCCTGGTAAACTGCAGGTCACTGACGGATGCCCTATCACTGCATCAGTTTGAGACAAAACTAAGCTTGACAAGTCAGCAGTGGACAATTTTCTCTCATCTGGGAAGGGATTTCTTTTTTACTCAAGTTTGTCTGAAATCCTAATTCATGCCATCTCTGAACAGAAGTGAGGAGAAGGGGGCATCTGGATTTGAACCAGAGACCTCTTGATCTGCAGTCAAATGCTCTACTACTGAGCTATACCCCCATGACACAGTATCAGCTCTTCCGTCTGTAGAGTATTTTATATAGAGTTCACTGGCGCTCAGTGCAGTTACTCTCTGGAGAAGTTGGAGTGCATCTGGTTCCAGTTGTGAAAATTATGTTTGAGTCATGTCAGGATCGAGATAAGTGTTGTCCCTACTCGCTCCAATGTTTTTTTTTTTTTTTTTACTCCAGATCATTTTAGCAGACATTCAGACAGTGGGTGTGAATTTTAATGCCTGACACTCACTTCTCCCACAGACCCGCTTCAGAAACCTACCACTGTGCTTGCAACCTGGACAAAATTATTGAATCGTGAACTCTGTGGTGCAAAGTTTCCTTGTCTGACGCAAGATTGTGTGAAGAAGGGACATGGATTCTGGAATCAAACCAGATCTCTTGATTATCACCAGAATTCCAAAGAAATGACCCTGATGTGATTTGAACACATAACCTTCTGATCTGGAGTCAGACGCGCTACCGTTGCGCCACAGAGTCTGTGGAAAGAGGTTTCTGTAGAGGTGTAGGTGCAGTAGTAGGGTTCCTAATCAGCCTGGTAAACTGCAGGTCACTGACGGATGCCCTATCACTGCATCAGTTTGAGACAAAACTAAGCTTGACAAGTAAGCAGTGGACAATTTTCTCACAGCTGGGAGGTGATTTCTTTTTTCCTCAAGTTTGTCTGAAATCCTAATTCATGCCATCTCTGAACAGAAGTCAGGAGAAGGGGGCATCTGGATTTGAACCAGAGATCTACAGTCAAATGCTCTACCACTGAGCTATACCCCCATGACACAGTATAAGCTCTACGGTCTGTAGAGTATTTTATATAGAGTTCACTGGCTTTCAGCGCAGTTCCTCTCTGGAGTAGTTGGAGTGCATCTGGTTCCAGTTGTGAAAATTATGTTTGAGTCATGTCAGGATCGAGATAAGTGTTGTCCCTACTTGCTCCAATGTTTTTTTGTTGTTTTTTTTTACTCCAGATAATTTCAGCGGACATTCAGACCGTGGGTGTGAAGTTAAATGCCTGACACTCACTTCTCCCACAGACCCGCTTCAGAAACCTACCACTGTGCTTGCTACCTGGACAAAATTACTGAATTGTGAACTCTGTGGTGAAAAGGTAGCTTGTCTGATGCAAGATTGTGTGAAGAAGGGACATGGATTCTGGAATCAAACCAGATCTCTTGATTAACACCAGAATTCCAAAGAAATTACCCTGATGTGATGTGAACACATAACCTTCTGATCTGGAGTCAGACGCGCTACCGTTGCGCCACAGAGTCTGTGGAAAGAGGTTTCTGTAGAGGTGTAGGTGCAGTAGTAGGGTTCCTAATCAGCCTGGTAAACTGCAGGTCACTGACGGATGCCCTATCACTGCATCAGTTTGAGACGAAACTAAGCTTGACAAGTCAGCAGTGGACAATTTTCTCTCATCTGGGAAGGGATTTCTTTTTTACTCAAGTTTGTCTGAAATCCTAATTCATGCCATCTCTGAACAGAAGTGAGGAGAAGGGGGCATCTGGATTTGAACCAGAGACCTCTTGATCTGCAGTCAAATGCTCTACCACTGAGCTATACCCCCATGACACAGTATTAGCTCTTCGGTCTGTAGAGTATTTTATATAGAGTTCACTGGCGGTCAGCGCAGTTACTCTCTGGAGAAGTTGGAGTGCATCTGGTTCCAGTTGTGAAAATTATGTTTGAGTCATGTCAGGATCGAGATAAGTGTTGTCCCTACTCGCTCCAATGTTTTTTTTTTTTTTTACTCCAGATCATTTTAGCGGACATTCAGACCGTGGGTGTGAAGTTAAATGCCTGACACTTACTTCTCCCACAGACCCGCTTCAGAAACCTACCACTGTGCTTGCTACCTGGACAAAATTACTGAATTGTGAACTCTGTGGTGAAAAGGTAGCTTGTCTGATGCAAGATTGTGTGAAGAAGGGACATGGATTCTGGAATCAAACCAGATCTCTTGATTAACACCAGAATTCCAAAGAAATGACCCTGATGTGATTTGAACACATAACCTTCTGATCTGGAGTCAGACGCGCTACCATTGCGCCACAGAGTCTGTGGAAAGAGGTTTCTGTAGAGGTGTAGGTGCAGTAGTAGGGTTCCTAATCAGTGGTAAACTGCAGGTCACTGACTGATGCCCTATCACTGCATCAGTTTGAGACAAAACTAAGCTTGACAATTTAGCAGTGGACAATTTTCTCTCATCTGGGAGGTGAATTCTTTTTTACTCAAGTTTGTCTGAAATCCTAATTCATGCCATCTCTGAACAGAAGGCAGGAGAAGGGGGCATCTGGATTTGAACCAGAGACCTTTTGATCTGCAGTCAAATGCTCTACCACTGAGCTATACCCCCATGACACAGTATCAGCTCTTCGGTCTGTAGAGTATTTTATATAGAGTTCACTGGCTTTCAGCGCAGTTCCTCTCTGGAGTAGTTGGAGTGCATCTGGTTCCAGTTGTGAAAATTATGTTTGAGTCATGTCAGGATCGAGATAAGTGTTGTCCCTACTTGCTCCAATGTTTTTTTTTTTTTTTTTTTTACTCCAGATAATTTCAGCGGACATTCAGACCGTGGGTGTGAAGTTAAATGCCTAACACTTACTTCTCCCACAGACCCGCTTCAGAAACCTACCACTGTGCTTGCTACCTGGACAAAATTACTGAATTGTGAACTCTGTGGTGAAAAGGTAGCTTGTCTGATGCAAGATTGTGTGAAGAAGGGACATGGATTCTGGAATCAAACCAGATCTCTTGATTAACACCAGAATTCCAAAGAAATTACCCTGATGTGATGTGAACACATAACCTTCTGATCTGGAGTCAGCCACGCTACAGTTGCGCCACAGAGTCTGTGGAAAGAGGTTTCTGTAGAGGTGTAGGTGCAGTAGTAGGGTTCCTAATCAGCCTGGTAAACTGCAGGTCACTGACTGATGCCCTGTCACTGCATCAGTTTGAGACAAAACTAAGCTTGACAAGTAAGCAGTGGACAATTTTCTCACAGCTGGGAGGTGATTTCTTTTTTCCTCAAGTTTGTCTGAAACCCTAATTCATGCCATCTCTGAACAGAAGTCAGGAGAAGGAGGCATCTGGATTTGAACCAGAGACCTCTTGATCTGCAGTCAAATGCTCTACCACTGAGCTATACCCCCATGACACAGTATAAGCTCTTCGGTCTGTAGAGTATTTTATATAGAGTTCACTGGCTTTCAGCGCAGTTACTCTCTGGAGTAGTTGGAGTGCATCTGGTTCCAGTTGTGAAAATTATGTTTGAGTCATGTCAGGATCGAGATAAGTGTTGTCCCTACTTGCTCCAATGTTTTTTTTTTTTTTTTTTTACTCCAGATAATTTCAGCGGACATTCAGACCGTGGGTGTGAAGTTAAATGCCTGACACTCACTTCTCCCACAGACCCGCTTCAGAAACCTACCACTGTGCTTGCTACCTGGACAAAATTACTGAATTGTGAACTCTGTGGTGAAAAGGTAGCTTGTCTGATGCAAGATTGTGTGAAGAAGGGACATGGATTCTGGAATCAAACCAGATCTCTTGATTAACACCAGAATTCCAAAGAAATTACACTGATGTGATGTGAACACATATCCTTCTGATCGGGAGTCAGACGCGCTACCGTTGAGCCACAGAGTCTGTGGAAAGAGGTTCCTGTAGAGGTGTAGGTGCAGTAGTAGGGTTCCAAAACAGCCTGGCAAACTGCAGGTCACTGACCGATGCCCTATCACTGTATCAGTTTGAGACAAAACTAAGCTTGACAAGTCAGCAGTGGACAATTTTCTCACAGCTGGGAGGTGATTTCTTTTTTCCTCAAGTTTGTCTGAAATCCTAATTCATTCCATCTCTGAACAGAAGTGAGGAGAAGGGGGCATCTGGATTTGAACCAGAGACCTCTTGATCTGCAGTCAAATGCTCTACTACTGAGCTATACCCCCATGACACAGTATCAGCTGTTCGGTCTGTAGAGTATTTTATATAGAGTTCACTGGCGGTCAGCGCAGTTACTCTCTGGAGAAGTTGGAGTGCATCTGGTTCCAGTTGTGAAAATTATGTTTGAGTCATGTCAGGATCGAGATAAGTGTTGTCCCTACTCGCTCCAATGTTTTTTGTTTTTTTTTACTCCAGATCATTTTGGCGGACATTCAGACGGTGGGTGTGAATTTTAATGCCTGACACTCACTTCTCCCACAGACCCGCTTCAGAAACCTACCACTGTGCTTGCAACCTGGACAAAATTATTGAATCGTGAACTCTGTGGTGCAAAGTTTCCTTGTCTGACGCAAGATTGTGTGAAGAAGGGACATGGATTCTGGAATCAAACCAGATCTCTTGATTAACACCAGAATTCCAAAGAAATGACCCTGATGTGATTTGAACACATAACCTTCTGATCTGGAGTCAGACGCGCTACCGTTGCGCCACAGAGTCTGTGGAAAGAGGTTTCTGTAGAGGTGTAGGTGCAGTAGTAGGGTTCCTAATCAGCCTGGTAAACTGCAGGTCACTGACGGATGCCCTATCACTGCATCAGTTTGAGAGAAAACTAAGCTTGACAAGTAAGCAGTGGACAATTTTCTCACAGCTGGGAGGTGATTTCTTTTTTCCTCAAGTTTGTCTGAAATCCTAATTCATGCCATCTCTGAACAGAAGTCAGGAGAAGGGGGCATCTGGATTTGAACCAGAGACCTCTTGATCTGCGGTCAAATGCTCTACCACTGAGCTATACCCCCATGACACAGTATCAGCTCTACGGTCTGTAGAGTATTTTATATAGAGTTCACTGGCTTTCAGCGCAGTTCCTCTCTGGAGTAGTTGGAGTGCATCTGGTTCCAGTTGTGAAAATTATGTTTGAGTCATGTCAGGATCGAGATAAGTGTTGTCCCTACTTGCTCCAATGTTTTTTTTTTTTTTTTTTTTTACTCCAGATAATTTCAGCGGACATTCAGACCGTGGGTGTGAAGTTAAATGCCTGACACTCACTTCTCCCACAGACCCGCTTCAGAAACCTACCACTGTGCTTGCTACCTGGACAAAATTACTGAATTGTGAACTCTGTGGTGAAAAGGTAGCTTGTCTGATGCAAGATTGTGTGAAGAAGGGACAGGGATTCTGGAATCAAACCAGATCTCTTGATTAACACCAGAATTCCAAAGAAATGACCCTGATGTGATTTCAACACATAACCTTCTGATCTGGAGTCAGACACGCTACCGTTGCGCCACAGAGTCTGTGGAAAGAGGTTTCTGTAGAGGTGTAGGTGCAGTAGTAGGGTTCCTAATCAGCCTGGTAAACTGCAGGTCACTGACGGATGCCCTATCACTGCATCAGTTTGAGACAAAACTAAGCTTGACAAGTAAGCAGTGGACAATTTTCTCACAGCTGGGAGGTGATTTCTTTTTTCCTCAAGTTTGTCTGAAATCCTAATTCATGCCATCTCTGAACAGAAGTCAGGAGAAGGGGGCATCTGGATTTGAACCAGAGACCTCTTGATCTGCGGTCAAATGCTCTACCACTGAGCTATACCCCCATGACACAGTATCAGCTCTACGGTCTGTAGAGTATTTTATATAGAGTTCACTGGCTTTCAGCGCAGTTCCTCTCTGGAGTAGTTGGAGTGCATCTGGTTCCAGTTGTGAAAATTATGTTTGAGTCATGTCAGGATCGAGATAAGTGTTGTCCCTACATGCTCCAATGTTTTTTTTTTTTTTTTTTTTACTCCAGATAATTTCAGCGGACATTCAGACCGTGGGTGTGAAGTTAAATGCCTGACACTCACTTCTCCCACAGACCCGCTTCAGAAACCTACCACTGTGCTTGCTACCTGGACAAAATTACTGAATTGTGAACTCTGTGGTGAAAAGGTAGCTTGTCTGATGCAAGATTGTGTGAAGAAGGGACAGGGATTCTGGAATCAAACCAGATCTCTTGATTAACACCAGAATTCCAAAGAAATGACCCTGATGTGATTTGAACACATAACCTTCTGATCTGGAGTCAGACACGCTACCGTTGCGCCACAGAGTCTGTGGAAAGAGGTTTCTGTAGAGGTGTAGGTGCAGTAGTAGGGTTCCTAATCAGCCTGGTAAACTGCAGGTCACTGACGGATGCCCTATCACTGCATCAGTTTGAGACAAAACTAAGCTTGACAAGTAAGCAGTGGACAATTTTCTCACAGCTGGGAGGTGATTTCTTTTTTCCTCAAGTTTGTCTGAAATCCTAATTCATGCCATCTCTGAACAGAATTCAGGAGAAGGGGACATCTGGATTTGAACCAGAGACCTCTTGATCTGCAGTCAAATGCTCTACCACTGAGCTATACCCCCATGACACAGTATCAGCTCTACGGTCTGTAGAGTATTTTATATAGAGTTCACTGGCTTCAGCGCAGTTCCTCTCTGGAGTAGTTGGAGTGCATCTGGTTCCAGTTGTGAAAATTATGTTTGAGTCATGTCAGGATCGAGATAAGTGTTGTCCCTACTTGCTCCAATGTTTTTTTTTTTTTTTTTTTTTTCTCCAGATTATTTCAGCGGACATTCAGACCGTGGGTGTGAAGTTAAATGCCTGACACTCACTTCTCCCACAGACCCGCTTCAGAAACCTACCACTGTGCTTGCTACCTGGACAAAATTATGGAATCGTGAACTCTGTGGTGTAAAGGTAGCTTGTCTGACGCAAGATTGTGTGAAGAAGGGACATGGATTCTGGAATCAAAGCAGATCTCTTGATTAACACCAGAATTCCAAAGAAATTACCCTGATGTGATGTGAACACATAACCTTCTGATCTGGAGTCAGACGCGCTACCGTTGCGCCACAGAGTCTATGAAAGAGGTTTCTGTAGAGGTGTAGGTGCAGTAGTAGGGTTCCTAATCAGCCTGGTAAACTGCAGGTCACTGACGGATGCCCTATCACTGCATCAGTTTGAGACAAAACTAAGCTTGACAAGTCAGCAGTGGACAATTTTCTCTCATCTGGGAAGGGATTTCTTTTTTACTCAAGTTTGTCTGAAATCCTAATTCATGCCATCTCTGAACAGAAGTGAGGAGAAGGGGGCATCTGGATTTGAACCAGAGACCTCTTAATCTGCAGTCAAATGCTCTACTACTGAGCTATACCCCCATGACACAGTATCAGCTCTTCGGTCTGTAGAGTATTTTATATAGAGTTCACTGGCGGTCAGCGCAGTTACTCTCTGGAGAAGTTGGAGTGCATCTGGTTCCAGTTGTGAAAATTATGTTTGAGTCATGTCAGGATCGAGATAAGTGTTGTCCCTACTCGCGCCAATGTTTTTTTTTTTTTTTTTTACTCCAGATCATTTTAGCAGACATTCAGACAGTGGGTGTGAATTTTAATGCCTGACACTCACTTCTCCCACAGACCCGCTTCAGAAACCTACCACTGTGCTTGCAACCTGGACAAAATTATTGAATCGTGAACTCTGTGGTGCAAAGTTTCCTTGTCTGACGCAAGATTGTGTGAAGAAGGGACATGGATTCTGGAATCAAACCAGATCTCTTGATTATCACCAGAATTCCAAAGAAATGACCCTGATGTGATTTGAACACATAACCTTCTGATCTGGAGTCAGACGCGCTACCGTTGCGCCACAGAGTCTGTGGAAAGAGGTTTCTGTAGAGGTGTAGGTGCAGTAGTAGGGTTCCTAATCAGCCTGGTAAACTGCAGGTCACTGACGGATGCCCTATCACTGCATCAGTTTGAGACAAAACTAAGCTTGACAAGTAAGCAGTGGACAATTTTCTCACAGCTGGGAGGTGATTTCTTTTTTCCTCAAGTTTGTCTGAAATCCTAATTCATGCCATCTCTGAACAGAAGTCAGGAGAAGGGGGCATCTGGATTTGAACCAGAGATCTACAGTCAAATGCTCTACCACTGAGCTATACCCCCATGACACAGTATCAGCTCTACGGTCTGTAGAGTATTTTATATAGAGTTCACTGGCTTTCAGCGCAGTTCCTCTCTGGAGTAGTTGGAGTGCATCTGGTTCCAGTTGTGAAAATTATGTTTGAGTCATGTCAGGATCGAGATAAGTGTTGTCCCTACTTGCTCCAATGTTTTTTTTTGTTTTTTTTTTTACTCCAGATAATTTCAGCGGACATTCAGACCGTGGGTGTGAAGTTAAATGCCTGACACTCACTTCTCCCACAGACCCGCTTCAGAAACCTACCACTGTGCTTGCTACCTGGACAAAATTACTGAATTGTGAACTCTGTGGTGAAAAGGTAGCTTGTCTGATGCAAGATTGTGTGAAGAAGGGACAGGGATTCTGGAATCAAACCAGATCTCTTGATTAACACCAGAATTCCAAAGAAATGACCCTGATGTGATTTGAACACATAACCTTCTGATCTGGAGTCAGACACGCTACCGTTGCGCCACAGAGTCTGTGGAAAGAGGTTTCTGTAGTGGTGTAGGTGCAGTAGTAGGGTTCCTAATCAGCCTGGTAAACTGCAGGTCACTGACGGATGCCCTATCACTGCATCAGTTTGAGACAAAACTAAGCTTGACAAGTAAGCAGTGGACAATTTTCTCACAGCTGGGAGGTGATTTCTTTTTTCCTCAAGTTTGTCTGAAATCCTAATTCATGCCATCTCTGAACAGAAGTCAGGAGAAGGGGGCATCTGGATTTGAACCAGAGACCTCTTGATCTGCAGTCAAATGCTCTACCACTGAGCTATACACCCATGACACAGTATCAGCTCTTCGGTCTGTAGAGTATTTTATATAGAGTTCACTGGCTTTCAGCGCAGTTCCTCTCTGGAGTAGTTGGAGTGCATCTGGTTCCAGTTGTGAAAATTATGTTTGAGTCATGTCAGGATCGAGATAAGTGTTGTCCCTACTTGCTCCAATGTTTTTTTTTTTTTTTTTTTTACTCCAGATAATTTCAGCGGACATTCAGACCGTGGGTGTGAAGTTAAATGCCTAACACTTACTTCTCCCACAGACCCGCTTCAGAAACCTACCACTGTGCTTGCTACCTGGACAAAATTACTGAATTGTGAACTCTGTGGTGAAAAGGTAGCTTGTCTGATGCAAGATTGTGTGAAGAAGGGACATGGATTCTGGAATCAAACCAGATCTCTTGATTAACACCAGAATTCCAAAGAAATTACCCTGATGTGATGTGAACACATAACCTTCTGATCTGGAGTCAGCCACGCTACAGTTGCGCCACAGAGTCTGTGGAAAGAGGTTTCTGTAGAGGTGTAGGTGCAGTAGTAGGGTTCCTAATCAGCCTGGTAAACTGCAGGTCACTGACTGATGCCCTGTCACTGCATCAGTTTGAGACAAAACTAAGCTTGACAAGTAAGCAGTGGACAATTTTCTCACAGCTGGGAGGTGATTTCTTTTTTCCTCAAGTTTGTCTGAAACCCTAATTCATGCCATCTCTGAACAGAAGTCAGGAGAAGGAGGCATCTGGATTTGAACCAGAGACCTCTTGATCTGCAGTCAAATGCTCTACCACTGAGCTATACCCCCATGACACAGTATAAGCTCTTCGGTCTGTAGAGTATTTTATATAGAGTTCACTGGCTTTCAGCGCAGTTACTCTCTGGAGTAGTTGGAGTGCATCTGGTTCCAGTTGTGAAAATTATGTTTGAGTCATGTCAGGATCGAGATAAGTGTTGTCCCTACTTGCTCCAATGTTTTTTTTTTTTTTTTTTTACTCCAGATAATTTCAGCGGACATTCAGACCGTGGGTGTGAAGTTAAATGCCTGACACTCACTTCTCCCACAGACCCGCTTCAGAAACCTACCACTGTGCTTGCTACCTGGACAAAATTACTGAATTGTGAACTCTGTGGTGAAAAGGTAGCTTGTCTGATGCAAGATTGTGTGAAGAAGGGACATGGATTCTGGAATCAAACCAGATCTCTTGATTAACACCAGAATTCCAAAGAAATTACACTGGTGTGATGTGAACACATATCCTTCTGATCGGGAGTCAGACGCGCTACCGTTGAGCCACAGAGTCTGTGGAAAGAGGTTCCTGTAGAGGTGTAGGTGCAGTAGTAGGGTTCCAAAACAGCCTGGCAAACTGCAGGTCACTGACCGATGCCCTATCACTGTATCAGTTTGAGACAAAACTAAGCTTGACAAGTCAGCAGTGGACAATTTTCTCACAGCTGGGAGGTGATTTCTTTTTTCCTCAAGTTTGTCTGAAATCCTAATTCATTCCATCTCTGAACAGAAGTGAGGAGAAGGGGGCATCTGGATTTGAACCAGAGACCTCTTGATCTGCAGTCAAATGCTCTACTACTGAGCTATACCCCCATGACACAGTATCAGCTGTTCGGTCTGTAGAGTATTTTATATAGAGTTCACTGGCGGTCAGCGCAGTTACTCTCTGGAGAAGTTGGAGTGCATCTGGTTCCAGTTGTGAAAATTATGTTTGAGTCATGTCAGGATCGAGATAAGTGTTGTCCCTACTCGCTCCAATGTTTTTTGTTTTTTTTTACTCCAGATCATTTTGGCGGACATTCAGACGGTGGGTGTGAATTTTAATGCCTGACACTCACTTCTCCCACAGACCCGCTTCAGAAACCTACCACTGTGCTTGCAACCTGGACAAAATTATTGAATCGTGAACTCTGTGGTGCAAAGTTTCCTTGTCTGACGCAAGATTGTGTGAAGAAGGGACATGGATTCTGGAATCAAACCAGATCTCTTGATTAACACCAGAATTCCAAAGAAATGACCCTGATGTGATTTGAACACATAACCTTCTGATCTGGAGTCAGACGCGCTACCGTTGCGCCACAGAGTCTGTGGAAAGAGGTTTCTGTAGAGGTGTAGGTGCAGTAGTAGGGTTCCTAATCAGCCTGGTAAACTGCAGGTCACTGACGGATGCCCTATCACTGCATCAGTTTGAGAGAAAACTAAGCTTGACAAGTAAGCAGTGGACAATTTTCTCACAGCTGGGAGGTGATTTCTTTTTTCCTCAAGTTTGTCTGAAATCCTAATTCATGCCATCTCTGAACAGAAGTCAGGAGAAGGGGGCATCTGGATTTGAACCAGAGACCTCTTAATCTGCGGTCAAATGCTCTACCACTGAGCTATACCCCCATGACACAGTATCAGCTCTACGGTCTGTAGAGTATTTTATATAGAGTTCACTGGCTTTCAGCGCAGTTCCTCTCTGGAGTAGTTGGAGTGCATCTGGTTCCAGTTGTGAAAATTATGTTTGAGTCATGTCAGGATCGAGATAAGTGTTGTCCCTACTTGCTCCAATGTTTTTTTTTTTTTTTTTTTTTACTCCAGATAATTTCAGCGGACATTCAGACCGTGGGTGTGAAGTTAAATGCCTGACACTCACTTCTCCCACAGACCCGCTTCAGAAACCTACCACTGTGCTTGCTACCTGGACAAAATTACTGAATTGTGAACTCTGTGGTGAAAAGGTAGCTTGTCTGATGCAAGATTGTGTGAAGAAGGGACAGGGATTCTGGAATCAAACCAGATCTCTTGATTAACACCAGAATTCCAAAGAAATGACCCTGATGTGATTTCAACACATAACCTTCTGATCTGGAGTCAGACACGCTACCGTTGCGCCACAGAGTCTGTGGAAAGAGGTTTCTGTAGAGGTGTAGGTGCAGTAGTAGGGTTCCTAATCAGCCTGGTAAACTGCAGGTCACTGACGGATGCCCTATCACTGCATCAGTTTGAGACAAAACTAAGCTTGACAAGTAAGCAGTGGACAATTTTCTCACAGCTGGGAGGTGATTTCTTTTTTCCTCAAGTTTGTCTGAAATCCTAATTCATGCCATCTCTGAACAGAAGTCAGGAGAAGGGGGCATCTGGATTTGAACCAGAGACCTCTTGATCTGCGGTCAAATGCTCTACCACTGAGCTATACCCCCATGACACAGTATCAGCTCTACGGTCTGTAGAGTATTTTATATAGAGTTCACTGGCTTTCAGCGCAGTTCCTCTCTGGAGTAGTTGGAGTGCATCTGGTTCCAGTTGTGAAAATTATGTTTGAGTCATGTCAGGATCGAGATAAGTGTTGTCCCTACATGCTCCAATGTTTTTTTTTTTTTTTTTTTTTACTCCAGATAATTTCAGCGGACATTCAGACCGTGGGTGTGAAGTTAAATGCCTGACACTCACTTCTCCCACAGACCCGCTTCAGAAACCTACCACTGTGCTTGCTACCTGGACAAAATTACTGAATTGTGAACTCTGTGGTGAAAAGGTAGCTTGTCTGATGCAAGATTGTGTGAAGAAGGGACAGGGATTCTGGAATCAAACCAGATCTCTTGATTAACACCAGAATTCCAAAGAAATGACCCTGATGTGATTTGAACACATAACCTTCTGATCTGGAGTCAGACGCGCTACCGTTGCGCCACAGAGTCTGTGGAAAGAGGTTTCTGTAGAGGTGTAGGTGCAGTAGTAGGGTTCCTAATCAGCCTGGTAAACTGCAGGTCACTGACGGATGCCCTATCACTGCATCAGTTTGAGACAAAACTAAGCTTGACAAGTAAGCAGTGGACAATTTTCTCACAGCTGGGAGGTGATTTCTTTTTTCCTCAAGTTTGTCTGAAATCCTAATTCATGCCATCTCTGAACAGAATTCAGGAGAAGGGGACATCTGGATTTGAACCAGAGACCTCTTGATCTGCAGTCAAATGCTCTACCACTGAGCTATACCCCCATGACACAGTATCAGCTCTACGGTCTGTAGAGTATTTTATATAGAGTTCACTGGCTTCAGCGCAGTTCCTCTCTGGAGTAGTTGGAGTGCATCTGGTTCCAGTTGTGAAAATTATGTTTGAGTCATGTCAGGATCGAGATAAGTGTTGTCCCTACTTGCTCCAATGTTTTTTTTTTTTTTTTTTTTTTCTCCAGATTATTTCAGCGGACATTCAGACCGTGGGTGTGAAGTTAAATGCCTGACACTCACTTCTCCCACAGACCCGCTTCAGAAACCTACCACTGTGCTTGCTACCTGGACAAAATTATGGAATCGTGAACTCTGTGGTGTAAAGGTAGCTTGTCTGACGCAAGATTGTGTGAAGAAGGGACATGGATTCTGGAATCAAAGCAGATCTCTTGATTAACACCAGAATTCCAAAGAAATTACCCTGATGTGATGTGAACACATAACCTTCTGATCTGGAGTCAGACGCGCTACCGTTGCGCCACAGAGTCTGTGGAAAGAGGTTTCTGTAGAGGTGTAGGTGCAGTAGTAGGGTTCCTAATCAGCCTGGTAAACTGCAGGTCACTGACGGATGCCCTATCACTGCATCAGTTTGAGACAAAACTAAGCTTGACAAGTAAGCAGTGGACAATTTTCTCACAGCTGGGAGGTGATTTCTTTTTTCCTCAAGTTTGTCTGAAATCCTAATTCATGCCATCTCTGAACAGAAGTCAGGAGAAGGGGGCATCTGGATTTGAACCAGAGATCTACAGTCAAATGCTCTACCACTGAGCTATACCCCCATGACACAGTATCAGCTCTACGGTCTGTAGAGTATTTTATATAGAGTTCACTGGCTTTCAGCGCAGTTCCTCTCTGGAGTAGTTGGAGTGCATCTGGTTCCAGTTGTGAAAATTATGTTTGAGTCATGTCAGGATCGAGATAAGTGTTGTCCCTACTTGCTCCAATGTTTTTTTTTGTTTTTTTTTTTACTCCAGATAATTTCAGCGGACATTCAGACCGTGGGTGTGAAGTTAAATGCCTGACACTCACTTCTCCCACAGACCCGCTTCAGAAACCTACCACTGTGCTTGCTACCTGGACAAAATTACTGAATTGTGAACTCTGTGGTGAAAAGGTAGCTTGTCTGATGCAAGATTGTGTGAAGAAGGGACAGGGATTCTGGAATCAAACCAGATCTCTTGATTAACACCAGAATTCCAAAGAAATGACCCTGATGTGATTTGAACACATAACCTTCTGATCTGGAGTCAGACACGCTACCGTTGCGCCACAGAGTCTGTGGAAAGAGGTTTCTGTAGTGGTGTAGGTGCAGTAGTAGGGTTCCTAATCAGCCTGGTAAACTGCAGGTCACTGACGGATGCCCTATCACTGCATCAGTTTGAGACAAAACTAAGCTTGACAAGTAAGCAGTGGACAATTTTCTCACAGCTGGGAGGTGATTTCTTTTTTCCTCAAGTTTGTCTGAAATCCTAATTCATGCCATCTCTGAACAGAAGTCAGGAGAAGGGGGCATCTGGATTTGAACCAGAGACCTCTTGATCTGCGGTCAAATGCTCTACCACTGAGCTATACCCCCATGACACAGTATCAGCTCTACGGTCTGTAGAGTATTTTATATAGAGTTCACTGGCTTTCAGCGCAGTTCCTCTCTGGAGTAGTTGGAGTGCATCTGGTTCCAGTTGTGAAAATTATGTTTGAGTCATGTCAGGATCGAGATAAGTGTTGTCCCTACATGCTCCAATGTTTTTTTTTTTTTTTTTTTACTCCAGATAATTTCAGCGGACATTCAGACCGTGGGTGTGAAGTTAAATGCCTGACACTCACTTCTCCCACAGACCCGCTTCAGAAACCTACCACTGTGCTTGCTACCTGGACAAAATTACTGAATTGTGAACTCTGTGGTGAAAAGGTAGCTTGTCTGATGCAAGATTGTGTGAAGAAGGGACAGGGATTCTGGAATCAAACCAGATCTCTTGATTAACACCAGAATTCCAAAGAAATGACCCTGATGTGATTTGAACACATAACCTTCTGATCTGGAGTCAGACGCGCTACCGTTGCGCCACAGAGTCTGTGGAAAGAGGTTTCTGTAGAGGTGTAGGTGCAGTAGTAGGGTTCCTAATCAGCCTGGTGAACTGCAGGTCACTGACGGATGCCCTATCACTGCATCAGTTTGAGACAAAACTAAGCTTGACAAGTAAGCAGTGGACAATTTTCTCACAGCTGGGAGGTGATTTCTTTTTTCCTCAAGTTTGTCTGAAATCCTAATTCATGCCATCTCTGAACAGAATTCAGGAGAAGGGGACATCTGGATTTGAACCAGAGACCTCTTGATCTGCAGTCAAATGCTCTACCACTGAGCTATACCCCCATGACACAGTATCAGCTCTACGGTCTGTAGAGTATTTTATATAGAGTTCACTGGCTTCAGCGCAGTTCCTCTCTGGAGTAGTTGGAGTGCATCTGGTTCCAGTTGTGAAAATTATGTTTGAGTCATGTCAGGATCGAGATAAGTGTTGTCCCTACTCGCGCCAATGTTTTTTTTTTTTTTTTTACTCCAGATCATTTTAGCAGACATTCAGACAGTGGGTGTGAATTTTAATGCCTGACACTCACTTCTCCCACAGACCCGCTTCAGAAACCTACCACTGTGCTTGCAACCTGGACAAAATTATTGAATCGTGAACTCTGTGGTGCAAAGTTTCCTTGTCTGACGCAAGATTGTGTGAAGAAGGGACATGGATTCTGGAATCAAACCAGATCTCTTGATTATCACCAGAATTCCAAAGAAATGACCCTGATGTGATTTGAACACATAACCTTCTGATCTGGAGTCAGACGCGCTACCGTTGCGCCACAGAGTCTGTGGAAAGAGGTTTCTGTAGAGGTGTAGGTGCAGTAGTAGGGTTCCTAATCAGCCTGGTAAACTGCAGGTCACTGACGGATGCCCTATCACTGCATCAGTTTGAGACAAAACTAAGCTTGACAAGTAAGCAGTGGACAATTTTCTCACAGCTGGGAGGTGATTTCTTTTTTCCTCAAGTTTGTCTGAAATCCTAATTCATGCCATCTCTGAACAGAAGTCAGGAGAAGGGGGCATCTGGATTTGAACCAGAGATCTACAGTCAAATGCTCTACCACTGAGCTATACCCCCATGACACAGTATCAGCTCTACGGTCTGTAGAGTATTTTATATAGAGTTCACTGGCTTTCAGCGCAGTTCCTCTCTGGAGTAGTTGGAGTGCATCTGGTTCCAGTTGTGAAAATTATGTTTGAGTCATGTCAGGATCGAGATAAGTGTTGTCCCTACTTGCTCCAATGTTTTTTTTTTTTTTTTTTTTACTCCAGATAATTTCAGCGGACATTCAGACCGTGGGTGTGAAGTTAAATGCCTAACACTTACTTCTCCCACAGACCCGCTTCAGAAACCTACCACTGTGCTTGCTACCTGGACAAAATTACTGAATTGTGAACTCTGTGGTGAAAAGGTAGCTTGTCTGATGCAAGATTGTGTGAAGAAGGGACATGGATTCTGGAATCAAACCAGATCTCTTGATTAACACCAGAATTCCAAAGAAATTACCCTGATGTGATGTGAACACATAACCTTCTGATCTGGAGTCAGCCACGCTACAGTTGCGCCACAGAGTCTGTGGAAAGAGGTTTCTGTAGAGGTGTAGGTGCAGTAGTAGGGTTCCTAATCAGCCTGGTAAACTGCAGGTCACTGACTGATGCCCTGTCACTGCATCAGTTTGAGACAAAACTAAGCTTGACAAGTAAGCAGTGGACAATTTTCTCACAGCTGGGAGGTGATTTCTTTTTTCCTCAAGTTTGTCTGAAATCCTAATTCATGCCATCTCTGAACAGAAGTCAGGAGAAGGGGGCATCTGGATTTGAACCAGAGACCTCTTGATCTGCAGTCAAATGCTCTACCACTGAGCTATACCCCCATGACACGGTATAAGCTCTTCGGTCTGTAGAGTATTTTATATAGAGTTCACTGGCTTTCAGCGCAGTTACTCTCTGGAGTAGTTGGAGTGCATCTGGTTCCAGTTGTGAAAATTATGTTTGAGTCATGTCAGGATCGAGATAAGTGTTGTCCCTACTTGCTCCAATGTTTTTTTTTTTATTTTTTTACTCCAGATAATTTCAGCGGACATTCAGACCGTGGGTGTGAAGTTAAATGCCTGACACTCACTTCTCCCACAGACCCGCTTCAGAAACCTACCACTGTGCTTGCTACCTGGACAAAATTACTGAATTGTGAACTCTGTGGTGAAAAGGTAGCTTGTCTGATGCAAGATTGTGTGAAGAAGGGACATGGATTCTGGAATCAAACCAGATCTCTTGATTAACACCAGAATTCCAAAGAAATTACCCTGATGTGATGTGAACACATATCCTTCTGATCGGGAGTCAGACGCACTACCGTTACGCCACAGAGTCTGTGGAAAGAGGTTTCTGTAGAGGTGTAGGTGCAGTAGTAGGGTTCCTAATCAGCCTGGTAAACTGCAGGTCACTGACGGATGCCCTGTCACTGCATCAGTTTGAGACAAAACTAAGCTTGACAAGTCAGCAGTGGACAATTTTCTCTCATCTGGGAAGGGATTTCTTTTTTACTCAAGTTTGTCTGAAATCCTAATTCATGCCATCTCTGAACAGAAGTAATGAGAAGGTGGAATCTGGATTTGAACCAGAGACCTCTTGATCTGCAGTCAAATGCTCTACCACTGAGCTATACCCTCATTACAGAGTATCAGCTCTCCGGTCTGTAGAGTATTTTATATAGAGTTCACTGGCTTTCAGCGCAGTTCCTCTCTGGAGTAGTTGGAGTGCATCTGGTTCCAGTTGTGAAAATTATGTTTGAGTCATGTCAGGATCGAGATAAGTGTTGTCCCTCCTAGCTCCAATGTTTTTTTTTTTTTTTTTTTTTTTACCCCAGATCATTTTAGCGGACAATCAGACCGTGGGTGTGACGTTTAATGCCTGACACTCACTTCTCCCACAGACCCGCTTCAGAAACCTACCACTGTACTTGCAACCTGGACACAATTATTGAATCGTGAACTCTGTGGTGTAAAGGTAGCTTGTCTGACGCAAGATTGTGTGAAGAAGGGACATGGATTCTGGAATCAAAACAGATCTCTTGATTAACACCAGAATT